>NC_141143.1:5601219-6801219 GCF_053477565.2 Lygodium microphyllum | reverse complement strand
TTCAAGAAGAAAAAAGAGAGAGTGAACATAAGAAAATGAGCAAGAGTGGGCCCACTAAAGAAATTTGGTGCACCCACTAAAGTCATTTTCTCAACTAGCCAATTTCAAGGATTCTTCCAAACAATGCACCCAATAAGAAAGAGTACTGTCATCTGGCAGCACTGGTGGCTCTTCTAACAGGGTGGAGTGCAATATCTCAGATTGTCTATTGGGTCAACTGTTGATTGGATTGTTGTCTCGCTGTTTCTGATGTCACAATGACTCTAATTGCCTTTGTTGAGTCAACCCTGAAGTGGAACAGAACGGGGGTTTTGACGACTATTAATGGTGATGGCCTTTGTGGCTACTACTGTTGCTGAAACTCCCGAGCCTTGCATGTCGTACAGAGGCCACTTCCAAATTCTCTCGTACGAATGAATGACTCCTCATCTGGCCTTGGTTCCTGTCACATGCACTCCCAAGTTGTGATCATCTTTTCAGAAATGGATTGAAATACTATGAAGTAGAAGTGCTTGCTTAGTATGTTTCAGAGTCAATGATTCAAGGCAGTATTGTAAAGATTGAGGTGCCTATTGCAAAGGTGCCTGCACTGCTTTGTGTAAAATTTAATTTCTCATCCTGTTATTTAATTGAGTTCTCATGCACCTCCAATTGAAATGTTTCTGTGGCCTGTGTGCAGTACATGGAGGCCTATTTCCAAGGTGTCCCCTTGGGCAATACTGCTCTGGACTCACATGTTTAGGAGTTGCAGGCAGAGTCTAAGGAGTTCCAGGTGCAACTTTGGGATGCATACTTGAGATTTAAAGACAGCTCATATTTAGTTGCACCTGCAGGTTGAAGATGAATGTGTGCATGATCTGCATGCTGTGAATCAACATGTTGCATCCATTCCTAATTTACCACCACAAGTGGACATGTGTTAGTTTCTGTGAGTGCCAACATCAGGGGGCTATGTCAGAGGGGGAACAGGAAGCTAATGTCATGGTTCATCCTAATGAAATGGAGGGACTTGCCTCACATTTGGAATTTAATATCAAAGGTTTATGGAAGGAAGATATTTACCTGTTACACAGTACTTTATGCAACATATGATCCTTATAAATGCTCTTTACGATTCAAATATCCAATCCTGCCCAGCAGCCATCAGGTCCTAGGAAGAGGTGCAAATGAAATGGTTGGATCTACGGCTACTGGCAGGCATGACTGCCAGTAGTGGTGGTTCTTGTTCAAATCGTGCTACCATGGCAGCCCTTCCCAAATATGTAGGCCATCTTCAGTTTCATTTTTTCAATAACTGATGGGCGTACATCAAGGAAGGAAAATCAAACAACCTTTTGGCAATGAATATTGTTAGTGCTGATGTAACTGAGTCTTTTAATGGTTGGCCTGGGATGGATCTTTTTCTTTGACAGCATTTTGTCCACATCCAGCTTTCACCCTCTCCCTCAGATGGTGGTTCTGGTTCAGCCTGTTGGTGTTTGTGTGATACGTTCTCCTCTTGGTGATGATCTTGGCAAGGGTGGAGAGGCTGTTGAAGAGGCTTGATTTCTCATTTCCGCAGGAAAGACCCTAATGGTGTGGTTGGAGCATGGGGGCCTGCAGACTGAGATCTACCCAAAGAAGGGCACATCCCAAGGCACCTCTGCAAATGGGTCTCTGCATACCCACTCCTCAGGGTGCCACTGAAGTCACTGTAGAGGCATCCTCTTGCATACCCAATATCTCCATTTCTCTGTCATGCATTTTTGGAGATGTCTTCCCACCCCACCTTTTTGGATATTCAGTTTGTAATATGTAACTATGAATATCTTATGTAAATCTGTTGGTGACATCAGTCATTAACATGCTTTTGGCAGATTTTTATCAGTCATATGTAACTGTGAATATCATATGTAAATCAACATAGTGGCGTTTCTTTAAAGCTCTAAAGATACAAATTACTATTAATAGCACTTCGTAGAAAATTCCCTTGAGGTAAAATACAAATTACAAAGGACCTTGCAGAGAGTAGCTAAATACATCATAAATACAGTAGTTGTGTAAACGACCAATCCGGTGGGCTATAATGCCAAACCATCTGAGGGTTTAGATGAAAGAAGTTGCCAAAGTCCCTAGGTCCACAAGAAGGCATCTGTCCTTCTCATCATGCATCTGGTCCATTTTTCATTTTACATAGGCAAAAACACCCAATGTCTTTTGGACATCATGGAAATTGATACATATTCACTATTGTATACTAGAGTAATTGAATACAACAATTCCTTTTGCAGCAGTAGGATGCTTCGCTCATGTACATTGTCAATCTCAATGTGTTTGAAATTGATTCCACCTCTTTGTTTCTCAAATAACATTTTTACCTAGCAAAGGCAGAGGAATATGTGCCATGAAAGGCAATAAACAATGAATGCAAGGAAAGATTCATAATGGCAATATAAGAAAGATAAAAATAACTAGACAAACCCTAGTTGGCTGCTCCCACCAGTATAGAGTGGTGGCCAACCAGTGGGGGAGAAAACAGCCACTGGATCTCCCATGGAATGCCTGATAAATGCTGTATAAGGAAAGGGTTGGTATAATTTGGCAAGAAAGTCTCCATGATCATAATACATTTCACCGAAGAAAATACAGTAATATTAGCATCCTTTTTCACCATGCACCTTAATAGTCAATGACAAGCATAGGCATCTAACCTCTATTTGCAAGGCAGAAAAAATTTTCATGTGGAAAAATGCCAAATAGAAACTTGTATAACCTATTCAACAGCTAGTTTATTTGAAAGAACAACAACAATGTGTTAAGACAGTGTAAGACTATTTAGTTGAACAACTACCTCTCTTTTAAACTCTGTCACCACTCCTACAGAGCGACCTTTGATTGTTTTAAGATGGTCAAGCCTCTTGGAAAGTTCGGCTTCTATTGCCTCGTCCAAAAATTCTTCATCTTCAATTTCCATTGTCAATCTTGTTATTTCTTCCTCGATCTCAAGTGACCTTGCATCCTCCTTTAAAAAGAAAAAATCAACCTTCCTCACTAGCTCTTCTTTTCCCCCAGCAGCAACCCAAACAAACCCCCAACCTCCCCCCCACACTCTAAAACCACCTTGTCATGAAGAAGTTTGAATTAATGAATTGAAATATTTACAAAGAGCCTTTTGGCCAACCAAGCACACTCAAAGACATGTAGAAAACAACACATGGAGCCAAAAGGCTACAAGAACAAAAGAAGGGCTTCATGAAGCAGGCACAACCAAGGTGGTATGCATGATATCCATCCATGGAGCAGCCACCTCTTTGAGGATTACACCAGCTGAAACCATAGAAGTAACTTGCCATATAACAATCCTCAAGCACAGCCCATGTAACCATGGACAGTTGAGGCCGAAAAAGAATAAAAACATTGCTTGTCCACGAGATGTGCCAAAGACCAATCCAATGTAGAAAATGAAACAGATGAATGTTCGGGCTATAAAGTGGCCATGGACAGCATCTTGCCCAAAACCCAAGAATGGATGAGTTTCCACTGATGTGTTAGAAAGTCCATTCTTGGGAAATGAAATCCCAGATCTCTCTAGCAACTAGACAAAAGAGAAAAAGATGAATAGGAGTATCATCACATTGCAGTACAAAAGACATGTCTACTACTCCAGATCTTGTGATCATGTAGCATATAACTTGTGGAGAGCCCTGATAGGAAGTCTCCATATAAAACTTTCACCTACTAAGGAAGCTTAGACCTCCAAAACTGAAGCAATGGATCATGCCACTTAGCTTTAATATCCAGAGTAGACCAAACGTTATTTGCTTTCTCAGCCACACATCTCTTTTCCTTAACCATTTAATGATAAATCTGATTGGCTGATTGTTTATTCTTGATCTTTAGATGTATCTCCCTTGGCTTGGCCACTTATGGACACAGATTGAGAGACCACAGGCCATCATGCTCTTACGGATGATTCATAGCACACCATCATTACCACATGAGATCATTTTGCTACACCTCCATGATGATATGCATCCAGATCGACTCTATTTGAGGCTTCTCAACAACTAGCTTAGACGGGATGTGGGACCTCATGGTATGCACAAGTTGAGTAGTGACATACCGGTCTTGGGATTGACATGGACCACCTCCCCCCTTCTAGTATGACCTTGACTCCCCTCCATACACCTCTTGTTCAGAAAGGAACCTAGTCATGCAACAAGATCTTTACCAACTACCCATTAGCACACATGGACCTTACCTTGACAACCCCTCCCTACCATCCAAGGATCTAGCATGCTGAACATCATTTGACTTTTTGCCCTTGTTTGAGTGCACCTATTGCCAATCACAGGCATCATTAGAGGGGGATAAAAGTAGTTGTTTTCCTTTGGCCAAATTTCCTCTTATCAGTTGGGCATCTATATGCATATGTAAGGCAAGACCGTCCTGTCGTACTGCAGGCACATCACTAGCATGACTTGTTGCTTCTTTTCTTTAAGTGCATTCTCTCATAAAATGGCCTAATTGGCCACAATCGAAACAGTCTCGCAAAAACTTTCCATTTAAGATGGAAGTGCAAGGAATGCATACTAGGAGAATTCACACGTAGCCAAGTGGGATACTTGCGAGAGGCATCCCAAAGCATGCATATTCTGTTCCTATTGACGGTGTGAGTGCTCCGAGGGACCAACACTTTGTCAATCCTAGACATGGCATCAAGCAAAAGAGGCCAATACATAGCTAGGCAGCCCTCCACTACCACCCAGACTAGGAATCCTTGCTTTAGCAGTTCTATAATTGCCTCTCTCTTTTTTTTTTCGTAATGGATATTATATTTATAAAGTACTAAACAAGAAAAGAGTTACAAAAGTCATGGCAAAGACGCAGAGGAAATTGCCATATGCTAGGGAAGTAAGTCCTCCCGAGGGAGTAAGTCAGAGTGCCGAATGAGATCTATCTGCCAATGCAAGAGACCTTTAAGCCTAGCAATATGTCCCTGAACATTAGAGGCTGAATCAAAAAGAAAAGCATTCCGAATGGTCCAATTGTGCCAACAACCCCAATATCTAAGAAAGTGAAACAAGATCTTCATATGCGATTGTGCCGGTGTGGGGTATTTGGGCCGCACAAATACCCAATCAAAAGGGCTTAGCGAGAAACCAACCACTACTCGCCAAACATATGACAAGAGTGACCAGATTTTCTTAGCGAGAGGGCAAGAAATAAATCAATGACGGGCCGATTCCACACTGGTGGTACAAAAGAAACAATTGCCGTTGAAGATTCCACGCTTGGAAAGGGCTGAAGCAAGAGGAACACCACCAATCATCACCCTCCAAAGAAAAACCTTGCATTTGAATGGTGTCTTGTTCAACCAGCCCTCCATCACAGTTACCTTCCACCATGACTGAGATTTACACAATCCCCATACAGTATTAGCTTTAGTAGCCAGACATTGATGATCTTTAATCAGAAGATGATACACCTGGTTAGCTGAGGCCTTTTCCAAATTCAGCCGGCCTGCAAGGTCCCAGTCCTGCCAAGGATGATTCGAAGCAAGGGTAGGAAAGGGTTGTCTGCTTTGGAGCACCATCAAAAGCTGTCCCCATAAATCACGGTATCCACGAGGGATCCTAAAAAGCCTCCCGGCTGTACGAAACGATATCAACACATTGTGACTGGCAAGGGTGGCATTTGCAACTGAAGTCAGCCCAAGAGTACCATGCGGTTAAATTTTGGTCTGAGCTCATGTTTGCCTTCCCAAGAAAGTAATCGCGAGGCTGCCAACAGTTCCAGTTGAAAAGAGTTAGTAGCTAAGCAGTCCTCCACAGGATGCCATTGAGCCTTTTGGAGAACCAATTTCCAAGAATATACCAGATGAGCAAGCAGGGATGATGGACTAGAAAACCGAGAGTTTGCATTAAGAACATGCCACCAGGAGCTCCCAATTTGGGTATTACCATGCACAAGCCGGTGATCCTTAAGAAAATAACGGGCTATAAAGACCCACAGGTATAATTGCCTCTCTCTCTTTTTTTTCGTAAAAGGTAATTGTATTAATTACGAAAAAAGGTACAAGATTACATGATTACATGATTACAAAGGACACGAGGGCCCTAGGCCAACGTGTGGAATATCCCAGTACTAATCCACGAAAAAGGTTACACCAATCATGGCAAAGACCCAGAGGCAATTGCCATATGCCAGGCAAGCAAATCCTCCCGAGGGAGCAAGTCCGAGTGCCGAATGAGATCTATCTGCCAATGCAAGAGCCCTTTAAGCCGGGCAATGTGTCTCGGTACATTAGAGGCCGAATCAAAGAGAAAAGCATTCTGCGTGGTCCAAATGTGCCAGCATCCCTAGTATTTGAAAAAGTGGAATAAGATCTTCATATGTAACTGTGGCGGTGTGGGGTACTTTGGGCGCACAAAAACCCAATCGAAAGGAGTTAGCGAGGACCCCACCACTGCGCGCCAGACTTGCGACAAGAGTGACCAGATATTCTTGGCGAGCGGGCAAGAAAGAAATCGATGTCGTGCCGATTCCACAGTAGTGGTATAGAAGAAACAATTGCCATTCGAGATTCTACGCTTGGAAAGGGCCGAGGCAAGAGGAAGACCACCAATCATTACCCGCCAAAGAAAGACCTTGCATTTAAAAGGTGTCTTATTCAGCCAGCCCTTCATCACAGTTGCCTTCCACCATGACTGCGATTTCCGCAGTCCCCAAACAATATTAGCTTTCACACCCAGCCATTGATAATCTTGAATGAGAAGATGATACACCTGATTAGCTGAGGCCTTTTCCAGACTCAACCGGCCTGCAAGGTCCCAGTCCTGCCAAGGACGATCCACAGCCAGGGCAGGAAAGGGTTGCCTACCCTGAAGCTTCGACAAAAGCTGTTCCGATAAACCACGGTATCTGCGCGGGATCCTGAAAAGTCTCCTAGTAGTTCGAAACGATGCGAGGACATTGCGAGTGGCGAGGGTAGCATCCGCAATCAAAGTCACACCTAAACGGGCCATGCGGTTAAATCTCGGTCTGTCTGAGCTGATGTTTGTCTTCCCATGAAAGTAACCTCGATACTGCCAACAATTCCAGTTGAAAGGAGTTAGTATGGAAGCGGTCCCCCACTGGATGCCAACGGGCCTTTTGGAGCACCACTTTCCAAGAGCCGACCAAGTGCAGTAACAGAGAGGAAGAGGGGCTGGCAAATCGAGAGTCAGCATTAAGGACATGCCACCAGGAGGCCCGAAGTCGTGTATTACCATGGCGTAGCCCGCTGTCCTTAAGAAAACAACGGGCTATAATGGTCCACGGGTGATGATCCACACACATGGCGCGAAAAAAAGACCAACGAAGAGCCAACATATGAGCTTCAGCATCCAAAATAGCTCCACCACCCATGCGTTTAGGGGTACATGTATGTGACCATGAAATTCATGAAATACCTGCTTGCAGTGAATCCTTCTTCCATAACATGAAACGAATGGGGCGAGTGAGAGCCTTCAAAGTAGTATGCGTCCACGGAAGCAATGGCAGTAAATATGTTAGCATTGGCAGCATAATTGTCTGGGCCACTTTGAGGCGGACATGGAATGGCCACGCTTGTGACTTCCAATACATAAACTTCACTGCCAGTTTTTGTGAAATCCACTCAAGTAGTTCCTTTGGCCGTACATCCACCCCAATGGGTATCCAAGATGCCTTACAATGGAGCCACGGGAAACAACCTGGCCCTGCCAGCCTAATGACAGTAAATCAGGCTCCGTGCAACTGAGTATGGCTGATTTAAAGGCATTGATGCGAAGACCAGAAGCATGACCAAAGAGCGTCCAAACATCTAATGCCTTTCTAATGTTGTCCCTGTCCGCCCGTAAAATCGTAAAGCTATCATCAGCCAAAGATTGGCTAATGAAGTGCTGCCCCAAAGGAAGAGACAATCCGGCCAGCTGAGCAGAAGCCGCCATTGAGGATAACATTGAAAGGACCAGGTGAGTCGCCAGGCAAAGAAGAGAGGACTCAAAGGGCAACCCTGTCTGACCGAGCGTGCAAGGTCAAATGGCTCTGTAACCCCACCATTGAGCATAACTCTTGAAGAAGCCGCAGCACTAATGGTGTAGATCAATCGGGACATCCGAGTACCAAAACCCATAGCAGACATGAGATCTGCAATGAAAGACTAGTCTACATAGTCAAAAGCCTCTTCCAAATCCAATTGAATCAATACCACTTCCTGACTGGAGTGCCTCGCATAATCAATAGCCATTTGCACATTTAAGATATTATGCAGAATGTTGCGGCCCTTAATGAAACCATATTGGAGAGAATGCACAATAGCTGGAAGGTGCTTGTGAAGCCGATTCGCAAGCACTTTGGAGAAGATTTTATACATCGAGCCCATCAAAGAAATTGGTCTCCAGTGTTGCAGCATTGACGGCGAAGGGACCTTTGGAATCAGTTTGATAAGGCCTTCTTTCCATGAGGAAGGCATGACCCCTGTTTCCCAAACCTGCTGAAACATAACGGCCAATGGCTTCACCGGCTGGGTGGCCGAGTTCTCAAAGAATTCATTGGTGAGACCATCCCAACCAGGACTTTTATCCTTAGGCAGGTGTAACAAAATATCCATAACCTCCTCCTCGCAAATATCCGCCTCCAAAGTAGCTTGCATATCAAGTGGAACCTGCTCGCGGACTAGATGATAGAAGACCGAGCGTGCATGCGTAACCTGGCTAGAGGGTGACGGAGAAGAACCAAGAAGTTCCATAAAATAATTTCTGCACATATTGACAATGGTCTGCGGATCAGTGACCATGCGACCTTCCGAATCCTGGAGTCTAGTCATATTTTCGTGAGCACAAGAAGCATGCAAGGCGCGAAACTGACAGGCACTATCTTGCAATGTGTCAGTCAAGTTATGCAGCTTGGTCTGCTGATAAGATTTCAACTGAAACACTTGAAAAAGATGAGCCAAACGCATCTCCAGTGACAGCAGAAATTCATCATTTGGGGTGTCCATGAGAAACGAACGGACCAAAGCCAGTAAGTCCTCTGCTGCATGTCGACGTCGCCGACAAAGAGAGGCATGATGGATCCCATACTGCCGAGCAACCCGCTGCACATTAGAGAGCAGCCGTGCAAAGGAAGCCAAGCCTTCAGAGGCCAAGTCCAATAAGAACCTCTCAATCAATTGCTGCATATAGCCCTGAAAGATTGGATGCTTCAAATAACAGGAGTTGAAACGTAAAGGGAGTCTATCCAGCAACTGCATAAAAGGTGCAATAGGTTGTGCAAGCATCTCAAGCTGGAGGGGGAAATGGTCCGACAATGCATATTGCTGCAAGACTTTCATTTCCAGTATCTCGGGAAGAAAATCATCCCCCTGCATGATATACATTCGGTCCAACCGCGGCTAAGTAGTTGCATATTGTGTGGAATGAAAAGTAAACCCTGAAAAAGAAGGGTGAAGCCAAGACCAAAGATCGTGCTTAAGTACGTGCAAAGCAAAGGTATTTCACACCCGGCTTTCCGGCACATCCATTACCGAATGCCCTGAAGTGGACTGAGAAGAGTCAACACACATATTGAAATCTCCAATAAAAAAACCCCTTCGGCCAAGTGACATCGAGCTCTGCAAAGTCGACCAAAGATCCCATCGGGATGCGGAATCATTCGGAGCATAGAGGCCCAACAACCATAAAATCTCTCCTTCAAATAAGACTTCGATTACTAGAAAGCGGCTCTGTACATCATTTTTAATAAGAACACGCTGGTATTTCTCATGGACAATCATCAGTACGCCCGAATAGTGCATAGCATGTGTCCCTGCATAAAACAGACGGAATCCATGACAATCCACAACTTTTCTTGCTTCACTGTGACTTTTGTGCTCAATTGCACACAAGACATCTCACTGGTTCTCATGCAAGACAGTCCACATGGCATGTTGCTTATGACGAGAGCAAATGCCTCGCACATTCCACGTGGCTATCTTCATATATCTTCAAAAAAGGAAGTCAGGAACAAGGCGCCTGTTGCCTCAATTTCACCTTTTCCACGAGAGCATCCAAGATACCCTCATCCAGAAAATCGGCCAATACTGCAAACGAATTCTGGCGGCCCGCTTCAGAGGTAGATGGAAAATCCACTGCCTTGGGAGTGGGGCGGGGATAACGCCGATCCCAGGGTGTAATCACATTACCTTTAGTATCAAACGCCAGCTTAGTAGGTGGGCCCTTGGGACCGTCTGTATAGACTTTCCTTGTAGACTGATTACGAGGGGCAGACGGGGCCATAGTACGCGCAGCATGCTCTAAAGTGAACATTTCTTTCCTGCGCATATACGTGCACACGGAATCCTGTGAGGCATTAGGCCCAGAATCCGCCTGGCCTGCATCCAACTTTTTACCTTTTTTTTGACGTACCTCAATCCAATCAGTGTTACGTGAATCCAAACCCAAGACCTGTTGTTTGCCTTTATCCACAACATTAGGTGGCTGAAGGACCTCCTGTGCTGCGGCATCAAGCACCATGTCATCTTTAGGCAGCACAACATGCGCATCATCGGAAGACGGTTGTCTTTTTGGGCATTCGGCCATAAAATGCCCCAAAGTGCAGAGGATGCATGCCGGAGCAATTGAGGCGCAGCCACGCAGGCCTTTTCCTGGCCGTGTCCCATAACATGCATAAACGGTTTCGATTCATAGCCCTTAGGCTTGTGGGAACCACCTCTGTTCCCACAACTGCCATCGCATCCTTTAACAATGGCCAATAGACTGCCGGACAATTTTCCACTTCCACCCCACCACTGCGCGCCAGATTTGTGACAAGAGTGACCAGATATTCTTGGCGAGCGGGCAAGAAAGAAAACGATGTCGGGCCGATTCCGCAGTAGTGGTACAGAAGAAACAATTGCCATTCGAGATTCGACGCTTGGAAAGGGCCGAGGCAAGAGGAAGACCACCAATCATTACCCGCCAAAGAAAGACCTTGCATTTGAAAGGTGCCTTATTCAGCCAACCCTCCATCAGCGTTGCCTGCCACCATGACAGCGATTTCCGCAATCCCCAAACAGTATTAGCTTTCACACCCAGCCATTGGTGATTTTGAATGAGAAGATGATACACCTGATTAGTAGAGGCCTTTTCCAGAATCAACCGGCCTGCAAGGTCCCAGTCCTGCCAAGGACGATCCACAGCCAGGGCAGGAAAGGGTTGCCTACCCTGAAGCTCCGACAAAATCTTTCCCCATAAACCACGATATCCGCGCGGGATCCTGAAAAGTCTCCTAGCAGTCCGAAACGATGCGAGGACATTGCGAGTGGCAAGGGTAGCATCCGCAATCGAAGTCACACCTAACTGGGCCATGCGGTTAAATCTCGGTTTGAGCTGATGTTTGTCTTCCCATGAAAGTAATCTTGATACTGCCAACAATTCCAGCTGAAAGGAGTTAGTCTGCAAGCGGTCCCCTACTGGATGCCAACGGGCCTTTTGGAGCACCACTTTCCAATACCCGACCAAGTGCAGTAACAAAGAGGAAGAGGGACTGGAAAATCGAGAGTCAGCATTAAGGACATGCCACCAAGAGGCCCGAAGCCGTGTGTTACCATGGCGTAGCCCGCTGTCCTCAAGAATATAACGGGCTATGATGGTCCACGGGTGATGATCCACACACATGGCACGAAAAAGAGACCAACGAAGAGCCAGCATATGAGTTTCTGCATCCAAAATAGCTCCACCACCCATGCGCTTAGGGGTATATGTATGTGACCATGAAATCCATGAAATGCCTGCCTGCAGTGAATCCTTCTTCCATAGCATGAAACGAATGGGATGAGTAAGAGCCTTCAAAGTAGTAGGCGTACACGGCAACAATGGTAGGAAATACGTTAGCATTGGTAGCATAATTGTCTGAGCCACTTTGAGGCGGACATGGAATGGCCACGCTTGCGACTTCCAATACATAAACTTCGCCGCCAGTTTTTATGAAATCCACTCCAGTAGGTCCTTTGGCCGTACATCCACCCCCAATGGGTATCCAAGATGCCTGACAATGGAGCCACAGGAAACCACCTGTGACCCTGCCAGCCTAATGACTGTAAATCAGGCTCCGTGCAACTGAGAATGGCTGACTTAAAGGCATTGATGCGAAGACCAGAGGCCTGACCAAAGAGCGTCCAAACATCTAATGCCTTTCGAATGTTGTCCCTGTCCGCCCGCAAAATCATAAAGGTGTCATCAGCCAAAGATTGGCTAATGAAGTGCTGCCCCAAAGGAAGAGACAATCCTGCCAGCTGAGCAGAAGCCGCCATTGAGGATAACATTGAAAGGACCGGGTGAGTCGCCAGGGCAAAGAAGAGAGGTCTCAAAGGGCAACCCTGTCTGACCAAGCGTGCAAGGCCAAATGGCTTTGTAACCCCACCATTGAGCATAACTCTTGAAGAAGCCGCAGCACTAATGGTGTAGATCAATTGGGACATCCGCGTACCAAAGCCCATAGCAGACATGAGATCTGCAATGAAAAGACCAGTCCACATAGTCAAACGCCTTTTCCAGGTCCAATTGAATCAATACCACTTCCTGACTAGAGCGCCGCGCATAGTCAATAGCCATTTGCACATTTAAGATATTATGCAGAATGTTGCAGCCCTTAATGAAACAATATTGGAGAGGATGCACAATAGCTGGAAGGTGCTTGTGAAGCCGATTCGCCAGCACTTTGGAGAAGATTTTATACATCGAGCCCATCAAAGAAATTGGTCTCCAGTGTTGCAGCTTTGGCGGCGCAGGGACCTTTGGAATCAGTTTGATAAGGCCTTCTTTCCATGAGGAAGGCATGACCCCTGTTTCCCAAACCTGCTGAAACATGACCGCCAATGGCTTCACCAACTGCGTGGCCGAGTTCTCAAAGAATTCATTAGTGAGACCATCCCAACCAGGACTTTTATCCTTAGGCAGGTGCAACAAAACATCCATAACCTCTTTCTCTCTCTTTCTCTCTCTCTCTCTCTCTCTCTCTCTTTCTCTGTCTCTGTGTGTACAGGAGCAGATCAGCTCACTGATCTGCGCAGAGTTATAGACACGTACTGCCAGGTAAGGGCTCCCTGTCTCTGTCACGGCCCAGCAAGATCCACAGGGCAGCCACCCGCGGGAAGACAGCGTGCACATGACCAACAGGGCAGCAAACGAGATGTATCTGATTCTGCAAATGCCGTGGCCTGACAGACTGTCTTGTGGACCCCGTCCGCTCTGTGGACGCCCATCACTCCTTGCGCTGCATCCCAGCGGTCACGAAAGACAGGTGAAAGTGAAGCAGATTGCAGGCGGCGCCTGCAGACAGGTCAGCAAGTCGAAGTACAAGCAAATGTGAGGCAGGCTGCAGGCGAGAGGGACGCAGACTGCAGGCGGCGCTTGCAGACAGGGTGGCGGGTCGAAATACAGGCGAGATAGAGGCAGATTGCAGGCTGCGCCTATAGACAGGACAGCAGGTCGAAAGAAAATGGGCACAGGATGAAGGACGAAGCAGACGGAAGCGCGCGCAGGACAGAGCTCTCGCCCACCAAACTGGAATCGCATCACACAGTCAGGGGGCACCATATCCGCCATCACCCACGCTCTCTCCCGTCACCGCCATCACACCCTCCAAGTGCGCTCTCTCTCTCTCTCTCTCTCTCTCTCTCCCGTAAAACACACTCTCTCTCTCTCTCTCTCTCTCACACACACACACACACGCACGTGCGCGCGCGCGCACACAGAGTTCACAAGAGAGAGAGAGAGAACTTGGAAAAGGAATCGCCTCTCTCTCTTTCTCTCTCTCTCTCTTTGGGGAGCTGGCGTAATGGGGAGCGTCGGGCGTGCGTGACGGGGAGCATGTGTGACGGGCGTGCGTGATAGGGAGCTGGCATGACGGGCGTAACGCTGATGAGACAGGTGTGATGGGATTGTGAGTTGTGTGACGGGCACGACGGACGGATTTTGACGCAATAGGCGTGCGAGCCGGATGCAGACAAGACAGAGGTGACACTTGCACACGTATCTGGCAGAGCAGTACTTTGACGAATGCACTGTGACGAACGGACTGTGGCAGCAATGACGAATGAGTGCTGTGGCAGCAATAACGAATGGATTGTGGCAGTAGTGACGAATGAGCACTAAATGAATAGTGACGGGATGTACCTGCAGCAAACAGTGATGGGCCTTGTCAGCAGTATCTACAGAGATGCGCAAGGACTGATGGGACAATTTTGGGTCGTAATTGTGACTGTATAAGAAATCTGTAGACTCTCTCAGACTGACATGAATGCAGACATGTGCGAATGTACTGAGATTGCAGATGTACTCAGACTGATGTGAACCTTGCATGATGTGTAGACTGGAGACCTGCGTGATTTCAGACTGACGCACATTAACATTTCATGCTACAGTGACAGTTTATGTGAGATTGACAGTTCTATGCTACATTGACAATTCATGCTACAGTCATATCTTATGATGCAGTCACATTGACAGTTTATGATATACTGACAGTTCATGCTATAGTGATAGTTTATGTTACTAGTTTACTACTCTACTCAGACTGTAAACAGTTTTATGCTATAGCACATACTATAATCATGATGGAAGAAACTGACAATGAAGGAATCGCAAAACCAACCATGGAGACAATATACACCGCCAAAGAACACGAGATACAAAACCTATGGGCGTAAAACCCGAGATTGGAATGTCTCTCCAGGGTCGAGTAGATATGGGAAGACATCCTACAAAATTAATGAAACACTATATGAGAAGATGTTGACCATACTCCGTGCTGAAATACGTACCATGAGGAAGGAAATGGAAAAGGATATACAAGAGCGGGTTCGAGCTGAAATGATGGAAGAACTAAAAAAGGAGATGCAACAAACGTTGGATGCACACATGGTAGAGAAAGACTCAATGATCTCTAATCTACAAGAAGAACTAGAGGAATGCAAAAAGAAACTGGACGCACAAAAGGAACCACAAACCACACCGGAACTACAAAAAGAAATGGATGTTTTAAAAAAGGATATGCACACCTATGCAAGTGTGGTGGAAGGCACCCAAAAGAAAATGGAGAATGTTGAGAATACCATAAAAGAAAATGCAGAATGGATAGATGTGGCAAAAAAGAACAAAGGAATGCATGGCAACAAAGTGGAAGTTATGAATGCCACCTTAGGAGAAGAGGCAAAAAGACGGGCACGCACACTCCACGTAAGAGTGGTTGGACTAGATGAGAAAAGCTCCCCAATTGAAGATGCTACAGCTCTTGCCACCAAAATTGGGGCTACAAATGTACCCATCATTGGGGCTTGGTGAGTCGAGAAAGCTGACACAAAAACAAAAGTCCTCATCTTGAAGTTTGGAGACTTGGAAAAGAAGAGAGCTTTCCTCTCCAAAAGGATCGCTCTCAAAGGAGAAAAGATCTACCTAGATGAAGACCTTACCCCAGCCCAGTTAGCCCACAGGAGGGAAAATATGCCACGTGTTCTAGAGGCACAAAAAGCAGGTAAATGGGCTGTATATAGAGATGGAAGAGTCATCATCACAGAGAAAAGGACGGCATGACGGTGCGTGGCCTATGAGACCCTGAAGTTCACACTGTGGAATTGCAATGGCTCCCTTAAGATAGATGCAGGTTATTTTGAGGATACTTTCAAAGGGATAGACATTGCTATGTATACTGAGACACATCAATGTAAAGATAGCCGTCTACCTGATGTATATGGATATAGATGGGAAAGTGTATATCGCCCTCAGCCTAGGCGGCCTAGAGGGACGAGGGGATCAGGAGGTGTGGCAATTCTATTTAGAGAACTGCTCCGAGATATAGTCCAAGTGGTACATAGAGACATAGAGGCAAGATACATGTGGATTAGGTTACGTACAAGCAGAACTTGAGACATGTATATTGCCATATGCTATTTTTCCCCTGCATACTCTAAGTTTGCCCCTAAAGAGGCATCCCCGTATACACCACTATATGAGGACATAATGAGATACATGAGAATTGGGGATGTCCTACTATAGTAGGAGACTTTAATGCACGCACAAGAAACAACCAATCTGCTTTCTTTGACACTAGTGATGAGATGTTCAGAGATATTGCATTAGATGAAGTGGGATTAGTTAGATCAGCCCAAGATAGAGAGATAACAGAATATGGAACACACCTACTGGCATTGGGAAGTGCACATGGTTTGGCCATCCTTAACGGACTACCACAGTGGCCAAGATCTAATGGCTTCACATGTTGGAGTAACAAGAAAGGGTCAAGCACAGTGGACTATTTGATTGGATCACCCAACTTGCTACCTGACATAAAAAGCTTTGAAATCTCAGACAAACCAATTGGATTAGTAGCAAACCATGCTATTCTAGCTTTCACAATGCAATATGGGCATATACACGAAGCACAGCCACACATACCAAAATTACCACGCTATGATTTTGTGGAAGCGACCTCACACAACAGTACTAATGTGTGAGATGCATTGAGGGAGCTAGACACACAGGCCTCTCTAGATGAGTTTATAGGACAGTTGGCCGAGATAATACACACTTCAACAGCATATGCTTTCCCACACACTACACCGTCAGATAAACCTCCACGAGATAATGCCCCACAGAATGGCTGGTATGATGATGAGTGCACAGAGACACGAGCACGTTTTCAGTGAGAGATTGCACTTGGCATATGTACACATAAGCATGCTCGAACACTCTTCAGACGGTTGGTATGCAAAAAGAAAAGGAAATACCTGAGCAGACTAGAAACAGAAATGTATTCCATGTTCTTGGGGCAGGACAACAAGAGAGCATGGAAAAAGATGCACGAGAACCAGCCACCCCTACAAATTACTAGACCGGATGATTGGCATGGATATGCTTGCACACTCTATGATATTCCTGGCCAAGAGCCTATGCCACTCCCCTCAACCTCAAGACCAGCAAATTGCAGATTTTTCACAGAAAAAAAAGTGAGGAATGCCATATGGAAACTGAAAAATGGAAGAGCCCAAGATCATGATGGTTTAGTGGCTGAACACTTGGTTTGTTCTTGTTCTTTCTCCTTTTCTTTTGTTTGTTTTTTTTGAGAATGGGGTGCATTGAGGGAGAAAGAGACGAAATGAGAGAGGGAGAAGAAGAAAGAAAAAGGAAGAAAGAACAAGAGAGAGAGAGAGGGAATAAACATGAAACAAAATAAAAAAACACGCATGCCTGTGATATTTTGGCACCAACGCTGGCTCACATCTTTAATAGGGCAGTAGTAACTACCGAACTATCATGATTGGACACATGCTGGCCAAGATATATGGCTCTATCGTGGAACAAGCATTGAGTGAATGGGCCGAGATGCATGGCTTGAGATCAAAAGGCCAGGCTGGCTTCAGGAGGGGATATACAACTCTAGGCCATATCTTTACATTGAGGGCAATCATCGAAGAAGGCAAGGCATTCAAGAAAAAGATCTATTGCTGTTTTGTGGACTTTCCCAAGGCCTTTGACACAGTGCCACATACTAGACTTATGAGAAGAATGCAAAACATTGATGTGCCCGTAGAGATATAGTGGAGTATCTATGCCTTGTATGAGACAGTGAACACCTGAGGGCATCTCAGATATAGTCAATAGCACCATTGGGGTGAAACAAGGCTGTCCACTTTCACCGACACTATTTGGGCTGTATATAGATGAAATTTCAGAATATGTGGATAGGACTGGTGGGGCCGGAGCCAGCCTAGCTGGAGTGCTGATACCATTACTGCTATATGCCGATGATATTGTACTTATATCTGACTCACCTGAGGGACTAAATAGACACTTCGATGCATTATCAGCTTTTTGCAGAGATAGAGATCTTAAGGTGAACCTTTGGAAAACTAAAGTTATGGTATTTAACACTTCAGCTGCTCGGGTGACAAGAGCTGAGCACCAATTTACTTTTGATGGAGAGCCAGTGGAGATGGTTAGGCAATATGTCTATTTGGGGGTCACATTGAAGGGACCACAGTTCTCTTGGAGAGAGACATCAGAGGCTCGTTTGGCAAAAGCATATGTAGCCTTAGGTGCATTGAGAGGCAATGTGCTCACATACAATTTCACGAGCCGTGCACCAAACTGTGGCTTTTTGACACCCTGGTTACACCCACACTCATATATGGGGCAGCTATTTGGGGTCCGAGCCTCTTTCACACGAGGAGACAGCCTTTGGGAGACTAGGATGGACCAGAGAAGGAATACTATGACGGATGGGAGCATATGGAAAGACCACTGGTCATGATGATCTCACGTATGATACAAGCAAAGAGCTCGACCCCACATGAGGTTATCAGAGCTGAGTTGGGAGCATCACCCATGGTGGCTGAGGCCTTGGTCCAGGTAGTGACTTTCATACATAGACTATGGTAGCTCCCCCAAGATAGATACCCGCGGCTAGCCCTAGCCTCTTCTAGACAACTAGCAGCACACGATGACAGGCACTGTTGGTATGCTCAGATGAGTACGTGGATCAGTCTACATGGGCTGCAAATTGACAGACTACCCCCCTTTGACTATAGCCTGGATTGCCCTACACTTGACCTAAGCCGATCAGAGCTAAACCATGTGATTAGAGCAGACATACTGAAGTTAGATATGGAGAAGACCTGGATCCGGCCCCCCTCCCCCCATGGCATGAGGATGGCATACTACCAGACCCACTTCCTTCAGGTATCTGAGGATGGTTTCATCACCCAACCAAATTACATGGACACGCAGCTGCCTCATGGACTACGCACAGTTATTGGTCAGATCCGCACCTCATCCCACCACTTGAGGATTGAGACAGACAGATGGGAGGGTATACAGACAAAAGAACGCATATGCCCACTATGCGACAGAGAGCCAGAGACAGAGGAACACTACATCTGCCGATGCACTGTATATTATGACATACGAGGTAGATACCACTGTCTATTTCGAGAGGGTTTTGGACCCCTGAGATGGATCATGCAGTTTGAGGATCAGAGATGCTTGGGATTCTTCTTCTTGGAGCTCCAGAGGCGCAGAGCAACAATTCTACGGAGTAGGAGGCCCCCACAGCTTGGCTCACATAGACAGAGAGCAGTCACTGACTTTTTCACTGATACACGATAGAGTATGGCAGATACCACTACTACTGCCACACAGCCTATAGGAGTACATCATCATTGGACCTCATCTTCTATAGGTGTCCCTTTGGATAGAGCAGTGGCACTTAGCCGGTCTAGGCGCCCACGTCCACCCGAACGAAGGCCTAGACATCCACACCACAGACAAATTAAAGCCATCATTGAGCGCCACAGGAGATAGATGCCGAGACGCCTCAGCCATGCAGAGATACACCTCCTTAGAGAACAAATATATCATTGATGGAGAGTTTTCCTTTCTCTACTATCACTTTCAGATCACTGACATGTTTCCCTTTTATAGGACACTATTTCACTTTTTTTTCAGTCTTATAGGCACATTTTTCATCTTTTTCTCGTTCCAGATGAGAAACACACCATCATTATATGTATTGCTTTGGTCTCATAGGCCACATTGGCCTTTTAGAGACTTTAATATACTCTCTCTCTCTCTCTCTCTCTCTCTCTATAAAGAGATGCTTAATGTGTAGAACTTTCATTCTCTCTTTTTTTTTTCGTGAAGATAATTGAATCAAGTAGTTAATATTTACATCAGACTATCGGGTCAGCAAAGAAAGAACTGACATAAATGAAAATCTACAAAGACCCTAACACAAAAATATCACACAGAAAGGACAGCTCGTGCGGAGCGAACAATATCCAGCCAGGGAGCAGCAATGTCAAGGAGAACCAAATCAGCTGACACCATAGAGGAGATCTGCCATAACACTAAACCATGAACAGGGGCCACATGACCATGGATGCCCGATACTGAATAAAAAATGAAGGCATTATGCGTACGCCAAATATGCCACAGGGCTGTCCATCTAAGGAAATGGAAGAGGCAGGAATAATCTGAATGCAAAGTAGACATAGAGGTCATCTTTCCCATAATCCACGAACCAGCTGATATCCCGTGCTGAGTCGCTAAGGACCACACGGGAAACAAAACTCCAATCAATCCCTCTCTCTCCTCTCGTGAATGAGTGTATATTAATATTGGAATATTTACATTTGGCCTTCAGGCCAACCAAACAGAAAAGATACAAGTCTCACTTTTTTACATTAGACCATCAGGTCAGCAAAGAAAAAAAACACAAGTACAACTAAAAGTCTATCACAACTGTAACTTAGAAATGTCACTCAGAAAGGACAACTGGAGTGGAGCGAACAATAACTAGCCAAGGAGCAGCAATGTTAGGAAGAACCAGATCAGCTGAGACCATAGAAGGGATCTGCCATAATACTAAACCACAAACATGGGCCACATGACCATGGATACCTGATACTGAATCGAAAATGAAGGCATTCCGAGTACGCCAAATATGCCATAGGGCTGTCCATCTAAGGAAATGGAATAGGCAGGAATAATCTGAATGCAAAGTAGACATAGAGGTCATCTTTCCCATAATCCACGAACCAGCTGATATCCCGTGCTGAGTCGCTAAGGACCACACGGGAAACAAAACTCCAATCAATCTCTCTCTCTCCTCTTGTGAATGAGTGTATATTAATATTGGAATATTTACATTCGACCTTCAGGCCAACCAAATAGAAAAGATACAAGTCTCACTTTTTTACATTAGACCATCAAGTCAGCAAAGAAAAAAACACAGGTACAACTAAAAGTCTATCACAACTGTAACTTAGAAATGTCACTCAGAAAGGACAACTGGAGTGGAGCGAACAATAACTAGCCAAGGAGCAGCAATGTTAGGAAGAACCAGATCAGCTGAGACCATAGAGGGGATCTGCCATAATACTAAACCACGAACATGGGCCACATGACCATGGATACCTGATACTGAATCGAAAATGAAGGCATCCCGAGTGCGCCAAATATGCCACAGGGCTGTCCATCTAAGGAAATGGAATACGCGGGAATAATCTGAATGCAAAGAAGACAAGGAAATCATCTTTCCCATAATCCACGAATGAACTGATATCCGGTGCTGAGTTGCCACGGACCACACATGGGAAACAAAACTCCAAATTTTTCTAGCAACAGGGCAAGAGACACAAAGATGAACAACTGTTTCATCACATGTAGTATAGAACACACAACGACTAACATAAATCTTGCGGGCTTGCAGCACATCGCCAGTTGGAAAACCCCCTATTAGTAACCTCCACATGAACACTTTACCCTGATATGGAAGCTTAGACTTCCAAAGCTAGATGAATCTTTCCTACCACTTCTTTTTGCTATCCCGAGTATACCATACTTTATTAGCCTTTCCCGTGACCCATCTCTTAGCCTCCACCATTTGATGATAAATCTGGTTAGCTGACCTTTTCTCAAAATCTTTTTTTTTTTTTGCAAATAAAATGTGGCTGATTATATTACTAAAAAAAACTGATTACAACAAAGTGCTCATGCTCAACAGACTAGTTAGAGCTGATGCAAAGTCACAAATACATCATGTATACAAGCCTCTCAAGGCGGTCTAGGGGGGATGGGGGCGTGTATTGCCATCTGGGGCTGCCTGTCTTCATCACAAAAAACAGGTCTTGGCCGCCCCAAGTACGCATGAAATGACAACGGAGCTCTTGACAAGCCCTGGACTCGCCTTGCACTTGATCCCAACGGCCGCAAAGGGAGTGGATGATGGAGGTCTAGAGCTCTGCCAAGGTCACCTGTACTGAAAGTCTCTCCCCACCAAAAGCCTCTTGGTGGTCTACTGTGGGCTCCAGTACCTAGCCGATGGGTAGAGCCTCTAAACCCACCACTGCGCACGACCCTGCCTCGATCATGAATATCGTGTCCTGCATCCTGGCCTCATACAGAAGGTGACAGCCTTGGCTGACCACCTGCCAATAGAAAGCACCCCAAGAGATACATCCAAGGCTAAGTGCTATGCAGCGGAGGATGCGGCATACTCCTCTCCACACAAGCTGTGCCGCCTCACACGACCAAAGGCAGTGCTTGGGGGTTTCCATCAACTGCTGTGTGCAGCACTTACAAACTCCCTCCTACATTTGGGCAAGCCAGCTTCCCACCGCCAAGCCTCCATGTGCCACCAGCCATAAAAAATATGACACCCTCCTTGGCCTCCAGCTGTCCCATAGGCGGCGCCAGAAGGCCCGTCGGAACGGCTCCGTGATGCTGTGCTCTGCCCAGTGCCTGCTACGTGACATTGCCCAATCCATGTCCTCCTGCATCAGTACCTGTCTCCCAGTCCTCGCGGTGTACTCGAGGAACCTTGGTGGCTTCTTGGCGACCACAGTGGCTGGCCAAAGCCACTCTCCTAGATCCCACTCCAGCTCATCAAGTGGCCTTCCCAGATCCACAGGCGTCACTCCCTGAGCTCTTGCCAAAAGACCAAAGGGTCCAGCCGCCATATCTTCCCCTAAAGGCCAACCACCCGGATCCTCTTTCATGAAAGGATAGCCACCCACTCTTCCTGTCACCTGTAAGGGGATGTGTGCTAGTGAAAACTTGGCGGTACATACCTCCCTGGGCTCTATCGGCTCTCGGATCGGGGGAGCAAGCCACTCCTGAGTTATCGCTGCGTCTATCTCCCTCTCCTCAGCTCCACTCCTCACTGGCAGCCTGATGCTTGCTTCAACACCTCCTCATGCACCATCCTATACACCTCCCGCCATGTCCTGATTGTACGAGCCGGGCGAGCCTCCCAACCAGCCCATTGGATTTGGGGGCGCTCACCGATCTGTGCCCCTTCTTGGTCCCTAACGTGGGGGTTATCTCCTCTTGGCAATCTGGGGGGCTCTAGATAAGGGCCTTATGGAGGCCCTGCCACACCCGGAGCAAGCTCCGTAGGAAGGGTGATCTGGGGGGGGCGGGGTGATCTGGGCTGTTGTGAAGATCCATCCCAGGGACGGCCTCCACTCACCGCCAAGCCTCGGTCTACAGTCTTGAAGACCCTCCTGCAATAGGACATTCCAGGTCTACCCTCCTGGTGTGAGGCCGCAGACAACTAGCTTGCCCAGGAGGGCCATACTCTGATACTCTGGGTCTATGATCCCAAGCTCTCCCTCTGACTGATGTCGTATAATGGTCGCCCACACCACCTTGGCCCTGGAATCCTTGGAGCCGTCTGACCTGGACCAAAGGAAGTTCAGCACTAGGCGGCGAAGCTGTATTACGCAGGAGGAGGAGAAGCAGCAACATGAGGCGATGTACCAGGCTGTTGCTAAGAGGACCTAGTTAACAACCAGGGCTCAGCCAGCTAGTGAGAGGCCAGCCGTGCTCTAGTAGGTCAGCTTCCTCCGAATAGAATCGAGGACAGGAAGAAACTGCTGGGTGGAAGTGATGTCGAGTCCCACTTGGAACCCTAGGTATTGGACGGTCTGTCCTCTGCTCACCCATCTAAATCCCAAGTGAACGCCCTACTTCGTGGTAGAGTCTTGGTCTATGAGGAAACCAACCAACTTTCGCCAATTGATTTTTGCTCCTGCTGCGGTGCAGAACATCTTAAGAGCCAACCTCACTCTCTCCAGCATCAATTCGTCGTCCTCTATGTAGAGCGCTGTGTCATCTGCATACTCTGAGTCTAACAGCTTCCTCCGATCTTACTAGAAGTAGGAGGCCACGTAAACCGCTCACACGTGACTTCAGGAAGTGAGACATCGCCTCTGGAAAGAGAAGGAACGGGTACCGGGCCGGGGGGCAGCCCTGTCGGACCCAACTCTCTCCAGCTGAAACTCCTCCCCTCGCCTCCCTCCTATGAGAACCTTGCTGGTGGCCGATCTGTAAATTGCGAAGACCCCGGAAATCCAAGCTTGGGGGAAACCCAACTTTACCATGGTGCCCTCTAGGAAATCTCAGTCCACCTTGTCATACGCTTTCTCAAAATCCAAGAGTAGTATGGCCAGTTTCTGCCCAGTATCTTGGGCCAACTCTGTCGCCTCAAAGAAGGTGAATACATTGTCCAAGTTGCTCCTATCCTGGACAAAGCCTATCTGTGTGTCGTTGATAATGTCTGAAAGCAAGGGGTGTAGTCGCCTACCAATCATCTTTGCCAGTGCCTTATAGGCCACTGACAATAAGGTGATCGGTCTCCATTGGGAAAGCTCCAACCGGTCTCCCCCTTTGGGGAGAAGATTGATAAGGCCTGCCGATAGACTCCCTGGTATCTGTCCTGAAGTGAAAATCTCCTAAAAGGCCAACAATAGGGGGTCCTTCATCACTTCCCAGAAGGTAGCGAAGAAAGCCTTAGAGAGGCCAACCTCTTCCGAGTATTTCTGGCCGTCCTGTGTATGGAAAGCCTCTAGTTCCTTCTTTGTGAAGGGGGCTAGGAGGAGTGTCAAATCTCCTCTTTGACAAGGGACGGGATATTATCCCAGACCTGCTGTCTACATCGCTGTCCTCTAGCTGAGATTGTATCCTGCTGAAGAGGCGACTATAGTAATCGGTAGCAATCTCCATCACCTCGTCTGGGCTAGAACGAGTCCTCCCATACTGATCTTGAAGGCTGTGTATCTGGTCTCCAGAGGTGCGAGGCTGGTGGACCTAAAAAAACTCCTTGCGAATTGTGTCCCCCTTCTGCGCCCAGAAAGCTGCTGAGGTGCGGAAAGAGAACTCGGAGCACTTGTCCTCTAGGCCAGCAATGGCTCCTCATGCACGCATCTCCTGTGCGTGGAGAGTGGGATCCCCTGGTGCCACCTGTAATAATCTCTGCGTGGCTGCAAGGTTTCGCCGGAGTGCTCTCCCCTCCTCCCAGCTCTGCTACCTGGCCTCTATGGCTGCCTCTTGGCAAATCGTGCTCAACTGAACTAGGGCCTCTGCAATCTCCTCTGCGCTCTGGCCCCTCCTGCCCCAACTCTCTAGTCCAAATCTGCTCTATCTGTCTCGTCACCTCCTCCCTCTTGTAGATCGAGTCAGGGATCCGACAAGATTGTGAGTCTAGGGCAGATGTTGGGGGATCTAGTGTTAGGAGAACCGGACAACGTGGTGCCCGCCAATCTGGCCTCCCCGAGAGCCACCCCACTCTCCCACATAAAACCTATCCAACCGCTCCAGCAGGACTACACCTAATTGCCTGTACCCCCAAGAGAAGTCCAGCGACCTCTCCCTCTTGTGGAAGGCAAGGTCTCTCCAGGCATCGCTTGCTCCTACTGCCAGTAGAAACACCTCCCATGCCTCTTGCTCCTCCCCGGCCATGCCCTGGTAGTTTCTTCCTCTGCCCTGCTGGTCCTCCAAAGCCTCCAGGTTGTTGAAGTCTCCTCCAACAATCCAGGAGTCTACCTCTGGGAGTCCTCTCGTGATCTCCACCCAGAACCTCCTGCGTGCCCTAACCTCTGTAGGGGCATAGATATTAAGGACTACAAGGCACGAGTTCCAATATCCAATCTGATCCATAGCACCCTCCCTGCCACTATTGTCCCGTGGTCTCGAACAAAAGCGGTAAGACTCAGACCAATAGAGGTGCATACGTCTCCACTCCTACTGCGGGCACCTATGGCGTGCTCCCAGTAAGTGTGCGAGCTGCCTCGGAGTATCTTCCCTACCCGCTGGGCCTGGGTGAGGGTGAGCCTGTGCTCCTGTAGAAGTAAGATGTCGATTCGTCCGGCAAGGGCAGGCTGCAACTCCTGCCGAACAATCAATTTCCTCGAACGACGTGCCCCACTGTAGTGGAGGCTATTCACATTCCAAGATGCAAGATGTAAGCTCATGGGGAAACCTGTGACTGCCTGAATAGGCATCTGTTCGGTGTGGAGGCTGCTGATGACGAGGAGGAGCTATGAGGCATGCAGGTACGCTTTGCCGCCGGTCTGGACGGCGAGCTCCATTCCCCCATGGTGTCCCTCGGCTGGACCAACGGGGTGATAGAAGTTCCAGGTGGTACTATTAATGCATCTATCAACCATGCTGAGAGTCGAGCCTCTCTGCAATTGTAGAAACGGGCCGCCTGCGCCAGGGGCCACTCAATCACATCCCTCGGAGCTCTCTAGTGTGGAGGGGCTTGAAAGATAATGCTCAGGTGAGGGACCTTGGCACCAGCCCACCAGTTAATGTCCATCATACAACCAAGCCACTGCTGTGCAAACAGTGTCAGTTCTTCTTCCATCCACTGGGAGGTGTGGTCTGCCACCTGACTTTTCAACTCTTCCTCTATCTGTGTCGTCGTCCACTCCCCTGAGTGAGAGGACTGAAGAAAGAAGGCGTAGTTTGGTCCATCCGGTGGTGCTAGTAGATGGACCTTGCCCCTCCTTGACTTACGAACCATGAAGATCCCCACCTCTAGAGGTAGTGGGAACCCTCCGCACTCCGCAACTCTCAAGTAGGACCATGGGCCACTGCGGAAGATCTCCTGTGGTAACAGGTGTGCCTGTCTCGGGAAGGTGTGACGAGCGGCAGGGGTGGATGAGCTGGTGGTTGTATAGGAGGGGGAGGACTGCTGGTGCGAAGAGAATGTAGGCGTGTGTGGCTCATCACCTCCTGTGGGAGGTAGGGGGTGGGACTGGGGGGGTCACCTGGAACAGGTGCGGATCAGGGGAGGTGCTCGGT
The DNA here is from genome assembly GCF_053477565.2 of Lygodium microphyllum. NCBI lineage: Eukaryota > Viridiplantae > Streptophyta > Polypodiopsida > Schizaeales > Lygodiaceae > Lygodium > Lygodium microphyllum. The sequence continues at coordinate 6,774,592 of NC_141143.1, read as the reverse complement.
ACGGGAGGTGGTGAGGGGGAGGATGATTGAGGGATGGTGGGGTGGACGGAGGTACATGGCGGGTGTGGGGGGGGGGGCTAGTGGTCAATGGGAGTGGGGGGTTGTGGGCCAGGGTCAGTGGGGGGGGGGGGGGGGCGCTTGGGATGTGGGGGGAGGTGGGTGTGGGGACTCAGGAGAGATAGTTTGTGGCGCGGGTGGTGGATGTGGGGGGCTGGGGTCGTGCCAGGTGGGGGGGGCAAGAGGGGGCTGAGGAGTGCTCTACCGAGGGGGTGTCGCATGCCCACTTGCTCCTTACTGCCGAGGCCAGGTCTGAGACGCAGGTTGCGCCCGCCCCTACCGTCTCCCTCTCTCTTGTCTTTGAACCCGAGTGAAGCCATGAGCGTCCACCTATGGGCCTGTCCGTGGAGCCACCTTGGCTCCGAAATGCGTGCAACCTATTGCCTAATGCCCAAAGTCATGACACTGTAGGCACTGCCCTGGCTGCCCCGTTACAATTACTTGCTGCCTAAAGAAGTGCCCGCCCATCTCAATCTCTAGAAATTGTGGGATATTCTTGACCTCTTTCACTTCCACCCATACCTTTGGGACTCCTGCAACTGTCACTGCATCCGCGAAGGACGCGGGAAGGATAGTGCCGAAAAGCCTTCCAAAGTCTTCCACCAATTGGTGGCGATACTCAATCCCCAGGCCGAGGAAAAGAAGCGTGACCGGGTGCGGAAGAAACCTGTTGTGGAGTGCAAATGCCTCCACAGTGAAGCCCCTGTACCAAGGGACCATGTGTATGACCCCCCTCATGGACGCATATGGTGAGTTGGCGAGTAACTCGCGAGTTGCATCCGCCGAGCTGAGCCAGACCATGAAGATCCCTTGGCCCAATAGGACTGCCTCCTCGATCTACGCTATCCCGATGCGCAGCGTGGACTACAGCCAGTCCCAAAGCTAGGCCCTGGCTGGGGAATGTCCTACTACCTAACCATAAATCGTTGTTTCCATTAGCTCCAGCTCCTTAGCTCGGACGGCTAAGAGCTGTTCCTCAGAGAGGACTACGCGCAAGGTGTTTGACTGGGGGGAACTCGCTGAGTGCGCTGGCGTCTGACCAGGGGTTTTCATTGCGCGTCCCTACTGAGAGGACTAACAATCATGTCGCGGTGCTACCTAAGTGGGGGGGGTTCGTTGCAGATGGAGGGAGCAATTGGAGGGTGGAGGAATCGATGGCGAGGGAGGGGAATCCTACTGTGTTTGTTCCAGATAGGTCCGAGGTTGCGGACAGGGGAAGCGCGTCGGAGGGGGAGGGGGAGATTGGGGGGGGGGGGGGGGGATTTGTAGCACAAGCTAGCCTTGGGGAGGGGCGGGGGCGATGACGGGCAGGATGGTGGCCAAGGCGAGGCGACGGGTAGGGCGGGGGAAGGGCGATAGGGAGGGCGGGGCGATGGCTAGGGTGGGGCAACGTGCAGGGTGGGGGGGGTGATGGGCAGGGCAAGGCGGGACGTCGGAGAAGACAGGCGATGAGCAGGGCGGAAGACTGGCGGGGGCGATGGGTAGGCAAAGCGAGGGCTCAAACGAGGAAGGAGGGGACACCAACGTAGGCGACGATCGTGAGGGAGGCGGGGGTAGCAGGTGACACGACAAAAAAAAATACACAAACATTGTATCTTTGATGTACTTTTTTTTGCAAGTAAAATGTGGTTGATTATATTACTCAAAAAAGCTGATTATAACGGAATGTTTATGCTCAACAGTCAAGCTGGAACTGGCGCAAGGTCACAAATACATAATGTATACAAGCCTCTCAAGGCGGTCTGGGGGGGATGGGGGCAAGAAGCCATGTGGGGGGGGGTTGTATTGCCAATTGGGCCTGCCTGCCTGTATCACAAAAAACAGGTCCTGGCAGCCCCAAGTATGCATGAAATGACCACGGAGCTCTTGATGAGCCTTGGACTCGCTCTGCACTTGATCCCATCGGCTGTCGAGGGAGTGGATGATGGAGGTCCAGAGCTCTGCTAAAATCGCATGTACTAAGAGTCTCTCTCCACCGAAAGCCTCCTAACACCACACCTTCCAGATATGCCATCCAGTAAGGCTCCCTAGATCTCCCATACCTTCGAGCAGTTTATTGTGGGCTCCAATACCTGCTGGATGGGTAGAGCCTCCAAACTGACCACTGCGCACGACCCTGCCTCGATAATGAAAATTGTGTCTTGCATCCCGGCCTCATACAGAAGGTGGCAGTTTGGCTGACTGCCTGCTAGTAGAAGGCTTCCCATGAGATACATCCAAGGCTGGGTGCCATATGGCGAAGGATGCGGCATGCTCCTCTCCACATAAGCTGTGCCTCCTCACATGACCAAAGGCAGTGCTTTGGGGTTTCCAAAGGCTACTGTGTGCAGCGCTTACAACCTCCCTCCTCTTGCATCTGGGCAAGCCAACTTCTCACCGCCAAGCCTCCATGTGCCACCAGCCATAAGAAATACGACACCCTGCTTGGCCTCTAGCTATCCCATAGGCGGCGCGAAAAGGACCGTTGGAAAGGCTCCGTGATGCTATGCTCCGCCCAGTGCCTGCTACGTGACACCGCCCACTCCATATTCTCCTGCATCAGTACGTGTTTGCTAATCCTGGCAATGTACTAAAAGAACTTGGGTGGCTTTTTGGCAATTGTCGTGGCCGGCCATAGCCACTCTCCTCGATCCCACTCTAGCTCATTAAGTGGTTTGCCCTCCCAGATCCAAAGGTGCCACTCCCTGAGCTCCTCCCAGAAGACATAGGGTCCAATTGCCATGTCTTCCCATGAAGGCCCACCATCCGAATCCTTCTCCACAAGAGGGCGGCTGTCTTCTAGGCCAACAATGGCTGCTCGCGCACGCACCTCTTGCGCGTGGAGGGTGGGATCCCCTGGTGCCTCCTGTAACATTCTCTGCGTGGCTGCAAGGTCCCGCCGGAGAGCTCTCTCCTCCTGCCAGCTCTGCTGCCTGGTCTGTATGGCTACCTCTTGACAGATTCTGCTCGACTTGGCTAGGACTTTTGCAAGCTCCTCTGCTATCCAGTCCCTCCTGCCCCACTCTCTGGTCCAAATCTGCTCTATCTGTCTCGTCACCTTCTCCCTCCTATAGATCTAGTCAGGGATCCGGCAGGAGCGTGCATCTACTAAGGCAGATGCTGGGGGATCAAGTTTCAGGAGGACTGGGCAATGATCGGACAACATGGTGCCTGCCAACTGCTTAATCTAGCCTCCACGAGAGCCTCCCCACTCTCCCACATAGAACCTATCCAACTGCTCCAACAAGACGCCTCCAAGCCGCTTGTATCCCCAAGAGAAATCCAACCACCTCTCTCTCATGTGGAAATCAGGGTCTCTCCAGGCGTCACGTGCTCCTACTGCCAGCAGAAAGACCTCCCATGCCTCCTGCTCCTCCCCAGCCATGCCCTGGTAGTTTTTGCCTCTGCCCTGTTGGTCCTCCAAAGCCTCCAGGTTGTTGAAGTCTCCTTCAACAATCCAGGAGTCCACCTCTGGGAGTCCATCTGCGATCTCCACCTTGAACCTGCTGCATGCCCTAACCTGCGTGGGGGCATACACATTGAGGACTCTAAGGCACGAGTCCCCAATATCCAGTCTGATCCAAAGAACCCTCCTTGCCACTATTGTCCCGTGGTCTCATACACAGGCAGTGAGACTCGTGCCAATATAGGTGTATACGCCTCCGCTCCTGCTGTGGGCACCTATAGCGTGCTCCCAGTAGGTGTGAGAGTTGCCCGGAAGTACCTTCCCTACCCGCTGGGCCTGGGTGGGGATGAGCTTGTGCTCCTATAGAAGTAAGATGTTGATCCGTTCGGCAAGGGCAGGCTGCAGCTCCTACCAAACAATCAACTTCTTGGAACCACGTGCCCCACTGTAGTGGAGACTATTTACATTCCAAGATGCAAGGTGTAGGCTTATGGGAAAACCTGTGACTGACCGAACAGGCATCTATTCGGTGTGGAGGCAGCTGACGAGGAGGAGAAACTATGAGGCATGCAAGTACGCTTTGCCGCCGGTCTGGACAGTGAGCTCGAGTCCCCCATGGTGGCCCTTGGCCGAGGAAGATAGGGGTGATAAATGCTCTAGGTGGTACTATCAATGCATCTATCAACCATGCTGAGAGTTGTTACTTTGTACACTGGTAGAATCGGGCCGCCTGTGCCAGGGGCCTCTCAATCACGTCCTTCGAAGCTCTCCATTGAGGAGGGGCTCAAAAGATGATGCTCAAGTGAGGGACCTCAATGCTAGCCCACCAGTTAATGTCCATCATGCAGCCACGCCACCGCTGTGCAAACAGTGCTAGTTCTTCTCCCATCCATTGGGAGATGTGGTCTGCCACCTGACTCTTTAACTCCTCCTCTACTTGTGTAGTCGTCCACTCCCCCGAGTGAGAGGACAGAAGAAAAAAGGCATAGTTTGGTCCATCCGGTGGTGCTAGTAGATAGACCTTGTGCCTCCTTGACTTACGAACCACGAAGATCCCCACCTCTAGCGGCAGTGGGAACTCTCCGCGCTTCGCAACTCTCAAGTAGGACCATGGGTCACTATGGAAGAACTTCTGTGGCAGCAACTGTGCCTATCTCGGGAAAGTGTAATGGGCGGCAAGGGCAGTTGAGTTGGTAGTTGTATGGGAGGGGGAAGACTGCTGGTGTGAGGAGGATGTAGGCATGTGCGGCTCATCACCACCTATGGGAGGAAGGGGAGTGGGTTTGGGGGAGGTCGCTTGAACCAAGTGCGGGTCAGGGGGAGTGCTTGGTAGGGGAGATGGTGGGGGGGAGGAAGATCGAGTGATGGTGGGATGGACGGCGGTGGATGGTGGGTGTTTGGGGGGGGGGCTGGTGGCCTTGAAAAGGGGGGGTTGTGGGCCACAGTTAGTGGGGGGGGGGTTGGGTGTGGGGGCTGTGGGACCTCAAGCGAGGTGGTCTGTGGCACAGGTGGTGGATGTGGGGGGCTCCGGTCCTACCGAGTGGGGCGGGCGGGGGGGACTGTGGCGTGCTCTGCCGCCGAGGGGGCGTCGTACACCCACTTGCTCCCTGCTGCCGAGACTGGCTTTGAGGAGTTGGCTGCACCCCCCCCTGCCGTCTTTCTCTCTGTCGTCTCTGGATCCATGTGAAGCCGTCAGCGTCCACTTGCGGGCCTGTCGGTGGAGCCTCCTTGGCACCGAAGCGCGTAGAAATTGCTGCCTGATGCCCAAAGTCGTGGCAACGCAGGCACTACCCTGGTTGCCCTGTCACAATTACCTGATGCCTAAAGGAGTGTCCGCCCGCCTCAATCTCTAAGAACTGTGGGATATTCTTTACCTCTTTCACTGCCACTCGTACCTTTGGGACTCCTGCTGCTGTCACTGCATCCGCGAAAGACGCGGGAAGCACAATGCCAAAGAGATGTTCAAAATCTTCCACGAGCTAGTGATACTCTATCGCCAGGTGCGATACTCTATCGCCAGGTGCGATACTCTATCGCCAGGCCGGGGAAAAGAAGGGTGACCTAGTGCCGAAGAAACCTGTTATGGATTGCAAATGCCTCCACAGTAAAGCCACTGTACCAAGGGACCATATATATGACCCCCTTCGTGGACGCATATGGTGAACTAGCAAGTAACTCGCGAGCTACGTTTGTCGAATTGAGCCGAACCATGAAAATCCCTTGGCCCAGTAGGACCCCCTGCACGATCTACGTTGTGCCGATGTGCAGCGTGGAGTGAAGCCATTCCCGAAGCTGGGCCTTGGCTGGAGAATGTCCTACTACCTGACCATAAATCGTTGTTTCCTTTAGCTCCAGCTCCTTAGCTCAAACGGCTAAGAGTTGCTCCTCAGAGAGGACGATGCGCAAGGTGTTTGACTGGGGGGCACTCGCTGAGTGTGCCAGCGTCTGACCAGAGGTTTCCATTGCACGTTCCTTTTGCGAGAACAACCAATCACGTCGCGTTGCTACCTGGTGGGGGGGGAAGTTGCTACAGATAGAGGAAACAACTGGAGGGTGGGGGGATCCATCACAAGGAGGGGGGGGGGTTTGGAAACTGCTGCTGATTTTCAGTGGAAAGGAGGCCTGGAGAGGGAGGCCTGTCGATAGATCAATGACGAGGGAGGCTTGGCGGGGGGGCAACGAACCATCGGAGTGGGGGGAAACGGTAGATGGGCAGCCGTTACGAATTGTCGGGGCGGGGGGGGGGGGGGGGAGGGGGGGGAGCTCAGCGTGTGATCTTTGATGTACTTAGTTACTCTTCACAGAGTTTCTTGTACTTTGTATTTACCTTAGGGGGGACTTTCTCCGAGGTGTTATTAATAGAATCCTCTTTTCTTAGGAAGAAAAAAAAAAGAACAATCTCTTGTTGTGTGTGTCACGCATAATCTATGGCCATCTACACATTTAGCATATTGGGTAGAATGTTAGAAAACCATACTGATGAGGATGTACAAGACCAAGTAGGTGTTTATGAAGACAATTTGCCAACACCTTTGCAAAGATCTTATACATAGTCCCCATCAAGAAAATCGGTCTCCAATGCGTAAGCTTTGAAGGGGAGGAAACTTTAAAGATCAAGTTAACCACCCCTGCTTTCTAGGACATGCTACCAAAAACCCAAACCTGTTGACACATGGCCGCCAATGGTTTTTGCCAAAAGGGATGCATAGGTTTCAAAGAGTTTCTTGGTAATACCATCCAAATCAAGGCTTTTATCATTAGGAAAATGCAACAAAACTTCCATAACTTCCCTCTCATAGATACCGGCCTCCATTGTGTCTTGCATATCCTAGGGAACTTGATCTCTGACCGAGGTACTAGAGTCTGCACGTGTATGAGCAACCTGAGGAGAACATGCCATTTGCGAACCTAAAAGATTCACAAAGAAGTCCTGACACATACATACAATAGATCGGGGGTTTGTGACCTTGTGACCATTTGCATTTTGCAACCTCACCATATTCTCTTGCGCAAGGGACACATGCAAAGCTCTAAAGATTTTATAAGTTTGACAAAAACTGTCTCGCACACCCTCAGTTAGGTCTTGGAGCTTAGCTTGTTGATAAGACCACAACTGAAAACACTGAATACGTTCATCTAGCTTTGCCCATAATGAGACTAGAAAAGTATCATGCGAAGAAACAAGTAACAATAGACAAAAACCAAGGCCAAGATGTCCTTGAAAGCATGCAAACACTGCCTAGTAATCAAAGCATGGCCAATCCCATATTGCCTTGACATTGTCTGCACATTAAGAAGCAGTCTTTCAAACGAGGCCAAGCCTTCTAGTGTAAAATCACACAGAAACCTTTCAAGCAATTGGCTCATGTATCCCTTGAAGATAGCATGACTTGAAAAATAAGATTTAAATCGCAAGGGCAGCTTGCCCAAGAGATCTGTGAAAGCATCCACATGCTGCCTAATCATATCAAGCTGTGAAAGAAAATGAAGTGATAAGACATTTTGCTGCAACACTTGCATTTCCAAAATTTCTAGTTAAAAGGAATCCTCATGCATAGCATAGATAGTCCACTCTAGACCATGTGGCCAAGTATTGGATTGAGTGAAATGTAAACCCTGAAGTTGATGGAGAAAGCCATAACCAAAGATCCTACTTGAGAACCTCCATCGCAAAAGCATTCCAAGCCTAGCTTTCCAAGGTATCCATCAAAGAGTGCTCCGAAGTAAACTGTGAAGAGTCAATCCATGTGTTAAAATTGCCCATAAGCAAACATGGCCTACCTAGAGACAAAGGATCATGAAGGCGGTTCCACAACCCTTGACCATGCAATGAGTCATTAGGCACATAAAGGCCAACCAATCATAAAACCTGCCCTTTAAAAACGATTTGAACCACTAGAAAGCATCCATGTACATCATTCTTAATAAGCACCGGTTGGAATTTCTCATGCACCACCATGAGGACACTCGAGTAGTGCATTTCCTTGTACCCATCATAAAAAGATTGAAACCATGACGATCCAAAATAAGACCAGCATCATCATGACTTTTGTGCTCAACAGCACAAAACACATCCCAACTGTTCTAATGCAAAAAACACCACATGTTATGTTGCTTACTCTGGGAATAAATCCCATGAATATTCGAAGTGGCAATGCACACATCTAAAACCAAAAAAATCAAGGATGAGGATGTTAATGCCTCTCTTGAACTTTGCCAGTGCCTCAAAAATCCAATTATGCAAGAAATCTGCCAAAATTGCAATAGCATTCTACCCCAGACGAGCACACTTCAAAAAAGAACGGTTAATTTCATTCGTCCCACGGATGAATGAAATTAACCCTTCTTAATAAGCACTGGTTGGAATTTCTCATGCACCACCAGGAGAACACCCAAGCAGTGTATCCCCTTGCACCCAACATAAAAAAGATTGAAACCATGACAATCCAAAATATGACCAAGCATCATCATGACTTTTGTGCGCAACAATACACAACACATCCCAACTGTTCTCATGCAAAATACACCACATGCACTCCTATCCAGATCTATCGACCACACTTATAGTAGTAAATGTAGATAACCAAATGTAGTCATATCCTAGATCTATGGGGGCCACATATTCAAGAGACTCTTTGTAGGATTTGGATAGAGATCATTCATATGGTCGGTGAGAGATGGGAGAGATTAAAGGGGGCCTTTGAATATATGAAGAGAGATGCTGTTTTTTTGTACTTGGGTCTCTATTATTTAAAGCTGGATATGGTCAAACATTAGAGACCTATAAGTGGCACTTCATTCAGCCTTGTAGCAGACTATTTTTGGTTTTTTAAACATATTGTTGAAGTCCCATATGGGCTCATCTTTTATTTCTATCTCTGACTCGGTATGGTGTCATAATCAGCTAGACAACACTAAGAACTGAAATTCCACCAAGATAGGCATGTAGACAATAGTGGTATAGGGCTGAGGCTGAAAGAATGATGGAGTAAATGAATGGGGGAATGATCAAGAATGAATGTGAGTGTTGGGGATGTTTGCACAATAATACCCCATACCCTATTTACAAGCACACAAGTCACTGAACTATCTAGGGTGGCTCCTCCATTTCCATCACTATTTTATAAGATTAGCATTTCTAGGACAATTTGATGCTCCTAAAATTTAAGGGCTTCCTAAATTTAGCAATCCCCTGAAATTTAGGGACCTCCTTTCCAACATAGGTATCATGTGAAAGCTCTTTCTAAGTACACTACAAAAACAGTGCTGGAATACTCATATGAGTTTTCTATGCAAAGATATGAGTATTCTAAACTATTAGCCTATATGGTCTGCAATTGTGCACCACCAACTTATTGTTTCTATAGCCCTACTAGTAGATCTCTAGAGAGCAGTCAACCTAGTAGATGCATATCCCTTTTGTTTATATCATTCATTCCTTGGGACAATGTAGTTGCTGCATAATAACAGCTAGTATTAATAAGAACTAATATACTCCCTAAGAAATAAGGGTAGAGTAAATGTCTAACAACAGTAAAACTTGAAAATCAAGAGGTGCAGCTGAGGGACTAGATGTTTACTTGTAGACGGTAATTATACAAATCAAGCAAAGATACATCGAAATTGTTCATGAGGTCTTGAATATCACTCTTAAGTTTCCGCATCTCAAATTCTTGAGCACGCTGCTTCTTCTCTTTTTCTTCTTTTATTGCCTGCATTAAGAACAAACCAAAGTGGACTCACTATATTTTCAACAAACCAAAGTGGACTCACTATATTTTCAAGTATTGTACCAAATGGCATACAAAATACTCACACAGAGACATCAAACACAACTGAAAAAGTGCCACCCACCTTCAACTTGGCATCAAACTCCTTTATTTCCTTGAGTTGCTCCTTCGTGAATGATTTTGGATTCCCGCACATCCATTCTGGCTTTTCTAATTCTGTGTCAACTATGACCTCTTCTTTTTTTTGTTCAAGTTTTCCTCCCATCATATCTTGAAGGGCTCTTTCAGAATCATTTTTGCTTTGTGTGGACCTTCATATTTACAAAATAGTTTCTTTCATTCATTGCCATTCTTTCTTACCTTTCTAGTGTTACATTGTAAAATCTTTGGTAACTTCTCACATTTCCAGTATTACATTGTCATGCAATATTTTTCTAGATTTTATGGTCTACTATAACCTTTTTTGTGGTAACGAGTAATTTTTCAATAACAAGAAAATTTATACAAGTCCCTTTTTATTTCTTACCTTTCAAGTTTTACATTGTAAATTTATAGCAAGAGAGCATGGAGAATGTTTTAGAAGAGACAACCTGCCATACAAATTACATCCCTTCATACTTCACTCCATTATAGGAGACAGTTGGATGATGTACTAGGACAGACAACCATGCAGCCCCCACAGGCCCATAGGCCGACATGGTGGTCCTTCACCAAAAAGATGGTCAGAGAGGCAATCTATAGACTACAAAATGGGAGGGCACAGGATGATATTTTACTCCATTATAGGAGAGAATTGCATGATATACCAAGAGAGACAACCATGCAGCCCCCACAGGCCCAAGATGGTGGTCCTTCACCCGTAAGATGCTCAATGAGGCAATCTATAGACTACAGAATGGGAGGGCACAGGGTGAGGACGATCTAGTGGAAAAACATTTCTCACATGCATCTGACACACTAGCACCCATATTGGCAATGTTCAAGAGAGCAATATGTGAAGAATTCCCTAATAGTCCCACTCTTTAAGAGTGGCGACCCTCTCACCTGCAGTAAATACAGGACCATCTTTTTTATTGGCCACATACTTGCTAAAATATATGAATCGATATTGGAGCATGAGCTTAGTGCATGGGCTGGTGTTGGACGTGGATAAACATATTGAATCATATCCTCACACTCAGGGCACTCACTAAGGAGGGCTAAACCTGAAACAAGAGGATATATTGTGGCCGTGTGGATTTCCATAGAGCGTTTTACACAGTACCTCGAGCACATTTCATGCAGAGATTGCAAGAGATTGGAGTGCCAAAGGGTATGCAATGGGGTATGTATACATTATATGAGAGAGTCACAGGACATTTGTGCACACCGAAAGGGATGTCTAAGAGGATTGGTAGCACCATAGGAGTAAAACAGAGATGCTTGTTTTCACCCACACTATTTGGACTATACATAGACAAGGTGTCTAACTACATCGATAGGGGAAGTAGATCTGGAGCTAGCCTAACTAGAGTGTTAATATCGATACTTCTATATGCCCATGATATTGTATTCATTTCATACTCACTGCAGGTCACTTGGATGCACTATATTCCATTTGCAAAGATAGAGATCTCACAGTGAATCTTGGAAAAACGGAAGTAATGGTATTCAACACTTCTATAGCATGGGTGACCTGATCTATGTGTCAATTTACATTTGGGGAAGATGTAGTGGAGCATGTGGGAGAATAAATATACTTAGGAATCGCTCCCTTTGGCCCGAGGGGCCCTTGAGAGCCAATGTGCCCACATATAGTTTAAGGAACCTTGCAACAAACTATGGTTGTTTGACACTCTAGCCCACAACCAGAATGACTAATCATTAATAAGATTTTTTGCAATATAAAAGAGAGAAAATTTATCTATAAGGTACAATATCATCACCACTCTAATAAATTCTGGTAAATTATTGGACGAATTGAAGCAACACAAAATAGAGTGAATTTACCTACAAGCTTTTTTTTTCCCAAGAAAAGAAATTTCTATTAATAATAGTTCCGCAAATAACTTGAGGTAAAATACAAAGTACAAGTAACTCTGTGAAGAGTAACTAACTACATCACAAATACAATGGCTGTGTGAACAACCAATCCGGTGGGCTATAATGTCAAACCATATGAGGGATAGTGTGAAAGAAAGTACCTGAATCCCATGTCCACAAAAAGGCCTCTCTTCTCTTCCTCATTCTCTTTAAGCTACCTTGCATCCTCTTCCACCTAATGCGGATAGAGTGAATGATCTCTGTCCAGATTCTTGATAGAGTCTCTCCTGTGGATACATCTAGAAGGTCGATAGTGTGGCTACATCTCGCAGTCCAAATATACCACGCTATGATACTGGCAATCAACTCCATCTATGGCAATGTCCTTGGGTCCACTGTGCATGTTTGAGTAATCTGGAGTGGGAATTCTGCTCAGATGTTGTGCAATGATGAGAAAGAGTAGCTCCCCTAAACATCCCATAGTAACATGGAACAAGGAATGGGAACGGAGACGGGGACGGGGACGGGGGATGGTTAAAAGCAAGGAATGGGGACGGGGGCTTTTATGTTTTTTGAGGACATTGACATACGTACTGCAATTACAGTCATTGATAGACTGTTTTGAACAAATCTGGGGCAAGAAATCTTGGGGATTTTGCTCGTATAGTGTAGCTAAACACTGATTGCATGTTGGACTGTGTGCATAACAAACAAATTTGACAAAGTGCACCTCTGTACACTGATTGCAGAAAGTTATTTCCTGCAATTTTTTCGAAATTTTCATATTTCTAGTGTAGTCCTACTTCGACATTGCTCTTTTGCATTTTTTTTATAGTTGAAAATCATGGCAAATCAGCGAGGAGATATTTTCACCTATGTATCCAAGGAGGATAGATTGGATGGAAATAACTATTCACTTTGATCTTTCATGATGAAGAATGTACTTGTGGCAAAAAATCATTGGGATTATGTCAGTGGAGAAGAAGCTTGACCTGGAGTTGTGGCTCCAGCTACTCCTCCTCTAGGAGGATGTGCACCACAGGCAACTCAGCCTGCTCCACTTCAGCCACTTCCCCAAAGAACAGCAGCTCAAAAAGCATGGGATACACGGGATGCACACGCTTTGTCACTAATTGCATTGGCAGTTCAGCGGTCAATCATCCCCCACATTCGTTCAGCAGCTTCTTCACGAGAAGCTTGGCTAACTTTGAAGCAGATGTTTGCAGGCAAGAATGAGACTCGCATCTCTTTCTTAAAGAAAGAGCTAGAGACATTGAAAATGGATGAAGGCGATTCTATTCAGGATCATTTGAACAAAATTGAGGACTTGCGAGAGCAGCTCATGAATGTTGATGAGTACTATTCGGATGCACAAATGATATCCACCACTTTGAACTCATTACCTCCTTCGTACTTGGCTTTTCATACTGGTGTGGATGCTATAGCCTCTGAGCAGAATTTTATGGCTAGACAGAAAGGCAAAGGCAGCCAAGTGAAGAATGCTGCGCAGAGTTCTGGGACTTCTGGCACATCACAAGCAAACAAAAAACAAGGGGGTACACAAGCCAAAAAGGGCAAATGCCATTATTGCAAGAAGCCAGGCCACTACATCACTGAGTGTAGAAAGCGCATTGCCAAAGAGAAGAAAAAGGAGTCAAGAATGTATGTTTATGATGCTCCTTTCATTGCTACTGAGTCCACGTCCTTTGTTGCAGACAGGGTCTATTGTTTTTACACATGCAGTTATGACACCTCTTGGGTAGATTGAGCATTCAACCCTATTGAGGATGCAGGCACTTGGTTTTTTGACAGTGGTGCTTCTAGGCATATTATATCTTGCAGAGATTTATTTGCATCTGTTCATGCAGCTCCAGTTGGCAAGTACAGTGTGCCAACAATGCATCATACCCTGTTAGAGGTATTGGGGAGATTGTGCTCACAGCCATTGATGGCTCTATTCTCCGCCTACAGGATGCTTTATTTGTGCCAGGCATAAAGAAGAATTTGCTCTCTATCTCTTCTTTGGCACGTTGTGGATTGCAGGTCACATTTGATAATGACAGATGCATGGTGAGAGACAAAGAATACATAACTTTGGTCTTGACAGGCACTTTATGTCATGGGTTATACGAGTTGGATACTCTTTCAGTTGATCAGTCAGCGTATTTAGCATCCACTCTTACTCCGGCTATGATACAGGCAGAGTTATGGCATGCTAGGATGGGGCATGTGAACTTTGGTAACTTGATGCTCTTACAGCGTACACACATGCTAGATGGATTATCTCTACTGGAGAGACCTCCTGAGCACGTGTGTGAAGCATGTATTTTGGGGAAAATGCATCGTTTTTCGTTTCCTCGTACTGTTGCTTTTAGAGCAACAGCCAGGTTGCAGTTAGTGCATTTAGATGTATGTGGACCTATGCAGACAAAGTCATTGGGAGGATGTTACTATTTTGTGACTTTTATTGATGACTTTACTCAATTTTGTTGGGTCTACTCTTTGGTTAAAAATTCAGAAGTGTATGATGCATTCTTGGCTTTTCTTGCACTTATTGAAAACCAGTCTAATTGTAAAATTAAGACTCTCTGTTCGGACCGAGGGGGGGAATACATGTCCTCTATGCTGAATTCTTTTTTGAAGCAGAAGGGCATTGTCCATCAGTACACTACTGCTTATACTCCACAGCAGAATGGGGTTGCAGAGAGAGAGAATCGATCACTCATGGAGATGGCCAGATGTATGCTGAAGGCAAAGAGCTTGCCTCACAGTTTTTGGATGGAAGCCGTCATGTGTGCTTGCCATGTTTTGAACAGATGCCCCACCAAAGCATTGAAGAAAATTACACCTTTTGAGGCTTGGAACAACCGGAAACCTTCTGTTGGACACTTTCATACCTTTGGGTGCCTTGCATATACACATATTCCAAAGGTACTCAGGAAAAAGCTGGATAACAAGGCTGTTAAATGCATTCTTATGGGATATAGCAGTGAGAGCAAAGGCTACAGACTCTATGATCCTGTTTCTAAAAAGGTGTTTGTCAGTACGGATGTACTATTTGATGAAAAATCAGAATTGTCCTTGGCTGGTTTAGATACATATCAGGCTTCCCGTGATGTAGCCCATTACATTTGGTGATTCAGCTGGAGTTTCAGCAAATGAACTCAATGTTCAGCCAGCTACTCCTTTGGAAAACGCAGAAAATCAGCCATTGGCTGATCTGAATATTCAGCAAAGTGCCGAAACTGAAATTCAGCAAAGTGCTGAAACTGAAATTCAGCAAGAGCTTATGCCCAGTCAGGAGGCAAGACAAATGCCTAGATGGTATTTACAGACTATGAAAGATAGTCATCTGGATGCACCCATGGCTGGTCGTACTAGAAGGCAAGCTCGTATGCATGATACTACACATACCATGGAGTTTGTTATGGCAGCATGCACCCTTGATGAAGAGGAGCCTGAATGTTTTGAAGACAAATGCCTAGATGGTATTTACAGACTATGAAAGATAGTCATCTGGATGCACCCATGGCTGGTCGTACTAGAAGGCAAGCTTGTATGCATGATACTACACATACCATGGAGTTTGTTATGGCAGCATGCACCCTTGATGAAGAGGAGCCTGAATGTTTTGAGGATGCACAACAGAGTGTGCATTGGATAGCAGCAATGAAAGCTGAATTGGATTCTATCACTAAAAATCAAGCATCAGATTTGGTGTCTTTGCCATTTGGGAAGAAAGCTATTGAAACAAAATGGGTCTACAAGCTGAAATGGAATGCAGATGGATGCATTAACAAATACAAGGCAAGGCTTGTAGCTAAAGACTATGCATAGAAAAAAGGCATTGACTATGAGGAGACATTTGCTCTTATCTCCCGTATGACGACCATCAGGTCTATGGTTGCTTTGGCTGCTCATTATGGATGGACTGTGCATGAGTTGGATATTAAAACTGCATTTTTACATGGGAAACTTCATGAGGAACTATATGTACAGCAGCTCATTGGTTTTGCAATTGAGGGCTTGGAACACTTGGTATGCAAGCTGAAAAAAGCTTTGTATGGTTTGAAATAAGCTCCTAGAGCTTGGTATGCAAAGATAGATGCTTTCTTACTTAGCCAACGGTTCATAAACAGCTCATCTAAGTCTACCCTTTACATATGTAAAGAGGGGGGATCCATGCTGATCATTTGTCTTTATGTTGATGATCTCTTGCTTACAGGGACACATGCTGATCATGTATGAACATCATGTATGATCATGAATATCATGTATGACCATGAAACTAGTCTATGACTCACATAAAGCGGTAGTTCCTTTAATTAACACCTGGTTTTTACACACACACACACATAAGCAGAGACCTCACTCCCTCACTCAACACCAAATTGGCCCCGAAGACCGGCGCCCCTCTCGGTGTTTCTTTATCAATTAAAAGATGGAAAATTACAAAAATAATAATGTTCCAAAATACATAACCTATGAGCACTCGGTTTTCATCTCTTTTGAGTAAATCCCAACTACATAAGAACTGTACAGCATGTCCGGATCAACATCCCTCTTAGGAAAGCATTTTCTATGACCAAAACTCAATGATTCTTGTGCAGAATTGCAGTCTGCAGATCTCTGAATTCACTGTTCTTACTGTCTAGCACGTCCTGAAATCACTGTTCTTACTGTCCAACATGTAGAGAGTTCATTGTTCTTACTGTCCAACATGTGCAGAATTCATTGTTCTTACTGTCCAGCACACTCTTCTTACTGTCCATCATGTCCTGTATTTTCTGTGACCAATACTCAATGATTCTTGTGCAGAATTTTAGAGAAAACATAGAATTGTACCTTTGATGTAATCAGCCCATCATGTGAAGCATTTTCTCTGAGAATAGAGAGAGAGTTTATTAGACAGAGAAAGCTCTACCTACGTACTTGAGTCAGAGACGTAGAAGTACTCTCCATGGCTGATTTTCTTGCAGCAATTTGTCCTCAGCTCCTCAAAACTTCATTCTCCCATCTCTTTTGGGAATTTGTGCCACATGGCATACATGTAACAATTTTCCCGTTTAAACCTTCTGGTCTAAAATTCTCCATGATCGGTGCAAAATTTGACCTCGACACAGACTAGAGAATTAATCCTCCTGCAAAAACGAAGACAACGATGTAAACAGATTCTGGGGTCCAAAAATAGTAACTCCCTAAATTTAGGGATGGTGACCCCTACATTCCTCAAGTTGTTCTGAGCAACTTTTATCATTGTGACCACATCAAAAAGTGTAATGTGGCTCAGTTACGGTGACTTTTCTTCTGTGAGCACTCTCACATGTGAATCTTCTGTCTTGGCTAGGCTCATTGTCCTGCACCATCTCCAGTGGCTAAGCACACAATCCCAAACCACTGGCATTCTATTCTTCAGTGCCCATTCAATATGGAACCGGTCCTAAGGCTCACACAAACCATTAGTCCAATTTGTCCCAATGACTGCCTCTTCCGGCCATGCAAAGATCCTAGCTTATTCCAAGAGAACTCTGGGGGTAAGAAGCAACAACAACAACAAAAGTAAAGAAAAATAAAATATTTATATAAGTAGATGAGAAAAGCAACTGTAAAAAGTATCACCACCTAGTGACAGGAGCCCCCTGGTGGTGATAGAAGACCCTTTGCAATCTTGTGCGATACACCAGCTCCATGTGATTATGGTGCTGGGCAATTAATGCTGAGCTTTACTCTTCTAGCAATTTTGGTACCTAAACTAGGGGGGATATGCTGAGATGAATGTGGCTTGAGCAAGGAACCAGATGAAGGCTGCAAGAGTGGATGAAGAAGCCCAAGATGCCTTGTGTGAAGGAGGTGGCTGGTGGCGGGTGGTTGGCTTGTGGCGGTAGGTAAAGGTGGACTGAGGTAGAGGTGGTGGGCGAATGTGGTAGGCGAGTTGCAAGAGGGTCAGCAGGCTGTGTGGGGGCGAACTCTAGTAGAGGTGGTGGGTGAATGTGGTAAGAGGCCACAGGAGAGAAGCAGTCTAAGGCGATGGGTCACGCATTGTTCCAGCACTGGTTGAGATGACACATTAGCGCTAGTAAAGGAAGGGGCAGAAAAGGCATTGCATAGTAGCTTGGTTGACAATCGTCGGTTGTTGGCCACATCTCGTGACACGTTTGCCAGGCAATGGAACCTGCTTGAAGAAATCTTGGATCATGAGATGAAAAATCTGATTAATCGAAGAAGACTCAATGGTCAAACGCCTTGCAAGGTCCCAATCCTACCAAGGATAATTAAAATCTAGGACAAGAAAGGATTGTTGGTCCTACAAAACATTAGAGACCTTGCCCCAAAGCTCATAGTAGCCACAAGGGACTTGAAAGATCCATCTGATAGTACGAAAAGACATCAGTGTGCCTTGAGGCAAGAGAGTGGTATCAGCCACTCAGACCAATCAAAGATGGGCCATGAAATCAAACTTAGGTCTCTCCTCCGATTTCTCCTCCCAAGTTAGACAAGACATCACTAGAATTTCCATCTGCAAAGTATCGATAGCCAATCTATCCTCTACCAGATGCCATTGGACTTTCCAAAGTACCATTTTCCATGAACACACCAAATGGTTGAGAAGAATTGAAGCAAGTGAAGAGAACCTAACCTCAACATTAAGCACATGCCACCACGAACCTTGAATCTTCATATTACCATGCCAAAGGCCCCAATTCTCAAGAAAAGCATGGGTATAATGATGGTGTAGATGAACTTGGACATACAAGGCCCAAAGCCTATGGCTTGCATGAGATCTTAAAGAAAAGACCATTCCAAGAAATGGAATGCCTTCTCCAAGTCCAATTACACTGCAACAACCTCTCGTTGTGTGTGTCATGCATAGTCTATGGCCAATGGTGCATTCAACATAATATGGAAAATGTTTTTGCCCTTAATAAACCTATATTGGTGTGGATGCATTAGATTAGGTAAGTGTTTATGCAGATGATTTGCCAACACCTTCACAAAGATCTTATACATAGTGTCCATTACTGAAATCAGTCTCCATTGAGTAAGTTTTAGGAATCAACTTTATCATCCCTTCTTTCCACAATAAAGGCATGCTGCCCAAAGCCCACACCTACTGGCACATGCCTCCAAAAGATTTTGCCAAAAGAGAGAATAGATTTCAAAGAAATCATTGGCAATATCATCCTAGTTAGGGCTTTTTTCATGAGGCAAATGCAACAAGACATCCATAACTTCACCCTCATGAATATCAACATCCAGGAATTTTTGCATGTCCTGAGGAGCCTGGTCTCTGACAGAGGTGCAAAAGGCTGCACGGGCCTAAGCAACCTGAGGAGAAGATGCCTACTGCATACATAGAAGGTTCACAAAGTAATCCTGCCACATACCAACAATAGATTGGGGGTCCGTGACCATATGACTATTTGCATTTTGCAATCTCACCACATTCTCCCACATAGGGGATGCATGCAAAGCTCAAAAAAAATAATGAGTCCAATGAGAACCATCTTGAAGATCTTCAGTTGAATCTCAGACCTTAGCTTGCTTATAAGAACATAGCTGAAAGCCTTGAATAAGTTCACCCAACTTTGCGAATAATGAGACCAGAAAATCATCCTGCAGAGAATCAAGCAACATGTCCTCCGCAGCATGCATAATGAAATTTATTGCTTAGCATATATGGACTGCAAGATGGAGCCATGCTATAGACTTCTTGAACATCTCCAGTGTGGACACTCTCTTCAGGTTTTCAACCAAGATTGTCCATATTCTCTGGGGGACATTCTAGAGGATGCCGGGGAGTTGAAAGACTGAGGAGAGATGCTTTTCTCAAGACTTTGAATTCTGGGGCTTTTGGCATTGTAGACTTCCCGACTGGTTATTCACTCAGCTTAATAGAATTTCCCTTTAGTATATATTTTGATCTAGAAGTCCCTCAAAAGCCTGTTTTATACCTTCTATCTTGCCTTAGGGTACGTTGTTTGAGGGGATTTATTAATAGAATTTCACTTAGCTAAAGAAATTTTGCATATTCCACGTGGATACAAAAAGATTGCATTCACATGGGACATAGATGTGTGCCTCAAATAATGTGCACATGGACATTTCTATACATAAAAGAGCTTTAACACACATGCATTTATTAACCATTAGGGGGAATATGAACTCAAAAAGGACCCTTTAGCTTAGCGGGCACATTTATCTAGTTTAGTGGAGAAACGAGTGGTTTTGGCAGAAAGGTATGTGGTTTTTCAAAAAGAAAAACATTTCTTTGGAGGCAAGTGGATTGACCAAATCTTCCAACTCTCCAATTTGTAAATATTTTTATAGGCAAGTTGAAGGGCTTGTGAAGGTAGGAGTAAACACGAGCGTGCAACGTGGAAAGGGCCTCAAAGTTAGCCCCCCACTTGCCAACGTAATAAAGTCTCTTCAATATTAAAAATTTTGAATTTCAGCGCCTAAATAGGCAGGTGCAATCTGCACGTGAGACTGGACTGGCGGCCAACAAGCGGTTACATTGACCTGCTTGAAGCATGTGGGGATTGACCCCATGACCACCTAGTTATGATTGCATGGCCTTACCACTAAGCCAAAGGTCCAATTGTGATGGGACATCTGGAAGTTATTATTAAAATTCGGGACTGTGATATGTTTTCTCAATTTTTAATTGAAAACCCACTTTTCTTGGTACAAAACCATGGTCAGTTGCTATCATGACAATTCAGACCCACCACACTGCTTGGATAAGCAAAAGTAATCCCACAATAATCTATTCCTTACGAGGCCTTTTTGGAGTTCATATTCCCCCTAATGATGTGTTTCTATAACAATGATGTGACTATAAATCCTTAAGAAATGTTCCCCTACTTGAGAAAAGCATCCTTCTAATAGTTAAAGAAGGGCCCCATTGGGCTGTAAAAGCAATGGAAACACAGTTGAATCGATTTCTCTATACCATTTTTTGCTGGCCAAGTCATCCGCTCCAAGTATTTTACTAAATCCAGCTGAATAATTTGGGACCTGAACTTCTTCATCTTTGACAGTAAATATACTGTCAAAATCCTGAGAACACAGTACATTTACACATTAGGTGATTTTCTGAGTTGTAACTTTCTAAGGAAAGTAACTTAGGCTGGGGCTTACATCATGACAATCAAGCTCAGGCAGAATAAAATCATTCTTCAAACTGAGCTTTCTTTGCAATTCCAGAATTCTTGAATGCATTTCCTTTATCTTCTCAACTATAGAAGCTTTACTGTCCAAGCAGCTTGCAAATTTTTGGTTAAAATCTTCTCTTACGTACTGCAGTTGTCTGTAAAGCAGGAATCTCTGCCAAGGAGAAAAACTTGATGAGATTAGAAATTGTAACTTTTTTTTTTTGCAAATAAAGTGTGGCTAATTATATTACTTCAGAAAAAGCTTGAATACAAAGAAGTGCCCCTGCTCAACAGATTAGCTGGAGCAGATATAAAGTCACAGAAATATCAAATATACAGGCCTCTCAGAGCGGTCTAGGGGGAATGGGGGCAAGAAGCCATGGAGGGGGGGTGTATTGCCATTTGGGGCTGCCTGCCTGCATCACGAAAAACAAGTCCAAACAGCCCCAAGTGCGCATGAAGTGAAGACGGAGCTCTTGACAAGCTCGAGACTCGCCTGCCTGCATCACGAAAAACAAGTCCAAACAGCCCCAAGTGCGCATGAAGTGAAGACGGAGCTCTTGACAAGCTTGAGACTTGCCTGCCTGCACGAAGCCATGGAGGGGGGGTGTATTGCCATTTGGGGCTGCCTACCTGCATCACGAAAAACAAGTCCAAACAGCCCCAAGTGCGCATGAAGTGAAGACGGAGCTCTTGACAAGCTCAAGACTCGCCTTGCACTTGGTCCCATCGGCCGCGAAGGGAGTGGATGATGGAGGTCCAAAGCTCTGCCAAAGTCACCTATATAGAAAGTCTCTCTCCTCCTAGAACCTCCTGACACCACACCTTCCAGATATGCCATCTAGTGAGACCCCCTACGATCTCCCATACCTCAAAACAGTCTGCTGTGGACTCCAGTACCTAGCGGATGGGTAGAGCCTCCAAGCTAAGTACTGTGCATGACCCAGCCTCAATAAGGAAGATCGTATCCTGCATCCCAATCTCATACAGAAGGTGACGACCCTGGTTGACTACCTGCCAGCAGAAAGCTCCCCATGAGATACATCCAAGGTTGGGTGCTATGTGGTGGAGGATGCGGCATGCTCCTCTCCACACTAGCTGTGCTGCCTTACACGACCAGAGGCAGTGCTTTGGAGTTTCCAAAAGCTGCTGTGTGCAGCGCTTACATCCTCCATCCTTCTGCATCTAGGTTAACCAACTCCCTACCACCAGGCCGCCATGTGCAGCCATACGAAATACGATACCCTCCTCGGCCTCCGGCTGTCCCATATGCGGCACTAGAAAGTCCGTCGGAAAGCATCCGTGATGCTGTGCTCCGCCTAGTAGTTGCTACGCGACGGTGCCCAGTCCATGTCCTCCTCATGAGCATGTGTCTGCCAATCTTGGCTGTGTACTCCAAGAACCTCAGTGGTTTCTTGGCAGCCACAGTGGCTGGCCATAGCCACTTTCCAAGATCCCACTCTAGCTCATGAAGTGGTTTGCCCTCCCAGATCCAAAGGTGCCACTCCCTGAGCTCCTTCCAGAAAACATAGGGGTCCAGCCGCCATGTCTTCCTCTGAAGGCCCATGACCTAAATCCTCCTCCACGAAAGGGAAGTTATCCCCTCATCCTGCTACCCTCTATCAAGGGCCAGACACGGCCCCTCCTGAACAGTGAACAAAGTTCCCTAGGGGCGCCGCCCACTCTACTTGCCACCTGTAGGGGGATACTTGTCAATGAAAACTTAGCAACCCATACATCCTCGAGCTCTATTGGCTCTCGTTCCGGGGGGCCAAGCCACTCCTGAGGTATTGCTGCGTCAATCTCCCTTCTCCTAAACTCGACTCCTCTCTAGCAACCTGATGCCCGCTGCAACACCTCCTCGCCCACCAACCTATACACCTCCTGCCATGTCCTGATGGTGCGAGCCGACCGGCCTCCCAACCAGCCCATTGGATGTGGGGGCGCTCGCCGATCTGTACCCCCTTCTGATCTCTGACCTAGGAGTTCCAGATCACCGGTTGATGGTCTATCTCCTCCTGGCCCATGACCTAAATCCTCCTCCACGAAAGGGAAGTTATCCCCTCATCCTGCTACCCTCTATCAAGGGCCAGACACGGCCCCTCCTGAACAGTGAACAAAGTTCCCTAGGGGCGCCGCCCACTCTACTTGCCACCTGTAGGGGGATACTTGTCAATGAAAACTTAGCAACCCATACATCCTCGAGCTCTATTGGCTCTCGTTCCGGGGGGCCAAGCCACTCCTGAGGTATTGCTGCGTCAATCTCCCTTCTCCTAAACTCGACTCCTCTCTAGCAACCTGATGCCCGCTGCAACACCTCCTCGCCCACCAACCTATACACCTCCTGCCATGTCCTGATGGTGCGAGCCGACCGGCCTCCCAACCAGCCCATTGGATGTGGGGGCGCTCGCCGATCTGTACCCCCTTCTGATCTCTGACCTAGGAGTTCCAGATCACCGGTTGATGGTCTATCTCCTCCTGGCAACTTGAGGGGCTTTGAATTAGGGCCTTACGGAGGCCCTGCCACACACAAAGTAAGCTACATAGGAAGGGGGATCTTTTTTTTTGGGGGGGGCGGGGGGGGGGGGGGGGGGGGGGGGTGTGTCTGGGCCATTGTGAAGATCCATCTCAAGGACGGCCTCCAATCCCCTCGGTCTGCACTCCTGGAGGCCCTCTTGCAGTATGACCTTCCAGGTCTGCTCTCCTGGTGTGAGACCATGGACTACAAGCTTGTGCTAAAGGGCCATACTCTGTTTCTCTGGGTCAATGATCCCAAGCTCTCCCTCTGACCGATGTTGGATGATGGTCGCCCACGCCACCTTGGCCCAAGAGTCCCTGGAACCGTTCGACCCGCGGCCCAAAGGAAATTCCACACTAGGCAGCGCAGCTAAGCAGCACAAGATGAGGAGAAGCAGCAACATGAAGTGATGTACCAAGCCATCGCTAGGAGGACCTCGTTGACCACCAGAGCTCGGCCCACGAGGGAGAGGTGAGCAAGACTCCAATAGGTCAGCTTCCTCCGAATAGAGTCGAGGACTCGGAGAAACTGTTGGGCGAGGATGATATCGAGTCCCACCTGGAACCCTAGGTAGGGGACCGACTGCCCTCTGCACACCCATCTAAATCCCAAGTGGACGCCCCACTCTGTACTAGAGTTGGGGTCTGTAAGGAAACCAACCAACTTCTGCCATTTGATTTTCGCTCTTGCTACAGTACAAAACACCTCAAGAGCTAGTCTCACCCTCTCAAGCATCAACTCATCGTCCTCTATGTAAAATGTTGTATCATCTGCATACACCGAGTCTAACAACTCCGTCTCCTCTCTCATTAGAAGAAAGAGGCTGTGTTACCCACTCACACATAATCTGAGGAAGTGAGACATCGCCTCTGCAAAGAGTAGAAATAGATACGGGGCTAGTGGGCACATTGCTGTACCAATCCATCCAAAACTCCTCCCCTCTTCTGCCACCTATGAGAACCCTGCTGGTGGCCGATCTGTAGAGTGCTGAGACCCCATGGATCCATGCCTGCTAGGGGAAGCCCAACCTCTCCATGGTGCCCTCCAAGAAGTCTCAATCTACCCTGTCATAGGCTTTCTCAAAATCCAGGTATAGTACCGCCAATCCCTGGCCACTGTGGTTGGCCCACTCTGTCGCCTCAAAGAAGGTAAAGACATTGTCTAGGATGCTCCTATCCGGGACAAATCTTGCCTGTGTCATGAATGATGTTTGGAAGCACGGGGTGGAGTTGCCTACCAATCATCTTTGCCAGTGCCTTATAGAAAACTGGCAACAAGGTGATCGGTCTCCACTGGGATAGCTCCAACCGGTCTCCCCCTTTGGGGAGGAGATTGATAGGACTTTCCGATAAACTCCCTCGCATCCAACCTGAACTGAAAATCTCGTGGAAAGCCAGCAATAAGGGGTCCTTCAGTATCTCCTAGAAGGTGGTGAAGAAGGCCTTAGAGAGACCATTCTCTCCCAGGCATTTCTGCCCATCTTGTGTGTGGAAAGCCTCCTCTAATTCCTTCTCTGTGAAGGGGGACTGGGAGGGAGCGTCCCATCTCCTCTATGATGAGGGAGGGGATGTGATCCTAGACCTGCTATCTGCAACGCTGTCCTCTGGCCGAGGCTGTCTCCTGCTAGAAAAGCCGTTTGTAGTAGTCAGTAGAAATCTCCATCACCTCCTCTGGGCTAGAGCGAATCCTCCCATACTGATCCCGAAGGCTGCGTATCTGCTGTCCTGAGGTGCGGGGCTGGTGTGCCTAAAAGAACTCCCTGCACATCGTGTCCCCCTTCCTCACCCAGAAGGCTGGTGAGGTGCAGAATGAGAACTCCGAGCGCCTGTCCTCTAGGCCGGCGATGGCTGCTCGTGCGTGCACCTTCTGTGTGGAGGATGGGATCCCCTGGTGTCTCCTTTAATAATCTCTGTGTGGCTGCTAGGTCCCGTTGGAGTGCTCTCTCCTCCTAGCACTGCTACCTGGCCTGTAGGGCTGCCTCCTGGTAGATACGGCTTGACTTGGCTAGGACCTCTGCAACCTCCTCTGCGATCCGGTCCCTCTTGCTCCACTCCCTAGTCCAAATTTGCTCTATCTGTCTCTTCATCTCCTCTCTCTTGTAGATCGATTCAAGGATCTGACATGATGGTGTACCTAGGAAAGGTACAAGGGGATCAAGTGTCACGACGACAAGGCAGTGATCGGACAGAGTGGTGCCAGCCAACTGCCCTATCTAGCCTCCACGAGAGCATCTCCACTCTCCCACATAGAACCTGTCCATCAGCTCCAGCAAGACTCCACCTAGCCACCTGTATCCCGACGAGAAGTCCAACGACCTTTCCCTCCTGTGAAAAGTTGGGTCTCTCCAAGCATCGCGAGCTCCTACTGCCAATAGGAAGATCTCTCATGCCTCCTGCTCCTCCCCAACTATGCCCTGGTAGTTTGTGCCTCTACCCTGCTAGTCCTCTAAGGCCTCCAAGTTGTTGAAGTCTCCTTCAACAACCCAGGAGTCTACCTTTGGGAGTGCTACTGCAATCTCTAGCCAGAACCTGCTGCATGCCCTGACCTCAGTGGGGGCATAGACATTGAGGACTCCGAGGCACAAGTCCCCAATGTCCAACCTAACCCATAAAACTCTCCTTGCCACAATCGCCCTGTGATCCTGTACGCACACGGTAAGGCTCAGGCCAATAGAGCTGCATACCCCTCCCATCCTGCTATGGGCACCGATGGCGTACTCCGAGTAGGTGTGTGACCTGCCTGGGAGAACCTTCCCTACCCAATGGGTTTGGGTGGGGGTGAGCTTGTGCTCCTGTAGAAGTAGGATATCTATCCCTCCCGCAAGGGCCAACTACAACTCCTGCCGAACAATCAAATTCGTGGAACCACGTGCCCCACTGTAGTGGAGACTATTCACATTCCAGGATGCAAGGTGTAAGCTCATGGAAAAACCTCCGACTAACCGAATAGGCATCTGTTCGGTGTGGAAGCTGCTGATGAGGAGGAAAAACTATGGGGCATGCAAGTACGCTTTACGGCAAGCGTAGATGGCGAACTCCAGTCCCCCATGGCGGCCCTCGGGCGATGGACCATAGGGGTGATAAATGCTCCAGGTGGTACTACCAATACATCTATCAGCCATGCTGAGAGTCGTGACTCTGTACCCTTGTAGAAACGGGCCGCCTGTGCTAGGGGCCACTCGATCACATCCCTCGGAGCTCTCCACTGTGGGAGGGCTCGAAAGATAATGCTCAAATGTGGAACCTCGGATCCAGCCCACCAGTTAATGTCCATCATGCAACCAGGCCAGTGTTGTGCAAACAATGCTAGTCCTTCTCCCATCCACTGGGAGATGTGGTCTGCCACTTGACTCTTCATCTCCTCCTCTATCTGTGTCATTGTCCAATCCCCTGAGTGAGAGGATTGAAGGAAAAAAGTGTATTTTGGTCCATCCGCAGGTGCTAGTAGATGGACCTTGCCCCTCCTTAACTTACAAACCACGAAGATCCCCACCTCTAGAGGTAGTGGGAACTCTCTGGCTTTGCAACTCTTAGGTAGAATCACGGGCCACTGCAGAAGAACTCCTATGGGTAACAACTATGCTTGTCTCGGGAAAGTATGATGGCCGGTAAGGGGCAGATGAGCTGGTGGTTGTGTGGGAGGGGGAAGACTGCTAATGCGAGGAGAATGTAGGCGTGTGTGGCTCATCAACTCCTGTGGGAGGAAGGGGGGTGGGTTCGGGGGGGATCACCTGAACTGGGTGCAGATTAGGGGGGGTGATCGGCAGGGGAGGTGATGGGGGGGGACAGGATTGAGGGATGGTGGGATGGTCAGAGGTACATGGTGGGTGTGTGTGTGTGTGGGGGGGGGGGGGGGGGGCGCTGGTGGCCCTGGAAGGGGGGGCTGTGGGCCACGGTTAATAGCGGGGCCATGGGAGGTGGGTGCGGGGGCTGTGAGATCTCACGTGAGGTAGTCTGTGGCGCGGGTAGTGGATGTGGGGGACTGCGGTCTTTCCAGGTGGGGAGAGCAAGGGGGGGCTGCAGAGTGCTTTGCCGAGGGGGCGTCACTTGCCCTCCTACTCCCTGCTGTCGAGGAGCTGGCTGCAGCCCTTCCTCCCGTCTCCCTCTCTGTCGTCTCTCAACCCGTATGAAGCCATCAGCGTCCACCTGTGGACCTGTTGCCGGAGCTCCCTTCGCTCTGAAACACGTGCAATCTGCTATCTGATGCCCAAAGTCGTGGCAGTGCAGGCATTTCCCTGGTTGCCTAGTCACAATGACCTGCTACCTAAAGGAGTGACCTCCTGCCTCAATCTCCAGGAAGTTTGGTATACTCTTTGTGTCTTTCACGGCCACTCGTACCTTTGGGACTCTTGTAGCTCTCACTGCATCCGCAAAGAAGGCAAGGAAAACTATGCCAAAGAGCCGTTCAAAGTCCATTAACTGGCGGTAGAGTACCCCCAGTGCGGGGAAAAGTAAGGTGACTGAATGTCTGAGAAATCTGTTATGGAGCACAAATGTCTCCAATGTGAAGCCGCTATACCAGGGAACCGTGTAAATGACCCCCTTCGTGGAGGCATAGGGTCCACTCTCTACTAACTTACGAGCTGCATCCGTAAAGGTGAGTCGAACCATGAAGATCCCTTGGCCCATGAGGACTGCCTCCACGATCTGTGCTGTGTCAATACGCAGCGTGGAGTGGAGCCAATCCCACAGCTAAGCCCTAGATGGGGAGTGTCCAACAACCTAACCAAAGATCGTTGTTTCTTTCAACTCTAGCTCCATGGCACGGACGGCTAATAGTTGTTCCTCAGGGAGGATGATGAGCAAGGTGTTTGACTAGGGGACACTCGCAGAGTGCGTCGGCGTCTGACCAGAGGTTTCCATTGCGAGTCCCTGCTGAGAACCTACCTATCACGCTGCTGTGCTACCGGAGGGGGGAGTTGCTGCAGAGGGTGAGGGAGCAACTGGAGGGGGGGGGGAGGGGGTGTTGGGAATAAAGGGCCACAGATGGGCCGTACTGGGAATATATCTATCTAAAACCTAAAGTGGTACACTCGTCATTGTACCGAAAAAACGTGTTCACTCTCTACTCTGCTCACTCACACTCTCTCTGTCTCCCTCACTGAGCATAAGGTCTATCTACCTCGATCTTTGTGCCTAATCGATTCCTTCAAACTTGTATCAGAGCATAAGGTGCTGAGTATGCTAAGCACAATCATCAATCAGGCTGAGGTAGTCGCAATCTACAGAAAGCGGACAGGCCGTGGAGAGTGTGCACTTGGCCCCGAGTGTGGAGTGGTGGGAACTATAGTCGTGTGGCCCCCAGCGTGGAGTGACGAGCGACAACCAGTCGAGCAGGTCTGCAGTATCGCAGTGTGGTGGAATGGTAGATGCACTGCCTTGAGGTGGCAGTGAGACCACTCGTCATCAGGCGAGCGTGATGGGACCAGTAAAGTAGGCAAGGACAGGCGTGACGGAGCGCGCGACGCCAGCGGGCAAGGATATGTCTGACGAGCGCATGACGGGGAGGACGTGAGACAAGTGTGACGGGTCAATAGACCCATCATTCGAAACATCTTTTTTCAAAAAAATCTTTTTCTCAAACTCCTTCCTCTAACCAAGGTTCGCGAAAAAGAACACAAAACATCAAATTTGTGCAATTTTGGCCTAGAAGTTGGGGCTTCGCTAGAGTGAGCACTGTTCGTGAAAAATTGAGGCATTTGCATCAAAATTGCAGACAATTGTGCGCATTTGAATTGGGGATTTCGCCAAAATTGTTGAAATTTTACTCACCTGAGTTAAATTTCTCAATATTTAGCCCGAAAATTTGGGGCGTTTCCCGGATTTGGAAAATTTGATGCACGACAAGCAAATTTGTCTTAGAAATTGTAGGAATTTGTGACATTTTGTCCCCGTCATTTGGGGCTTTTCATATACATGCACAAATTGGGCTAAAATTAACCCAATTTCTCGACATTGAGGCACATTGGATCCCGTGCAATTTGGGGCTTTTGCGATTTGGGCAAAATTTGTGCACCATTTGGTCATTTTATGTACATGCAGAATTGAATTCCGCGCAATTTGGACATCAACACTTGGTGAAATTTGGGGGTTTTGCTGAAATTGTTTTATTTTGGCAAAATTGGACAGTCCTATGCATGACAGAGAAAATACAGATGTGTGTTTGGTGCTTGTGAGCACAAAATTTTGGGGCTTTGGACTGTTCGTGTCAAATTTTATGCCCGTGGATACACGTACAGCAGAAATTGCAGTTGAAATTTTGGGATTTCTCATGTAATGTGATGCACATGCCCTTTGGAACAACTGTAATCAGTTGGATAATGTTGTAGCACTTGGTTTTGTACTTCTGAAAACTGAATTACAGATCTGAAATCTGTACTTCTGTGTGCTCATTTATTGCTGATTGGTACTTGTTTGTACCTTGGTCACTTGGGTGACAATTTGGGCCTGCATTTACTAGTTTTTTGGTCACCTTTGAGCTGAAAACCATGGCTGGCAGCAATGACAGCAGTAATTTGAGGCATATAAAGAAGCTTGAAGGCGCACGCAATTTTGCAATGTGGCAAAAACAGTGCTACAATATCCTGTTACAAAAGAAGCAGGCAAAGCCGATCAAAACTAAAGGGGCAAAGCCTGTGGACATGGATCAGGACGATTAGGATGAGTTGAATGAGCTTGCACGCTCAACCATAGAGCTATCGATTTCTGATGCCTTGCTCTTGAACATTGAAGGTTTGGATTCTGCATATGCTATATGGACTAGACTGGAAAAACTATACGCACAGAAGAGCGCTGCAAGTAAAGTGTATTGGCTGAAAAAGCTTATGGATTTGTGTATGAAAGAAGGTACAGCAATGTCTACTCACTTGAGTGAGTTTGACTCCATTTTCAGCTAGCTGGTTGCCTTGAATTTCATGATTGATGAGGAATTTAAGGCTACTTTCTTGCTTTGCACTCTACCAGAGAGTTGGGATACATTCAGGACTGCTATGAGAAATTCTAATGTAATCCTTTTGTATGCTAATGTCGAGGGTGCTCTACTTATGGAAGAGATGAATTGGCAGAACAATGCATCCAGTAAGTCTTCCAGTGCTTTGCATACTAGGGGCAGATCACAGCAAAAGGGCAAATATGATGGCAAGGGACGCAGTAAATCACGTGGCAAAGATATTGAATGCCATCATTGTGGCAAGAAGGGGTCACTTTAAACGTCACTGCTACAAATGGAAGAAAGAGAAAGGAAAAGGCAAGAAGACAGATGATTGCAAGGAAGAGAAAAAGGACAGTCAGCCTAAGAAAAGCAAGGTAAAAATTGAAGAGGTGAATGTAGTCACTCATGACAGTGACAGTGGGAGTGATGTACTCTTTGTCTCTTCACATTTTGGTGCACATGCTCTACTTGCAAATACAAATGATGACATGCATACCTGGATTCTTGATTCAGGTGCTTCCTTTTATGTCACCCCTCATCGTGAGTGGTTTTCCGCATATATAGGGGGTTGACATGGTGTTGTCCATCTTGGGGACAACTATGCATGTGAGATTGCAGATATTGGCAGCTCTTGATACGATTTGGCCTTCAGTCGACAAGGAAGGCTTAGCAAGGGGTTTTGGCACCCAAATCCATCAGTTACCTGCGTAATATCCTTGAGCACGTAGCAATGCTTTGGATATCTATCGTGGTGTTGTGTTGACCCTCCATCGATGCCTTCATCTATAAGGCTTGGTCTTCTTTTGGGGTTGCAAGAGTGATACGTTGTATCCACTTCATGTATCTAGTGTGCGTGACCATGTTGTTGCCGTGACCGAGCAGCCAAGTATTTCTTTGTGGCATGGCCGGTTGGGACACATGAGTCAAATAGGAATGAAAGTACTTTCTCGTTTGGGTTACTTACCTTGTCTTCATTATGATGATTTTGAGCACTGTGATCATTGTATTTATAACAAACATGCACAGACTTCTCACAAAAAGTCTCTTTCTTTGAAATCTTCTCCTCTAGAGTTAGTACATTCGGATGTATGTCGAATGCCAAGATTATCTTTAGAGGGAAAGAAATATTTTGTCACCTTTGTCGATGATGCTACACGGAAAGTATGGGTTTACCCTATTCGTAGCAAGGATGAAGTGCTTGACAAGTTTAAAAAATTCTTGGCATTGGCTGAAAATCCGACAGATAAGACACTTAAGTGTCTTCGCTCTGACAATGTCGAGGAATATGTGTCCAAAGCCTTTCAAGCATTTTGTGATAGCAAAGGGATAAGAGGGAGCTCACTGCCCCTCATAATCCACCCCAAAATGGAGTTGTAGAGCGTATGAATCGGACCATACAGGATAAGGTCCGTACGATGCTGTCTCATACTGCATTACCCCATGGTTTTTGGGCACAGGCTGTTATGACAGCCGTTCACTTGATTAATCGGTCACCAAACAAATCTTTGGGGGGGGGGAGGTTCCCCAAGAAGCGTGGTTGGGCAAACCACCTTCATATGCTCATCTGAAAGTGTTTGGTTGCAAGGCTTTTGTGCACATTCGTAAAAAAAAAGGCAGCAAACTTGAGCCAAAGTCCTGTAAATGCATTTTCCTAGGATATAGTGACGAGGGTGAAATGGGGTATAAATTTTGGGATCCCGAGAAAAGGAAAATAGTACGCAGCAATGACGTTATCTTCCGAGAAGATCGCATGCACAAACAACCCGAAAAGACTAAGGAGGTCCGTAGGGTTGTAAATCCGGGAAGAAATACCTTTTGGATAGCAAAATGAGCCCACTGTACAGCAACAAATACCTGCTGTAAATGAACATGTAAATGTAGAAAATGATGCTGGAAATGATCAGCCGCAGGAACAGCTAGGACAACAAGCTGTTAATGCTGATTTGCAGGCTGAAATGCCAAGACAGCATGCTGAAAATGGAAATTTGCAAGAACAGCCAGCAAACAATGACCATTGGGTTAGGAGATCCTCTAGGGCTACTAGACAACCTGACATTTGTTCCTGGTGCAATTAATGTGGCTGAGTATGCCATGTTGACAGACTGTGGTAAACCGTCTTGCTTCAAGGAAGCAATGGACAGACAGGACAGCAAGAAATGGTATAAATCCATGCTGTTAGAAATGGAATCTCTTGACAAAAATGGCACTTGGGACTTGGTGCACTTGCCTAAAGGCAGAAAACCCTTCCATGTAAATGGGTTTACAAAATGAAGGTCACTTCTGGTTCCTCACCAAAGTACAAAGCAAGATTGGTTGCAAGGGGGTACAAGCAGGAGCATGAAATTGACTTTGATGAGATTTTCTCTCCTGTAGTCAAGATGACTACATTGAGAACCATTTTGGGCTTGGTTGCAGTTGAGGATATGAAGCTCATACAGATGGATGTAAAGACTGTGTTTTTACATGGTGACCTGCATGAAGACATATATATGCAGTAGCCAGAAGGATTTGTTGAACAAGGGAAAGAACAAATGGTATGTAAACTCAAAAGGAGTTTGTATGGGCTAAAACAAGCACCAAGAGAAAGGTATCATAAGTTTGATACATTCATGCAGTCCCAAGGCTTTCATAGAAGTCAAGTGGTTCACTGCTTGTACACCAAGAAGGTAGCAGATGGCAGCCTGATTATCTTGGTTTTGTATGTTGATGACATGCTGATTGCTGGCAAGGATACTCATGCCTTGGATTCATTGAAGCAAAGTCTTCATGGCAGCTTTGACATGAAGGATTTGGGTGATGCAAATCATATTCTTAGCATACGAATACTCCGAGATAGATCTAAAGGCTTACTCTATCTATCTCAGCAAGAGTATATCTCCAAAGTTTTGCAGCGCTTTAATATGGAGGGGGGGGAAAACAATTGGGATTCCATTGCCTCCATATGTGAAACTCAGTGCAGAGGACAGCCCTACATCTGATGATGAAAAGGCTGAAATGGCCAAGATACCATATGCTTCAGCTGTTGGCAGTTTGATGTATGCTATGGTTGCTACAAGTCCTGACATTGCTTTTGCAGTGGAAGTGGTTAGCAGATACATGGCAACCCCTGGCAAGAAGCATTGGGATGCCGTGAAAGGTATTATGAGATACCTCAAAGGCACAAAGGAGTTTTGCATCTGCTTTGGAAAGCAGAAAGCATCTGTTGTTGGCTTTACGGATGCAGACTATGCTGGTCATGCGGACTGTAGGAAGTCCACTTCTGGGTATGTGTTTACTTTCACAGGAGGAGCGGTCTCTTGGATCTCCAGGCTACAAAAGTGTGTTGCATTGTCTACTACAAAGGCAGAGTACGTAGCTGCCACTGAGGCATGCAAGGAGGATTTATGGCTTTCACGTCTCGTGGGAGTGCTTCGCATCACAGAGTTACCTGTTCTCCATTGTGATAGTCATAGTGCTATCATGCTAGCACGGAATCCTGTCTTTCATGCAAAGACAAAGCACATACAGGTGAAGTATCACTTCATTAGAGATATACTTGACAACAAGAGCATTGAGCTTGTCAAAGTGCATACAGATGATAATCCTGCAGACCTTCTCACGAAGGGTCTTCCAGCAGAGCGGCTTGCTCATTGCCGACAGATGATGGGAGTTGGATAGATATATTTATTTCAGCTTTGTACATACTTAGACTTAGCTCATTCTTTTCTCCTCTTAAGGCACATTGCCTTTAGGTGGGAGGTTGTTGGGAATAAAGGGCCATCGTGCCTTTTATATGTGCACGGGTGTGAACACACCCTTAGCACATTGTACTTTCATACATATATCTATCTAAAACCTAAAGTGGTACACTCGTCATTGTACCGAAAAAACGTGTTCACTCTCTACTCTGCTGACTCGCACTCTCTCTGTCTCCCTCATTGAGCGTAAGGTCTGTCTACCTCGATCTGCGTGCCTAATCGATTCCTTCAGGCGGGGCCAGAGGTGGGGGCGAGAGCTAGGAGGTGGGGGCGACGGCTAGGGCAGGTGCCACCAGGCCGAAAGCAGGGGGTGATGGGCAGGGGGCATGGGCGACGGGCCACAGGTGGGGGCACGGGCAGGGGCACGGGCGGGGGCATAGGCGAGGGAGGGGGGCCTTAGGTGATGGCAATGGCGATGGGCAGGGGTGGGCGTGAGGAAACAGTCTGGGGCGGGGTAGCAGGCGACGCGATGGGCAGGAGTTCTATTAGAAATTGTAACTTGTTTTAACATAAAGCATTTTCTACTTCAACATCGACCATGACTTGAGAGACTTCAAAAAAGTGTGCACTTTTGCTTAATTTCCTCTTCCAGCAGCTATGAATGTCATGGATGCTAAGGTTATATGGTCTCCTGTCCATTTTTTAAGTGATCAACTCTCGAAACATGACTTCTAGGATGCAACAGTTCAAGCATTTATCCATAAGGACCCTGTATTGATGTGTGAGAGGCTGACATGACGTCCATTGCACATGCAATTCTGCTACCTGCCACCTCAGTCTGTCGCCAGCCAGTCCCCTTATCCTGCTCACCACTAACCTATCCACCACCCTGTTCCAGCTCAATAGGCTGTTCACTGCTGCCAGCTTCCACTGCAACCCGCTGCCACCCAACAATTGTCTGCTAGCCCCACCCATCCTTTGCCTTCACCTCTCCTGCCCTGCCCATTGTCTGCCTTCACCCACTGCCCCAGCTACACCTCACCTTTTCTTCCCCAGACTCCTGCCCAAAATCCCCTGCCTTCTTGTACCTGCCTTCCCACTTGCCCATACGTAGACTATGCTGCTTTGCCAACTGCTCCAGCACTGTCTAGCCCCTAGCTCCTGTCTGACAGTTCCTGCCCTCATCTCCCTTCCTGCCTAGACATCTCCCACCCCTCTCCTGCCTTTTCCCAGCCACCTGCCCAACAGCCCACACCCTCACCCACCTTCCAGGCATCTCTCACCACCTGCCTCTTATGCCATCAATGTCTTGTATTGCCCCAGTTTAACAGCACTGTTTCATGCAAGGGCCTCCACTCTTTCCTCCTCACAAGAGACATCTCAAGACCAGCAGAGTGCAGAAAAGTCAGCAGCACAGGAACGTGCACAGTTGCAAGGAGAAAACACAACTCCTGAGATAGTAGTGGGCCCCTGTTCTACCTCCCAGGACTCCAATGGAGACCCACAGTTCCTATGCATAATACTATCCCACTAATCAGGTTCCATCAGGATGTAGCGCTTCACATTAGAGACAAAGTTTGGCCTTGGAGACCTTATCTCTCACATGCTAGATGGTTGGTGAGAGACCACTGGTGTACCTATTGAAAGACAGGATACAAGTAGCTCTTATAGGCACGACTGTGACGGTCACAAAAGCAACCTCGCTAGGTAAGGGGTGTTTCAGGATCAGCTTCAGCACACCAGACAAGTCCGAGGCATTTTCAATTCATCACTAAGCAAACCATTGTGGCAATGGCAACATAACCTCTCTACCTGGTTTTTGAATATTATTCAAAAACTGCTACATTTTAAGAGCTCATACAAGATAATATAGACCTGAGTTCTTTTTCTTTTTGGTGTTGTGAGCTCAAATGAATTGTAAAGCAAATTTTCAATAGGCCCCTTTTCAAGCAAATCTGCACTGGGGGCCTCATTTTCCTCTTGCTCCTCTTCTGGTGTTGGCAAAGGACTTGTTGAGTCATTAGTTCCCTTATTTGTTACATTCTCCGGTTCAATAGTTTTCCCTCCACTCAGATCACGAGCTGTAACAATACTGCTCCTTCTGCTAGGAACATTTTCTTCAACCCTTTGTGGCTCAGCTTCAGTTGGCAGAGCAGTTGGTTCTATTGTTGCATCTTTTGCTGCATCTTTACTTCTGCATGTCAAGTCACCGTCAGCAACAGCATCAGAGGTTACACTATGACTAGATCCAGGAGCTGTTGGTACAGCGGAACGATCCATTTGACTAGCTACAACTAGCTTCAATTCATTTGTATACTTGTTTTCTTGCATCTCAACAATACGAAGCAGCTTAGCCACATGTGCTGCTCGATCACTAGCCATATCTTTACCATGCACTGGAAAGTTTGGAACCTCCGATCCCTGTATAAAAGGCCATATATGGTTCCCTGCAGGAAAGGACAAATTAATCAATAACAATTTATGTGCTTCATGTGTGAGGGAAAATGACAATTTAATCTGATGTAACTCAGAATCTGTTCCTCAAGAGGCTTTAGAAATGCATTTATTGGTCAACTTATTTGATAAAAGTTTCTTGTATGGATTAAAAAGTTCGGAAGTAATTGATATACCCCTGGCATTACATATAATAACTGCAAACACAAATCAAAATATGTACAGTCAAAGGCTCACCAACAAAGCACCAAATTGTGAATTGGCATAATATGCAAGAAATATTCTGTAAGATCTTCAATTCATTAATTCAAACTTATTCACAAAAAATAATGAGAGAGAGAGAGAGAGAAGAAAGAAAGAAAGTTATATTAATGTCTACAAACCAGCCTATGAGACCAAAACGTTACATCTGAAAATCAAGGAACTTTTTCTAAGTTCCAAAAGAGCTCTCAGCTAATGCTACAACTAACTATATAGAAAAATAGACAATACATAGAGGATGAATACAAGGGGGTGTCCAGACTATATACAATGTGGAACTGCTCTAGGAGTACTCTCATCCCAAGATATCCCTCATGGGCTTTTCTAACATAGAAAAGCCAACAAGCTAAGGCTCCTCAATGAGACTCTAGTATCCTTGGTATCTATAGGTGATACCTCCTGTGAGGACATGGACCAATTAGGCGTGGCAGCAAGCTCTGCATTCCTTGATGGTTCTGTCCAAGGCGACTCTCGGTGGTGGGACCACCGGACACTCCAATAGCTGCTCCGTGCTAGTGGGGGTGGTTGAGGATCTATAGAATTCCGTGAGTGTATGCAGATGTGTGTCTACAAGCATGTGCACCAAAACCATAACAGGTGATCTCTATGTTGGTGTAGCTCTAGTAGGAGGAAGAGGCCGCATGTGAGAGAAAGCAAGAAAAAGAAAGAAAAGAAGAAAAGATCTATTAATGTCTCTAGAAGGCCAGAATGGCCTATGAGACCATAACCAATACAACACGCATCATCATCTCTCATCAAAGAGAGAGAGATAGATAGACAGAGACAGAGAGACCATGTGCTCTTGTACTTTTTTCGCAACTAATACAATTACCTTTTACTAGGGGTAGGGTAGGGGGGTAAAGAGAGAGAGAGAGAGAGAGAGAGAGAGAGAGAGAGAGAGAGAGAGAGAAGAGAATGGAGAGAAGCGATGGCGGATCTGTGGATGTGCGTTCCCTGCGGACGTGCTCCCCCTGACCAGCGGTCGTTTGTACCTGCCTCCTGCGCTGCCTGACACCTTCGTCAGACCAGTACAGGGTCTCTTCTGCCCTGTTTGAGCCCTGCTCTCGTCTATTTGTGAACAGCCATTCGATCTGTTTGAGACCTCTCGTCAGACCAGCGCAGGGTCTTTTCTTCCCTTCTCAAGCCCTGCCCTCCGCTATCTGTGAACAGCCTGCTCGAACTGTCTTGTGAACTGCTGTGCATCATTCCATCCTGCAAAGCCCTGCTCTGCAATTGACAGAGAAAGAGAGAGAGCGAGAGAGAGGAGCCAGCCTGGAACGTCTGTCTTCTGCCCTGCTCGCGCACTGTCCCAGCACGCTTGTTAAAGTGGTGATACAACATGGCTGGTCTGGACATGGCCTTTATTGACCAAACGGTGGCAGCCCTTGGTCTGGATTCTGAAACAGAGGAACCAGAGGATATGGTTCCTTGCATAGAGGAGATGCCCCCTGGTCCTGACTTCCAGCCTGCGGGCAAACGCACCAAGCATACTTCGGAAGATACAATGGATCATCAGGAACATTCTTATGCTCAGGTTGCTTCTGATTCTGTGATTCTCAGGATGTTTACTGGGAGCATTTGTTGGAGTTTGCCAACACTCTGCTTAGTGATTATGTTCAACATAATCATGAAGTGTTTTCTGACTCTAAAACTGAAGATGTTCTGGAAGCCACTGTGGATCTTAAAAATGTTTTGCGATCATTCTCAGTGTTTTATGAACGTGCTGTTATACTCTTCTTCACTGGTAGGATCCCACTGCTTTCCTATATTTGCCAGTGGCTGCAAAGTCTACTACAAGGGGAGTGTGTTGAAGAGATTTTTGTTCGGCCCCGAGGCTTTTATGAGGTGTTGTTGAAATCCGAGAAGCATCGTGCCGATTTGTTGACTGAACTGCCATTGTTCTTTGATCGCCGTTTGGTCCATGTTGTGTCATGGCACCCAATGCTAGATTTTCAGCGCTTGCTTCAACATGAATGCCCGGTGTGGGTTGAAGTGGAAAACTGTCCGGCTGTCTATTGACCACTGTTAAAGGATACCATGGCCGTTGTGGGCACTGTTTTGGTTCCCCCGAGCCTAAGGGCCACGAATCCTAACCGTTTGTGTATGTTATGGGACACTGCTCAGAAAAGGCCTGCTTGGCTACGTCTTAATTGCTTTGGCATGCATCCTTTGCACTTTCGTTTGAAATGGGATAGCTTTGCAAGGCATTGTTTTTCGTGTGGAAATTGGGGTTTTTATGGCCGAATGTCCAGCAAAGCAACCGACTTCAGATGCTGAGCATGTTTTTCCTCCCATGGAAAATATAGTGCTTGGTGCTCCGTCGCAGGATGCGACCCAGCCACCTAAAGTGTTGGATAAAGGCAAACAACATGTTTCGGATTTGGATTCCTGTGACAATGATTGGGTAGATGTACGTGCCAAAAAAGGTAAAAGGTTTGATGCTGGCATGGCAGATACTGTGCCTAATGCTTCACAAGATTCCTTACGTACTTATATCCACAGGAAAGACATGTTGTCTTCAGAACACACTACTCATGCTATGGTTTCTTCTGCTCCTCTCAATCAGCCCACTAGGAAAGTATATACGAATGGTCCGAAGGGCCCACCTACTAAGTTGGCTTTTGATGCTAGAGGTAACGTGATTACACCATGGGATCGTCGTTATCCCCGTTCCATCCCCAAGACAGAGTCCTTGACATTCTAGCAGAAAATGTTTAATCGAGGCAAGCTTTGCCTCATTCCTGATTTTCTTTTTTGAATACACATGAAGATCGCCACGTGGAATGTGGGAGGTATTTGTTCAGGCAATAGGCA
The DNA here is from genome assembly GCF_053477565.2 of Lygodium microphyllum. Classification (NCBI taxonomy): domain Eukaryota; kingdom Viridiplantae; phylum Streptophyta; class Polypodiopsida; order Schizaeales; family Lygodiaceae; genus Lygodium; species Lygodium microphyllum. The sequence goes on along the minus strand of NC_141143.1, from coordinate 6,735,089 downwards.
ACATGCCATGTGGAGTTTATTGCATGAGAATCAGTGGGATGTCTTGTGTGCTGTTGAGCACAAGAGTCACGGTGAAGCAGGAAAAGTTGTGGACTGCCATGGGTTTTGCTTGTTTTATGCAGGGATATATGCCATGCATTATTTAGGTGTGCTTATGATTGTACATGAGAAATATCAGCCTGTTCTTATTAAAAATGATATACATGGTCGTTTTGTGGTGATTGAAGTTTTATTTGAAGGAGAGATCTTATGGTTACTTGGGCTCTATGCTCCAAATGACCCTTTATCCCGCCGGGATCTTTGGAATACTTTGCAAGCCTCCTTGTCACTTGGCAGACGGGTTTTTTGATGGGAGATTTTAATATGTATGTTGATCCTTCACAGTCCACATCAGAGCATTCGGTGATAGACGCCCCGGAAAGCCGTGTGTGAAATGTGTTTGCTCTTGCCGTACTTAAGCAAGATCTCTAGTCATGGCGACACCCTTCTTCTACAGGGTTTACTTTTCATTCTGTGCAGTATACAACTACATGGTCGCGGTTGGACCGCATGTACATCATGCAGGATGATGCTTTTTTTCCTAAGATGCTGGAAATGAAAGAGTTGCAGCAATATGCCTTGTTGGACCATTTTCCTCTACGGCTTGAGATGCTTGTACAACCCATTGCACCTTTTAAGCAATTTCTGGATAGACTCCCTTTGCGTTTCAACTCGTCTTATTTGAAGCATTCAATCTTTTAGGGTTATATGCAGCAATTGATTGATAGATTTTTTATTGGACTTCTCCTCTGAGGGCAATGTTTCTTTTGAACAATTACTCTCTAATGTGCAGCGCGTTGTTCGGCAGTATGGGATTCATCATGCCTCTCTTTGTCGGCTGCGTCGACAAGCAGCGGAGGAATTACTGGCTTTGGTTCGTTCTCTACTGGTGGAGACTCCACATGATGTATTTTTGCTGCCATTGGCTATGCATTTGGCTGATCTTATTAAAGAGTTTCAGTTGAAATCTTATCAGCAGGTCAAATTGCAAAATTTGACTGAGAATTTGCAAGATGGTGCTTGTCAGACTCGTAAGTTCTTTTAAGCTCTCCATGCATCTCCTGCTCGAGAGAATATGACTAGACTCCAGGATGCAGAAGGTCAAATAGTCATTGACCTTAAGACTATTGAATATGTGTAGGAATTATTTTCTAGACCTTCTTGGTTCTACTCCTTCACCTTTTGGCCAAATTACTCATGCCCGCTCAGTTTTCTATGATTTGGTCCACAATCAGGTTCCACATGACATGCAAACTACTTTGGAGACAGATATTCGTGAGGCGGAGGTTTTGGATGTTTTGTTACACTTGCCCAAGGATAAAAGTCCCAGTTGGGATGGTATCACCAATGAATTCTTGAAGGTTTTTGCTACCCGACTGGTGAAACCATTGGCGGCTATGTTTCAGCAGGTTTGGGAAACGGGGTTCATGCCTTCCTCATGGAAAGGACTTATCAAACTGCTTCCAAAAGTTCCTTCGCCGTCTATGTTGAAACATTGGCAACCAATTTCTTTAATGGGTTCTATGTATAAAATCTTTTCCAAAGTGATGGCGAATCGGCTCCATAAGCATCTTCCTGCCGTTGTGCATCCTCTTCAATGTGGTTTCATTAAGGGCTGAAACATTCTGCATAATGTCTTAAATGTGCAAATGGCTATTGACTATGCAAGGCACTCTAATCAAGAGGTGGTATTGATTCAATTGGACCTGGAAAGGACTTTTGATTATTTAGACTGGTCTTTCATTGCACAACTTATGTCTACTATGGGCTTTGATACTCGGATGTCTAAATTTAATGTACACCATTAGTGCTGCGGCTTCTTCACGAGTCATGCTGAATGGTGGTGTTACGGAGCCATTTGTGCTTGCACGCTCAGTGAGATAGGGCTGCCCTTTGAGTCCTCTCTTTTTTCCCTTGCGACTCATCCGGTTCTTTCGATGTTATCTCATATGGCAGCTTCTGCTCAGTTGGCTGGATTGTCTCTTCCTTTTGGACAGCACTTCATTAGTCAATCCTTGGCTAATGACAGCTTTATGATTTTGCGTGCGAACAAGGATAATCTTCGCAAAGCATTAGATGTTTGGACTCTCTTTGGTCATGCTTCTGGTCTTCATATCAATGCTTTGAAATCAGCCATTCTCAGTTGCACGGAGTGAGATTTGTAGTCATTGGACTGGCAGGGAATGGTTGTTCCCCATAATTCCATTATCAGGCATCTTGGGTACCCTTTGGGTGTTGATGTTCGGCCAAAGCAACTACTAGAGTGGATTTCACAGAAACTGGCAGCTAAGTTTCTGTATTGGAAGTCACAGGCTTGGTCCTTCTGGCCACTCTTGTCAGCAGTTTGGCGAGCAGTGGTTGGTTTCTTGCTAAGCCCTTTTGATTGGGTTTTTGCGCGGCCCAAATACCCCACATCGGCATAGTCGCATATGAAGATCTTGTTTCACTTTATTAGATACTGGGGCTGTTGGCACAATTGGACCATTCGGAATGCTTTTCTTTTTGATTCAGCCTCTAATGTTTAGGGACATATTGCTAGGCTTAAAGGTCTCTTGCATTGGCAGATAGATCTCATTCGGCACTCTGACTTACTCCCTCGGGAGGACTTACTTCCCTGTCATATGGCAATTTCCTCTGCGTCTTTGCTATGACTTTTGTAACTCTTTTGTCGTTTAGTACTTTATAAATATAACATCCATTACGAAAAAAAAAAAGAGAGACTCGTGGATACAGGGACATTCGGCTGTCCATACAGGACAATCTTCAAAGGTTCTCTCCTTTGCCTGTGCTACAGCCATTGCATCAATGGCATGACTGGATGTTTGTGCTACCTGATGACTTTGAGAAAAGGTCAGCTAATCAAATATATCATCAGATGGTAGAAGCTAAGAGATGGGTCACGGGTAAGGTTAATAAGCTCTGGCATCTCAGGGATAGCAAAAAGAAGTGGCGGGAAAGATTTATCAAGCTTTGGAAGTCTGAGGTTCCATATCAGGGTAAAGTGTTCATGTGGTGCCTGCTCATTGGGGAACTTCCAACGGGAGAAGTGCTCTGCGCCCGAAAGATCTCTGCAGGTCTGTGTTTTCTGTACTACATGTGATGAGACACTGCTTCACCTTTTTGTTTCCTGTCCTATTGCGTGACAGATCTGGAATTTCATTTCCCATGTGTGGTTCTCGGTGGCTTAGCACCACTTACCAATTTGTTCGTGGATTCTAGGAAATATGTCCTCTATGCCCTCTTTGCCTTCAAATTTTTCTTGCCTATTTCATTTCCTTAGATGGACAGCCCTGTGGCATATATGGCGTATTCACAATGCCTTTATTTTTGATTCGGCATCGGGCATATATAGACATGTGGCCCGTGTGCGTGGATTGGTGTTATGGCTGATCTCTTCTATGATGTCAGCTGACCTGGTTCTTCCAGATATGGCTGCTCCCTGGCTGGCGATTGTTTGCTCTACTCCAGTTGTTCCTTCTGCGTGATTTATTGGAATGAGTCATGTGATAGGTTGTTTTGGTTGTTCTGAGAGCCTGCAGGCCTCATGTATATATTCTATAGAGTGAGTGTGAGAGAGACAGAGTATGCTGATCTGATGGTCTGATGTAATAGAATGTAAGAGATACAGAGAAAATTTTGACCTGATGGTCTGATGTAAATATTTACTACTTAATTCAATTATCTTCACGAAAAGAGAGAGAGAGAGAGAGAGAGAGAGAGAGAGAGAGAGAGAGAGAAAGAAAGAAAGAAAGAAAGTTATATTAACGTCTTCTAAAGACCAAAACTGGCCTATGAGACAAACTGTGATACAACTGATGAGGTCCAGCTATCCAAAATAAAAGTGCTGAATGAAAAGCTAAAAACTGGAAACTGAAAATACGGTGTTGTGAGTGTGATAAGTGTCCTGTATGTGTATGTGTATGTAGCTCTGGTACTCCAGATAATGGCTACAAAAGGGGAACAAATGTCGGCTATGATAGGGGGACAACTGTCGGCTGTGATAAAGTGGTGCGATGTGTATATGTAACAGATGCAGGGAGATATACTATCCTGGGATGTAGTACCAGTCGTCGAAGTCGCTAATAGCAGGTGATCCCTCCTGGATGCAGGATGTGGTACATCGGCAATGGAGAAAGAGCAAACTGGAGATCTGAGATCCAATGTGTCGAGTGTCGTCGGATCTCAGTTTGCTGTCGATGTAGATCAAGAATCCTCCATATCTCCTGTCGGTGTGGCTGTGGGGTCCGAAACCCAGGGATCCTCGTGCGGCGTCAGGTACGCTGGTCTCAGCCTGCTATAGTGTGAGCCCGAAGGTCTGGCTGGAGGCTGGTACAGTAGCTCTCACTCTGTCTGTCTGAAAGAACTGTGTAATAGTCGTCTGGGTGGACCCCTCTCTGACTGGGACCCGCTGTGTGCTCTGCTCTCTGATGTGCCATGCCTCTCCCAGAAAACGGCCAAATGATCTCTGATCCATATCAGTCATACATCCCTGAGAGAGAGAGAATGCTGACCTGATGGTCTAATGTAATAGCATGTAAGAGATACAGTGAGAATGTTGACCTGATGGTCTCATGTAAATATTTACTACTTAATTCAATTATCTTCACGAAAAAGAAAAAGAGAGAGATCTGGAAGGGTAAAGTATTCATGTGGAGGCTGCTCATTGGGGGTCTTCCAACGGGAGAAGTGCTCCATGCTCGAAAGATCTTTGCAGGCCGCTGTGTTTTCTATACTACATGTGATGAAACATTGCTTCACCTCTTTGTCTCTTTCCCTGTTGCGAAATAGATCTGGAATTTCATTTCCCATGTGTGGTTCTCGGTGTCCTAGCACCGCATACCAATTCATTCATGGATTATGGGAAATATGTCGTCTATGCCCTCTTTGTCTTCAGATTGTTCCTGCCTATTCCATTTTCTTAGATGGACAGCCCTGTGGCACATATGGCGTACTCACAATGCCTTTATTTTTGATTCGGCATCGGGCATCCATGGGCATGTGGCCTGTGTGTGGATTGGTGTTATGGTAAATCTCTTCTATGATGTCAACAGACCTAGTCCTTCCGGACATTGCTGCTCCCTGGCTAGCAATTGTTCGCTCTACTCCAGCTGTTCTTTCTGTCTGATTTATTAGAATTGGTTATGTAATAGGTTGTTCTGAGAAGCCTGCTCACATCTTGTAAATTTCTACAGTGACAGTGTGAGAGAGATTGAGTATGCTCACTTGATGGTCTGATGTAATAGCATGTAAGAGATACAGTGAGAATGTTGACCTGATGATCTCATGTAAATATTTACTACTTAATTCAATTCTCTTCACAAAAAAAAGAGAGCTGGTCTTTATTGCCAACAAATTGCAGAAAGAGTTTCTAGAATTGATTCATCCACATCAATATGGGCTTATTAAAGGACAGAAAATCATACATAATATTTTGAATGTTCAAATGGAGATTGATTATGCCAAAGCTTCTACCCGATAGATAATTATGATCCAATTAGATATTGAAAAGCCTTTAGATAATGTTAGTTGGTCCTTTATGTGACAATTGATGTCTACCAATGGCTTCCGTCCAAGTATGAGTTCTCTTATTGATACTTTTATTGGGTTTCACTCACGCCTACGCTTAGAGAGTAGTGTCGGTGATCAGTAAGACACGAGCACATCTTACTCTCGGTACAAGAGGTTTTTTCCCCCAGACTTATTGTCTTCTTTCGTATGTGCTTATGTCACACACTTATGAGCACTTATTGTGTTCGGGTGTGAACACCCCCTACAACCCTATGGTTTTAAGGGTTGTACTTTGTACTTTCAGGTTACACTCTTTCAGTCTATTGTATTGGGTGTTATGCTTCACTCTCCACACTGTCTATTGCACTCTCAGCTGAGCTTCGATCCTCTCTCTCTCTCTCTCTCACAACTATCAGTCACAATACACTGGCACATGCTGCACTTAATGGGGGAATCACAAAAGAGATTGCTTTATCTTATTCTCTTTGTCAAGAATGCCCTCTCAGTCCTCTATTATTTGCATTGGTTACTAACCCCATGCTTTCTTTGGTAGATTGGTTCATCGAGGATGGGGAGATTGTGGGTTTTTCTCTCCCCACTTGTTCTCAACTTTTGGGTCAATCTTTGGCAGATGATTCCTTTATGTTTCTCAAGGCTGATTGATAAACTAATGTCAATCCAACAATGGCAGTTTGGTTTGTCCTTATGCCTCCGTATTAATGCTCAAAGATAAACACGGATCTCTTGTACGGAGACATATTCGCAAGAATTGGGCTGGTAGGGAGCTATTGTTTTCAAAGGAGATATGATCTTATTTCTCCCCCAAGCCTCTCTCTCTGCTTGGGGCAAACACACACGCGCGCGCGCGCGCGAATACACACACACAATGATCCATGCAAAAGTCTCTATGTTGCTAATTGACGCAATGAAGCTCTGTTGACCAGACTAGCGTGACAAGATTGTCGTGACACTGGCGTGACGGAGGCTGACGAGACTGGCATGACGGAATGGATGTTGACGCGACGAGCATGACGGGACGAATGTGGATGAGACAGGCGTGACGTTGGCATACGTGTTTGACATCCCTGGCATGTCGGGGAGGTGTCTGGCGTGTCGGGGACGCTTGTACTGACTCTTGACAAACGTGTCGTGAGGACCTGACGTGACATCAGACCTCTCTGGCGTGAGCAGACTTGTCATGAGCAGAAATGTAGTGGCGTGAGGCAGACCTGTCGTTAGCAGTATAGTGTTGCAAAGATGTACCGAATGCATTGACGCAGGCGTACTGTATGTAGTAATATACTGACAACAAGGTACTAACACAGACCCAGATGCCAATGTACTGAGATTGCAGACATAATTAGATTGATATGACACGAATGTACTCACAATGACATGAATGCAGACCTAGGTGAATGTACTGATGCACTAGCTTGTGGACCAGGCAATGATACATGACTTTGATTTTGATCATGTCCAAGAGTATGTAGTAATGCACTGACTGGGGCTACAATCTGTATTTCTGCAGTGACTGTAAACCGTGTGAAGGCATTTGGGCTTGTAAAAGATTACTTGGCTTACAAAAATTTAGTGAGGGTTTAGGGAAACCCTGGAATTTTGCAGGAATCACAGAAATTGCTCTAATTTGATAGTACAAAGTACAAGTTGAGTGGCTTTACACTCAGTGTGTGAGAGATGGATAATGTAGACAAATGCAAGCATCAAACCATGGAAAATGAATATCTGGGAGACAAATCTAATCAAGAACTAACACAACGGTGCATGGAAGCAATGTTCATCACCCCTTCTAAGAACACACGGTACAAGACGTATGGCGGTAGGGTCCGTGATTGGACCATCTCCCTAGCATCTAAGAGGAATGGAAAGACCTCACGCACCATAAATGAAAAGAAATACGAAGAGATTCATCTCATGATTCGCTCTGAACTATGAATTATGAGACAAGAATTGGAGAAAGAAATACGAGAGCAGGTCAAAGCCAAACTGATGGTAAATCAGAGGGCAGAAATGCAAGACATGCAAATAAAGATTAAGAATGACTTACAGGCACAAATGCTGTCCGAAATGCACACGCTGAAAACTGAAATGCTGAATGTTGTAGATGCCTACAAATCGGAAATCTTAGAACTGAGGAAAGAATTGAATACATTTAAGAAAAAAGGAATGAACGTGCAAGAAGAATTACAAAAAGAGAAAGAGGCTTTGAAGGCATGTGAAAGGGAGGTTCACTCATGGGCAGAAGTGGCAAAGACAACACAGAAGTAGATAGAAGAAGCCAGCCCATTGATTGAGGTAGTAAAAAAGAATAAGGGAACATCAGTGAACAAAACTGAAGTAATGAATGCTACCTTGGAAGAAGAGGCTAGGAGACGGGCTAGGGTTTTACATGTACGGGTAGTAGGATGGGAGGAGAAAAGCAGCCCACAGGAAGATGCTAAGACACTTGCTGACAAAATTGGGGCTTCTGACGTACCTATCGTCAGTGCTTGGAGAGTGGGGAAAGAGGACTCTTAAGTCCAAGGCTCTAATTCTTCGCTTTGGAGACATAGAGGAAAAAAAGGCCTTCCTCTCCAAGAGGAGATCACTCAAGGGTGAGAAGATTTATTTGGATGAGGACCTTTCCCCAACACAAATAGCGCATCGCAGAGAACACATGCCCAAGGTATTGGAGGCTCGCAAAGAGGGAAAGTGGACTGTTTATAGGGATGGACAAGTCATCATCACTAACAAAAGGACTTCATGATGGTACGAGGCCTATGAGACACTTCGGATGTCAATATGGAATTGTAATGGAGCCCTACGCTTGGATGCTGGTTACTTTGAAGATAGCTTCCGAAACATAGATATAGCAATGTACACAAAAACCCAACCGAAAGCAATGCACGCTCTATACCAGCTTGAGCCCCATTCTTCTTACCATCATCATGTCCATATTGGACAAGTAGCTCCTGATCCACTTCTCGCTGCTGAACAACTTGCTGAGGATGATGCTCATGCATATCCATGTCAGGAAACATTGAACTTTGCAAAACATAAGGGCTTCTATTGCATTCAAAAATGAAATGGCCCAATTGGCCACATCCGAGACAGTGACCAGCAAATGTACCCCATTTCAGCTCGTAAACCAAGGTTTGCAATCCCAGAACCTCGAACCAGACTTTAGTCGAGCGAGGTTTCCCTGTATCCCAAAGCATGTAGGCCCTATTCCTGTTGCGGGAGGCCAACCGAGGCTCCACCAACACCTCACCAAGAGTTCTCAATACCAAGGGTAGAAATCTCCAAAGATGCATAGGAAAATCAACCACCTCAACCCAAATGGGACATGCGTGCCTCAGTACCTCCTTAAATTCCGCAATAGGTCTCCAAGAAACCATATGCACCAAACCATAAACAAAGGGATACGTTGTATAATAAAATCTTGCAATTCCGGGGAGTGAAATAGGACTTCAAAGAACCCCTTCAGTCCATCATAAAAGCGGGCCTTGCACTTGTGCTGAAGCATCATCTTGACCTAGCACTGACAAGCATAGACTGCAACCAAGCTCAAATTCTAGTGATCAAAGGAATCCTTCCTGTGAAATAGAAGATGGCTGCCTTCTCATGGAAAGCAGCAATCTGCTGTAAAACAAGATCTGTACCCATGACAACTACCACATGTTCCCCTTCCGGTAAAGAACTTGCTTTACCCTCATTGGCTTGAGTGTAATCCGACATTAGATTATTAGCACAAGCCAGCATAAACTGAAAAAGGCCCGTTAGGTTGCGAGCACGAAGTATGAACATTTGGCTGAGGTAAATTCTGGGCAAACAAGTCCGGTTCATCAACCGACATTTTACAATGCTTACCCATCTCATCCCCATCCATCAACTGTCCAGCATCTTCTGTGGACAAGTCACCATCTGATTCGACCCGAATCATTATCATCCCCATTTCCATAATGCTGGTCTAGAAAAGCCACATCAATACCATTTGACTCGTGCAGTTACTTCATAACCAGGCCTAAAAGTCCTTTCGTTGTGCTCTAGTCAGAAAGTCTTTGCACAAGTTGAACATCCAATAACAAAGCAGAAACATTGGCGGAGTAATCACACGGCAGATCGACAGTTGGGCGCAGAGCAGGGTGGCACATCTCTCTCTCTCTCTCCCTTCTTTTCGTAAAAGGTAATTGTATTAATTACGAAAAAAAGATACAAGTTTACATGATTACAAGATACACGAGGGCTCTAAGCCAACGTGTGTAAAATCCCAATACTAAGCCACGAAAAAGTTACACAAGTCATGGCAAAGACCCAGAGGAAATTGCCATATGCCAAGGAAGTAAGTCCTCCCGAGGGAACAAGTCCGAGTGCCGAATGAGATCTATCTGCCAACGCAAGAGACCTTAAAGCCGGGCAATGTGTCTCTGTACATTAGAGGCCGAATCAAAAATAAAGGCATTCCGAGTAGTCCAATTGTGCCAGCATCCCCAGTATCTAAAAAAGTGGAATAAGATCTTCATATGCAACTGTGGCGGTGTGGGGTATTTTGGGCGCACAAAAACCCAATCGAAAGGGGTTAGTGAGGACCCCACCACTGCACGCCAAACCTGTGACAAGAGCGACCAGATATTCTTGGCGAGCAGGCAAGAAATAAATGGATGTCAGGCCGATTCCACAGTAGTGGTACAGAAGAAACAATTGCCGTTCAACATTCGACGCTTGGAAAGGGCCGAGGCAAGAGGAAGACCACCAAGCATCACCCGCCAAAGAAAGACCTTACATTTGAAAGGTGTCTTATTCAACCAGCCCTCCATCACAGTTGCCTTCCACCATGACTGAGATTTCCGCAATCCCCATACAGTGTTAGCTTTAACACCCAGCTATTGATGATCTTTAATGAGAAGATGATATACCTGATTGGAAGAGGCCTTTTGCAGACTCAACAGGCCTGCAAGGTCCCAGTCCTGCCCAGGACGATCCACAGCAAGGGCAGGAAAGGGTTGCCTGCCCGCCCTAAAGCACTAACAAAAGCTGTTCCCATAAATCACAATATCCACGCGGGATTCTGAAAAGTCTCCTAGCAGTATGAAACAATGAGAAGACATTACGACTGGCAAGGGTGGCATCCGCAACTGAAGTCACATCCAAACAGGCCATGTGGTTAAATTTTGGTCTGAGCTCATGTTTGTCTTCCCATGAAAGTAATCTTGAGACTGCCAACAATTCTAGTTGAAAGGAGTTAGTATGCAAGCGATCCTCCACTAGATTCCAATGCGCCTTTTGGAGCACCACTTTCCAGGAGCCGACCAAATGCAGTAACAGAGAGGACGGACTGGAAAACCGAGAGTCTACATTAAGGACATGCCACCAAGAGCTCCGAAGCTGTGTATTACCATGCCGAAGCCCGCTGTCCTATATGAGTTTCGCGACAAAAATAGCTCCACCACCCAAGCGTTTAGGGGTACATGTATGTAACCACGAAATCCACGAAATACCTGCGTGCAATGAATCCTTCTTCCATAACATGAAACGAATGGGGCGAGTGAGAGCCTTCAAAGTAGTAGGAGTCCACGGCAGCAATGGCAAGAAATATGTGAGCATTGGCAGCATAATTCTCTGAGCCACTTTGAGGCGGACATGGAAGGGCCACACTTGCGACTTCCAATACATAAACTTAGCTGCCAGTTTCTGTGAAATCCACTCCAGTAGTTGCTTTGGCCGAACATCAACACCCAACGGGTACCCAAGATGCCTGACAATGGAGCCACGGGGAACAACCTGACCCTGCCAGCCCAATGACTGTAAATCAAACTCCGTGCAACTGAGAATGGCTGATTTGAAGGCATTGATGCGAAGACCATAAGCATGACCAAAGAGCGTCCAAACATCTAATGCCTTGCGAATGTGTCCTTGTCCGCACGCAAAATCATAAAGCTATCATCAGCCAAAGATTGGCTAATGAAGTGCTGTCCCAAAGGAAAAGACAATCCGACCAGCTAAGCAGAAGCTGCCATTGAAGATAACAATGAAGGAACCGGGTGGGTCGCCAGGGCAAAGAAGAGAGGACTCAAAGGGTTACCCTGTCTCACCGAGCGTGCAAGGACAAATGGCTCTGTAACCCCACCATTGAGCATAACGTGCGAAGAAGCCGCAGCACTAATGGCGTAGATCAATCGGGACATCCGAGTACCAAAACCCATAGCAGACATAAGTTCTGCAATGAAAGACCAGTCTAAATAGTCAAAAGCCTTTTCCAGATCCAATTGAATCAATAGCACTTCCTGACTAGAGTGCCTTGCATAGTCAATAGCCATTTGCACATTTAAGATATTATGCAGAATGTTGCGGCCCTTAATGAAACCATATTGAAGAGGATGCACAAAAGCTGGAAGGTGCTTGTGGAGCCGATTCACCAGCACTTTGGAAAAGATTTTATACATCGAACCCATCAAAGAAATTGGTCTCCAATGTTGCAACATTGACGGCGAAGGAACCTTTGGAAGCAATTTGATAAGGCCTTCTTTCCATGAGGAAGGCATAACCCCTGTTTCCCAAACCTGCTGAAACATAGCCGCCAATGGCTTCACCAGTTGGGTAGCCAAGCTCTCAAAGAATTCATTGGTGAGACCATCCCAACCAGGGCTTTTCTCCTTAGGCAGGTGTAACAAAACATCCATAACCTCCTCCTCACAAATATCTGCCTCCAAAGTAGCTTGCATATCAAGTGGAACCTGATGGCAGACCAGATCATAGAAGACTAAGCGTGCATGCGTAACCTGGTCAGAAGGCGATGAAGAAGAACCAAGAAGATCCAGAAAATGATTCCTGCACATATTGACAATGGTCTGCGGATCAGTGATGACCATGCGACCTTCTGAATCCTGGAGTCTAGTCATATTTTCTCGAGCAGGAGAAACATGCAAGGCGCGAAAGAACTTATGAGTCTGACAAGCACTATCTTGCAAATTGTCAGTCAAGTTGTGCAATTTGGCCTGCTGATAAGATTTCAACTGAAATTCTTTAATAAGATCAGCCAAACGCATCGCCAGTGACAACAGAAATTCATCATCTGGGGTGTCCACCAGCAGCGAACGAACCAAAGCCAGTAAGTCCTCCACTGCGTGTCGTCGCCGCTGACAAATAGAGGCATGATGGATCCCATACTGCTGAGCAACCCGCTGCACATTAGAGAGTAGTCGTGCAAAGGAAGCTGAGCCCTCAGAGGCGAAGTCCAATAAAAACCTCTCAATCAATTGCTGCATATAGCCCTGAAAGATTGGATGCTTCAAATAAGACGAGTTAAAACGTAAAGGGAGTCTATCTAGCAACTGCATAAAAGGTGCAATGGGTTGTGCAAATATCTCAAGCTGGAGAGGGAAATGGTCCGACAAGGCATATTGCTGCAAGACTTTTATTTCCAGCATCTCGGGAAGAAAATCCTCCTGCATGATATACATTCGGTCCCACCGCGTTGCATATTGTGCGGAATGAAAAGTAAACCCTAAAGAAGAAGGGTGGAGCCAAGACCAGAGATCTTGCTTAAGTACCTCAAGAGCAAAGGCATTCCACACCCGACTTTCCGAAGCATCCATCACCGAATGCCCTGAAGTGGACTGAGAAGAGTCAACACACATATTGAAATCCCCCATCAAAAAACCTCTTCTGCCAAGTGACATGGAGCTCTGCAAAGTCTTCCAAAGATCCCGTCGGGATGCAAGGTCATTCAGAGCATAGAGGCCCAGCAACCATAAGATCTCTCCTTCAAATAAAACTTCGATTACCACAAAGCGGCCTTGTACATCATTTTTAATAAGAACAGATTGGTATTTCTCATGGAAAATCATAAGCACGCCAGAATGTGCATAGCATGTGTCCCTGCATAAAACAAGCGAAACCCATGGCAATCCACAACTTTTCCTGCTTCACCGTGACTCTTGTGCTCAACCACACACAAGACATTCCACTGGTTCTCATGCAAGACAGTCCACATGGCATGTTGCTTATGGCGAGAACAAATGCCTCGCACATTCCACGTGGCTATCTTCATATATCTTCAAAAAGAGAATTAGGAACGAGGCACCACTTGCCTCGATTTCACCTTTTCCGCGAGAATGTCAAGGACACCTTCATCCAGAAAATCAGCTAACACTGCAAAAGAATTTTGACGGCCCGCTTTAGAGGTAGATGGAATATCCACTCCCTTGGGAGTGGAACGGGGATAACGACAATCCCAGGGTGTAATCACATTACCTCTAGTATCAAACGCCAACTTAGCAGGTGGGCCCTTTGGACCGTCTATATATACTTTCCTCATAGACTGATTACGGGGAGCAAAAAAAAATAGTACGCGCAACATGCTATGAAGAGAACATTTTTTTCCTGCGCATATACGTGCGCACGGAATCCTGTGAAACATTAGGCCCAGAATCCGCCAGGCCAGCATCCAACTTTTTACCTTTTTTGGGACGTGCCTCTAGCCAGTCATTGCTATGGGAATACAAACCTAGGACGTGTTGTTTACCTTTATCCAAAACATTAGGTGGCTGGGTGGCCTCCTGTGACGAAGTCATCCATAGGCAGCACAACGTGCGTATCATCTGAAGACGGTTGCCTCTCTGGGCATTCGGCCATAAAATGCCCCAATTTTCCACATGAAAAGCAGTGTCCTGCAAAGTTGCCCCATTTCAAGTGAAAGTGCAAAGGATGCATGCCAGAGCAATTAAGGCGAAGCCACGCAGGCCTTTTCCTGGCCGTGTCCCATAACATACACAAACGGTTTCAATTCATGGCCCTTAGGCTTCGGGGAACAACCACCGTTCCCACAACTGCCATCGCATCCTTTAACAATGGCCAATAGACAGCCGGGCAATTTTCCACCTCAACCCACCCCGGGCATTCACGTTGAAGCAGGCGCTGAAAGTCTACCATAGGGCGCCATGGCACAACATGGACCAAACGGCGATCAAAGAACAATGGCAGTTTGGACAGGAGCTCAGCCCGATGCTTCTCCGATTTCAGCAACACCTCATAGAAGCCTCCGAGTCCAATAAAGATCTCCTCAACACACTCCCCTTGTAGTAAATGGTGCAACCACTGGCGAATATGGGAAAGCACTAGGATCCTGCCAGTGAAGAAGAGTATAACCGCACGGTCATAGAACACCGAAAAAGAGCGCAAGATAATTTTCGGGTCCACCGTGGCTTCTAGAACTTCCTCACTTCCCGAGTCACAAAAAGCTTCATGATTATGCTGGACATAATTGCCAAGCAGAGTATTGGCAAACTCCAGCAAATGCTCACAGTCAATCTCTTCCGAATCCACAGAATCAGAGGCAACCTGCGCATAGGAACATTCCTGAGGACCCATTGTCTCATCAAAAGCACACAACGGGCCAGACAAGCGCACAGAAACAGGGACCCGCGGTGTAGGTCGATGTGCAGAAGCAGGGACCTGCGATCACACACTCTCTGCTGTACAAAAGGCAAGGGCCATCAGGCATGGAAAACGGCTCAGTTTCACCCGTGCTGGCTCACGATCCGTCTACTGACACTCAGTTTCGCCCTCTCGCTCGCTCGCGTATAGAAGGTCAGGTCGATTGGAGGAAGCGTTGAGGATATCAGAGCAGGGATTCATAGAGATTCCGAGATATATGCAGATCTATATGCCACATCGATTGAGAGTTCTTATTGGACAGCTCAGGGTATTATCACATCAGCTTATGATTGAGAGTGGCAGAGCCAGTGGCATCCCGCGAGAGGAGAGGATATGCCCCCTTTGCAGATCAGAGGTGGAGAGTGAGGAGCATTTTGTTCTCAGATGCCCGGCATACTCGGAGTTGAGATCTAGATACACATTGAGCAGCTCACTTCAGGGATGTATGGCTGATATGGATCAGAGATCATTTGGCCGTTTTCTGGGAGAGGCATGGCACATCAGAGAGCAGAGCACACAGCGGGTCCCAGTCAGAGAGGGGCCCACCCAGATGACTATTACACAGTTCTTTCAGACAGACAGAGTGAGAGCTACTGTACCAGCCTCCAGCTAGACCTCCGGGCTCACACTACAGTAGGCTAAGGACCAGCGTACCCGACGCCGCACGAGGATCCGTGGGTTTCGGACCCCACAGCCACACCGACAGGAGATCCGCAGGATTCTTGATCTACATCGACAACAGACTGAGATCCGACGACACTCGACACATTGGATCTCAGATCTCCAGTTTGCTCTTTCTCCACCGCCGATGTACCACATCCTGCATCCAAAAGGGATCACCTGCTATTAGCGACTTTGACGACTGCTACTACATCCCAGGACAGTATATCTCCCTGCATCTGTTACATATACACATCGCACCACTTTATCACAGCCGACATTTGTTCCCCTTTTGTAGCCATTATCTGGAGTACCAGAGCTACATACGCACATACACATACACGACACTTATCACACTCACAGCACCGTATTTTCAGTTTCCAGTTTTTAGCTTTTCATTCAACACTTTTATTTTGGATAGCTAGACCTCATCAGTTGTATCACAGTTCGTCTCATAGGCCAGTTTTGGTCTTTAGAAGACGTTAATATAACTTTATTTCTCTCTTTCTTTCTTTTCTTTCTTTCTTTTTCTCTCTCTCTCTCTCTCTCTCTCTCTCTCTCTCTCTCTCTCTCTCTCTCTCTCTCTCTCTCTCTCTCTCTCTCCTTTCGTAAAAGGTAATTGTATTAATTACGGAAAAAGGTTCTCTCTCTCTCTCTCTCTCTCTCTCTCTCTCTCTCTCTCTCTCTCTCTCTCTCTCTCTCTCTCTCTCTCTCTCTCTCTCTCTCTCTCTGTGGTGTGACGACGGGATGCTGGCAACTCATTGTACCCACACATTGTACTTTTTATATGTGCTGGTGTGACGACGGGATGCTGGCGTGACGACCTCTCTCTGGTGTGACGACGGGATGCTGGCGTGACGGAGGGAGTCTACGTCATATCTCTCTCTCTCTCTGGCGTGACGAGATGCTGGCGTGAGCGACGGGATGCTGGCGTGAAGAGTCGTGTCTAGCGTGACGGACGTGTCTGGCGTGATGGACGTACCTAGTGTGATGCTGGCGTGACGAGGCGTACCTGGTGTGATGGACGTGTCTGGCGTGAGCGACGGGATGCTGGCGTGACGGACGTGTTTAGCGCGAGTGATAAGAGCTGACGTGACTGTCATGTCCCTGTCCTACAAGAGGCGGCAGTCTAGTGGCAGCAACGGTAGTGACAATAGTCTGGCAGGACTGTCGTGAGTGCTGACCCGAAGGAGCTGCTCTGCAAGGTCACGTCTCTGCACAGGGAGACAACCACTGTCCTGCAGGACACGAATGTACTTAGAATGACATGAATGCTGGCTTGTCTGCTGTGTCCTGGGTGAATGTACTGTGGCAGCAGTGACGAATGCAGACACTCTCAGATTGCACTTACTCTCTCAGACTGACATAAATGCAGACACTGCGAATGTACTGTAGCAGCAGTGACGAATGCAGACACTCTCTCAGATTGAAGACACTCTCTCAGACTGACATGAATGCAAACTGACATGAATGCAGACACTGTGAATGTATCGTGGCAGCAGTGACGTATGCATACACTCTCCCAGATTGCAGACACTCTCTTAGACTGACATGAATGCAGACGCTGTGAATGCACTGAGATTGCAGATGTACTCAGACTGATGTGAACCTTGCATGCTGTGTGGACTAGAAACCTGCGTGATCTAAGACTGACGCACATTAACATTTCATGCTACAATCATATCTTATGATGCAGTCACATTGACAGTCTATGATATACTGTCTCTAGTTCATGCTAGAGTGATAGTTTATGTCACTGGTTTACTACTCTACCCAGACTGTAAACAATTTTATGCTATAGCGCATACTATAATTACGATGGAAGAAACTGACAATGAAGGAATCACAAAACCAACCATGGAGACAATGTTTCATACACCGCCAAAGAACACGAGATACAAAACCTATGGGCGTAAAACCCGAGATTGGAATGTCTCTCCAGGGTCGAGTAGATATGGAAAGACATCCCGCAAAATTAATGAAACACTATATGAGGAGATGTTGACCATACTCCGTGCTGAAATACGTAAAATGAGGAAGGAAATGGAAAAGGACATACAAGAGCAGGTTCGAGCTGAAATGATGGAAGAACTAAAAAAGGAGATGCAACAAACTTTGGATGCACGCATGGCAGAGAAAGACTCATTGATCTCTAATCTACAAGAAGAACTAGACGAATGCAAAAAGAAACTGGACACACAAAAGGAACCACAAACCACACCGGAACTACAAAAAGAAATGGATGTTTTAAAAAAGGACATGCACACCTATGCAAGTGTGGTGGAAGGCACCCAAAAGAAAATGGAGAATGTTGAGAATACCGTCAAAGAAAATGCAGAATGGATAGATGTGGCAAAAAAGAACAAAGGAATGCATGGCAACAAAGTGGAAGTCATGAATGCCACCTTGGAAGAAGAGGCAAAAAGGCGGGTACGCGCACTCCACGTAAGAGTGGCTGGACTAGACGAGAAAAGCTCCCCAATTGAAGATGCTACAGCTCTTGCCACCAAAATTGGAGCTACAAATGTACCAATCATTGGGGCTTGGCGAGTCGGGAAGGCTGACACAAAAACAAAAGTCCTCATCTTGAAGTTTGGAGACCTGGAAAAGAAGACAGCCTTCCTCTCTAAGAGGATCACTCTCAAAGGAGAAAAGATCTACCTAGATGAAGACCTCACCCCAGCCCAGTTAGCCCACAGGAGGGAAAATATGCCACGTGTTCTAGAGGCACCGAAAGCAGGTAAATGGGCTATATACAGAGATGGAAGACTCATCATCACAGAGAAAAGGACGGCATGACGGTGCGCGGCCTATGAGACCCTGAAGTGAGGAATGCCATATGGAAGAGCCCAAGACCATGAGGGTTTAGTGGCTGAACACTTCACGCATGCCTGTGATATTCTGGCACCAACGCTGGCTCACATCTTTAATAGGGCAGTTTGTGAGGGATTTCCAACCTGTTGGTCAGACCATATTATTGTGCCGCTCTTTAAGAGTGGAGACCCCGCGCTACCTAGTAACTACCGAACTATCATGATTGGACACATGCTGGCCAAGATATATGGCTCTATCGTGGAACAAGTGTGGAGTGAATGGGCCGAGATGCATGGCCTGAGGTCAAAAGGCCAGGCTGGCTTCAGGAGGGGATATACAACTCTAGACCATATCTTTACGTTGAGGGCAATCATCGAAGAAGGCAAGGCATTCAAGAAAATGATCTATTGCTGTTTTGTGGACTTTCGCAAGGCCTTTGACACAGTGCCACGTGCTAGACTCATGAAAAGAATGCAAAACATTGATGTGCCCGTAGAGATACAGTGGAGTATCTATGCCCTATAT
Source organism: Lygodium microphyllum (assembly GCF_053477565.2). Taxonomy (NCBI): domain Eukaryota; kingdom Viridiplantae; phylum Streptophyta; class Polypodiopsida; order Schizaeales; family Lygodiaceae; genus Lygodium; species Lygodium microphyllum. The sequence continues at coordinate 6,716,111 of NC_141143.1, read as the reverse complement.
GAGACAGTGACAGGCAGAGTACAAATACCTGAGGGCATCTCAGATACAATCAATAGCACCATTGGGGTGAAACAAGGCTGTCCACTTTCACCGACACTTTTTGGGCTGTATATAGATGAAATTTCAGAATATGTGGATAGGACGGGTGGGGCCGGAGCCAGCCTAGCTAGAGTGCTGATACCATTATTGCTTTATGCCGATGATATTGTACTTATATCTGACTCACCTGAGGGACTAAATAGACACTTGGATGCATTATCAACTTTTTGCAGAGATAGAGATCTTAAGGTGAACCTTGGGAAAACTAAAGTTATGGTATTTAACACTTCAGCTGCTTGGGTGACAAGAGTTGAGCACCAGTTTACTTTTGACGGAGAGCCAGTGGAGATGGTTAGGCAGTATGTTTATTTGGGGGTCACGTTGAAGGGACCACAGTTCTCTTGGAGAGAGACATCAGAGGCTCGTTTGGCAAAAGCATATGCAGCCTTAGCGGCATTGGAGAGGCAATGTGCTCATATACAATTTCATGAGCCGCGCACCAAATTGTGGCTTTTTGACACGTTGGTTACACCCACACTCCTATATGGGGCAGCTATTTGGGGTCCGAGTCTGTTTCACATGAGGAGACAGCCTTGGGAGACCAGGATGGACCAGAGAAGGAATACTATGATGGATGGGAGCATATGGAAAGACCACTCATCATGATGATCTCACGCATGATACGAGCAAAGAGCTCGACCCCACATGAGATTATCAGAGCTGAGTTGGGGGCATCACCCATGGTGGCTGAGGCCTTGGTTCAGGCAGTGACTTTCATACATAGACTATGGCAGCTCCCCCAAGATAGATACCCACGGCTAGCCCTGGCCTCTTCTAAACAACTAGCAGCAGACGGTGACAGACACTGTTGGTATGCTCAGATGAGCACATGGATGCGTCCACATGGTCTGCAGATTGACAGACTACCCCCCTTTGACTATAGCCTGGATTGCCCTACACTTGACCTAAGCCGATCAGAGCTAAACCATGTGATCAGAGCAGACATACTGAAGTTAGATACGGAGAAGACCTGGATCCGACCCCCCTCGCCCCATGGCACGAGGATGGCACACTACCAGACCCACTTCCTCCAGGTATCTGAGAATGGTTTCATCACCCGACCCAATTACATGGACACACAGCTGCCTCATGGACTACGCACAGTTATTGGTCAGATCCGCACCTCATCCCACCACCTGAGGATTGAGACAGGCAGATGGGAGGGTATACAGACAGAAGAACGCATATGCCCACTATGCGACAGAGAGCCAGAGACAGAGGAACACTACATCTGCCGATGCACTGTATATTACGACATATGAGGTAGATAGCACTGTCTGTTTCGAGAGGGTTTTGGACCCCTGAGACGGATCATGCAGTATAAGGATCAGAGATGCTTGGGATTTTTCCTCTTGGAGCTCCAGAGGCGCAGAGCAACAATTCTACGGAGTAGGAGGCCCCCACAGCTCGGCTCACATAGACAGAGAGCAGTCACTGACTTTTTCATGGATACACGACAGAGTATGGCAGATACCACTACTACTCCCACACAGCCTACAGGAGTACATCATCACTGGACCTCATCTTCTGTAGGTGTCCCTTTGGATAGAGCAGTGGCACTTAGCCGGTCTAGGCGCCCACGTCCACCCGGACGAAGGCCTAGACATCCACACCACAGACAAATTAAAGCCATCATTGAGCGCCACAGGAGACAGATGCCAAGACGCCTCACCTATGCAGAGATACACCTCCCTAGAGAACAAACATATCATTGATGGAGAGTTTTCCTTTCTCTACTCTCACTTTCTGATCACTGACATGTTTCCCTTTTATGGGACACTATTTCATTTCCTTTTCAGTCTTATAGGTATGTTTTTCATCTTTTCATCTTTTTCTCGTTCTAGATGAGAAACACACCATCATTGTATGTACTGCTTTGGTCTCATAGGCCACATTGGCCTTTTAGAGACGTTAATATATCTCTCTCTCTCTCTCTCTCTCTCTCTCTCTCTCTCTCTCTCTCTCTCTCTCTCTCTTCATAATGGATAATTCTATTAATCACAAGAGAAATACAAGTGGCATATTTACATCAGACCATCAGGTCAACATTCTCTTTGTATCTCTTACTTTCTATTACATCAGACCATCAGGTCAGCATACTCTCTCTCTCACTCTCTATGTAACTAATATTTACATGAGGCCTGCAAGCTCTCAAAACAACCAGAACAACCTATTACATGAACAGTACTAACAAATCACACAAAAGGAACAGCTGGAGTAGAGCGAACAATCGCTAGGGAGCAACAATATCCGGAAGAACCACGTCCGCTGACATCATAGAGGGGATTTGCCATAACACTATTCCTCGCACATGGGCCACATGCCCATGGATGCCTGATGTTGAATCAAAAATAAAGGCATTGCAAGTACGCCATATATGCCACAGGGCTGCCCATCTAAGGAAATGAAATAGGCATGAACAATCTGAACTTAAAGAGGGCACAGAGGACATATCTCCCGTATTCCACGAATGAACTGATAAGTGGTGTTGAGTCATCGAGGACCACACACGGGAAATGAAATTCCAGATCTGTCACACAACAAGGCGGGAGACAAAGAGGTGAAGCAATGTCTCATCACACGTAGTGCAGAAAACACAACGCCCAGCAGAGATCTTTCAGGCATGGAGCACTTCTCTCATTGGAAGACACCCAATGAGCAGCCACCACATGAACACTTTTCCTTGATACCGGACCTTAGACTTCCAAAGCTGGATAAATCTTTCCCGCCACTTCTTTTTATTGTCCCTATGATGCCATAACCTATTCACTTTTCCCATAACCCATCTCTTGGCTTCCACCATCTGATGATATATCTAATTAGCTGAATTTTTCCCAAAGTCATCAGGAAGCACAAACATCTAGTCACGCCTAGGATCCAATGGTTGTAACGCAGCCAAAGGAAAGAACCTCTGAAGAATGTCCTGTATGGACAACCAAATGTCCCTATATCCACGAGGCACCCTAAAGTACTGACGAATACGCCTAAAGGAATAAAGACAGGGCTGCCCAGGAATAACACCATCACGGAGTGTCCTCAACCCCAACCTAGCCATCCGATTGAACTTATCTCGTTGCAAAACTTTTTCTGGCCAATCCAATAACCTTGAGGAAGCCAGTATTTCTCCTTGCAGCGAATTTTCCTCTTTACGAATATCCGGGGGGGACGCTAAACTGCAAAACGAAGCATCTCCTGCCAGGAAGCTATCAAATGAGAAAGGAGAAAAGATTGGGAGACCTTTAAAGGCCTCGTAGAATTAAGCGCATGCCACCAGGAAGCATGAATAACCGTGCTACCATGAGAGATGCTAGTCTTTTCTATGAAGAATTTGGCAATGTCTTGGACTAAGGATGACACTGTGAGTACATAGACTCTACAACAGGGAAAGCCTCAAAGCGGCCATATGCAAATTGACATCTAACAAAGCTGCACCCCCCATCCTTTTCAGAGTGGTCACATGTTGCCAGGAGATCCATACCTGCCCCAAACGATTGCCTTTCTTTTTCCAGGGCATAAATCTAATAGGCTAAACCAAATCCAAAATGGACTTCTTAGTCCAAGGAAGCAGTGGCAAAAAGAATGAGATCATACTAATCATAATACATTGAGCCACTTTTAGTCTAACATGTAGTGGCTAACTCTAGGATTTCCAGTACATGAACCTGTCATGAATTCCGGAGGCCATCCAATCTAGAAAGGCTCGGGGAGCAACCTCCACACCTATAGGGTATCCCAAGTGTCTGGTAATATTACCCCTTGTGATCATAATTCCATTCCAGCCCAAGGCTTGCAGATCATTCTCCATACAAGAGAGAAGGGTGGATTTTCGAGTATTAATGTGAAGGCCCGATGCCAAAGCAACAAGATTCCAAGCCACCATTCCCCGGTTAACATTAATACGATCTGCCTTAAGGAACATAGAAGAATCATCTACCAAAGATTGACCCACAAGTTGGTCACCACCAGGAAGAATTAAGCCAACTATCTCACCTTAACCTGCCAACTTATCCAGTAATGAGAGCATGGAGTGAGTTACCAAGGCAAACAGCAAAGGGCTGAGAGGACAGCCTTGGCAAAGGGACCGGGATAAGGCGATTTCCTCCATAATCCCTCCATTAAGAGTAGTACGGGCCACAGCACCCTAACTGATAGTATCAACTAGAGAAATCATACGGGGCTCAAAACCCATTGTAGACATTAATTGCCGCAAGAAAGACCAACTGACATGATCAAAAGCCTTCTCAACTTCTAGCTGAAGCATAACAGCCTGCTAGCTAGAAGCTTTGGCATTGTCAATTCCGAACTAAACATTCAAAATGTTGTGCATTATATTCCAACCTTTAATAAAACCGTATTGACGTGGATGAATGAGGTGCAGAAAAACTTTCTGCAATTTGTTGGCAATAATTTTGGAGAAGATTTTATATAACGATCCCATAATAGAAATGGGTCTCCATTGTTTCAAAGAGGTTGGAGAGAGAACCTTGGGCGACAACCTAATGACAACAATCTTCCAATCCACAGGCATCATACCAAAGTTCCACACTTGCTGACACAAGCAAGTTAATGGGTCCTTAAGCAGCTGCACATGGGCTGAAAACAGCTCATTAGGAAGCCCATCCCAGCCTTGACTTTTCCTTCGAGGCAAGTGAGACAGCACATGGGCTGAAAACAGCTCATTAGGAAGCCCATCCCAACCTCGACTTTTCCTTCGAGGCAAGTGAGACAGCACTTCTTCCACTTCATCTTCAAAAATATCAACATCCATTAGATTCACCCATTCTATTTTGACTTGATTACTAAACTAATCACAAATATATGTTCGAGCAAAGAGATTAGCATCAGAAAGAATGTCTTGCCGGCCTGCCAAGGCCCTATAAAAGTCAACAGTCATCCAAATAATAGAGGCAGGATCAGTCATCATAACACCTTGCCCATCCTTTAAGCGCACAATATTTTCTCAGGCATATTTCTGATGCAAACCTTTTGCCGCAGGTCTGGACGGCGAACTCCAATCCCCCATGGTGGCCCTCCACCGGATCATAGGGGTGATAGATGCTCCAGATGGTACTATCAATGCATCTATCAGCCATGCTGAGAGTCATGACTTCGTACATTGGTAGAAACGGGCCACCTGTGTCAGGGGCCACTCGATCACATCCCTCCACTGCGGAGGGGCTCGAAAGATAATGCTCAAGTGTGGGACCTCAGCCCTAGCCCACCAGTTAATGTCCATCATGCAACCAGGCCACTGTTGTGCAAACAGTGTTAGTCCTTCTTCTCCTATCCACTGGGAGATGTGGTCCGCCACCTGACTCTTCAACTCCTCGTGTCTGTGTCGTTGTCCAATCCCCTGAGTGAGAGGACTGAAAGAAAAAGGAGTAGTTTGGTCCATCCAGTGGTGCTAGTAGATAGACCTTGCCCCTCCTTGACTTGTAAACCACGAAGATCCCCACCTCTAGAGGTAGTGGGAACACTCCATGCTCCGCAACTCTCAAGTAGGACCATGGGCCACTACGGAAGAAGTCCTGTGGCAACAACTATGCCTGTCTTGGGAAGGTGTGACGAGTGGCAGGGGCAGATGAGCTCATGGCTGTGTGGGAGGGGGAAGATTGCTCGTGCAAGGAGGATGTAGGCATGTGTGGCTCATCCCCTATGGGAGGAGCGGGAGTGGGACTGGGGGGGATCACCTAACATGGGTGGGGATCAAGGGGGGTGCTCGGCAAGGGAGATGGTGGAGGGGAAGAGGGTCGAGGGATGGTCGGAGGTATGTGGTGGGTGTGGGGGGGAGCTGGTGGCCCTGGAAGGGGGGGGGGGGGGACTGTGGGCCACGGTCAGCGGGGGGGGAGGGGGGGAGCTCGGGAGGTGGGTGAGGGCGGGTTTGGGGACTATGGGATCTCAAGTGGGCTAGTTTGTAGCAATGGTGGCTATGGGGGACTGCATACCTGTCGGTGGGTCGGACGGGCCGGGGGGGGTTGGTGTATGGAGTGCTTTGCCGAGGGGCCGTCGCTCGCCCTCCTACACCCTACTCTCGAGGCTGCGACTGCGGCGCTGGCTGCGGCCCCCTCTCTGTCGTCTCTGGACCCATGTGAAGCCGTCAGCGTCCACCTGCGGGCTTGTCGGCAGAGCTGCCTTGGCTCCGAAACAAGTGCAATCTGCTACCTAGTGGCCAAAGTCGTGGCAACACAGGTACTGCCCTGGTTCCCCTGTCACAATGACCTACTGCCTAAAGGAGTGACCTCCTGCCTCAATGTCTAGGAACTTGGGCATACTCTTTGCATAGTTCTCACGTACAAAAGGTACAATACGGTGCGGTACGATAAAATACGGTACTAAATGGTACCTTAAGATTTTATAAGATACGGTACGATATTAGTACAAAAAAAAAATTTACTTCATTTTTTTTAAAACTATAAATAATAGAACACATGTTTAAAGTAAAACTAGCAGTGCCATTACAAAATATGCTGAATACATGGTAAAAATCCCTCGCCATCACATGCAGGCAACGATACAGTATACTAGATACATCATACAATCATCAATGAGTGAAACTGGATACAATCATCAGTGATAGTACTAAGAAGATACAAAAAGGTAAGACTCGAGAGAGCTGAGGCCTAGAGGCTAGGATGACTCATGAGGCATCACTATCATCAGCATCATCATCATCATCATCTGAGTACTCATCAAGAGAGTTTGAAATTGACTCCTCGTCATGGAAAGATGAGGCACTCTCATACTCATCCTGACTAATAAGGTTACCATCATCATCAAATGATGGCTCCCTAGACAATGACGGTCTAACTCTAGGCAAGGGGAGAATGTCATCATCAGGGACTGGACAAGAGCTACTAGAGCCCCGTCTGATGTATGTCTGCAAACCACCTGAACCACCCCTCATCGATCTCGGAGGGCGCAGAATGACCATGCCCCTACTGGCAACTCGAACTCCTCGCCCACGAGCACGCTGACTAGGAGTGTCACAGGTGTCTGCTGCTATGAGCTCTCTATAGAGCTCTGCAAAGATCTGCTCCACCTCCTCATTGACCTCCTGATGCACACTCCCAAGAGTGTCGCCCGTCAACTTGAATGTATCAACATTCACCTACACAATGCACATAAGATAATAGATTATAAATACTAAATTGTTGAGTATAATACTATAAAGTAACAAGTTGAAACCAACAAATTTCAAAATTAAACTTGACTTATCATTTTCTGGCTAGGTGTTTACCTGCTTTGGACTACCCATACTCATTATGGCCTTCATCATGTGCAAGTTAGTGCGGCAATAGACTAGCCGCTCTAACTGTCGTGTGCTAAGACGATTGTGAATCTTCGTGTGAATGAGAGAATAGGCACTCCAATTTCTCTCACATGCACCCGAAGAGCAATCCTGTGCAAGGACTCTCATGGCCAAGGGCTGAAGAGTCTCCAGCGCATATCCAAAGTTTTGCCACCAAAATAGAGGCTTTACAAGTAACTCCCTTCTCCAACAAGTGGGAGAAGAAAATGCCACATCTCCTCTCTGGTCTGCATAGCATCCAAGCTCCTCTAGGACTGTGTTGTGGTCATCTATGGGGACCACACGAGTCAAATATGCAAGCTGATCTGATCGAAGCTCTCTGTCATCCATGATCGCCGACGACTTGTAGGCCGGATGCACCAATGCTGCGAAACCATGGATGGGCCTATGCATCCATGCCCATCTCCTCTCTGCTATCTCTATGATGTATGCACGCTGAGAATCTGTGATCATTGTGCAAGCCCGTACCTCCACCAATGCCGCTCTGAAGAAGTGAATGAGAAGGCCCATGGTGGACCCTCGCAATCACTCATGCGCAACACCCTATAAAAGGGAGTCACGGCAATCACAATGCCACAGACTTTCTGCCAAAACTTCTCATCAAGGCACAACCGCTGCATGGCTTTCGCCTCCTCTATCTCAAGCTCATCCCACTCATTCCATAGAGTGGCCACCACTGTTTGGCGTAGGGCGGACCGCACCTCATAAAGCCACTCCAACAATAACCACATATAAGCAAACCTAGTTGAAGAAGGCTTCTTCAACTCAAGTTTGCTATGCTCGCGATACATCGCAAGCACCTTCACCTTCACTATGAAGAAGGTGACAACAAATGTAGCCTTGTGTACCACCCTCTTCACCCATTTTAGCTTCCCAATGTCCTCCATGAGCAAGTCCAATCAATGACTTGCACATGGAGTCCACACGATCGAAGGAAACTCAGCCTCAAGTAAACGGCCCATGCACCGACAATTGGATGCATTGTCGGTCACAACTTGCACCACATTCAACAGGCCCACCTACAAGCAGATCATACATGGCACAAATTATAAAAGCTTCGGGTAGAGATAAATCATGTCTTGAAAATTCTAATTATGATTCATGAATAATGAAAGTAACCATAAAAAGACAATGTGTACCTCAATGATAGCTTGCCGAATGTGGCGGTAGATCAATGGGCCGGTCGTTTTTCTTCCCCTCTTGCTGGTGTCTACAGCCCGCAAAAAATATGTGCCAAGTGGACATTAAACGAGCATGTTGATGATACCCCGTTTCTTACAGTCACTCCATCCATCTATGAGAATGGAGAAACCGTATTTTGTCCATGCGGCGCGAATAGGATCAAGGGCCTTATCAATCCTCTCCTCGTCATCAATCTTCTTCGTCCTAATATCATTGTATGAGACGCCACTCCATCCTTCACATGGGCCCACATTGGCAATGGTTCTCACCATTCTTCCATTGCTCATGCTTTAGGATGTTGAATGCAAGATTGCACTCGATCACCGTGCCTGCAATCTCAACATCGACTTGTCGTTGCCTTTCTCTAAAAAAGGCAACTAATCCACATGTATGACCGGAAGCTTGAGAGAGAGAGGATTGCCTCTCCGATACCACATGAGCCTCTAACCTTTGCCTTTTGCCAATGCCGGAGCCCGAAGCGGATGTGGAGTCGGCACCACCAATGGTGGAGGCCTCACCCGCATCGGTCGAAGATAGGCCTACATTTGAGGCTTCCTCTTTTTTTTTCTTTTTTTCTTTTTGCAAGTAAAATGTGGCTGATTATATTACTCAAAAAAACTGATTACAACAGAGTGCTCATGCTCAACAGATTAACTGGAGCTGATGCAAAGTCACCACTACATCATGTATACAAGCCTCTCAAGGTGGTCTAGGGGGGATGGGGGCAAGAAGGCATGGGGGTGCGGGGGGTCATGGAGGTCCATAGCTCCGCTAAGGTCGCAAGTGCTGAAAGTCTCTCTCCGCCGAAAGCCACCCGGCATCACGCCTTCCAGATATGCCATCCAGTAAGACTCCCTATGATCTCCCATATCTCCGAGCGGTCTGCTGTGGGCTCCAGTACCTGGCAGATGGGTAAAGCCTCCAGACCGACCACTGCACATGACCCTGCCTCGATCATGGATATCGTGTCCTGCATCCCGGCCTCATACAAAAGGTGACGGCCCTGGCTAACTCCCTGCCAACAGAAAGCTCCCCATGAAATACACCCAAGGCTGGGGGCTATACGTCGAAGGATACAGTATGCTCCTCTCCACACAAGGTGCGCCTCCTCACAAGACCAAAGGCAGTGCTTTGGGGTCTCTAGAGGCTGCTGTGTGCAACGCTTACAACCTCCCTCCTTCTGCATCTGGGCAAGCCAGCTTCCCACCACCAAACCTCCATGTGCCACTAGCCATAAAAAATATGACACCCTCCTCGGCCTCTAGCTATCCCATAGGCGGCGGGGCAAAAGGTCCGTCAGAAGGGCTCCGTGATGCTGTACTCCGCCTAGTGCCTGCTACGTGACGGCACCCAATCCATATCCTCCTGCATCAGTACATGTCTGCCAATCCTGGCAGTATACTCTAGGAACCTGGGTGGCTTTTTGGCAACTGCAAAGGCCAGCCATAGCCACTCTCTCGGATCCCACTCCAACTCATCAATAGGTCTACCCTCCCAGATCCAAAGGTGCCACTCCTTAAGCTCCATCCAGAAAACATAGGGGTCTAGTCGCCAAGTCTTCCCCTGAAGACCCACCACCCGAATCCTCCTCCATGAAAGGGTGGCAATCCTCCCATCCTATTGCCCTCTGTCAAGGGCCAGACGTCCCCCCTCCTGATTGGCAAGAAAGGTCCCATGGGGGGCACCACCCACTCTACCTACCACCTGAAGAGGGATGCCTGCTGGAGAGAACCTGGCTGCCCATACCTCCCCGGCCCCTATCGTCTCTCGTATCGGGGGGGCGAGCTAGGTATTGCTACGTCTATCTCTCTTCTCCTCAACTCCACTCCTCTCGTGCACCCTGATACTCGCTGTAGCATCTCCTTGTCTGCCATCCTGTACACCTCCCGCCATGTTCTGATGGAGCGAGCCGGGCCGGCCTCCCACCCAGCCCACTCGATGTGGGGGCACTCATCTATCTGTGCCCCTTTCCTATCTTTGACCTGGAGGTTCGAGATCACCGGTTGACGGTCTATTTCCTCCTGGCAACCTGGGGGGCTCTGGATTAGGGCCTTACGGAGGCCCTACCACACGCGGAGTAGGCTCCGCAGGAAAGGTGATCTGGGAGGGTGATCTGGGCTGAAGTGAAGATCCATCTTAGGGATGGCCTCCACTCACCGCCAAGCCTCGGTTTACAGTCCTGAAGGCCCTCCTACAGTAAGACCTTCCAGGTCTGCCCGCCTGGTGTGAGACCGCAGACAACTTGCTTACCCGAGAGGGCCATACTCTGATATTCTGGGTCTATGATCCCAAGCCCTCTCTCTGATCAAAGTCGTATGATGGTCGCCCAAGCCACCTTGGCCTTGGAGTCTCTGGAGCCATCAGACCCAGACCAAAGGAAATTCCGCACTAGGCGGCGAAGCTGCGCTATCAACGATAAGGAGAAACACCAACACGAGGCGATGTACCAGGCCGTCGCTAGGAGGACCTGGATAACCACCAGGGCTCGACCGGCTAGAAGTTGATATAGGTAAAGCCCAGTGTCCTCTTACTTCAAAGGTTATTCCAAAGTGTGTTTAGTCTTCCCACCTGGAACCCTAGGTATCGGCGGTCTACCCTCTGCTCACCCATCTAAATCCCAAGTGGACGCCCCCCTCCGTGCTGGAGTCCGGGTCTGTGAGGAAACCAACCGACTTTCGCCAGTTGATTTTCACACCCGTTGCAACGCAGAACACATCAAGAGCCAGCCTCATTCTCTCCAACATCACCTCATTGTCCTCTATGTAGAGGCCTGTGTCGTCTGCGTACTCTGAGTCTAACAACTCAGTCTCCTCTCTCACTGGAAGTCGGAGGCCGCGTAGTCCGCTCACACATGACCTAAGGAAGTGAGACATCGCCTCTGTGAAGAGTAGAAACAGGTATGGGGCCAGGGGACAGCCCTATCGGACTAATCTCTCCAGCCGAAAATCCTCCCCTGGCCTTTCGCCTATGAGAACCCTGCTGGTGGCTAATCTGTACAGGCCGGAGACCCCGCGAATCCAAGCGTGGGGAAATCCCAACTTCACCATGGTACCCTCTAGGAAATCCCAGTCCACCCTGTCATAGGCTTTCTTGAAGTCCAAGAGTAGTACTGCCAGTCTTTGCCCACTGTGCTGAGCCCACTCTGTCGCCTCAAAGAATGTAAATACATTGTCTAGGATGCTCCTATCCTGGACAAAGCCTATCTGTGTGTCATGAATGATATCTGGAAGCACATGGCGTAATCGTCTACCAATCATCTTTTCCAGAGCCTTATAGGCCACTGACAATAAGGTGATCGGTCTCAACTGGGATAGCCCCAACTGGTCTCCCCCTTTGGGGAGAAGACTGATAAGGCCTGCTGAAAGCCTCCGTGGCATCTTTCCTGAGGTGAAGATCTCCTGGAAAGCCCTCAGTAGGGGAACCTTCACCACCTCCCAGTAGGTAGTGAAGAAAGCCTTGGAGAGGCCATCCTCCCCCGGGCATTTTTGCCCATCCTGTGTATGGAAAGCCTCCTCTAGTTCCTTCTCTGTAAAGGGGGCTAAGAGGGTGTGTCCTATCTCCTCTATGACGAGGGATGGGGTGTGATCCCATACCTGTTGCCTGCATCTCTGTCCTCTAATTGAAGCTATCTCCTGCTAAAAGAGGCACGTGTAATAGTCGGTAGCAATCTCCATCACCTCATCATGGCTAGAACGGGTCCTCCCATACTGATCCCTAAAGCTGCGTATCTGCTCTCCCGCGGTGCGGGGCTGGTGCACCTAGAAAAACTCCCTGCACATCGTGTCTCCCTTCCGCGCCCAAAAGGCTGCTGAAGTGCGGAAAGAGAACTCCGAGCACCTGTCCTCTAGGCCAGCAATGGCTGCACGCACACGCACCTCCTATGCGTGGAGGGTGGGGTCCCCTGGTGCATCCTGCAATAATCTCTACGTAGCTCTCACGATCCCCCTCCTTAGGCTCGGTCCTAGGTCACTCTATCGGTGGCATGGCAAGCTTGCGTGGAACCTCGTTGCCCTTGCTAAAGGCTGTCACGATTTCAACGTTGCCAATGGCAAGGTGAATACACTGCAGATCATAATCTACGTTGCACTGTGCTTGCTTCTTGAAAGTGCATCCTAACATCGATTCTTGACTTGCATCCTTCGTATTTGGCAATATATAGAAGATGACTCATAGGCTCTTAGACTCGATAGAGACTGCGATCTTGCACTTCCCTAGGAGTGCATATGACTTGCCCCTGAATGGGTTGAGTTTAGTATTGGTGGCCTGTACTCGGCTAGGACCTTTGCAACCTTCTCTACTATCCTACCCCTCCTGACCCACTCTCTGGTCCAAATCTGCTCTATCTGTCTCGACACCTCCTCCCTCCTATAGATCGAGTCAGGGATCCGAAAGGATCGTGTATCTAGGGTGGATGCTGGGGGATCAAGTGCCAGGAGAACCGGGCAGTGATCGAATAATGTGGTGCCTGCCAATTGCTCAATCTGGCCTGCACGAGAACCTCCCCACTCTCCCACATAAAACCTGTCCAACCGCTCCAACAAGGCTCCACCTAGCTGCCTGTATCCCCAGGAAAAGTCCAACGACCTCTACTCCGACTGCAAGCAAAAAGACCTCCCATGCCTCCTGCTCCTCCCCAACCATGCCTTGGTAGTTTCTTCCTCTGCCCTGCTGCTCCTTCAAAGCCTCCAGGTTGTTGAAATCTCCTCCAATAATCCAGGAGTCCACCTCTGGGAGTCCAGCTACAATCTCCACCCAGAACATGCTACGTGCCCTAACCTCCGCAGGGGCATAGACATTGAGGAGTCCAATATACGAGTCCCCAATATCCAATCTGATCCATAGAACCCTTCCTACCACTATCATCCCGTGGTCTCGTATACAAGTGGTGAGACTCGGGCCAATAGAGGTGCATACGCCTCCACTCCTGCCGTGGGCACCTATGGCTTGCTCCCCATAAGTATGCGAGCTGCACGGAAGTACCTTCCCAACCCGCTAAGCCTGGGCGAGGGTGAGCTTGTACTCCTGTAAATGCAAGATGTCTATCCGTCCGGCAAGGGCAGGCTGCAACTCCTGCCGGACAATCAGCTTCCTCGAGCCACGTGCCCCACTGTACTGGAGACTGTTCACATTCCAAGATGCAAGATGTAGGCTCATGGGGAAACTTGTGACTAACCAAACAGGCATCTGTTCGATGTGGATGCTACAGATGAGGAAGAGAGACTGAGGCATGCAGGTGCGTTTTGCCACCGGTCTGGATGGTGAGCTCCAGTCCCCCATGGTGGCCCTCGGCCCAACCATAGGGGTGATAGATGCTCCAGGTGGTACTATCAATGCATCTATCAGCCATGCTGAAAAACGCAACTTTGTGCACTGGTAGAAGCAGGCCGCCTGTGCCAGGGGCCACTCGATCACGTCCCTCGGCGCTCTCCACTGTGGGGGGGGGCTCGAAAGATAATGCTCAAATGCAGGACGTCAGCGCCAGCCCTCCAGTTAATGTCCATCATGCAACCTGGCCACTATTGTGTGAACAGTGCTAATCCTTCATCTCCCATCCACTCGAAGATGTGATCCACCACCTGACTCTTCAACTCCTCTTGCATCTATATAGTCATCCACTCATCTGAGTAAGATGACTGAAAAAAGAAGGTGTAGTTTGGTCCATCCAGTGGTGCTAGTAGGTGGACCTTGCCCCTCCTTGACTTACGAACCACGAAGATCCCCACCTCTAGAGGTAGTAGGAACTCTCCGCACTCCGCAACTCGCAGGTAGGACCATGGGCCACTACGGAAAAACTCTTGTGCCAGCAGCTTTGCTTGTCTCGGGAAAGTATGGCAGGTGGCAGGGGTTGATAAGCTGGTGCCTATGTGGACGGGGAGGACTGATGGTATGCAAAGGAGGTCGGTGTGTATGGCTCATCACCTCCTATGGGAGGGAGGGTGGGCCTGGGGGGGCTCACCTGACCTAGGTGCGGATCAGGGGGGGTGCTCAGTAGGGGGGTGATGGGGGTGAAGAGGATCGAGATATGGTGGGGTGGCTAGAGATGCATGGCAGCTGTGGTGGGGGGGGGGGGGGAGGGTTGGGAACACAAGCGAGGCAGTCTGTGGCGCATGTGGAGAAAGTGGGGGGGAGCAGTCCTGTCGGGTGGGGCAGACAAGGGGGGCTGTGGAGTGCTCAGCCGAGAAGGGGCCGCTCGTCCGCCATCACCCTGCTGACGAGGCTGGGCCTGAGGGGCTGGCTGTGCCTCCCCTTTCTGTCTCCCTCTTTGTCGCCTCTGAACCCGTGTGAACCCGTCAGCGTCCACCTGCAGACCTGTGGGTGGAGCCGCCTTGGCTCCGAATAGTGTACAAACTACTGTCTGATGCCCAAAGTCGTGGGAGCGCAGGCACTGCTGCCTAAAGGAATGCCCGCCTGCCTCAATCTCTAGGAGCTATGGGATATTCTTGACCTCCTTCACTGCCACCCGTACCTTTGGGACCCCTGCAGCTCTCACTGCATCCGCGAAGGACACGGGAAGGACAGTGCCGAAGAGCCTCCCAAAGTCTTCCACCAACTGGCGGTATTCAATCGCCAATCCGGGGAAAAGAAGGGTAACCGGGTGCCGAAGAAACCTGTTGTGGAGTACAAACGCCTCCACAGTAAAGCCACTGTACCAAGGGACCATGTATATGACCCCCTTCGTGGATGCATATGGTGAACTGGCGAGTAACTCGCAAGCTGCGTCTGCCGAACTGAGGCGGACCATGAAGATGCCTTGGCCCAATAGGACCGCCTCCATGATCTGTGTTGTGCCGATGCACAGCGTGGAGTGGAGCCAGTCCTAAAGCTAGGCCCTGGCTAGGGAATGTCCTACTACCTGACCATAAATTGTTGTTTCCATTAGCTCCAACTCCTTAGCTCGCCGGGGAGGGGGCGGTCAATGGCGCTGGTGGCTGGTGACGATGGCGCTGGCGAGGGAGTAGATGGCGCTGGTGGCGAAGGGGGGGGGATGATGGCACTGGCAGTGGCGCTGGTGACCGGTGGCGAGGGAGGGAGTCAAAGGCGTTGGCGCACAACGAAGTGCCAGGATAGGGGCACAACGAACAGGCAAGGGCACGATGAAAGGTGGGCGGGGACACAGTGACGTAACGGGCAGGAGAGCAGGGGGGTAGTCTTGAGGCTTCCTCATGAGTAGGCATAGGTGTAGATGCCGCCACCGCCGATCCGCCACCTCCTCCTCTAGTGGATCCCCCTCTGATCTTGGCAAGAATCTCGTCCACAATGTGTTGAGGGATCAACTTGCACAGAGCAACTTGCCCCCCATCGTGGAAAGATGTTGGAGAAGCCGGGTCGCACCACTTGTGTAGCTCTTCCTGCAATACTTGCATATGTGGGAGTTGGACTTCTTTATGTCCCTCCCCATATGGATGGCATGCAAGTTGAAGGCCTCATGCTTCTCGCGTGTCATGGTGCCGAGGCGAGGCCCAATGAAGAGAAGAGAGTCGAGACTTGTCACTCCTATCGGAGGTGATGCTTGAAGAGGGAGGGGATGGGGGGAAGAGGAGAGAGTGAGAGGATGCTTGAGCCTTGAAGAGGGAGGGGATCGGGGAAACTTGGAAAGTTGAAAGAAGAACGAACTTTGAAAAGGGAGATGATGGGAGGAAGACTCAAGAGAAAAGGGGAAGAGGAGAGAGAAAGAGGGAGCTTGGAGGGGATGGAAGCTTGAGGCAGCCTTGGAGTCTTGGAGACAAGAGGGAGGGCTGAGGAGAGACTTGCAAGCGTGTGTGTGTGTCGCAAATGATCAATTGTGCCCAGTTTGTGCCTTTTTCCCAAGCCCGTTTCGCCCGGAAAATCTCTGGATAGCTCGCCTTGTCCCACAAGATACGTGGCCAAAACACGTCTAAAATCTCTTACGAAACAGTATGAATACGTACGGATACGTACCGTACGATTCGTATGGTACGAACCTGTCCGTTCGACGTACGCGTGCAACCCTGACTCTTTGTGTCTTTCACGGCCACTCGTACCTTCCGGACTCTTGCAGTTGTCACTGCATCTGCGAAGGAGGCAAGAAGAACTGTGCCGAAGAGCTGTCCAAAGTCCTCCACTAACTAGCAGTACTCTACCGCCAGTCCAAGGAAAAGTAGAGTGACTGGATGTCTGAGAAATCTGTTGTGGAGTGCGGATGTCTCCACCGTAAAGCCACTATACCAAGGAATCATGTAGATGACCCCCTTCGTGGAAGCATAGGGCGAACTCTCCACTAACTTACCAGCTACATCCGCGGAGGTGAGTCGAACCATGAAAATCACTCAGCCCATGAGGACTGCCTCCACGATCTGCGTTGTGCCAATGCGCAACATGGAGTGGAGCCAATCCCGCAGCTAAGCCCTCGATGGGGAGTGTCCAACGACCTGACCGAAGAATGTTGTTTCTTTCAACTCCAGCTCAGTGGCATGGATGGCTAAGAGTTGTTCCTCAGAGAGGATGATGCGCAAGGTGTTTGACTGGGGGGCACTCGCAAAATGCGCCGGCACATCCTTGCTGGGAAACTACCTAACACGCTACTGCGCTACCGGGGGGGGGGGGGGGGAGTTGCTGCAGGGGGAGGAAGCAACTGGAGGTTTGGGGTGGGGGGGGAGGGAAAATTTGTTGTTTTCAGAGCAGTGGTGTGACCGCCTAGCCGGGTCTCCAGACAGGAGAGCGCGCGCGGGGGGGCAGCAGATGGCCAGGGGGGAAGAAGCCAGACGCGGGCGGTCCCAGGGCACGGTCCCAGGGCAGGCGAGGGTGGGGGGGTGGAGGCATAGGACTGGCGCGAATGGGGACGAGAAGGGGGGGGGGGGGAGGGGTGTGGGGAACTGTCGGTGCAATGGCGGAAGCTGTCGGCGGCTCCAAGAACGCGATGGTGGCCAGCATGTGAGAGATGGGGAACGCGTCACATCAGCGGGGGGGGGTTCGACGGGTTGCGATGGCGGGGGCAGGAGCAGTGGTGTGTCGATCGAGAGCGCTTATGCGCATCATGGGTTTTGGACCACATAGGTCTCAGTTGATATACATGAACCAAGTCGTGCTAAATTGTGGTACCACTAATCTCATTCCCCTTGCACGTTCAATCAGACAAGGCTTCCCTTTGAGTCCTTTGTTTTTGCTCTAGCAACCCATCCAGTATTTACCATGTTATCCCATATGGTGGCCACTAGGTAGTTGTCCGGTTTCTCTCTTCCTTTTGGATAGTATTTTGTTGCTCAATTGTTAGTGGATGACACCTTTATGATCCTCAATGTAGAAAGGGATAATCTCCGTAAAACATTGGATGCTTGGAATCTCTTGGGCATGGTAGGGGGCGATAATACCTCATGGCAATGTTGTTAGACATCTGGAGTACCCCTTTAGAGGTTGATTCAGTGGAGACTTTTGCTAGAATGGATCTCACAAAAGTTGGAGGCTAAATTTGTTTATAGGAAATCCCAGGCTTGACCTTTCAATGTATGTCTGAAAGTTGCAAAGGCCATCATGCTACCCATGCTCACCTATTTTCTGCCACTTCTACCTTGGAATTCTGCTTCCCTGAATGCCCTTACAAAGCATGCGTAATTCATGTTGTGGAAGGACTCATGTCTATACCCCAAAAACCATGGGTGGTGGGGCCATCCTAGATGCAAAGACTCATATGGTGGCCCTTTTATGGTCGCTCGTTAGACCTACGTGCACTACCCATCACCCCTCGGTTTTTCTTCCTCGCTTCTTCTTGAAGACCGGGGAGAGAGAGAATCAGCTGATGAGACAAAAGTAGATACATCTGAAGTTCAAGGAACTATCATGTTTTGAAAGTAGAGAAAAGAAACTGTAATCTAAAGGAAAAGAAACTTATGTAAACAAAGAAGAGAGAGAAAGAAAGAAAGATCTATTAACATTTGTTGAGGCCGAAATCGGCCTATGAGACAAAACCGTGTACAATGATGATACTCAGTTGCTATCATAGTGTGACGTACAAAATGGTAATCAATTATATACAATGCAAAGTATAAAGTGATTTACAATACACTGCCCATGTTGGGATATACCAGAAAAGGGGCGGTGGATGGATGGGGAGAGAGAGAGAGAGAGAAAGACACAAAGATAGAGATAGAGGTCATTTTTAGAGTCTCAGAAACTGAGAGAGAGAGAGTGCGTGTCGAAAGCTATGGCGCATCCTGGTCGCGACATACCGCCGCCCCTCTTTCGCCATCTGTCAGCTGCTTTCATCGGAGTGCAGACGGCGTAGCCGTCGCTCGTCACTCGTCTGCTCTGAGGGCGGGGATCCCTGTCGTTGCCTTTCAGCCCCGTCGGCCTTCGTCTTAGTCCGCCGTCCCGGTCCTGAGCGCCGCCGTCTCCTGTTCCGTCTTCTGTCCCGTGTCCCACCGTCTGTCTCGTCCTATCCTCTGCCCAATCACGCTGCCACGTCACCAGTTGCCCGTCGCCTGCCCATCTGCAGTCCTGTCTGCACGTCGCCTGCCCGTCTGCCGTCCCGCTTGCTGCTGACGCCGGTTGCCTGCCCGTCGCCTGCTCCTGACGCCCCTCGCCTATCACGTTGCTTGCCCCAGAGCCTGCCCCGTCGCCTGCCCCGCCACTGGCATTGTCGCCGGTCTCTGAAGCTCTGCGCCTGCGCTTCGTCCTTTCGCCCTACGTGTTAGGGTTTCGGCTGCCGCCTCGCCCCTGCCCTGCGACTCCGACTATCCCCCCTCTGTCATCGCCTGCCCGCCCTGTGCTCCACCCTCCTGCCCCTGCACTGTTAGGGTTGTGCCCTGCCGCGCGCCCTCTTGGGACAGATCGCGACTGCGGAGGACAAGGTTGCGTTTCCCGCTATTCACCGTGCGTCAGTCCTCCTTCGAGATCAAATCGTGATACACGATGGCTGGTTTGGATCTGGATTTCATAGACCAAACGGTGGCAGCACTTGGCCCGGATTCTGATGCTGAGGAATCTGAGGATATGGTTCCGTGCACCGAAGAGATGCCCCCTGATCCTGACATCCAGCCTGCGGGTAAACGTACCAAGCATACTTCGGAAGAGATAGGTGTTCATCAGGATCGTTCCTATGCTCAGGTTGCTTCGAATTCTGTGGACTCTCAGGATGTTGACTGGGAGCATTTGCTGGAATTTGCCAACACTCTGCTTGGCGATTATGTTCAACATAATCAGGAAGTCTTTTCTGACTCTGCACTTGACGATGTTCTAGAAGCCACCGTGGACCCAAAAACTGTCCTACGCTCCTTTTCGGTGTTTTATGATCGCGTTGTGATACTCTTCTTCACTAGTCGAATCCCGCTGCTTTCCCGTATTCGCCAATGGCTGCACAGTCTGCTACAAGGGGAATGTGTTGAAGAGATTTTGTTGGGTCCCGAGGTTTTTTTGAGGTCTTGTTGAAATCTGAGACGCACCGTGCTGCTCTCCTGTCTAAACTGCCTTTGTTTTTTTATCGCCGGTTGGTTCATGTGGTTCCATGGCGCCCAATGGCAGATTTTCAGCGTCTGCTGCAACGTGAATGCCCTGTGTGGGTAGAAGTGGAAAATTGTCCGGCTGTTTATTGGCCACTATTGAAGGATGCTATGGCCGTTGTGGGCACTGTTCAAGTCCCTCCCAGTCTCAGGGCTATGAATCGCAACCGCTTGTGTATGTTATGGGACACTGCAAGGAAAAGGCCTGCTTGGTTATGCCTCAATTGCTCTGGCATGCATCCGTTACACTTTCGTTTGAAATGGGACAATTTTGCAAGACATTGCTTTTCCTGTGGACAGTTCGGGCATTTTATGGCCAAATGCCCGGAGCAGCAACACACTTCAGATGTTGGCCATGTTGTGCCGCTCATGGAAGATATGGTGTGTGATGCTCCGTCGCTGGATACTATCCACCCGCCTCAAGTTTTAGACAAAGGTAAACAACAGGTTTCAGGTCTGGATTCCCGTGCCACTGATTGGGTTGAAGTACGTGCAAAAAAAGGCAACAGGGTTGTTGCTGACATGGATGATATTGTGCCTACTACCTCACAAGATTCCATGCGTACATATATGCGCAGGAAGGAAATAGTCTTCCGAGCGCTCTACTCCTGCTATGGTTTCCTCTACCCCCCGTCCTCAGCCCGCCAGGAAAATGTATTCGGATCGTCCAAAGGGTCCACTTGCTAAGCTGGTTTTTTATACCAGAGGCAACGTCATTACCCCGTGGGACCGTCGTTATCCCCGTTCCAACCCCAAGCCAGCAAATATGCCGTCTACTTCCAAATCTGGTCCTCAGAACTCTTTTGCGGTGTTGGCGGATTTCTTGGACGAGGGAGTCCTGGACATTCTCGCCGACAAAGTCAAATCGAGGCAAGCTGTGCCTCGTACCTGATTTTGTTTTGAATACACATGAAAATAGCCACGTGGAATGTGCGAGGAATTTGTTCTCAACACAAGCAACATGCCATGTGGACTGTATTGTATGAGAATCAGTGGGATGTCCTGTGCGTTGTTGAGCACAAGAGTCACGGTGAAGCCGGAAAAGTTGTGGATTGCCATGGCTTTCGTTTGTTCTATGCAGGGACACAGGCCATGCATTATTCAGGTGTGCTCATGATTGTACATGACAAATATCAGCCTGTTCTTATTAAAAATGATGTTCATGGCCACTTTTTGGTGATTGAAATTTTATTCGAAGGGGAAATCTTATGGTTACTTGGCCTCTATGCTCCGAATGATTCGTTATCTCATCGGGAGCTTTGGCAGACTTTGCAGACCTCCTTGTCACTTGGCAGACGGGGCTTCTTCATGGGGGATTTCAATATGTGTGTTGATTCTTCCCAGTCCACATCGGAGCATTCGGTGATGGATGCGCCGGAAAGTCGTATGTGGCATGAGTTGGCTCTTGCTGTTCTTAAGGAAGATCTCTGGTCTTGGCTACACCCGTCTTCTACAAGGTTTACTTTCCATTCTGCCCAATATGCAACAACATGGTCGCGGTTGGACCGTATATATATCATGCAGAATGATGATTTTCTTCCCGAGATGCTCGAAATAAAAGTGTTGCAGAAATATGCCTTGTCGGACCATTTCCCTCTGCAGCTCGAGCTGCTTGCACATCCCATTGCACCTTTCAAGCAATTTCTGGAGAGACTCCCTTTGCGTTTCAACTCGTCTTACTTGAAGCATGCCATCTTTCAGGGCTATATGCAGCAATTGATTGACAGATTCTTCTTGGACTTCTCCTCTCAGGGCAATGCGTCATTTGAACAATTGCTCTCTAATGTGCAGCGGGTTGCTCGGCAATATGGGATCTATCATGCCTCTCTTTGTCGGCGGCGTTGACAGGCAGTGGAGGACCTGTTGGTTTTGGTCCATTCTCTGCTGGTGGACACTCCGAATGATGCATTTCTGCTCGCACTGGCCATGCGGGTGGCTGATCTTATTAAAAAGTTCCAGTTGAAATCATATCAGCAGGCCAAATTGCAACATCTGACGGAGACTTTGCAAGATAGTGCGTGTCAGACCCATAAGTTCTTTCGAGCTCTCCACGCCTCTCCTGCTCGAGAGAATATGACCAGACTCGAGGATGCAGAAGGCCACCTTATCCTGGATCCGCAGACTATTGTGCATATGTGCAGGAATTATTTCCGCGACCTTCTCGGTTCCACTTCTCCACCTTCAGCCCAAATTACTCAGGCCCGTTCGGTTTTTTATGACCTGGTCCGCAATCAGCTTCCGCAGGACATGCAAGCTACTATGGAGTCAGATATTTGTGAGGCAAAGGTTATGGACGTCTTGTTACGCTTGCCCAAGGACAAAAGTCCAGGTTGGGATGGTCTCACCAATGAGTTCTTTAAGGCTTTTGCTACCCAACTGGCGAAACCATTGCAGGCTTTGTTTCAGCAGGTGTGGGAAACGGGGATCATGCCTTCCTCATGGAAAGGACTTATTAAACTGCTTCCAAAAGTTCCTTCGCCATCTAAGTTGACACAGTGGCGCCCAATTTCTTTGATGGGTTCAATGTACAAAATCTTTTCCAAAGTAATGGCGAATCGGCTCCATAAGCATCTCCCTGCCATTGTGCACCCTCTCCAGTATGGTTTCATTAAGGGCCGAAATATTCTGCACAATGTATTGAATGCTCAACTGGCAATTGATTATGCAAGGCATTCTCATCAGGAGGTAGTACTGATTCAACCGGACCTGGAAAAGGCTTTTGACTATCTGGACTGGTCTTTCGTTGCTGAACTTATGTTTGCTATGGGCTTTGGTGCTCGGATGTCTCGTCTAATCTATACCATTAGCGTTGTGGCGTCTTCGCGAGTCATGCTGAACGGAGGTGTTACTGAGCCATTTGTCCTTACCCGCTCTGTCAGACAGGGGTGCCCTTTGAGCCCTCTATTCTTTGCCCTTGCGACACATCTAGTTCTTTCGATGTTATCTCATATGGCATCCTCTTCTCAGTTGGCCGGTCTGTCGCTTCCTACAGGACAGCACTTCATTAGCCAATCCCTGGCGGATGATAGCTTTATGATTTTGCGTGCGGACAAGGATAACCTTTGAAAAGCATTGGATGTTTGGGGTCTCTTTGGTCAGTCCGGCCTTCGTATCAATGCGCTCAAATCAGCCATTCTCAGCTGCATGGAGTCGGATTTGCAGTCCTTGGACTGGCAGGGTCTGGTTGTTCCTCGTGGCTCCATTGTCAAGCATCTTGGGTACCCTTTGGGTGTTGATGTTCCCCCAAAGCAGCTTCTGCAGTGGATTTCTCAGAAAATGGTGGCTAAGATTATGTATTGGAAGTCTCAGGCCTGGCCCTTCCATGTTCGCCTCAAAGTAGCCCAGACAATTATGTTGCCAATGCTCACATATTTCTTGCCATTGTTGCCCTGGACTACTACGACTCTGAATGCTCTTACTCAATCTATTCGTTTCATGCTATGGAAGAAGGACTCATTGAATGCAGGTATTTCCTGGATCTCTTGGTCGCATGCGTGCACCCCCAAACGCATGGGTGGCGGAGCTATTTTAGATGCCCAAACTCACATGCAGGCACTCCGTTGGTCTCTTTTCCGCGCCATGTGCTCGGATCATCATCCATAGGTCGATATAGCCCGTTATTTCCTTGAGGGCCATGGGCTTCTGCATGGCAATACCCAAATCCGGAGTTCTTAGTGGCATGTTCTTAATGCTGATTCGCGGTTCTCCAGTTCTTCTTTATCGCTGCTTACTCATTTGGTATGTTCCTGGAAACTAGTCCTCCAGAAGGCTCAGTGGCATCCAGCGGAGGATCGCTTAGCTACTAACTCTTTTCAATTGGAATTGCTGGCAGTCTCGCGTTTACTTTCATGGGAAGGTAAACATGAGCTTAGACCACAATTCAACCGGATGGCACGTTTGGGCTTGTCTTCAGTTGCGGATGCCACCCTTGCCAGTCGCAATGTGCTTATATCGTTTCGCACAGCTAGGAGGCTTTTCAGGATCCCTCATGGATATAGGCCTTTATGGGAACACCTTTTGAGGGTGCTCCAGAGCAGACAACCCTTTCCTGCCCTTGCTTCGGATCATCCCTGGCAGGATTGGGACCTACAAGGCCGGCTGAATTTAAGCAAAGCTTTTGCTAACCAAGTGTATCATCTTCTAATTAAAGATCATCAATGGCTAGTTACTAAAGCGAATGCTTTATGGGGATTGCGTAAATCCCGGTCATGGTGGAGGGCAACTGTGATGGAGGGCTGGTTGAACAAGACACCCTTCAAATATAAAGTCTTTCTTTGGAGAGTGATGATTGGTGGTCTTCCGCTTGCTTCAGCTCTTTCCAAGCGACGAATCTCCAATGGCAACTGTTTCTTTTGCACCACTACTGTGGAATCCGCCCGCCACCGATTTATTTCTTGCCCCATCGCTAAGAAAGTCTGGTTATTTTTGTCAGTTGTTTGGCAAGGGGTGGTTGGTTTCACCCTGCGCCCCTTTGATTGGGTTTTTGGGCAGCCCAAATACCCCACTCCGGCACAGCCACATATGAAGCTCATGTATCACTTTCTTCGATATTGGGGCTGTTGGCATAACTGGACCATTCGGAATGCTTTTCTTTTTGACTCCGCCTATAATGTTCAACGGCATATTGCGAGGCTTAAGGGCCTCTTGTATTGGCAGTTAGATCTTCTCCAGCATTCTGATTTGCTCTCTAGGGAGGACTTACGTCCCTGGCATATGGCAATTTCCTCTGCGTCATTGCCATGACCTTGTAACTTGTAGTACTTAGAACCTCTTCACATGATGGCTTAGATTGTCGTCATGTATCTTGTAATCAAGTAATCTTGTATTTTTTTCGTAATTAATACAATTACCTTTTACGAAAAAAAAAAAGATAGAGGTCACTTTTTCGTAATTAATACAATTACCTTTTACGAAAAAAGATAGAGGTCATTTTCCTTTTACGAAAAGATAGAGGTCATTTCAAAACTCCTTCAGGGAAAAAAGAATAGAGGTTATTTTTACGGAAAAAAAAAGAATGAGAGGCCCTCAAGCTTCATTAATCCAAAAACCCTCTTGGAATTAAAAAAAGAGAGGGTTCATCAACCTTTACAAACCAATAGAGAAAGAGGAGAGAAAGAGTTTGGTTTCAAGTTTTCTATCAAAACAAAGTTATAAATGCCATTTTTAACCACGTCATACCTGGAACTGCAACATTATTCCAACACTCTTGCTTTATCCGTTCAACCATTACATCTTTCTTCAAGTTCTCCATCTTGACCTATTTGTCATGTTCAAAACATCAATAGGTCTTAGATATAATTTTTCTTTGAATATGATGGTAGTTTCTAATATAGGTTACCCTTTTCCCAAAATCATTCCCAGCTATCATGGAAAATATATTTTCAATATTGAGACATTCTTCTCTCAATGTTAACTATCATGATTGGTTTTAATTTTAGTTCATTTGTCATGTTCTAAACATCAATAGGTCTTATATATCATTTTTCTTTGAATAAGGATTACCTGTTCACGAATGTTTGCAACTCTTTTATGGCCTTGTGATCTTAATTCAAGTTCCAAGTCCGTGTCTACTATCAATTCAGAAGGCAGTAACTTTTCCAAATCTGGTGCCTGAAAAATATAACATCAATCATCACATATGCAGCACTCATAAATGCCATTTTGATTCATAATTTTTAAAAATTCTGTGTATATGACTATCTGGTTAGAAAATTTGATCCTTGTCTGAGTGGATATTTAGTGTATGTCATAACATGTGAACACACTTGTTTTTTAAAAGGAAAAAAAATCCTAATAACACCTCGAGAAAATCCCCCATATGAACACATTTTAAATACATTAATTAGACCTAGAGCTATGGTGTGCATCTTGCCTTCTATAAATAGGGCCATGTAGCTTATAAGCTGATTCTTCTTTTTTTCAGTATCAAAAACCTACTCTTTGCAGTCTTTCTCCTATCCATTCTCACTCTCTTCTCTCCTAAAATGGTATCAAAGTAGGGCACTTTTAACATTTCACCTCTCCCACAATGGTATCAAAGTAGGAGATGAATCTTTTTCTCAGCCTCACCATCTTCTATTACCTTCATTTCAACTTTATCTAGTGCTTATCATTATCAACATTGTCACATCTACTAGTCTACTTGTCACTGCAGTATCATTCAGCATCAATGTTTCTTAAAGTCATGCAGCACAAGCTCTATTAAACTCGCAAGCCAGCAATGTCAGCCACATCAGGCATCAAGCACCACCAATGTAACTGCAAAATGTTTTGCTCCCATAACATTTCACCCTGAAACATTTCACCTCTAGGGGTCCCAAGTGAAATGGCACGTAAAATGGCTGAATAATACACATAAAGTGTATATGAGAGAGGGGGGAGACGTCCCTTGATCAACTGATATGCAGTGCGCAAACAGTTGCTAGACAACATGGAATGGCGCGTAAAATGGCTGAATAATACATATAAAGTGTATATGGGAGAGAGGGGGGGAGGCATCCCTTGATCAATTGATATGCAGTGTGCAAATGGTTGCTAGACAACATGGAATGCACCATGCTACCCTGCATAGGCAACAGTTGCAAGCTGCCAAGCAACTCTTGGCTCTGACACAATCTGTTTTGATGGATCCTGCACAAGATCCCCTTTTACTTTCCATCTCTACAAGATTGGCACAGCTTTTTGATACTTTTCAAAAGAGATCATACCAGCAGGCCAAACTTGCTGCACTATCAGAGGGACTGTAGGACAATAATTGTCAATCGCACAAGTTTTATCCTGGCTTCCATGCTTCCTTTGCTAGGGAAAATGTGGTCCGTCTTAGCAACTCCAATGGTGAAATGGTCACAAATCCGTGACTGATTGAGCAAATGTGTAGAGCCTATTTCATGACTTGATTGGATCACAACCCTCTGTTTCTCCTGCAGTCAATGTGGCCCATTCATTGTTTTGTGAACTAGTTAAAGATCAAGTCCCACCAAATGTTGCTAACGGTTTGGATATGGACATTACACAAGATGAGGTCATGGATGTCCTCTTGCATTTGCCGAAAGACAAGAGCCTGGGGTGGGATGGTATCACCAATGAGTTTTTTGAGACCTATGCCACTACTTGGTTGCACCTTTGACAATGCCAGCAGGTTTGGATGACTGGAGACATGGTGCCCTCTTGGAAAGAGGCTCTCATTAAACTGATCCCTAAAGTGTTGTCCCCCTCAACCATGAAGCATTAGCAACCAATCTCTTTGATGGACTCTGTGTATAAGATCTTTACCAAAGTCTTGGCTAATAGATTGCATGAACACTTTCCAAACATTATTCACCCTACCCAGTATGGACATCATCTTGAATGTCCAAATGGGGATAGATTATGCTCGATACACAAAATAGGAAATAGTGATGGTTCAGTTGAACCTTGATTTGATGCAAGGTATGGGATTTGATCTGAGAATGTCTAGACTTATCAATACTATCAGCATAGATTCATCTTCAAGAGTTCTACTCAATGGTGACATCACGACAGCCACGATGAAGAGGGCCAAAGAGCATGCAATGGAGTATCTCACAAGCAAGTCTTGGAGGGTCAACCAGGTCTGGCTATAGCCTCTAGGCACCTGAAGGTGCTGGTGTATGCGCCAAAAAGAATAAAGACCGAACCGCCTAGAAATGGCAGCATCCTGTACTGGTTGCAGCCCCAATCGAGCCATCTGATTAAATTTATCTCGCTGCAAATTTTGTCCAGCCAATGAAGCAGCCTGGATGTGTCCAACACTTCTGCTCGTAATGAATTAGCCTCCTTTCGAAGATCCAAAATGTTGGGTTTGACTCACTCCTACACTCATAGAGGAGTGTCACTGACCCTCAGTAGGACACTAGGGCGCTTTTTGCTCTCCTTACGAGAGGTTTTTTCCCCCAAATTTATTTCCTTTTATTTTATATGCCTAAGTTACACACTTTGGACACTTATCGTGTTTTACACCTTTCAAGTGTAAACGCACTCTTGCAACCCTAACTGTAGTCTCAGCTGAATCTGTCCTTCTCACATTTGGTATCAGAGCAGCCTCTGCTCAGCTCAACTCCTAGCCACCGCTAGCTGAGCTGCCACCTCTCAACTGTACGTCAGCTCGCAGCCCCAACTTCTCGACATTCAGCTCCAAGCACCACCAACTTATCTGCCAGTCTCCCCTGCCTTGCTAGCCAGCACCGCTAGCACCACTTGGCCTAGCCCTGTCCGCCCCAATCTGAGCACAATCGTCAGTGCCTGCCTGGACCCTACCCAATCTGACTATGCCTGCTCACGTGCTCCAGTCTGCCCCCTGCACCTGCACTTTGTGCTGCCTCCAACAGCGCCCGTCAACTAAAACCCTATCCACCTATCCAGCTCTACCAGCACTATAGGCGTCCGACCACCCTGCACTCCCCGCCAAACCCTGCAACTCCCTGTGCAACACCTCCAGATGCACTGTTCACCTGACCATTGACTTGTCCAACTGCGTCAGTCCTGTGCGCAGCGTGCCTGCCTCTAGCTTGAGTTCCACCAGCGCCTGCCAAGTCTGCTTGATCTGCCCGATGGTCAAGCTCAACCTCCAACTCTGAAGTTTAAGGGGGTAAAAGAAAAAAAAATTATCAATTTTTGATTGAGATCTCATTCAGTGCAAAGGCCTTGTGCCCAGGCAGCATCTCTTTGCTTTTGCAAGTGTCTGGGACAGATCTCTTGCAGAGATTTTCTGAGATTTTAGGTCAAAAATTTGGGGCTTTTGTTGTCAGTTGAGAAATTGGCAAAAGTACATCAATGACAGTCTAGAATATACTGATTTTGTGCAGTTTGAGACAAGTAATTTTGGGGCTTTTGCATTTTTAGTGCTGCTGAGCACTTTTGCACCTTGGACAGCATGTACTGCAGATAGTTTTTGACTAAGTGTGATTAAATTTTCTAATTACAGCAAACTGTTTGCTGTAATTTCTGGAAATTCTGAGATTTCCACATTGCTCTAGTGTGAAGTATTGCTGTTTTGCTCCTTGATCAATGACATTTATCATGGCCAATCAAGGAGGTGACGTATTTACATATGTGTCCAAGGAGGATAGGTTGGATGGCAACAACTATTCTTTATGGTATTTTATGGTGAAGAATGTGCTGATTGCAAAGAATCTTTTGGATAAAGAGGTGAAAAAGTTAGGCCTCGAGTTATGGCTCCTACTACACCTCCAAGAGGATGTGAACAAAGGGCAACTCAGCCCGCTCAGCGTGTTCAACCCGGTCGAGCTCAGCCACTAAACCTTATGTTGGACATTTTCGTACTTTTGGGTGTCTTGCATACACACACATTCCCAAGGTACTCAAGAATAAGTTGGATAACAAGGCTATTAAATGCATCATTTGGTCACTGAACCTACTCCTTTGTTCACTGATAGTCAAAGTGCCATTGTAGTTGCACGGAACCCAATGTTTCATGCACACATGAAACACATCAAGATCCACTATCACTTTGTCAGAGAGAGACTACATGCAAGTGATATCAGTTTTGTCTACTGTCCTACCACTAATAATGTGGCAGACATCTTCACCAAAGCTCTCTCATGACAAATTCGAAGCATTCCACAATGCTTTAAATTTGACCTCCTTTGATGGATGACCCTTGTATATTGATCACTCTTCACTCCAAGGGGGTTAGTTGGGTTTGACTCACGCCTACGCTCACAGAGGAGTGTCGTTGATCCTCAGTAGGACACTAGGGTACTTTCTACTCTCCTTACTAGAGGTTTTTTTCCCCACATGTATTTTCTTTTATTTTATGTACCTATGTTACACACTTTGGACACTTATCGTGTTTTACACCTTTCAGAGTGAACACACTCTTGCAACCCTAAGGTTTAAGGGTTGTACTTTGTCCTTACATTTGACATTCTTCAGATTATTGCATTGGGTGTCATGCTCACATTCTCTTCGTTGTCTACTATACTCTCATCTAAGCTTCGATTTGTCCTTCTCACATAGAAGACGCCAAACTATAAGGTGGAGTATATCTTGCCAAGAGACAATCAAATGAGTCAAAAGAAAAGACGGTTACAATTTTAGAGGCCTCGTAGAATTCAGCACATGCCACCAAGATGCCTAGATAACCATGAGACCATGGGAGCTACCAATCTCCTCAATAAAGAATTTTGCAACTTCAGTCCAAGGATAAGTCTGCATGCAAAGGGCTTGCAAAAGTGCCATTCTCAGAGCTGTCATGTGACAATTAACATCTAATAAAGCAACTCCGCCCAACTATCTCGGAGTCAATATGCTGCCATGATATCCACACCTAAGCCAAATGATTGCCTTTCTTGTTCCATAGCGTAAAACAAATAGGCTACACCAATTCCAAGAGACTTCCTAGTCGAAAAAGTAAGGTTAGGAAATAAGAGACCATACCAATCATGATAGATTGTGCCACTTTGAGCTGCACATCAAGCGGTCCCCCCACCTTGAGATTTTCAATACATAAACCTATCAAGAATTCTAGAGGACATCCAATCAAGCAATGCTCGGGAAGGGACTTCCACACCAATGGGATATCCCAAGTGCCGCGTAATATCTCTTCTTGGATCTTGGGCAACATGCCTTTTGGAAACTTGGGCAAGATGCCTTCATTGTCTTCTTTGCATTCGGATTATGCCTACCTTTTCCAATTCCTTAGATGGACCACTCTCTGGCACATTTGGCATACCCATAATACCTTTATTTTCCACTCTACCTTGGGTATTCGGGGTCAAGTAGCCCATGTTCAAGGATTACGCTTATGGCATATTTCTTCCACGAGTGCAGCAAATGTTGTCCTCCCTAATGTGGCTGCTCCTTGGCTGGATATTGTCTGCTCTACTCCAATTATTCCACAACCAACATGATATTTATGTTTTATTTTGTAGTATCCTTTTTGGATTTGACTTGTGCTTTGACAGGATTTTCTTGGCTCGCTAGAAGGCCAAATGTGTGGTCGTCAAAGAAGTAAAGCTTCAAAGAGTTAGTGTAACTTTGATGAACAGACCTTTAGAATTCGGCAAGAGAAACCTAAGAAACTTTCGTATTCAATTAGAGTGCCATGTGTAGTGGCTCGTTGCATTTGAGGTTCCTAAGGAAACATTTGAGGTGCTACAATTGTTCTTTAAGCACACAAGTATTCCAAACATCATCCATCATTAGGAACATGGTGAGATGCTCTCGGTTGAAGGGTATGGTCAATACTTGGTAGAATGGCATCTTGAGACTTAAAAATAAAGAGAGTTCTGATTAGCCTATTGTTATGTTCCTCTGACTAGGTCTTTGCTGAGTCAAAATATCCCACTCTTCCACTGCCACATGAAGATCTTGTTTCACTTTTTGAGATTTTGGGGATGTTGGCACATCTAGGCCACACGAAACACATTTATTTTGGACTCAGCCGCTGGTTTTCAGAGACATGCTGCTAAACTCAAGGGTCTTCCACATTGGCTGTTAGAACTCATTCAGCTAGCGAATCTTCTCCCTAGGGAGGATTTGACTCCTTCGCATACAACAATTTCTTCTATTTCTTTGCCATGAGATTTTGTACTCCTGTACTTTGTACTTTGATATGATACAAGAGAATTTACTCATTACAAAAAAAAAAAAAAAAAAGAGGGGCCTGCTCGATAGCTGCTCCTGCCAGTGTTGCCTGCAGGAAATCAAGTGTGCTACTGTGCCACATTCCTTCTGCTAATTCTGTTCAGGGTGGATTCTTCAGCTCATAACGGTTGCATGCAGAGGCAGCATGTTCAGTTCATAATGGACTGTGTTTGCAGAAGACTGAGTTCAAGCTTTGAAGACAGGTTGCTGCACCAACAGGCCACATGCAGATAGGTTGCTGCTGCCAGTGAAAAATAGATGCACTGTGGGCAGCAGACACACCTTTTGGGCATCTCCAGCCATGCACCATCATAGCCTGAGTGGTCTGCAAACCAGTCCAGGCACATGAGTGGCATGAAACCACTAATGTGTAAAGCAACTCTGTCATGCGGTGATGCCTACATGCTCCTAGTCATCTAGGCTCATGTATCAAAGTGTATGACTTTTGTGGTGAGGTGATGTTGCCTTGTGTCTAGCAGTGATGACACTGATGGGGTCATCTCTATAGGGGTCATTGTGGTCTCAATTGTTATAAACTTGTAGCTCATGCTAGGGAGACTCGTCACATACATTTTCCTTTTGGAACTATTTTATTTTACGTCTTCAATCGAAGGAATGATAAGCTCTCTATGGTTGCACTTTCTTCTATATCCTCATTGAATCCATTATATAGACTTTGGATACATCAACAT
This sequence comes from Lygodium microphyllum, assembly GCF_053477565.2. NCBI lineage: Eukaryota > Viridiplantae > Streptophyta > Polypodiopsida > Schizaeales > Lygodiaceae > Lygodium > Lygodium microphyllum. The sequence goes on along the minus strand of NC_141143.1, from coordinate 6,683,751 downwards.
GTAGCATCACAATTCCTGATACTTTAAAGTGTATTGTCCTTGAAAGCAAGTGATTTGAGAGAGCTTTCATGTGGCACAAGTAGCTCACCATATCCAAGACGCTCAATATGTTGCTTACGAGACAATGGAATAATTAAAACTCGGGGGGAAGGAAGGGGGGGGGGGGGGAGAGAAAGAAAGAAAGAAAGATATATTAACGTCTACATAAGGCCAATGTGGCCTATGAGACAAAATCCAGAGTACATCCATGTCTAATGTCATCTCATCAGTAAGGTAAAGATAACATTACAAATAATTGGGTGGCCTATGAAACAATACTGAAAATAACTATACGATGGGACTATACTAGGGTTGAACCATGTGTAGTATTGTTCCATCGATAGAAAAGAAAAGGAAATGAAAGGAAAACCAGATCTGATAGAACCATGTACAAAAGTGTGGTGGAGACTATGGGTTGTAGCTGATCTCAAGATCTGCACATGATCTCAGCTATCATGCGGTCCCTAACTGCTTCACTCATATGCTTGGTGGTGAGCCTTCAATGTCTCGTGATAATGGCCCTAATCCGATTGTTGTGTGGCCTCCTCGGAAGTGATCTTGGTAGACGGGGTTGTCGTGCTCAACGAAGGGAAATGGCTCTATCCAATGTGACTCCACAGCATGGCCTGTAAGGTGTGTGGCCGCTAGGTTGGTAGTGTCAGTAGGGTCGACTCTGTAGAAGAAGTTTGTCACTACTCTCTGTATGTCCCTTTGGATGATGAGCTGGCCTCCTGTCTCCCAGTAGTGCAGTTCGGCATCTCTCGAGCTCCAGAAGGAAGAGACCTAGGCATCTCTGGTCCTCGTACTCCATGACGTGACGAAGGGGTCCAAATCCATCACGGAAGAGGAAGTGGTAAGGTCCTTGTATGTCATAGTACACTGTGCATCTGCATATGTAGTGCTCCTATGTCGTCTCAGGCTCTTGACCACAAAGCTGGCAAGCTCTATCCCCTGCTAGGGTATTTGTCCATCCGCCTATCTCCATCTGAAGCCTATGTGAGGAGGTGCAAATTTGTCCGATAGCAACCCGTACGCTATGGGAGAGAAGGGTATCCATATATGTTGGCCGAATAGTGAAACCATCATCAGAGAGACACAAGAAATGACTCCTGTAAAACTCCATCCTCGATCCTAGAGGGAGTGGTGGATGGATCCATGTCCTTGCTGTCTCAATCCTCAAGATATCAGCTTTGATCACCTAGTCAGCTGAGAGAAATTGTAAGGCACTCAAGGCTATAATCCAAAGGTGGAATCCAAACCATGTAGGCTCATCCAAATAGCCGTCTATGAAAACCAACAATTCTTCTCGCCTCATGCTGCTAGTTGTCTAGATGAGGTTAGTGCCAATCTAGAGTATCTATGGCGTGGAAGTTCCCATATTCTGTGCCAAAAGGTCACTGCCCTGAAAAGTGCCTCCCTAACTATAGGGGTTGCCCCTAGCTCTGCTCTGACAATGGGATGTGGGGTGGAGGGCTTACTTCTAATCATGCGTGCTATCATCATGATCAATGGCCTTTCCATGCTATCCCAACTATCATAATAATCCCTCTCTACTCCAATCTGATCAGTGAGTGAGCTAAGACGCCTGTGGTACAAGCTGCAACCCAATACCTCTACTCCATATAGTAATGTAGGTGGGACTAGGGTGTCAAACAACCAAAGTTTGGTGCGGGGCTCCTCGAACTGTATGTGAGCACATTAACTCTCAAGTGCCCCTAGTGTTGCGTATCCGCGTACCAGACGTACCTTTGATGCCCCTCTCAACCAAAAAACGTGGGTCAAAGAAGGTGACTTCCAAATAGAGATATTCCCTCACATGCTCCAGTATGTCTCCCCCAAATGTGAATTTGAAAGGGAAGTGGAACCCAAGAGGAAGAAGCTTGGCGGTGAGAGCTATGGCGGATGGAAAGCAAGAGCAAAGAGAGAGAGAGACTCAAAAGTGGGAACTCCAACAACCACAATGTGTGGCTGGGCCTTCCTTTATTCAAACTGTCACTAAAAGAATAAAGAATAAGTGACTGTGACGGGCGCCCGCCACCTGCAGTGTGCATGAGCGGGTACTGTCAGTGTAGTAATACACGGGCGGCTAGGCAGAGGCCCCTTTACCACCAACAACCTCCCACTTAAAGGCGAATTCGCCCCAGTGAGAGAAAAAGAAAAACAATACAACATGTACACATGTACAACAAGATGAGGAAAATGATGTCATCTAATCCAATGTCCATCAATCTCCTGAGGAAGGCAAAGCGCTCGGTAGTGAGGCTTTTTGTGAGCAAGTCTGCCGGATTCTGCTCAGTCGAAATCTTGACAAGGTCAACAGACCTGTCCTCAACAACCTCCCGAATGAAGTGATACCTCACCTCAAAATGTTTCGTCTTCGCATGGAAGACCGGATTCTTGGCCAATTGAATGGCACTCATAGAATCTGAATGCAGTGTAAGCATAGCATCTATCATACCAAGGTCTGCAATCAAACGGCCTAACCAGATAGCCTCCTTGCAAGCTTCTGTGGCTGCAATATACTTGGCCTCTGTAGTAGAAAGAGTCGTACACTTCTACACCCTAGACATTCAAGAGATAGCCCCTCCAACATAAGTGAACACATAGCAAGATGTGGACTTCCTACTATCTGTATGTCCTACATAATCAGAGTCAGTGTACCCCATGACTCCTGTATCCTGGCTGCCGTAGCAGAGGAACATATCTGTTGTGCCCTTCACGTACCTCATGATACCCTTTACTGCATCCCAATGTCTCTTGCCAGGTGTAGCTATATAACGTGCCACAACCCCAACTACAAAAGCTATATCTGGACGGGTAGACTATCATGGCATACATAAGATTGCCCACGGCAGATGCATCGGGAATCTTGGCCATCTCGACCCTCTGCTCATTTGTCTGCGGACAATCGACCTGTGAAACCTTTACATGAGAAGGTAATGGACAGCCAATAAGCTTAACATCCTACATACGGAAGTGGTCAAGGACTTTATGAATGTACTCTCTCTGTGATAGATAGAGTAGTCCCTGAGATCGATCGCGTGTAATGCACATACCAAGTATATGAGAGGTCTGTCCTAGATCTTTCATCTCAAAGCTCTTCTTGAGTTGAGCCTTAAGAGCATCTAGCTCCTCATGAGCTGTCCCTACTAAAAGCATGTCATCCACATAGAGTACCAAAATTAGTAAAGAACTGTCATGGGCTTTCTTCGTGTACAAGCACAGATCCATAAACTACAGCTGCAGCCCTGTGACTGCATGAATGCATCAAACCTATGGTACCATTCCCTAGGTGCCTGCTTCAAGCCATATAAACTCTTCTTGAGCTTGCACACTAGGTGTTCCCTACCAGGGTCTGCAAAGCCCTTAGATTGCTCCATGTAAATCTCATCATGCAAGTCTCCATGTAGAAAAGTCGTCTTGACATCCATCTGGTACAAGTCCAAGTCAAGTTGTGCAACCAAGGCCAAGACTAAGCGCAGGGTGGTCATCTTGACCACAGGAGAAAAGACTTCATCAAAGTCAACACCATGCTCCTGCTTAAAACCCTTAGCAACCAATCGAGAATTCTATGCGGGCTTGGGATGTCCAGGGACACTTTTCAGCTTGTACACCCACTTGTAGGCAAAGCCTTCTTACCCGGAGGCAATGAAACCAAATCCCAAGTCTAATTCTTATGCAATGAGTCAAGCTCAGACTGCATAGCCCTCTCCCAAGAGTGACAATCACCCCTACGCATAGCCTCATCATAAGTGAGAGGCTCTCGTGCATCTGTAACCAGTACATAATCCATAGAGGGCGCAAAACGGTCAGGAGGTTGTCTATCTCTAGTAGAATGCCTTAATCCAAGCTCTGCTACATGACCGACATCCTGTCTAACATCAGCATGTCTAGTATCTGGGCCATGAGAATCAGGTGATGCTGAGTGCTGTCTAGTTGGCCGTAGAGCGGGCTGAACGGGAGCATGTGGCTCCTCCTGAAAGATAACTCTACGTACCTCAACCACTTTCTCAGGCTGCATATGCATTTTTTCCTCATAAAAGATGACATCATGGTTGTGGATCACTTTCCATCCTGCGGATCCCATAGACAGTAACCCATCTCTCCTACATCTTCATAGCCAATGAAAATGCATTTGACACTTTTAGGATCTAGCTTATTGCATTTGTCCTTTGGCACATGGCAGAATGCCTCACATCCAAAGACACGCAAATGATCATAAGAGGGGGGCTTGCTTGCCCATACCTCCTCTACAACCTGAAAGTTAATACCACTGCTAGGCAACCTGTTAATGAGATGCACTGCAGTAGTAACTGCCTCAGTCCAAAAGTGTTGCGGTAAGCCACCCTGGCTAAGCATGCTACGGACCCTTTTCTAAATGGTCATATTTATGCGTTCAGCCATACCATTCTAGGGTGGGGTGTAAGGGGCGGTCAACTGACGCTTAATACCCCGCTCATCACAAAACTACTCAAAAGCACGTAATACATCTCACCCCCATTATCTGACCTTAGGCATTTGAGCCTTTTTCGAGACTGGTTCTCTGCCAATGCAAGACAACGCTGAAATGAGTCTAAGACATCGGATTTTCTCTTTATGGGATAAGCCCAAACCTTACGTAAGTAATCATCTATGAAAGTAACAAAGTACTTCGTCCCACCAAGCGATTGACAGGGCATGGGCCCACATACATCTGAGTGCACAAGAGCCAAGGGCTCACCCATGCGTTTCTTACCAGACTTTTTATGCGTATTTCCAATTTGCCTGCCATACAAACAATGATCACAAGAATCAAAATGCAAAGGGTCAAAAGACGGAAGATACTGCAAAGCACGGAGCATTTTCATTTCTTTAAGAGACATATGCCCCAAACGAGCATGCCAAAGGGATACATGGGGAATAGAACCCACAGACAAAACATGATCCAATGTAGCTCCAGATACAAGGGATAGAGGCTGTCAAACCTGGCACCTCTTGCAAGTACAAGCCTACCATGAGTAATCTTCCATGCAGAATCTCCAAAAGACAAAAAATACCCTGTATCATCAAGTTGTCCAGCTGACATAAGGCTGCTAGTCAACGCAGGTACATGGGGTACATCATGCAAAACAAAAGAACTGCCAGAAGGAAACTGCAGTCTAACATCTCCAATGCCCACAATATCAAGAGACCTATCATCACCAAGATGCACAGAACCAGACATGGTATGATAGGTATGAAACCAATCTCTACAAGGTGTCACATGAAAGGATGCACCCGAATCCAAGAGCCAGCACAGCGCATACATAGAATGTATCTCAGAAGTCTGTAAGGCATCGCATGAAGAAGCTGCAAGTATGTAATCATCATCTGAATCAGTAACCTGTATGACATTAACCTCTTCTATCTTCACATTGGACTTTGCAGGTACAATACTGCACTCAGAAGACTTTTCCTACACTTTTTTCTTTTCCCACAATCATCGTGCATTTTATGGCACTACGGCCTAATATGTCCTGCTTTCCCATAATAATGACAGGTAAGATCAAACTTTCGTCCACGAGACTTACTGCAACCACGTGACTTGGACCTGGACTTCTGAGAGTCCCTGCCCTTATGATCATTATCATGCCTGCCATATCCGCCACCTCTAACGGTCAATACATGTGAAGAGCGGGAAGTATCATTGTTTCTCCTGTTGATTTCCTCAGTCAATAAAGCAATCTCAACATCTTTGATTTTCAGCCCATCAAGCTTGTTCGTGCATATGGCAATACGAAATACATCCCATGATTCAGGCAAGGTGCCAAGCAGAAACAACGGGTGCAAGTTGTCTTTGAACTCAATACACTGTGACAACAAACTCTTCATGATAGCATGAAACTGACTGAAATGAGATGAAAGGGAGATCTCATTCTTCATGCGTAGGTCCATTAACTGCTTCAGCCAATACATCTATGACGCGGGACTCTGTTGCGCATAGAACTCTTGAATCTTCTCCCATAAATCCCATGCACTCTGATTCTCATCTTCAACAACATTATGATGGACCTCTTCTGAGAGTGACAAAATAATGGTAGACTTGCATAGCTCATCAACTTCAATCCAAACATCATCATCCATATCCTCAAGTTTAACACCCTTCAAACGCAAGGGTTTAATCTGCAACTTCTGAACCAAAACCTGCCATATTTGGGACTTCCAATACCCATAATTGGTGCCATCCAACTTGGCAATGTTAAAGAGAGCTGTGTCTTTCAAATGACCAGCCATACTATCCCAAATCAAAGCAAAAATGCAAAATTGCAAGTTGTTGTAATTAGCAGAAAATGCACTAAAACCACTGCTAAAACTGGTTGAAAGGGTGGATTTCACCAAGAGAAGCACATGTCCACCATATATGACCAAGATAACATCAAATAAAAAGCATTACCCTCATAGAAGTGCTCAAGATCTGCAGATTTCAGCTTGCTGTAATAAATGACAGCAGTATGTAAAACTGTCCCAAAATGAAGCAATCACTAATACATATGTCACTGCAACTGCTAGGTAGCAAGATACATCTAACAGTGAGTTTCCAAGGGCAAGAAGGTATCAAGAACTATCAAATCAATCACTTGTCAGGCAAGAGACATCTCATAGGTCTAGAAGTCATGCATGTAATGGGCCTTGGGGTAAGAGAAGAGACCAAGCACAAGCACGACTAATAGAGCAAGAAGCTCAATACATAACCATCCAAGATGCATACAAAACTGACAAACTTGTGACAGAGATAGGTGCCTGCCCCAATAGGCATATCAAATCAGTCAACTACAGACAAATTGCAGACATAAAGCTCTCAACAGAGCAAACGCATGTAACTGTCCCACAAGCTCCAACTCATCTGTGCATAAGACTCTCTGTATATCCGAATATACCAAGAGGCTCCCACTGGAAGTGAAGTCAGATGCAAAGAAAGCAAGCAACACTCTAATACATCAAATACATAGCATCAAACATGCCAAATCCCAATAGGGTACATCCAGAGCATAAATCCCAAGCTATCTCAGACCCGTAAAGCATAAGCCTGAGAGCATTCAAAGAGCATGTTACTGACAACTAAAGGGAATGCCCAGTAGATCTAAAATGCTAAAATACATTTGAAGAGGAAGCTCCAAGTAGCTATCAAGTATGGGCAAACCAAGTGGCATCCATATCTGACCAAAGCATAAATGCAAGAGGCCAAATGTCAAGCAGTGACAAGAGGCATAGACCGGTCCAAAGCATGCCAACTAAAGCCAAATGCCAGTGAAGAACAACCAAGTCAGAGCTTAATCCAAGCTCAAAAGCATTCCGGAACCGAGAAGAAACATTTGACAATCTCCAAATACATCGATATGATCATTCAAACCTCCAGGAAGCATCCCGTATCCATGAACCAATGCATACACCAAGTAAATGAGCTTCAGCCCACTGTATTACAGCAAGCAATTTACTGTTATATAAAGCTCAAACGGTGCTCAAATCTGCTCCAAATCAGTCTCAAAGCATAGACATAGTATCCCATAACATCCAGGCATCACCGGGCATCAATAGGCATCAAACGGACAATGCCAAGAAGCATTAAACAGTAAATGTCAAGTGCTGCCCTGTTTTGATAGTCCCGAGACTGTGTATACAGCAAAGGGCTGAAGGGGGAAGCACTCAAATCGATCACCGGGAGTCAAGCACCAATGCCGGGGAGTCAAGCAATGCTCGGGAAGGTTGCCAAGAGTGCCGGGAAGCCGAGGAGGAGCAGGGAAATGCTAGGGAGCAAATCAGCCCAGCCCCCTAAAAATGCGCTGAAAATTGCACTGGCTGTTCCTGGGGGCTGGGGGATCTTCGATAGCCCTCCGGGGCACTTGGCAATGTCAAGGGGGCTCCAATGCAGCCCGGGAAGAAGCCGATGAAGGTTTGGAAGCTCGGGGAGGAGGCGGGAGATCAAAACATACATGCAAATGAAGGTGCCATGGTTGCCATTGAAGCTCGGGTTGAAGCTCTTCAAATCCGAGCTGAAGAGAATGCCGGGTAAGCTCCAATGCCTTTTATCTGATACCACTTGAAAGGGAAGTGGAACCCAGGAGGAAGAAGCTTGGCAGTGAGAGCTATGGCGGATGGAGAGCAAGAGCTAAGAGAGAGAGAGAGACTCAAAAGTGGGAGCTCCAACAACCACAATGTGTGGCTAGGCCTTCCTTTATTCAAACTGTCACTAAAAGAATAAAGAATAAGTGACTGTGACGAGCACCCGCCACCTGCAGTGTGCAGTGGCAGATATTGTCAATGTAGTAATACACGGGCGGCTAGGCCGAGGCGCCTTTTATTACCACCAACAGAATTGGTACATAGATCTAGTCACCCATGCTACTGAAGTATTGAAAACCATGATTTTGGTCTTCCCAAGGTTCACTGTGAGATCTTAATCTCTACAGAAGATATGCAAAGCATCTACATGGCACTGCAATCCCTCCAGTGAATCTGAAATGAGAACAATATCATCTCCATACAGTAATATCGGTATCAGCACCCTTGCCAGGCTGGCTCCAGCTCCTCCTCCTCGGTCTATGTAATCAGACACTTCATCTATGTATAGACCAAACAATGTCAGTGAAAGTGAATATCCTTGTTTCACCCCTATGGTACTGTCAATCCTCTCTGATAGTCCCCCTAGAAGCTCGTACATGACCTGTCACTGCCTCATATTATGCATAGACACCCCATCGTATATACTCCAGTACTCCAATGTCCTGCAATCTCTGCATGATGCGTGTACAAGGCACTATATCAAAAGCTTTGCGAAAGTCTACAAAGCAACAATAGATTCTCTTGTCTCGGGCTCGTGACCCTCCTCAATAATGGCCCTATGTGTGAGAATATGGTCCAGTGTGGTATATCCTCGTCTGAAACCTGCCTGTCCTTGTGCTCTCTTGCCTTGTATTTCAGCCCACTCACTGAGTTCATGCTCCAATATAGATCCATATATCTTGGCCAAAGAATGACCGATCATGGTAGTCTTGTAGTTGCTAGGAATCAGGGGATCACCACTTTTAAATAGCGGAATTATAGTATTGTCCAACCAGCTCATAGAGAAACCTTCACATACTGCTCTATTGAACATATGTGCTAATATGGATGCTAATGTCACAAGCATGTGAGAAATGTTCTGCTATTAGTCCATCCTCATCCTATGCCCTCCCATTTTGTAATCTATAAATTGCATCCCTAACCATTTTCCATGTGAAGAAAGATCACTGTGTTGACCTACAAGCTTGTGGGGCTACATAGGTGGCTGTCCTGGCAGGTCATACAACTATCTCCCATAGTCAAGCCAAGCATGTGGTGATGTAATCTGTATGGGGAGCTATCTTCCATGAAACATCTTCCATGCGTTCTTGCTATCCTGCCCCAAAAATAGCTGATATATCTCTGCTTCTGCTTATGCTAAGTAGTCTCGTTTCTTCTTCCACACAAGGCGTTTGAAGAATGCCTTTGCTTGGAGATGTGTCTGAGTGTCTAGCTCCACTTCTCTCTGTAAGAGAGAGAGAGAGAGAGAGAGAGAGGGAAAGAACAGCCATTGTATCCATGGCGTGACTGGAAGTTTGTGATTCCAGATGATTTTGAGAAGAGGTCTTCAAAGGCAGGAAAGATTCCTTCAACTTTGGAAGTTTAAGGTTCTCTATCAAGGAAAAGTCTTCTTGTGGAGACTGTTGATTGGTGGTCTTCCAACTAGAGAGGTGCTGCGTGCCCGAAAGATCTCTGCTGGTCGATGTGCATTTTGCACTATATGTGATGAAACATTGCTTCATCTTTTTGCCTCTTGTCCGGTAGCGTGACAAATCTGGTGTTTTATTTCTAGCGTCTGGCTCTCAGCGACTCAGCTCCGAATAACAGCCCGGTCATGGATTATGGGAAATCTGCCCTCCATGCCTTACTTTGCATTCTGATTATTCCTGCCTGTTCCAGTTCCTTAGATGGACTGCCTTATGGCATATTTGGCGAACTTGAAATGCCTTTCTTTTTTATTTAGTCTCGGGCATCCATGGTCATGTGGCCCGTATTCGAGGTTTAGTGCTATGGCAGATTTCTTCTATGATATCAGCTGACCTGGTTCTTCCTGACATTGCTGCCCATTGGCTGGCCATTGTTCGTTCTAGACCAGCAGTGTGATTTCCTCTTTGTGTCATAGTCCTATAGTCTTTTGTCACTTTCTTTGAGGACCTGATGATCTGATGTAACAAAATGTAAAAACACACACACACACACACACACAGAAAGAAAGAAACAAAGAAAGTTATATTAACATCTACAATAGGCCAATTTGGCCTATGAGACCAAAATGTTGCATACAAAATGTCTGGGAGATTTCAAAAGTCCCAATGAAGCTAACATTTATGCTATGTTGAACTAAATTGAGTAGATACAAAATGATATCTAGACTAGATACAATCTAGAGGTACTCCCAGTGCGGTGTGGAACTGCTCCTAGAGTGTTCATCCTAGGACGTCCCGCATGGGTCGGTCTAACATGGAGAGACTAAAGCGGCGGGGCAGGGTCCTCCGATGGCGGCATAGTATCCCTTGTATCTTCGACATGTGTCTTCTGCGGGGACGGGGGCCGGTGGGGCGTGGGCGCCAGGCTTTGCTTCTCACTATGGCTATTTGTAAGGTGGTCCCCCGGGGTCGGGAGGCCGGTTGGGCTGGTGGGGGCTCGCTAGTGGGGAGGGTAGCTGGTATTTGGTAGAATTCGTTGAGTGTGCGTTGGTTGGTGGCTCCTTGTCTTTGCTCCATGGTTCATAGGAGGTGGTCTCTGTGGCATCGTATTTCCAGTAGAAAGAGCCCAGGCATCTCTGGTCTTTGAATTCCATCACCTTGGAGAGTGGTCCAAATCCTTCGCTGAATAGGCAGTGGAAGCGTCCCCAGATTTCGTAGTACATTGGGCATCTACAGATATAGTGTTCCTTTGTCTCTGGCTCGAGATGGCAAAGCTGACAGATTCGGTCTTCTGGGGGGATGGGGTTGGCCCCGTATCTGCCCGTTTCGACCCGTAGTTGGTGTGAGGACGTGCGGATCTGTCCGATGGCACTTCTGACCCTATGAGACAGGTGTGTGTCCATGTAGCTTGGGCGGGTGATGAAGCCATCCGAGGAGATGTGCAGAAAGTGCTCTCAGTAGAAAGCCTTCTTGGTTCTTAGTTCCGACGTGGGGGTCACCCATGTCCTGGTCGTGTCTGTCTGGATGATATCCATTCTCATGATGCGATTCACCTCCTCTCGGCTGAGCTCCAAGTGTGGGCACTCTAGGCTGTATTGTAGTGGGGGGAGGTGGTCCATGTGCAGGCCATGGAGCCGTAGCCAGGTCTCTGTTCAGACATACCAGCACTTAGTGTCCCCTTGTGTTGCTAGTTGTTTGGATGACTCCAGGGCGAGTCTGGGGTACCGATGCCGGGGCAGATCCCATATTCGGTGCAAGAAGGTCACGGTCTAGAAGAGGGCCTCAGCCACGAGGGGCCGTGCCCCCAGCTCTGCGCGGATGATCTCGTGTGGTACGGAGGGCTTGCTTCGGATCATCCGTGGATCATAAGTATTAAGGGTCTCTCCATCTGCTCCCATCCCTCATAGGTGGCCTCCTCCTTAGGGAGTGGTTGATCCTGTGGGGCCCTCCGCGTGTGGTAGAGACTGGACCCCCATATGGGAGCCCCGTACAGGAGGGCTGGTATGACCAAGGTGTCAAAAAGCTAGAGCTTTGTCCGAGGTTCCTGGAACTGTATGCGGGCACATTGGTTCTCCATTGACCTGAGGGTTGCATAGCCTCGGGTTAGTCTATCTTCTACTGCTTTTCTGAGGATAAATCTCGGTCCAAAGAATGTAATCCCCAGATAGAGAGAGAGATCTTGTTTCACTTTCTTCGATACTGGGGCTGTTGGCACAATTGGACCATTCGGAATGCTTTTCTTTTTGATTCAGCCTCTAAAGTTCAAGGACATATTGCTAGACTTAAAGGACTCTTACATTGGCAGATAGATCTCATTCGGCACTCTAACATACTCCCTCGGGAGGACTTACTTCCCTGGCAAAGAGAGAGAGTTTCTTGGATGACCTGATAGTCTAATGTAATAGAAAGTAAGAGATACAGCGAGATTGCTGACCTGATGGTCTAATGTAAATATTTACTACTTAATTCAATTATCTTCATGAAAAAAAAAAAGAGAGGGAAAGAAAGAAATTCAATTATCTTCACGAAAAAATAAAGAGAGAAAGAAAGAAAGACTATGCTAAAGCTTCAAGACAACAAGTAGTTATGCTTCAGCTCAATATTGAGAAGGCATTTGATCATGTTAGCTGGCCTTTTTTGTGGCAATTATTGTCTACAATGGGATTTGGCCCTCGCATGGTTTCTCTTTTTGACACTATTGGTCAGGGAGCTCTGGCTCATGTTGCTCTTGATAGAGGAATCACAAAAGAAATTGCCTTATCTCGATCTCTTAGGCAAGGCTGCCCTCTCAGCCCTTTGCTGTTTGCTTTGGTCACTCATCCGATGCTCTCATTGTTGGATAAGTTGGCTGATCAAGGTAAGATAGTTGGCTTGACTCTTCCCAGTGGTACTCAACTTGTGGGTCAATCTTTGGCAAATGATTCTTTTATGTTCCTTAAGGCTGATCGCACTAATGTTAATTGGCTGATGGTGGCGTGGAATCTTTTTGCTTTGGTATCTGGTCTTCATATTTATACACAAAAATCTACACTTCTCTCATGTACGGAGACTGATCGGCAGGCCTTGGGCTGGCATGGAATTGTGATCCCAAAGGAAAATATAACGAAACACTTGGGATATCCTATTGGTGTGGAGGTAGCATATGCAAAAATCTACATTTCTCTCATGTACGGAGATTGATCTACAGGCCTTGGGCTGGCATAGAATTGTGATCCCAAAGGAAAATATAACCAGACACTTGGGATATCCTATTGGTGTGGAGGTAGCACCCTGGGCCTTACTGGATTGGATGGTCTCCTTGATTCATGACAGGTTCATGTACTCGAAATCTCAAGGCTGGCCTTTACATGTCAGACTGAAAGTTGCTCAAAGTATTATGATCAGTATGATATCGTTCTTTTTGCCACTGCTTCCTTGGACTAAGAAGTCCCTTTTGGAACTAGTTCAGTCTATCAAGTTTATGTTGTGGAAAGAGAAGGGAAACCGGTTGGGTCAGGTTTGGATTTCGTGGCAGCATGTGACTACGCCTAAACGAATGGGGGGAACAGCTTTGTTGGATGTTAATTTGCATATGAAATCCTTGAGGTTGGCCCTTTTGTAGGTGTTATGTGTACAAAGTCATCCTTGGTCAGACATTGCAAAAGCTTTCATTGAAAAGACTCACATCTCTCATGGTAATACGGTTATTCGTGCCTCTTGGTGGCATGTGCTCAACTCCTCGAGGCCAATTAAGACCACCCAGTTTTTTCTCCTTTCTCAATTGACTGTATCCTGGCAGGAGATCTTACGTTTTTCAGTTTGACGCCCTCCTGAGATTCGCAAGGAGGCGAATTCACTGCAAGGAGAGGTCTTGGCCTCCTCTAGGTTGTTGGATTGGCCGGACAAAGATTTGCATAGACTCAAGTTTAATCAGATGGCTTGTTTGGGGTTGCAGACAGTTTTTGATGGTGTTATTCCTGGGCGGTCCCGTCTTTACTCTTTTTGGTGTATTCATCAACACTTTCGGGTACCCCGTGGATGTGGTAATCCATACAAGTCAAACTTCATAGGTTCTTTCCTTTACGAGCGCTTCAACCATTGTATCCATGGCATGACTGGAAGTTTGTGATTCCGGATGATTTCAAGAAGAGGTCTACTAACCAAATATACCATCAAATGGTGGAGGCCAAGATTGTCAGAGTGCAGCGATGCGGAAGCGTGGGACCAAGACTGAGAGAGAGAGTGAACGCAAAGAGAAGAGAGAGAGAAAAAGAGACAGTGGAAGATGAAGATCTGCTGTATAAAGTGTGTTGTATACAAAGATATGCAGATATGTACACGGGCGCACTGCGCGGGACTGCGTGTCTCCACCCCGACGATGCAACCTGCTGTCCACCTCGAAGTACGCTGCAGTCTGCACGATCTCTAGCCTGTTATCTACACGAATCTCCAACCTGAGATCTATAATCAGAAGTGTGTAAGACTGTGCAGAATGTCGGCTATAAATAGCCGAAAAGAATGCGCCCAAAAATGGCAGGTCGGCATTAAATGCAGCCGACTGGTACAGTACAGGTCGGACTGCCACGTGGCTGGCCGACTAGTCAGTCCGACCAGACTGCCATGTGACGCCTGCACGGCCAGGGACTCTGATCGCTAACACCCCCTCTCAGAGCCTGGACGAGGCAGAAGCCTGAGGGATCTGGCATGTCTCCGAAGTAGAGCTTGGGGAAGCGCCTTCGTAAACAAATCTGCAAGATTGTCCTCCGTCTTGCAGTACTCCACACAGCGATGGTCTCATCCAGAAGCTTTTCTCTGATGAAGTGGTACTGGATCTCTACGTGCTTCGTCCGAGCATGGAAAATAGGATTCTATGCCAAGGCAATGCAACTCTCATTGTCGCATTGCAGCAAAGTAGGAGGAGTCTGGGGGCAGCCAAGCTCCTCCAACAATCTCCGAAGCCACACAACCTCACATGTGGTGGAAGATGCGGCCCGATACTCCGCCTCAGCAGACGAAAGGGCTATCGTGGGCTGCTTCGTGCTACTCCATGAGATAACACCTGCACCCAAGGTAAAACAATAGCCTGTAGTAGACCGCCTGTGGTCCACATCACAAGCCCAATCTGAGTCGCTCGAACCTACAAGTACAAGATCTGAACCACCTGTGCCGGCTGGATAATGAATCCCTAAGTCAGATGTCCCCCTCAAATACTGAAATATCCTCTGGAAAGCCTACCAATGCACCATCTGAGGTTCACTCATGAACCCCGCCAAGAGACCAACAGCAAAACAAAGATCAACACGAGTGTTGAGGAGCCAAATCAATCATCCAATCAGCTGACGATAGCGTTCTGCATCCGCCAAGGGAGAAGCTGAATGTGAAGTGGCCTTTCAGTTCGGATCCATAGGAGTACAAAGGGTTCGACAATCCTCCATCGCAAAAGAAACCAAGAGCTCCTATACATATCTCTGCTGCGAGATGAAAATCCCCCTCTGAGACTGATAAATCTCATGGCACAAGAAGAAGTGGAGTAGACCCAAGTCCGTCATCTCGAACGCCTGATGTAAAGCTGCCTTCGTCTCTTTGACCTTCTGTGCATGATCACCTGTGACAGTCAAATCGTCAACATACAACACAAAAAGCACGCAACCAGCCTCAGAAGTGTGTACATAAAGCTGTGCATCGGCCCTAGAGCGCCGATATCCCAACTGTGACTGAAGGAACGAGTCAATCTTCTCGTTGCATGCACGCGGAGCCTGCTTGAGGCCATACAAAGTCTTCTTTAACCTATAGACTTGCCCATCTAAAGATCCAAAGCCACGAGGCTGCTCTACATAGATCTCCTCCTTCAAATCACCATTGAGGAAGGCTGACTTCACATCCAACTGTTAGACAGGCCATCTCCTATGGCCAGCCAAGGCAAGAACAGCTCGAATAGTCACCATACGAGCAGTGGGGGAAAAAGTATCATGACAATCAATCCCTGGGCGCTGTGCAAAACCTTTAGCAACAAGGCAAGCCTTGTGGTTGTCCAAAGAACCATCGCTAAGGTACTTGGTCTTGAAGACCCATTTGACGCCAATCACCTTCTTATGAGAGGGGCGAGGCACGAGGTACCAAGTGTCATTCCTCTCAATAGCCTCCAACTCGGCTTCCATAGCTTTCTTTCATGGTGCGGACTGTAAAGCCTCCTTCACGGAGGTGGGCTCTCAATCCTGCATAACACGGGTCATCAAACAATAGTTAGAGCAAACAAGCTCCGTAGAATGTGTCTGGTGCCTCCGTGACCGCCGCGGACCATCCTGCGGGTCCCACCTCCTCAAAGACCCCCTTGATCCTCGAATCTCAGAGGGTGTCACGGGCCCAACGAGAAGGAGGCCGCGGATCTCTCCTCGTCTCTCTCCATCAATTGAAGACTCTGGGATATCCACCGGTGGTAACGCCGCGGGGGTCACCGGTGGAACAGTAGACTCTGTATCGGAAACTGAATCGGAATCAAAAGGCGCTGGCTCCAAAGGAACTGTCTCGGGAGCCCAACTCTCCCCTAGATCTCCAAGAACGGGATGCTCCTCACCCGTTGCTATGGCTGGAACCTCCACGAACCGCACATCTCGACTGGTGTACACATCCCGCTTGACGGGATCATACAAATGATAGCCTTGGGACTGAGAGCTGTAGCCAACAAACACCTCTCTTCGGGAAGCCGCTACAAATTTATCAGGAGGAGTCTTGGGAATGTGAACATAGGCATCACACCCAAAAACCTTCAAATAAGAAACATCGGGCTTAGTCCCAAAGTAAGCCTCAAAAGATGTCATCCCATCAACGGCCGAAGTGGGGGATCGGTTAAGGATGTGGACTGCAGTAGCCACAGCCTCGGCCCACAAAAACTGAGGTGTCTGTCGGTGCTCCATCATGGTGCACGCCATCTCGATCACACTTCGGTTCTTCCGTTCAAGAATGCCATTTTCTTGAGGAGTGTTGGTGTTAGCAAACTCCTCGTGAATGCCTTTATCTGCACAAAAATGAGCAAACTCATTAGAAACAAATTCACCACCCTTATCGGATCGCAAGGTCTTCAATTGCCGGCCCGATCGGTTCTCCTCAAAGAGAAGCCAATCCTTGAAGTGGGAGAAAGCCTCCGACTTCAACACCAAGAAATAGGCCCAAGTCATCCTGTTGTAGTCATCTACGATCCACATGAAGTACGAGCTCCCTTTCAAGGACTCGGTCCGCATAGAGCCACAAAGATTTGTAGATACAAGCTCCATCGGGGAAGTAGACCGCCGCGAAGCTTTGTTGGGAATCACATCCCTATGCTGTTTCCCACGAATGCAGGAGATGCATGCCTGCTGGCTCACCACTATGTCCGGCAACCCTCGAACAAGCTGTTCATGTGACGCCCGCCGAAGATAATCATAGTTGAGGTGACCGAACCGAGCATGCCATAGCTCTGACTGTGTCTGAGAGGTAAAAAGAAGAGTAGGGAGTGCGGTAGAAGACGTCAATTTGTAGATGATGTTCTCCTCATATCCTAATGAGAGAACCTTCCTTGACCCATGATCAAGGACTCGCACCGAATCACAGTCAAACTCCACCAAAAGTCCAAGTGAACAAATCTTATGAACCGAAGCTAGATGATACCCTAAACCTAGCACATGCAAGGCCTCTAAGGTATGAGTACCACCACGTCCATCTGGAATAAGCTGCATCTCACCCCGTCCTGCAATAGACACCGAAGAGCTATCTCCGATGAGAATCTGCCCACGCGAAGGTCGCAACTAGGCAACACCAACTGATGAAGGAGTCATATGCCGGGAGGCACCACTATCAACGATCCACTCTCGAGCCTGGGGAGCTATCATCGCAGCATCAGAAGCCTTCGGTATAGAGTCATCAATGACTGCGAGATGAAGAAATGCAGCTGATGAGGGTGCAGCCACCACTCCAGAATCCTTCGAGTCCTTGTTGGTGTCCTTCTTGTCTTTGTCGGGACAATCCTTCTTCCAATGGCCGGTCTTACCACAAATATGGCATGTGGATTCTTTTTCCTTGTCCTTCTTTGACTTGTTGTCCTCCTTCTTCTTTTGGTCCTTCCCCTTCTTCTGAGAGGCTTGACCTGTCAAAGCTCCCAATTTGGAAGCATGCTGTCCCTTCAGTTGTTCCTCTTGGTCCAAGACCATAGGAACCAACTCTTCTCACCGAAGAGTAGACTCTCGCCCCGAAGCAATAAGGGCAGAGTAAAAAGCACCAAATCATGGCGGCAACTGGGACACTAGTATGATTGCCATGTCTTCGGAGGGAATCGGCTTCCCCACATTCTAAACCTGCATCTGAAGCTGTCTAAGCTTGTTGATGTGTTCCCGCAACGAAGAAGACTTGTTCACGGACAAGGTCCGCATCTGCACCTCCAAAGAAACCTGCTTCGTAAGGGTCATCCGGTTATACATCTGGTCAAGCTCCATCCATATCTCCCGAACCACCGTCAAGTGCTCGATGTGGGCTATCACAGCTGTAGTACAAGACAAAAAAAGAAAAGAATGAATCCGGGCATTCAGTTTGTCCCAGTGAGACTGTGCCTTGGCCAACTCCGCACGAGCATCAGAAGAGAGTTTGGACTCATCTCTCACCGAGGGCCGGTCGATCTCCTCCTGTACAAGCTCTGCCAAATCATAAGACTCAAGGATGGCCAACATCATCACGCGCCAGATGCGGTAATTGTCGCCATCGAGCTTTTGATCTGCGGAAAGAGCCGGTAAGACAGGCACCTTCCGATCCATCATCGTCTGGAACTCCAAGTCAATCTCTGTAGACATCTTCACCTATAATGCCTTCACAAATGCAAAAGCACCCCCTCTGACTCTGAAAACGCAGCCTGCTAGGGCTCTTTCTTCCGTGTCCCGAACCTTCTTCACCCGCCGGAGGCGATGAAAAAGTAAAACCTGCACTTGAAAGCTGAAAACACAGCCTTCCTCCTCTTCAAACAGCAATAAACAGCAGCAAATCCACCAACTGGACTTCTTTCCCGCGCGCCCACGCTCGCTTCAGCCTTGTTCCAATGTGCAGCCCTCCCGCTCGCCCTCGAACGCTGAAAACGCAGCCTTGTGTCGCGATGGAATCTCCTCTTCAGGTAGGTTCTTCACTCAATCAGCCCTTCTTCACTGCTCTGATACCATGTCAGAGTGCAGCGATGCGGAAGCGTGGAACCAAGACTAAGAGAGAGAGTGAACGCAGAGAGAAGAGAGAGAGAGAACGAGATAGTGGAAGATGAAGATCTGCTGTATAAAGTGTGCCGTATACAAAGATATGCAGATATGTACACGGGCGCAGTGCGCAGGACTGCATGTCTCCACCTCGACGATGCAACCTGCTGTCCACCTCGAAGTACGCTACAGTCAGCACGATCTCCAGCCTATAATCTGCACGAATCTCCAGCCTGAGATCAGTAATCAGAAGTGTGTAAGACTGTGCAGAATGTCAGCTATAAATAGCCGAAAAGAATGCAGCCGACTAGTACAGTACAGGTCGGACTGCCACGTGGCTGGCCGATTGGTCAATCCGACCAGACTCCCACGTGGCGCCTGCATGGCCAAGGACTCTGATCGCTAACAAAGAGATGGGTCACTACAAAGGTGAATAAATTATGGCATATTAGGGATGGCAAAAAGAAGTGGCAGGAAAGATTCCTTCAGCTTTGGAAGTCTAAGGTTCCCTATCAGGGAAAAGTCTTCTCGTGGAGACTGATGATTGGTGGTCTTCCAACTAGAGAGGTGTTGCATGCTTGAGAGATCTCTGCTGGTCATTGTGTATTCTGCACTACATGTGATGAAACATTGCTTCATCTTTTTGCCTCTTGTCTAGTTGCACGACAGATCTGGTGTTTTATTTAACGTGTGTGGCTCTCGGCAACTCAACTCCAAATAACAGCCCGGTCATGGATTATGGGAAAGCTGCCCTCCGTGCCTTCTTTGCATTCTGATTATTCCTGATGTTCCAGTTCCTTAGATGGACTGCCTTGTGGCATATTTGGCGCACTCGAAATGCCTTTATTTTTTATTCAGTCTCGGGCATCCATGGTCATGTGGCCCGTATTCGAGGTTTAGTGCTATGGCAGATTTCTTCTATTTTATCAGCTGACCTGGTTCTTTCTAGACATTGCTGCCCCTTGGCTGGCTATTGTTCGCTCTACACCAGTAGTGTGATTTTCTCTTTGTGATAAAGTCCTGATAGTCTTTCGTCACTTTCTTTGATGACCTGATGGTCTGATGTAACAGAAGGTAAAGAGAGAGAGAGAGAGTTTCTCTAATGACCTGATGGTCTGATGTAACAGAAGGTAAAGAGAGAGAGAGAGAGTTTCTCTAATGACTTGATGGTCTAATGTAACAGAAAGTAAGAGATATAGAGAGAATGTTGATCTGATGGTCTGATGTAAATATTTACTACTTAATTCAATTATCTTCACGAAAAAAGAAAAGATCTACTAACGTCTCTAAAAGGCTAGAGTGGCCTATGAGACCATAAACAATACAATTGGTATCATCATCTCTCATCAGAAGAAGAGATAAAATTTATGTATAGATCTACATGGTAGATTGGAATGAGAAGTATGGAAACTGAAAAAGCTGGAAAAACTAACTTTAAAAAGATTAAAAAGATTAAAAAGAGTGTACAGTATCTCCCCCTCAGTCTACCGAATCCACCAAGACTCTGTAAACTACCTCTAACTCAGTCAGAGTACCAATGTGCCTCTGTAATGAGCCATCGTGATGTGAATGTGACGCATATGGGCATGCCTATGTTGCCAAGTAGGTACTCTAGTCGTGCTCTGCGTAACGCTATAGCTCTGTCAACTGTTATGCCACCTGATGTTGTACCTCGACAACGCCTATTAGTAGGAGATGTATTGTCTGTGGTGGTAGCAGCTAGGGGTTCAGCTACACTGAAGAGGTCTGTAACTGCTCTCTAGAGGGGTGGGCGATGCTGGGGTCGCCTCCTATCCCGAAACAATAATGCTCTGCGTCGCTGGAGCTCCAATAAGAAAAGGCCCAAACATCTTTGATCCTCATAGTCCATCACCCGTCTTAGTGGTCCAAAGACCTCCTTAAAGAGGCAATGATAGCGGCCTCGGATGTCATAGTATATAGTACATCTACAAATGTAAGGTTCCTCCATTTCTGGCTCCAATCCATAAAGCTGGCACATCCTCTCATTGGCTGCAATATGGCTCCATCGAGCTGTCTCAATCATCAACTGATGCAATGAGGTGAGAATTTGACTCATAGCAACTTGTAGTTCGTGGGAAAGTTAAGCATCCATGTATCTTGGCCTCACTATGAAACCGTCATGAGAAAGCTACAAGAAGTGACATTGGTATTGTGCCATTTTTGTGCCTAATGGGAAAGGGGGCCTGGACCAAGTCCTTTCTGTCTCCACTCTAGTGATGTTTGCTCTGATCACACTATTCATCAACTCTGCACAACTAAGGCTCAAAGAAGGGTAGACAAGGCTGTAATCGAACAGTGGGAATCTATCTGTACTCATGCCATGTAAGTTCAGCTATGTGCTCATATGTGCATACCAACACTGTCTATCTCCCTGTGCTACAAGCTGTCTTGAAGACTCCAGAGCTAGTCTAGGATATCGGTCTTTAGGGAGCTGCCATATCCTCTGCAGGAAAGTAATTGTTTGGAATGACGCCTCAACTACCATGGCTGCAGTGCCCAATTCTACCCAGATGATCTCTTGTGGTACTGAGGCTTTTGCCCTTATCATATGTTCTATCATCATGACCAGCGGTCTTTCCATGTGTTCCCAGACATCATAATGTTATGCTTCCAATCCATCACAATCTATAAGTGGCATCCGTCTAGTATGATAAAGGCTTCGGCCCCAAATGGCTGCCCCATAGAGTAGTGTGGGCATAACTAAACTGTCAAAAAGCCACAATTTCGTATGAGGCTCTTGAAACTATATGTGTGCACACTACCGCTCTAGAGTACCCAAAGCTGCATATCCCATGCAAGCCTAGCCTCTGAAGTCTCCTTCCATGAAAACTGTAGCCCATTGAAAGTGACCCCAAGGTATACATATTGTCTAGCCATTTCCACAAAATGACCGTCATACATAAAGTGGTGCTCTGAGTGTGTCACTCAAGCTGCTGAGGTGTTAAAGACCATAATTTTAGTCTTTCCAAGATTGAACTTGAGACCTTTATCTTCACAAAACACATGCAATGCATCCAAATGCCATTGTAATCCCTCAGGTGAATTTGGGATAAGCACCATATCATCAGCATATAACAAAATCGGTATCAATACCCCAGCCAAGCTAGCTCCCATACCACCCCATCTTTGCATGTAATCAGAAATCTCATCAATGTACAGTCCAAATAGCAAAGGAGAGAGGGGACAGCCTTGCTTTACACCCACCGTGCTAGACAGTGAGTCTGTTGTGCCTCCAGGCACTCATACTCTCCCTATCACAGTTTCATACAATGCATAAATACACCACTGCATATCCTCTGGGACCCCAATGGCTCGCAACCTTTGCATGAGTCTTGCACATGGCACAATATCAAAGGCTAGGCGGAGATCCACAAAACAACAATAGATTTTTTGCCTCCGTGATCGTCCCTTCTCAATTAAGGCCCTTAGTGTGAATATATGTTCTAGCGTATTCTATCCGTGGCAGAAGCCAGCTTGTCCCATAGACTGTATTTTCGTTGTTTCAGCCCACCAACTCAACTCATGCTCCACGATAGAGGCATATATCTTTGTTGGCATATGGTCAATCATAATAGTGCGATAGTTGTTAGCAACCAATGGATCTCCACTCTTGAAAATCGGCACTATTGTGTGGTCACACCAACTTACTGGAAACCTCTCACATACGGCTCTATTGAAGAGATTCGCCAAGATAGGGACCAGTGCATAACATGCATGTGGAAAATGCTCTGCCACAAGGCTATCTTGATCATGTGCTCTCCCATTCTTCAACCTCCAAATGGCATATCTCACAATCTTTTCTATAAAGAAACCACATTGTGTTGGTCTAGAGTTTGATGGACAGGGTATTGCTCTTGTGATGGAACATCATATAGTGCCTTAGCATGCTCATGCCATACCATATGTGATGTCAACTGAATTGGGGTTGTCTCCCATGAAATTTCCTCACCTTCTTGCTGTCTCTACTCAAACAGAGCTGATACATCTCTGACTCTAGTTTGGCTAAATAATCTCTCTTCTTTTTCCGCAAAGGACGTCGAAAGACATTCTGCGCCTGCTTATGTGTGCATGTCCCCAGTGTAATATCCCTCTGTAGGAGGATCCTAGTCTGTCTATGTGAGAGAGGACATGATCAAAGCTCAGAACAAAAAACCAGTAGATAGTGTGAGAGTGACGCATGACACCCAATACAATAGACTCAAAGAGTGTACAATGTAAGTACAAAGTACAACCCTTAAACCTTAGGGCTATAGGGGGTGTTCACACCCAAACATCGTAAGTGCCCATAAGTGTGTGTCATAAGCACATACGAAATAATACCATAAATATGGAGGAAAAAACCTCTCCTACGGAGAGTAAAAAGTGCCCCAATGTCCTATTGATCACCCTGTGAGTAACGGAAGACACACTTAATAGCTTGCCAATGTGACATGCGTGGCTGATACATATATCTGCTCAGGGCTGAAATTGCAAACTGTATGTCCGGCTTAGTGTTGCATAGGTAAATAAGACATCCAGCTACTAGAGCATATGTGTGTATATCAAAAAAATCACTATCATCATGTACTGACAGCTTTAGTCCAAGTTCCATTGGTGTATAGACTAGTTTGCAATCCTATAAGCCAAACTTCTCAAGAAGTTTACCAATGTATCATGACTGTGATAACCCAATACCTCTAGCATCATGTATGAACTAAATGCCCAAGTAATAATGCAAAGATCCCAAGTCTGACACGTCAAAAGTTTGCTGCAAATTTTGTTTAAATGCTGAAACATGTGTCCCTATAGGCAAGAGATCATCAACATAAAGACAAATGATCAACATGGATCCCCCTCTTTACATACGTAAAGGTTAGACTCAGATGAGTTGTTTATGAACCCTCGGCTAAGCAAGAAAGCATCTTATCTTTGCATAACAAGCTCTAGGAGCTTGTTTCAAACTATATAAGGCTTTTTTCAGCTTGCAAGCCAAGTGTTCCAAGCCCTCAACTGCAAAACCAATGGCCTATTGTACATATAATTCCTCATGAAGTTCCCCATGTAAAAATGTAGTTTTAATATCCAACTGATGCGCAGTCCATCCATAATGAGCAGCCAAAGCAACCATGGTTTTGATGATCATCATGCGGGAAGTAGGAGCAAATGTCTCCTCCTAGTCAATGCCTTTTTTCTGTGCATAGCCCTTAGCTACAAGCCAATGGACCCATCTATATTCCGTTTTAGCTTGTAGACCCATTTTGTTCCAATGGCTTTCTTCCCAAATGGCAAAGACACCAAATCCCATGTTTGATTCTTTTTTATAGAATCCAATTCAGTTTGCATTGTTGCCATCCAATGCACACTTTGTTGTGCATCCTTAAAACAGTCAGGCTCCTCTTCATCAAGGGTGCTTGCTGCCATAACAAACTCCATGGTATGTGCAGTATCATGCATACGAGCTTGCCTTCTAGTACGATCACCCATGGGTGCATCCAGATGACTATCTTTCATAGTCTGTAAATACCATCTAGGCATTTGTCTTGCCTTCTAACTATGCATAAGCTCTTGCTGAATTTCAGTTTTAGCACTTTGTTGAATATTCAGATCAGCCAATGGCTGATTTTCTACATTTTCCAAAGGAGTAGCTGGCTGAACATTGAGTTCACTTGCTGAAACTCCAGCTAAATCACCAAATGTAATGGGCAGCAGACCTTCAAATACATCACGGGCAGCCTGATATGTGTCTAAACCAACCAGGGACAATTCTGATTTTTCATCAAATAGTACATTCCTACTAGCAAACACCTTATTCGAAACAGGATCATAGAGTTTGTAGCCCTTGCTCTCACTGCTATATCCCATAAAAATGCATTTAAGAGCCTTGTTATCCAACTTTTTCCTGAGTACCTGTGGAATATGTACATATGCAAGGCACCCAAAGGTATGAAAGTGTCCAACAAAAGGTTTCTAGCTGTTCCAAGCCTCAAACCATCTAGAAACTATGAGGCAAGCTCTTTGCCTTCAGCATGCATCTGGCCATCTCCATGAGTGACAGATTCTTTCTCTCTACAACCCCATTCTGTTGTGGAGTATAAGCAGTAGTGTATTGGACTATGCCCTTCTCCTTCAACAGCATAGAGGACATGTACTCCCCCCTCGGTCCAAACGGAGAGTCTTAATTTTACAACCATACTGGTTTTCAACAAGTGCAATAAAAGCCAAGAATGCATCATAAACTTCTGACTTTTTGACCAAAGAGGAGACCCAGCAAAATCGAGTAAAGTCCTCAATAAAAGTCACAAAATAGTGGCATCCTCCCAATGACTTTCTCTGCATAGGCCCATATACATCTGAATGCACTAACTGCAACCTGGCTATTGCTCGAAAAGCAACATCATGGGGAAATGAAAAATAATGCAGTTTTCCCAAAATACATCCTTCGCACAAGTGCTCAAGAGATCTCTCCAGTAGAGGTAATCCATCTAGCACTTACGCACGTTGTAAGAGCATCAAGCTGCCAAAGTTCACATTGCCCATCCTATCATGCCATAACTCTGCCTGTATCCTAGCAGGAGTGAGAGTGGATGTCAAATACACTAACTCATCAACTCAGAGCATCCAACTCGTATAACCCACGACATAAAGTGCCTGTCAAGACCAAAGTTATGTATTCTTTGTCTCTCACCATGCATTGGTCATCATCAAATGTGACCTACAATCCACAACGTGCCAAAGAAGAGATAGAGAGCAAATTCTTCTTTATGCCTGGCACAAATAAAGCATCCTGTAGGCGGAGAATAGAGCCATCAATGGATGTGAGCACAATCTCCCCAATACCTCTAATAGGGTATGATGCATTGTTGGCACACTGTATAGACTTGCCAATTGGAGTTGCATGAACAGATGCAAATAAATCTCTACGATATGTAATATGCCTAGAAGCACCACTCTCAAAAAACCAAGTGTCTGCATCCTCAATAGAGTTGAATGCTCGATCTGCCCAAGAGGTATCATAACTGCATGTGTAAAAACAATAAACCCTGTCTGTAACAAAGGACGCGGACTTAGTAGCAGTGAAAGGAGCATTAGAAACAGGCATTCCTGACTCCTTTTTCTTCTCTTTGACAATGCACTTTCTGCACTCAGTGATGTAGTGGCCTGGCTTCTTGCAATAATGGCATTTTTCCTTTTTGGCTTGCGTGTCCCCTTGTTTTTTGTTTGCTTGTGATGTGCCAGAAGTCCCAGAACTCTGCGCAGCATTCTTCACTTGGCTGCCTTTGCCTTTCTGTCTAGCCATAAAATTCTGCTCAGAGGCTATAGCATCCACACCACTATTCCTCCGTATTTGCTCCTCCTCTAGAAGCAAACTGACTAACTAAAGAAAAGTGATTGGCTGCACAGCAATCCCCATGGTAAGGCTTAAGGCCGTATGAAAAGCCAAGTACGAAGGAGGTAATGAGTTCAAAGTGGTAGATATCATTTGTGCATCCGAATAGTACTCATCAACATTCATGAGTTGCTCTTGCAAGTCCTGAATTTTGTTCAAGTGATCCTTAATAGAATCACCTTCATCCATTTTCAATATCTCTAGCTCTTTCTTTAAGAAAGAGATACGAGTCTCATTCTTGCCTGCAAACATCTGCTCCAAATTTAGCCAAGCTTCTCGTGAAGAAGCTACTGAACGAATGTGGGGGATGATTGACGGCTCAACTGCCAATGCAATCAGCGACAGAGCATGTGCATCCCATGTATGCCATGCTTTTTGAGCTACTAATCTTTGTGGAAGTGGCTGAAGTGGAGCAGGCTGAGATGCCCGTTGTGCACGTCCTCCTAGAGGAGGAGTGGCTCGAGCCACAACCCCAGGTTGAGCTTCTTCTCCACTGACATAATCCTGAACATTTTTGGCCAGAAGTACATTCTTCATCATGAAAGACCAAAGTGAATAGTTATTTCCATCCAGTCTATCCTCTTTGGATACATAGGTGAAGACATCTCCTCCCTGATTTGCCATGATTATCAATTACCAAGAAAGAGCAAAAGAGCAATGTCAAAGCAAGACCACACTGGAAATCTGAAAATTTCCAGAAATTATAGGAAATAGCTTTCTGCAATTAGTGTACAGAGGTGCACTCTATCAAAACTGCTTGGAATGCACGTAGTCAAACGTGCAATTAGTATTCAACAACACTGCACCAGCAAAATCCCCAAAATTCCTTGCCTCAAATGTGTTCAAAACAGTCTTTCTGTGATTGTAGCTGCAATACATATGCCACTGTCCTCACAAAACATAAAAGCCCCAACAATTTTTATGAATTTGCCCAAAAAATTTGCATCCAATGTGTCCCAAACACATTTTTGAATGTTGTGTCTGCTGCATAGGAACCCCCTCTTCCAAAAACTTATCTGGAATGAAAGGAAAAAAAAATTAAAATACCTGACGTAATGACAGGCTGTTGTCACTGACCATTGGCGCCCGCGTGCTAGGTCAGAGGGGTCGTCAACGTAGTGCTGACAGGTGACGGGCGAACGGCCGTTTTCTAAGGCGCAGTTGACGAGCTAAGGGCAGGCGTCAGGCGGGCCAGAGAAGACAAGCGCCCGATGTGCAAGCGGCAGGCGGTAGAGTCCAAGCGGGTGGGCTCACACTGGTGGGGCGAGAGCAATCTGGCGTGAACAACAGACTGACGTGGCGGGTACAGGCCTGGCGTATACAGGACGAAATGCTAAAGGACAGAGCACTGGTCAAGTTGCCGAGGTCATGCTAGACACTAAGGTAGAGTTGAGCTGAGGAGAACCGTGGGGCTGAGCTGAACAGGGCCTTAGCT
This sequence comes from Lygodium microphyllum, assembly GCF_053477565.2. Lineage (NCBI taxonomy): Eukaryota > Viridiplantae > Streptophyta > Polypodiopsida > Schizaeales > Lygodiaceae > Lygodium > Lygodium microphyllum. The sequence goes on along the minus strand of NC_141143.1, from coordinate 6,656,004 downwards.
AAGCTAAGCAGACCCAATGCTCTAATACAAAATGTGAGAGAGGATAGGATCGAAGCTCAGCACAGAAAACCAGTAGACAGTGTGAGAGTGAAGCACGACACCCAATGCAATAGACTCAGAGAGTGTAGAATGCAAGTACAAAGTACAACCCTTAAACCTTAGGGTTGTAGGGGTTGTTCACACCCAAACATGGTAAGTGCCTGTAAGTGTGTGTCATAAGCACATACGAAATAATGCCATAAGTCTAGGGGAAAAAACCTCTCCTACCAAGAGTGAAAAGTGCCCCAGTGTCCTACTGATCACTGACACTCCTATGTGAGCGTAGGCGTAAGTGAGACATGAGTGAAATAGCCAACAGTCTGCACTCATCATCATACCAAGCATTTTGAGGGGTAGTACATTGCATATTGCAGTAGAGCCCATCTTACATGGCAATGCCTCTGAAGCTGCAGCATGTAAAACCTTCACTAGAAATCTAGTAACATCTTCCAATGGTTCATGTTGGTCGAGAGAGAGAGAGAGAGAGACAGAGAGACAGAGAGTGAGCGAGAGAGAGAGAGAGAGAGAGAGAGAGAAAGTAAGAGTTAAAGAGAGAATGTGGACTTGATGGTTTGATGTAAATATTCGCTATCTATTTTAATTTTCTTCACGAAAAAGAGAGAGAGAGAGAGAGAGAGAGAGAGAGAGAGAGAGATGATCTAATGTTCTGAGACACATTGCTAGGCTTAAAGGCCTAGTGTTCCGAGACACATTGCCAGGCTTAAAGGCCTTTTGCTTTGGCAGATAGATCTCATTCCACACTCTGACTTGCTCCCTCGGGAAGACTTACTTCCCTGGCATATGGCAATTTCCACTGTGTCTTTGCCATGACTTGTGTATCTCTGTCCGGGTTTTGTACTGACAGTTGACACACGCTAGCGTACAGCCATCGTGTACCTTGTAATCATGTAAACTTGTACCTTTTTTTGTAATTAATACAATTACCTTTTACGAAAAAAAAGAGAGAGAAAATGAGAGATTGAGAGAGAGAGAGAGAGATTATATGATATTATATGATACATTAAAGTTTGCAACGCGCCAAAATGACCTATGAGACCATGAGTTACAATCATGTGTATGATATTATGACTGTCTGAGCAAAACATGTAGCACAAAGCAAAAGAAGGAAACTGGGTAAGGCTATGTGTAAAATATGGAACTCTATCTGGTAACAATGAGCTCCAAATGGTACAATCTCATGTGGATATGGAGGCCGTAGCTCTAGCCCAAGTAATAAACTCCTGTATCTAACTACCTATAAAGATGTTGTCAGTGTCTATGTCATGGCCTAGCCCGTCTGGATCGGCTAAACTGAACAGCTTTGTCAATCAGTACTCCCTCTCTGTGTGTGAACTGTGGTGGTGAGAGAGTCTCCTTTGTGGACTGGGGCTGTAACTGTACTAAAATCTCCCTTGCAAAGAAGTCTATGAGCTGCCTCTAGGAAGGGCCTCAGTGTCCTGGAGCAGCTGTACTCTTGAGGAGCATGTCATGAAGCTATCGTATCTCAAGGAGGAAGAGGCCAAGTCATCGATGGTTGGTCAAATCCAGGACTCTAGATAGCAGTCCAAATCTGTCTCTAAACAGACAGTGGAAACAGCCCTTAAACTCATAATAAGTTCAACTACCAATCCAGGAAAAAGCAAGGTGACTGAATAAGGAGGGAGTCCATTGTGGAGCTCGAAGCTCTTAACAGTGAAGCCACTATATCACGGGACCATCTAAACGACTCCTTTCGTGGAGGCTATGGGGGAGCTGCCAACCAGCTTCAAAGCTGCCTCAGCTGAAGTGAGACAAACCATTAAAATACCCTGAACCATCAATATCGCCTTTGCGATCTGTGTGGTATCAATGTGCATGGTAGAAAGAAGCCAATCGCAAAGCTGTGCCCTAGAGAGAGAATGCTCGACAACCTTACTGAAAATCACGGTCTCCTCTAGTTTCCTTTCTTCAAAACCTTCAAAATTTAGTCTAAATATCCCATTTTGATAAAAACTTTCTTCTTTCTTATATTTAAAATGTAGCTTTAGGAAGCTTTAAAAAATGTGTCGCTTTTCTCTTTAAATTGTCTGTTAGAGAGAAGATGCATCCTTGGAATGAGAAAATGGTTGTTTTCCTTGGATCCATTATATATGACTTCCTCCCTTCAGCATGGCCAGCTTAGAGAATATCCTTTCCCTTATTTTATGAGGTCATTTCAATTGACTTTTTTTGTGTAATTTTGAACTTTTTTTTTGTTTTGTGTGTGTGTGTGTTGGTTGTTGGTTTTGGGTTTTTTTTGTGTGTTGAATTTGCCTATGCCGTTATCTATTTGAGTTAAAAAGAAACCTAATTACATAGAGCGGAATATTAGAAAGGGTGGTACATTGATGATATCTCTACACACCTTTTCATTCTCATCAAGAATGTCATGAAATTCTTGTTTTATCTTTTGGATCTTTTTTCTCAGCTCTGTTTTATTGACTTGGATTGCAAGTGCTGACCTGGAAGCAACCATTGCAAAAAGATTGCCGAGTTGAAAATAAAGTTCACAGTTATCGAAATTGCAGCATAGCCTTATCCTAGGTCCTCCCTTGCTGTTCATATGTTTTTATTTGGGATTTTCAAATTGGCTTGAAAACCTTGTATGATTCTGATTCTTTTTATACAGCAAACGTTAGCCAATAATAGTTGCAAACAAAAATGTATGTACATGCTTGTTAATTACAAAAAGCCAAAACCCAAACAATAAGATACATCAAAGATGATGATTATGCAAAAGGTGAACACATAGCTCGGTGATGTAATCTTTCATATCTTCTTTTCTTGGGATGAAATCCTTCATCAGCAGCAAGAAAACTGCAAGATGAGACTACCTACTTACTTCAGGTTATTATGCGCCCACAGAAGCAGACCAGCCATGGGATTCGGACATGATCTTCAAATTTGGCAATACTAGACCTGCAAAAAATCATCTTACACTACAAGGCATGATTTTTATCGTTCGCAAAGATTTGTTCAAGGTACAAAGTGCCTTGGGGACTTGCAGCTTTAGAAACGTGTGGCACACCAGGTGGAACATTTTGGACTATACAGTCTTGGGATGGAAAGACAAAAAGAAGTTTTTGATGATGTAAACAACCATGATTAAGAAAAGCAAAGATAAAATTCATTTCTGTGAAATGTTGGTGCAAATGAGAGGAAGATATCATACACTTCTGTACAATTTACCCAACTGGTAAGGCATCCACAAAATGTCTAAATAAGAAAGCCCTTTGCTTCAAAGGGCAGCTTCTTTTTTCCTTTTACCCACAAAAAGAATGAGATCTATTAATAAGACCTCACTCCTATGAAGAACTTCAATGATACAAGAAATGAGAGACAATCTCCTACAAGGGTTGAGAATGTCATACATCACAAGATACAAGAGAGAGTCTCTAAGATATGCGTAACCTATGTGGGTGCATGTGTATGCATAGTCATGACATAAGTATATGTATTGAGGCATATGCATACATATATGTAGAAGCATAACCTATTAACTACCAATCTAATATTTACAAATCTCAAATCCAAGCTATTGGATTCCCAAACATATGGGTGACTATGTCACCACATCATAACAATAGGCTCCTCCTAACAGCTGAACTACCACGGTCTCTAAAAAAGGTTTCACTTGTAGCTTTAGAGATTTCATATCTAGCTGTCCCCATCTAAGCATATAGAAACTACCACCACTAATGTGGAAAAGGTCCTGGAAAAACACATCTTGAACAGTAAAGTGGAATTTATTCTAGGAGAGATTCTGGGCATTGCCAAGAGAGAATTTCATACAGAGATCATTGATATCACTAAGTAATATTTGCAATTTGTTAGGAATCCAACGCATGCTATGGTTCAAGGAGAAGAAGAGCCAGCATTGCAAGCTATTCAGGTAGTACAGGTTGATGAGGATGCTAAAATTGAAATTGCTGATGCTGAAAATGTGATTGCTAATGATAAAAAAGCAGTTATTAAGGTTCAACTGTTATACCTAGAAGCCATTATACACAAAATCATTGGGCTTGTCTGACTATTGAGACAATTGTGAAAGTTAGGGATCTTGAAACACCCTACATTGCTTATCATATCATGCTCTGAAATGAATGCTATGCTCTGAAATCCATGCTATGGTCAAAAATTTGTATGAGAATGGCAAATGGTGAGTGGAGGTTGAAAATGTCACCAACATGTGAATTTACTCCTAGCTCTAAGCATGAAGGACATTGCATCAGCAATCTTGGACAAGGGTAGGACTTTGGAACTTTACTTTTCCCACAAAAAGAAAATCCTATTAATAATGCCTCGAAGAAAACCCCCAAGGTAAATACAAAGTATGAAGAGCTCTGCAAAGAGTAACTAAGTACATCAAAAGTACAATGGTTCTCTGAACAACCAATCTAGTGGGCTAAAATGCCAAATCGTTTGAGAGGTGGTATGAAAGATGTCTAAATCCAAAATCTGCAAGAAAACCTCTCTTTTCATCCTCATCCTCTCAGACCTACCATATAACTTCTCCCATCTCCCATGGAGATTATAGACTATTTCCATCCAAATCCTTAGTAAAGACTCTCTAGTGGACGCATCCTGAAGATCCATGACACAACGGAATCCATGATGGCGACATGGGGCATTGTAGCTTGGGTCACAACCAAAGGTCCAACGTGCATCTATGAGGACATTCAAGGGAGCACTTCTTTTCTCATCAATGGACAACAATTGAGTAGGATCCTTACCCCTAACTACTTGTAGACACAGTGGACTCAGGGACATTATCATAGATGGGAGTTAATTTTCAGCATCATAGCTTGGTACATATGGATTGTGAGATGTGCCTTCTTTGGCTCAACACATCACAAGCATGCCACTAGGTACCTACCATATCCAAGCCAACTGCCAATTGCTAAACTCCTATGGGCTACAAGCCATAGAAAGAGAGATATCTTCATATACTTGAAGTTGTCATGTAGCCTTCTCCAAAAGTCATGAAGCAACTCATCTGAGATTCCCCCTCTGTTCCAATGGGGGCTGGCGCTAGCTATGCTCTAATCTTGCTCATCTCTATCCTCCTCCCCATCCTACTAGTGTAGCCGAAAAAGGGTACGTCACATGGTCTATAAAGGAAAGGATCCCTCCACTTCCTCTGCCATATCCATCTATAGTCTCTATAGGGGCGGCCTCTGGTATGCCCAGTATCTTCATCCATCTACAAGACAAGTGGCGGGTCTGCGTCTATGTTCCACTTCCTCTCAAAGTGGGCCACTACTCTGTTCCTTTACCTAGAGCAACCATTGAGTGCTATATGGCCAAGATCTTCTCACTAGAGGCAGCCATCCTCCTCAATCATGAAAGTGAATGTCCTATCTCTACTAGACATAATGACAACTAGAAGGATGTCCTCTAGTGAAGAGACCAATCCAATCTGAGAGGTAGTTATAATTGTCTGCCAATCTGGTGGAACCCCTTCCGTCATGGCCTCAATCATAGCTCTGGCTCCCCTAAGACCCTGTACTCTCTTCCCTCTGGGTCTCTTGTCCTAAATCCTGAAATGCAAACCAATCCCCCATTGGCATAGCAACCTTTGTAGAGAATCTCCCGCATGAAAAGTATGACCATTGTCTAAAACTATGGCCTCACTCTAATCTCAAATAATGCTAATCTCCTAAAGGATCCAGTGAATGCTAGGCTGCCATGGTCCTCATGTGTAGGTATCATATCCTGTATCCTCCCCATCAGAAGTTTGGGAAGCCCAAGTCTATTTAATCATTAAAAAATTTGCATGGGATTTTTGCATGCCTTGTTAAAAGTGAAAATTGTCATTTCGAACAATTTGTTCAATTTGCAGCTGCATGCAAATAGGGACAGCCATCTTAGGCTACACCAAGCTTACAAAAGGCCATTCTAAAGCAAGGGAGGTGACCCCTAGCTGTGGAAAGCTTTGGAACCGTCTCATGACCTGCACAAAAGGCATTGTGAATCTGAACGAATCAACCCTCTACAAAACTTTGAGCTCGCCTGCTGTCTAGCTGCACCACCCCCTGGTCTAGTCACGTCCGCCTCCCAATACCAACCACCATCACCACCCTGTCTTGCGCCGCATGTCGCCTCTCCCTGCCGACGCCTCCCTATTCGCCAGTTCCTCCTCCAGTCACCGCCAGCTCAATAGTTGCTCCCTCCATCTGCAGCAACATTCCCCTCAGTATCACAGCAGCTAGCTCGGTAGGTCCTCAGCAATGACGCGCAATGGAAACCTCTCATCAGATGCCGGTGCATTCTGCGAGTGTCCCCCAATCAAACACCTTGTGCATCGTCCTTTCTGAGGAATAGCTCTTATCCGTCCGTGCCACACAGAGCTAGAACTGTCTTTGGACAGGTCATAGGACACTCTCCATCCAGGGCCCAACTTCAGGATTGGCTTCACTCCACGCTACGCATTGGCATAGCGCAGATTGTGAAGGCAATTCTCATGGGTCAAGGGATCTTCATGGTCCCGACTCACCTCCATGGATGTAGCCCGTGAGCTAGTGGATAGCTCACCTTATGTCTCCACGAAGGGGGTCATCCATATGGTTTCTGGTATAGTGGGTTCACAGTGGAGGACTTCGCACTCCACAACAAGTTTCCTAGATACCCAGTCACCCTTCTATTCCCCAGACTGGTGGTAGAGTATCGTCAGTTACTGAAGGACTTTGGACGGCTTTTTGGGAGAGTTCTTCCTCCCTCCTTCATGGATGCAGTGAGAGCCGGAGGAGTTCCGAAGGTATGGGTGGCCGTGGAAAATACAAAGAACATACCTAAGTTTCTTGAGATTGAGGCAGGCAGACACTCTTTCAGGCAGCAGGTTATTGTGACAAGGCATCCTGGTCAGTGCCTGCAATGCCATGACTTTGGGCATCATGCAGCAATTTGCACGCATTTCGGAGCCAAGGTGGCTCAGTCGGCAAACCCGCAGGTGGATGCTGACGCTTTTACTCGGGTCCAACGACAACAGAGAGGGAGACGGTAGGGGGAGCCTCAGCCAACCCCTTAGACACAGCCACGCTAGCAAAGAGTAAGAGGGCGGCGACGGGCCCCCGTCAGAGCACCCCATAGCAGCCCCCCATCTATCCCACCCAGTAGGATCATAGGTCTCCACCCCCACCAACCACTAAGGCATCACAGCCCACCCCACCTAAGATTCCCCAGTCCCCCCTGCCCACCCCCACCTCATGGATTTCCCCCCGACCCTATCCCACAGCCCCCCCTTCCGCGGCCACTCACACCCGCCATATACTTCCGATCACCCCACCATCCCTCACTCTTCCTCTTCCCCACCATCTCCCCCGCCAAACAACCCCTCTGATCCTCACCTAGTACATGTGTTCCCCCCCCTTCCACAAGGGGTGACGAGCCTCACACACCCATATCTTCTCCTTGCCAGCAGCCCACCCCCCCCCCCTCTCCCCACATAGCCACTAGCTCATCTGGCCCAGCCGTCCATCACACTTTCCCTCGACAAGCATAGTTTCTCCCACGAGTTTTTCTGCACTGGTCTGTGGTTCTATTTGAGAGTTGCAGAGCGTGGAGAGTTTCCACTCCCTCTGAAAGTGGGGATCTTCGTGGTCCACAAGTCAAGGAGCGGCAAGTTCCATTTACTAGCACCACCGGATGGACCAAACTATGCTTTCTTCTTTCAAACCTCTCATTCACGAGACTAGACGATGACACAAATAGAGGAGAAAGTGAGGGTCCAGGCTGTAGACCACATCTCCAGTGGATGGGTGAACGAGGGCTAGCACTCTTTTCCCAGCAATGACCAAGGTGCATGATGGACATTAATTAGTGGAGTGGAGCCAAGATCCCACATCTGAGCATTATTTTTCAAGCCCCTACCCAATGGAGCTCACCAATGGATGTGATCGAGTGGCCCTCCGCAGAGGCTGCCGGCTTCTACTAGTGCACAAAGTCACGTCACTCAGCTTGGCTGATGGACGCCCTGGTTGTACTGCCTCGAGCATCTATCACCCCCATGGTCTGTCCAAGAGCCACCATGGGGGAATGGAGTTCACGCTCTAGGCCTGTGGCCAAGCACATTCGCATGCCCCATAGCTCTTCTTCTTCATCAGCCGCTTCCACACCGAACAGATGCCTATTCGGTCAGTCACAAGTTTCCCCATGAGTCTACACCTAGCATCCTTGAATGTAAACAACCTACACTACAGTGGGGCACGTGGTTCCAGGAAATTGATTGTTCAATAGGAGCTGCAGCATGCCCTTGTCGGACGAATCGACATCTTACTTCTTCATGAGCATAAGCTCACCCCCTCAGAGGCCCATCGGTTGGGGAAGGCACTTCCAGGCAGCTCACACACCTACAGGGAGTACTCCATCAATGCCCACGGCAAGAGTGCAAGCGTATGCACCTCTATTGGCCCGAGCCTTACCGCCTATGTGCAAGACCACAGGACGATTGTGGCACAGAGAGTCCTATGGATCAGACTAGATTTAGGGGACTCGTGCCTTGGAGTCCACAATGTTTATGCTCCTACTGAGTTCAGGGCATGCGGCAAGTTCTGGATGGAGATTGTAGCGGGACTTCCAAAAGTGGACTCTTGGATTGTTGGAGGAGACTTCAACAACCTGGAGGCCTTAGAGGACCAACAAGGCAAAGGCAGAGATTACCAAGGTATGGCATGGGAGGTCTTCCTCCTCGCAGTAGGATCACATGATGCTTGGCGGGACCCAACTTTTCACAAGAGGGAGAGGTCGTTGGACTTCTCTTGGGAATACAAGCACCTCGGCGGAGCTCTTTTGGAATGGCCAGACCGGTTCTATGTGGGAGAGTGGGGGTGCTCTTGAGGAGGTCAGGTAGGGCAATTGGCTGGCACTACTTTGTCTAATCACTCCCCAATTTTCCTCACACTTGATGCTCCCACTTCAGCCCTTGACATGCTATCCTGTCGGATCCCTGACTCGATCTACAGGAGGAAGGAAGTGAGGAGACAGATTGAGCAGCTCTGGACTAGGGAGTGGGCTAAGATGGACTGGATCGCAGAGGAGGTACACGGGTCTTAGCCGAGTTGAGCAGGATCTGCCAGGAGACAACCCTACAAGCCAAGCAGCAGTGTTGGGAGGAGGAAAGAGAACTCCAGCGAGACCTAGCAACCACTCAGAGACTACTCCAAGAGGCACCAGGGAATCCCACTCTCCACACACAAGAGGCGCTCTAAGTTCTCCTTCCGTACCTCAGCAGGCTTTTGGGTGCGAAAGGGGGACACAATGTGCAGGGAGTTCTTTCAGGTGCATCAGCCTCGCACCTCACAAGGTCACATTCGCAGCCTCCGTGATCAGTACAGGAGGATTCGCTCTAGCCCAGATGAGGTGATGACGATTACCACTGACTTCTACAGACAGCTTTTTCAGCAGGAGGCAGTCTCAACCAGAGTATAGCGTTGTAGACAGCAGGTCTGGGATTGCATTCTGTCCCTTGTCACAGAGGAGATGGGACGCTCCCTCCTAGACCCCTTCACAGAGAAGGAGCTAGCTTAGGCCTTCCATCACAAGATGGGCAGAAATGCTCGGGAGAGGATGGTCTTTCTAAGGCCTTCTTCACTACCTATAGGAAGGTGGTGAAAGACCCCCTACTACTAGCCTTTCAGGAGATTTTCAGCTCAAGACAACAAATGCCAAGGAGTTTATTGGCAGATCTTGTCAGTCTCCTCCCCAAAGGAGGAGACCCGTTGGAGCTGTCCCAGTGGAGACCGATCACCTTGTTGTAAGTGGCCTATAAGGCACTGGCCAAGATGATCCGTAGTCAACTCCGCCCCGTGCTTCTGGACATCATTCATGACACCCATACAAGTTTTGTCCATGATAGGAGCATCCTAGACAATATCTTCACTTTCTTCGAGGCAATCGAGTGGGCTCAACACAGTGGACAGGGATTGGCAGTACTCCTGGATTTTGAGAAGGCCTATGACAAGGTTGACTAGGACTTCTTAGAGGGCAACATGGCAAGGTTAGGCTTCCCCCAAGCATGGATCAATGGGATTTCTGCACTGTACAGATCAGCCACTAGCAGGGTTCTCAGTGATGGCAGGAGGGAGGAGGAGTTTCGACTAGAGAGATCTGTCCAGCAAGTCTGCCCTCTTGCCCCGTATCTTTTCTTACTCTTTGCAAAGGCGATGTCCTGCTTCCTCTACTCACGTGCGAGCGGGCTACGTGGCCTTCGACTTCCGCTGAGGGAGGAGACTGAACTTTTGGACTCAGAGTATGTCGATGATACCGCTCTTTATGTAGAGGATGATGAGCTGATGTTGGAGAGAGTGAGACTAGCTCTGGAGGTATTTTGCACTACAGCTCAAGCGAAAATCAACTAGTAAAAAGTCGATTGATTTTCTTACACATCCAAAATCTAGCACGGACTGGGGTGTCCACTTGGGGTTCAGATGGGTGAGTAGCAAGGGACAAACCATCCGATATTTAGGGTTCCAAGTGGGACTCCACATCACTCCTGCCCAGTAGTTTCTTCCAGTTCTCCACTCTATTAGGCAGAAGTTGACCTACTCGAGCACAGTCCGCCTTTTCTTAGCGGGCCTAGCCCTAGTGGTCAGCCACGTCCTCCTAGTGACGGCTTGGTACACCGCCTCTTGTTGATACATCTCCTCATCTTGTGTGGTTCAGCTTCACCGCCTAGTGCGGAATTTTCTCTCAGCTGGCTCAAATGGTTCCAGGGATTCCCAGCCAAGGTAGCATGGGCGACCATCATCCAGCATCGGTCTGAGGGAGGGCTTGGGATCATCGACCCAGAGTTCCAGAGCCTAACCCTTTTGGGCAAGCTAGTGGTTCATGGTCTCACACAAGGTGGGAAGACTTGGAAAGTCCTGTTGGAGGGTCTCCAAGAGTGCAATTGCAATGGATGGAGGCCATCCTTGAGATGGATCTTCACGACTACCCAAATCACACTCCCTAGATCTTCATTTCTCCACAACTTACTTTGAGTGTGGCAAGACCTTTGCAAGGCCCTAGTTCAAAGGCCCCCGGGATGTCAGGAGGAGCTAGACCGCTAACCGATGGTCTGGAATCCCCAAGTTAGAGATTGGGATGAGATACAATTTGGCGAGCACCCCCACATCCAATGGGCTGGCTTGGAGGCGATCCCTATTTGTACTATCATGACGTGGTGAGAGGTGTGCAAAATGGCGGATCACGAGGTGTTGCACCGAGCATCAGGTTGTCATCGAGGAGCTGAGGTGAGGAGGAGGGAGATTGACTCATCGATCCCTCAAGAATGGCTAGACCGCCCGATCCGAGAGCTGGTGGAGCTTGGTGAGGTATGGGCTGCTAGATTCTCACTGACAAGTATCCCCTTACAGGTGGCACATAGAGTGGGCAGTGCTCCCTACAGGACTTTCTTCACCGTGCAAGATGAGAGATGGTTGGTTCTTGACAAAGGGCAGCAAAATGAGGAGATTGTTGTCCTTCCTTAGAGGAGGATTTGTGTGGTTGGACTCTAGGGAGCACCTAGCGACTGGACCCTTATGTGCCCTAGGAGGAGTTTCGGGAGTGGCACCTTTGGATATGGGAGAGCAGGCCACTTGATGAGCTGGACTGGGACCTTGGAGAGTGGCTATGGCCAGTCACTGCGGTCGCCAAGAAGCCACTGAGATTCGTGGAGTAAACTAGGATTGGTAGACATGTACTGATGTAGGAGGACATGGATTGGGCACCTTCGCATAGCAGATATTGGGCAGAGCACAACATTACGAATGCCTTCCGTCGCACTTTCTAGTATTGCGTGTGGGACAGCTGGAGGCTGAGAAGGGTGTCATATTTCCTTTCGCTTTTGGCACATGGCGGTCTGGTTGTTGAGAGTTAGTTGGCTCAAATGCAACAGGATGGAGGTTGCAAGCGCTACCCATAGCAGCACTTGGAAACTCCAAAGCATTGCCTTTGGTCTTGCGAGACGACACAGCTTGTGTGGAGAGGAGCCTGCCTCTGTCGTGTGGCACCCAGCCTTAGCTGTATCTCGTGGAGGGCTTTTTGCTTGCAAGCAATCAGCCAAGGCTGTCACCTTTTGTATCACGCCAAGATGCAGGACACGATTTTTCTCATCAAGGATGGATCTTGTGCACTAGTCGGCTTGGAGGCTTTACCTAGCCACCAAGTATTGGATCCCACAGCAGAGCGGTCAGAGATATGGGAGATCATAGGGAGTCTTGCAGGATGGCACATTTGGAAGGCACGCTGTCAAGTGGTTTTTGGCGGGGAGTGCCTTTCAGTATATGCGACTTTGGCAAAGCTTTGGGCCTCCATCATCCACTCCCTCCGCAGCCGTTGGGACCAAGTGCAGGGCGAGTCTCGAGCTCATCGAGAGCTCCGTCTTCACTTTCTGCTCACTTGGGGCGGCCATAACCTATTCTTCACCATGCAGGCGGGCAGCCCCAGATGGCGATACACCCCCCTTCCATGGCTTCTTGCCCCCAAACCGCCTTGAGAGGCTTGTATATGTGATGGATTTGTGATTTGCATCAGCTCCAACTAGTCTATTGAGCACGTGCACTTCGTTGTAATCAGCCTTCTAAGTAATATAATTAGCCACATTTTACTTGCAAAAAAAAACAAGCATTGTGATCATCTGACTATGCATCATGTTTCGCTGGACAACAATGTTTTGCTGAATTTGGCCAGAAAATGGCTATGTGCAACTTTCTCCCTCCCTTGATATTGATTGGCATAAGTGCGTACAATCAGGGCTGAATGCCATCATCTGACTTCTTCTGGGAACATTTTAAGTTTTAACTAATTAGAGCTGAAAAGGACAGCATGTTGCCGTCCATACCTCTATAGCATTTTAGGTTTTAACTAATTACAGCTGAATAGGACAGCATGTTGCAGTCCACACCTCTATAGCAGACATGTTGCACATTGTCTTCTTCTGAGTATGTCCTGCTTGTGAGCCTCAGTCTGAGTCAAATGACAACTTTGGGAGCTCTGTGATTGTCAGTCTGTCATATGTTCTCATATGTCAATCTTCTTCATTTCATGCACATTAGGCGGAGATGAGTGCATTTGCCACTTATCCTTGAGTCTGTTCACACTGCACACTTACGATCAGTGGGTGCATTTGTCACTTATAACATGTGGCAGTAGGGATGCCCTATTTTCATACTTTAGCCAGCCAGATCAGCTGGTTGGGCATCATCATTATCAAGCCGTCTTGTTTCTTGGTCACTCCCTATTTCTAGCTGCCCGATCCCTGCCTCCCACACCCAAATCAGATCATCACTCGGCCACATCTTCCTCAATTACATCTCCTACCATTAGTCTGGCACCCTCACTGAAGCACCTCTGCAGTGTAGGGGTTGATTCTGTGCAGCCAATGCTTTTAGATTAGTATTCTTTCTGTTCTTTTGTGTTTTACCTTTTTTCTCTCCTCTAATGTATTTCTCTTCCATTGCACACTCTCAGATGCTATCATCAAAGAGATTGAGAGCCCGTTTTTGCAATGTTTTCAGCCTGTTTTGCTGCATTCAGACCCCTTGCAGCTAGGTGACCTGTTGTGGACACCCCTTCTGCTATAATGAGCCCCTTAACATTGCTGGTGTCATAAAAACACATGTATTCTCCATAACAGCAGGTGGTTTTCTGCTCCAACAGATAGTACTTTCTAAAATGCACACCTCGGCAATCTTCCATCTGCAAAACGCAGTCTGACTGCCCATTTTGCAGCTGAGGTCAATCCCTAAATCAGATTGTCTTCAAAAATCCCCCTTGTTGGACTGAACGAAGCATTTGGAGCAAACGATGGATCATTTTTACCTTTTTATAGGTCGGTTTTTCCTTCAGAGGCCACTAAAGTGAACATGTAACAGGGAACAAAGAGCCATCCCCCAGGAGGAAGTCCCCATCAAAATGCAGCATATGTTCTTGATTTTTGCAGGTTATTTGAAGGATACACATGGAAAACTGATACAATTTCCAAGATCAAATAGAGAGAGTCTCCCAAAGAGATTGTGAGGACTGCAGAAGCAATGAACAAGACCATGAAGTTCAATGTTTTAACCGTTGTGGCTGTGAGGATCATTGTGAAGAAGGGGAGATTGGGAAGATCGATGTGAAGACCATGATCATGTAGATTGTGAGGATCCACACGAACACCACAGAGATCATGACACACATTGAGATCCAGTGCGTGACCAGCCACCCTCCCATCCACTATCTCTTTATCACTCCCATCTTTCTTCATCATCCACATCTTCCATTCCATGGATGGCCATAATTGCATGACAGATGCAGGTTCCCATTTTTCCCCAACTCCTGGAGAAATATCTTAAAGATCATGTAGAATGAGTGACGAAGTTTTAAGAGTAGCAATACCTCATGGAAGCTCATATCTACAACAAATAAAGGAGATTGAGATAAGTAATGTCTAGTGGAACTGTGCATATATGAATGGCCACATGCAGGAGACAAGATAGCATTCAATGCTTCTTTTATGTGCAGGTACAGAGGCAAGCTCCTTTTGCTCAGTCTTGGACCCATGGGAGTTTGTTTGTACCTCAGCAAGGATCCCCAAGTGGATTTACATTAGCAAGCAATAGACTTATCTTTGTCTGGATGTGCCATTCAAAACCCTTTGATGTTTTTCTCAAACATAATCATACAGTCTATCCTCAACAAATGAACAAATTGAAACAATGGACCATATCAACCACCTCATGCAGTCACGTAGAGAAGCTCATACAACTAAATCAAGTTTTTGATACCACCTGTTTATGCTTTTACCTTGCTTCTGCACTTTGCTCATATTTCTCAAGCATAGAAAGTTGATTAGAAAGATCTCCATCACTTGTAGACTCATGCTCAGTCTTTTCTGGTGTAATGCTAATTCTAGTTTTCCCCTGTGCACCTGTAAGTTAACATTGACCTCAGTCAAAAATGTTTTCTAAAGTATCCTCATGCTTTCTAACAATTGAAATCTTTACTATTTATGTTCCTTCTCCTATCTTGCACATATCAAGGAAATAAACTTAAAGGCTGTAGTGGCTCTAAGTGTGCCAGGGTCGTGCCCAGCAGTATGTTCTCTCCTTTGTCATTGCTGAAGCCTCCCTACAGCTTCACGAAGGGAACTCTACAGCAAATTTAGATGGTACCGGTGAGGTGAACTGAGAGTGTGAGAAGAATGTGAAATGAGAGTCATGCCATCCGTGTGATTGGGTGTGCTAGTGCCTAGTGTTGCAGGGGTGACTAGAGATGAACCATACACAAAACAAGACACACACACACACACACAGAGTTCATGAAGCAACGAGGAGGTGGTTATTACAGGTATCGACCTTCCTCCAGGCTCCATGCTGAAGACCAGCCTGGACACGAAGCTGCAGGCCAGCAGGTTCATCTGTTGCCTCAGACAGATTAGGGTGCACAGGTGTGCAGAAAGGATATGCAGCAGTTCAGACTGTGTAGCACAAGGGGCAGATGGGGGCCGAACCAGATCAGAAGCAGAAAACGAGGCAAGGGAAGGATGTTTGTTCAGTTCAGTTCAGTCCAATACAGCGCAGCATAGGGGCAGTGATGGAAACCTCTTGTGGCATCGACATGGATTTTCTGGACCAGCACTTGGCATGGGTGGAAGGTAAAGTTGATTTGGATACTGATATGGAGTCTCGGGCTGACGACACCCCTGAAGATGCTGAAGCCGATGAAGTGGGAAAACACCACAAGATAGTGGTGGATCCTACGGACATGAGTGCATTGGGATCTTTGCTGCAAGGTGTGAGTTCTGCTTTGCAGGGGCAAGGGAATATGTATCAAGGTATGCTGGCTCAAGCTAATAGCTTGATGAGTAAGTATGTCCACGCAAATGATGGTAAGGCATGCACATTACCAGACAAAGGGCATGTGGTGGCAGTACTGGGTGCAGACATTGTGTTACAGAAAATTGCAGCCTTCCATGAGCGGGCTGCATCTCTTACTTCACTAGTCATGTTCCCCTCATTACTCATATCAGGACTTGGCTTGAGGGTATGCTGTCATGTAATGATTTGTTGCAAGAACATGGGAATGGTCAAGTGCAGGCCACTCAGTGGAGGACATTTATGATGGGCCGAAAGGATGCTTTGAGGTTCTCTTTCATACCCCTCAAGCTTAGGCCTAGATCATGCAAAGTATTCCTTTGTTTGCGGATGGCCAATTAGTTCATGTTGTTCCGTGGTGGCCCTTGCAAGAATTTCAAGAGGTACTTAGACAAGCATGCGCAATTTGAGTGGAAGTGGTTAACTTCCCTTCGCATCTCTGTTGGCTTCTTCCACTAGTCTTGCACTCTCTTGGGAACGTTTTGGTGCAATCCTGCTTGGCTTCCCATAACCAAAACCGTGCTTGTTTGCTCTAAGATACTAGTAACGTTCTCCCAACTAAAATACATTTTCAAGCTCTTGGGTTGCCTTCCTTGTTTTATGAGTTGCAATGGGGAACTTTTGCAGGTCACTACTCTAGATATGGATAGTTGAGACACATTATGTCTGAATGTATTCAGGAGCATGTGGAATCATAGCCCCGTATGGATTCAAAGGAGCAGAGACAAATGCACGTGCAAGCAGCTCAAGCCCTGTCTCAAAAGCAAAACACATCTCCTCTTCCACCTATTGGGCAATCAGGGTTTAAGGATTTGGGTGACATTCGACTATTGGAGATGTCAAACCCCTCTTATCCTGATCAATCTTCTAAGGAAGCCCCTTGGGTAACAGTGGTGAAGCACAATGCTTGCCAAGATGTTCATTCGACTTTTTCTTCCGGCAGTGCTTAATATGTGGGTGGAGAAACAACATGCCCTCTCTAATCCTTTTCCTCTAGTCTTGGAAATGATCCATCCTCTAGTAGATGCCTTCAACGCTCAATTAGGGCATATGGCATTGAGATTTAGTCAGCCCTTCCTGTTGCATGATCAATTTTCAGAATACATGCTACAATTGATAGCTTCGTTTGGCAAACACACTCTATGTGCAGGATTGGAAGCATGGGCGATCTTTCAGAATAATGCACGGGCTTTGTCAAGAGCTTATGGGATTCAGAAAGCATCTGCTTTTAATGCTGAATTACAGCATTTGCAACCTGTTGGAAACATCTCTCACCTTGCAGCAAGCCGGTGACTCATCTAATGAGTTGATCACTTACTTTAAATGGTCGAAATGCAGAGTGCAGGCTCTCCATGTTGAACAATATGCAAAATATAAACTGCTGGCCTGTTTGGATGCCTTGTATGATAGTAATTTCCAAACACAGCAATTTTTTGTTAGACTTCATCAAAAATATGCACGTGAGAATATTATGTGTTTCTTGGACATGCAAAAAGAGGTGGTCAATCACTAAGCCTCATTTTATAATACAGATGTGCCTCCAATATTATAATGTTTTGTTGGGTCCCCAAGAAATTCTTACTAATGTGGTTTGGGTTGCCCATGATTATGTGGTGGGCATGGTGCGTGAGCAAGTGAAAACTGAATGGGCAGATTTTATGGAGGCCGATAGCAGTGAGGAGGAGGTTGAGGAGGTGGTGTCTCATTTGCCTCGCAAGAAAAGCCTTGGTTGGGATGGCTTGCCCAATGAATTATTCTCGACATATGCGGGGCATCTTAAGGATCCATTGGCCCAGCTCTCAACAAATTTGGAGATCAGGATGCATGCCCTCAAATTGGAAGATTGCAATGCTTCACCTACTGCCCAAGGTTCCCTTGCCACAAACCTTAAAGCAATGGAGACCTTGGCTTGGATATGGCAGGGACTAGTGGCATGCGCGCGATGTGGTGAGCCAGAAGAGACACAAAGACATTGCCTATCGGACTGTCTGAGAGCCCAAGAGATTTGGAGGAGAGCTCCTAGGATAGTATTCCATGGTACAGCAGAGTCCATGGTGGCAACATGGGGGGCTATAGCTTGGGCCACAGACAGAGGTCCAGCATGCGGCTACGAGGACACTCCGGGAAGCATTTCTTTTCTCATCATTGGACAACATTTGAGCACAATCCCTGCCCCCGACTACTCACAGACACAGTGGACTCACAGACATTATCACAGATGGGAGCTGATTTCCAGCATTATAGCTTGGTACATATGGACTACGAGATGTAGCCAGGTCATTGATCTTCAGGATATACCCACTGGGGAGTCTTAATCGAGGATTTGGACAGAGATAGTCCACACTCTCTGTGGGAGATGGGACAGGTTGCAGGGCAGCTCTAAGAGGATGAGAAAGAAAAGAGAGGCTTTCCTGCGGATTTGGGATTCAGACACCTTCTTTCATACTACCCCTCAAATGGTCTGGCACTTTAGCCCACCGAACTCGTTGTTTACACAAACATTGTATCTTTAATGTACTTAGTTACTCTTCACAAAGTTTCTTGTACTTTGTATTTACCTTAGGGGGCTTTCTCCAAGGTATTATTAATAGAATTCTCTTTTCTTGGAAAAAAAAAAGCAGCGGAGACCCATTTGTGTTATAGGATCTCTTTATAAAATTTTCTCCAAGATCATCGCAAAAAAACTGCAAAAAGTTTTCCTACAATTGATTCACCCACGATAGTATGATTTTGTCAAGGGTCACAACATCATGCATAATATCCTAAATATACAATTCGGGATTGACTATGCTAAAGCCTCTAACCAACAACTTGTTATGATTCAACTCGATATCGAAGAGAGTTTTGATCATGTAAGCTAGTCGTTTCTTCGACACTTGATATCTGCCATGGGGTTTGGGCCTCAAATGGTATCTCTTATTGGCACTATCAACATTAATGCACTAATGCACATCGCACGTAATGGAGGGGTTGACTAATGAGACTGCCCTCACTCGCTTCACTAGGGATGCCCTGTTAGTCCCTTGCTATTTGCCTTGGTGACTCATTCGATGCTCTCTCTACTTGATAAGTTGGCTATTGATGATGAGATCGTTGGATTGACTCTTCCTAGTGGAGAAAAACTCTTGGATCAATCTCTCCGCTGATGATTCTTTTATGTTCCTCAAGGCTAAAAGATCCAACTTGGAAGGGCTAAATGGTCCACAAATTATAAGTAACAATACTTGGAGGTTAGAGAGAGAATGAGAGAGTTGAGCCTTTCAAGTTTCAAGATTCAAGAATCAAGAGACATAGGGGTTTGGGGGAAAGACAGAATCGAGATAGATATTAGAGAGAATAGGAAGATAGATAGTTATGCATAAATTATAATGAAAGAAAGTGAAACAAAGTTAAAAGGCAATGTATACCTCAATGATAGCTTGCCGAATGTGGCGTAGATGAATGCGCCCATCATTTTGCTCCCCCTCTTGCCGGTATCTATGGCCCGCAAAAATTAAGTGCTGAGTGGATATGAGACGAGTATGTTGATGATACCCTATTTCTTACGATCACTCCATCTGTCGGTGAGAATGAAGTGACCATATTTTATCCATACAGTCGGGATAGGATCAAGCGCTCTAAGCGTTCCAGGTGGGACTCGACATCACTCCTGCCCAACAATTTCTTCCACTTCTCGACTCTTTTGAGCGAAAGATGACCTACTGGAGCACAGTCCGCCTTTCCTTAGCGGGCCGAGCCCTGGTGGTCAACCAGGACCTCCTAGCGACGGCTTGGTACATCGCCTCTTGTTAGTACTTCTCCTCGTCTTGTATCGTTCAGCTTCGCCACCTGGAAAGACCTTCTGCAAAAGGGTCTCCAGGAGTGGAGACGGAGGCTTGGCAATGAATGGAGGCCATCCTTGATATGGATCTTCACAACTGCCCACATCACACCACCCAGATCTTCCTTCCTGCGCAACTTACTTCGAGTGTAGCAAGGCCTTCGCAAGGTCCTAGTTCAAAGGCCCCCAAGATGTCAAAAGGAGATAGACCGCCAGACGGTGAACTAAAACCCCCAGGTCACAGACTGGGATGGGATACAGATTGGTGAGCGCGCCCGCATCCAGTGGGCTGGCTAGGAGGCTAGCCCTGCTCGTACTATCAAGATGTGGCAAGAGGTGTACAAGATGGCAGATTAGGAGGTGTTGCACTGGGCATTAGATTGTCAGCAAGGAGCTGAGGTGAGGAGGAGGGAAAGTGACTCAGCGATCCTTCAGGAGTGGCTAGAAGCCCCAATCCGACAGTTGGTCGAGCTTGGTGAGGTGTAGGCTGCTAGATTCTCACTGGCAGGTATCCCCTTACAGGTGGTATGTAGAGTGGGCGGTGCCCCCTATGGGACTTTCTTCATCGTGCAGAATGGGGGATAGTTGATTCTTGACAGAAGGCAACAGGATGAGGAGATTGTTGTCCTTCCTTGGAGGAGGATTCATGTGGTTGGACTCTAGGGGAAGACCTAGCGCCTGGACCCTTATATCCCCTGGGAGGAGTTTCAGGAGTGGCGCCTTTGGATATGTGAGAGCATGCCACTTGATGAGCTCAACTGGAACCTTGGAGAGTTGCTATGGCCGGCCAGTGCAGTCACCAAGAAGCCACTCAGGTTCGTGGAGTACACAGTCAGGATTGGTAGACATATACTGACCCAAGAGGACATGGATTGGGCACCTTCGCATAGAAGATATTGGCCGGAGCACAATATTATGGATGCCTTCCGTTGCACTTTCAGGCAACGCCTACAGGACCGCTGGAGGCCGTCCCCAGGAGGGTGTCATATTTCCTTTCGCATTTGGCACATGCAGTTCTAGCTATTGGAAGTTGGTTGGCTCAGATGCAGTAGGATGGAGATTGCAAGCAATGTGGCATTTAGCTCTCCTAAGGATGCAGGCACTTGCTTTTTTGGCAGTGGTGCATCTGCGCACATGACATCTTGCGGAGATTTATTTGCTTCTGTTGGTGCAACTTCAGTTGGTAAGTCTGTAAAGTGTGCCAACAATACATCATACCCTATTAGAGGTATTGGGGAGATTGTGCTCATAGCCATTGATGGCTCTATTCTCCGCCTACAGGATGCTTTGTTTGTGCCAAGCATAAAGAAGAATCTACTCTCTATTTCTTCTTTAGCACGTTGTGGATTGCTGATCACATTTGATGATGACAGATGCATGGTGAGAGACAAAGAACACATGACTTTGGTCTTGACAGGTTCTTTATGTCATGGGTTATATGAGTTAGTTTATCAGTCAACGTACTTGGCATACACTCTTACTCCTGCTATGATACAGCGAGAGTTATGGCATGCTAGGATGGGGAATGTGAACTTTGGTAGCTTGATTCTCTTACAGCATACACAGATGCTAGATGGATTACCTCTATTGGAGACACCTCCTGAGCACTTGTGTGAATGATGTATTTTGGGAAAAATGCATCGTTTTTTGTTTCCCCATGATGTTGCTTTTAGAGCAACAACCAGGTTGCACTTACTGCATTCAGATGTATATGGGCCTATGCAAATAAAGTCATTGGGAGAATGTTACTATTTTGTGACCTTTATTAATGACTCTACTTGATTTAGCTGGGTCCACTCTTTGGTCAAAAAGTCAGAAGTATATGATGCATTCTTGGCTTTTGTTGCACTTCTTGAAAATGAGCCTGGTTGTAAAATTCAGACTCCGTTCGCACCAAGGGAGGGAATACATGTCCTCTATGCCAAATTCTTTTTTGAAGTAGAAGGGCATTGTCCATCAATACACTACTGCTTATACTCCACAGCAAAATGGGGTTGTAGAGAGGAAGAATCGGTCACTCATAGAGATGGCCAAATGTATGCTAAAAGCAAAGAGCTTGCCACACAATTTTTGGATGGAAGCAATTATGTGTGCTTGCCATGTTCCCAACAGATGCCCCACCAAAGCTTTGAAGAAAATTACACCTTTTGAGGCTTGGAACAGCCGAAAAACCTTGTGTTGGACCCTTTCATACCTTTGGATGCCTTGCATATGCACACATTCCACGAGTGCTCAAAAAAGAGTTAGATAACAAGGCTATCAAATGCATTTTTGTGGGACATAGTAGTGAGAGCAAAAGGCTACAGAATCAATGATCCTGTTTCTAAAAAGGTTTTTGTTAGTAGGGATGTACTATTTGATGAAAAATCAGAATTGTCCCTAGCTGGTTTAGACACATATCAGGCTGCCCATGACGTATTTGAAGGGCTCCTACCCATTACATTTGGCGATTCAGCTAGAGTTTCAGCAAGTGAACTCAATGTTCAGCCAGATGCTCCTTTGGAAAATGCAGAAAATCAGCCATTGGCTGATCTGAATATTAAGCAAAGTGCTGACACTGAAATTCAGCAAGAGCTTATGCACAATCAGGAGCCAAGACAAATGCCTAGATAGTATTTACAAACTATGAAAGATAGTCATTTGGATGCACCCATGGCTGGTCGTACTAGAAGGCAAGCTCGTATGCATGATACTGCACATACCATGGAGTTTGTTATGGCAGCAAGCAGAATTGATAATGAGGAGCCTGAATATTTTGAGGATGCACAACAAAGTGTGCATTGGATGGCAACAATGCAAGCTGAATTGGATTCTATCGCTAAGAATCAAACACGGGATTTAGTGTCTTTGCCCTTTGGGAAGAAAGCCATTGGAACAAAATGGGTCTACAAGCTGACATGGAATGCAGATGGATCCATTCACAAATATAAGGCAAGGCTTGTAGCTAAAGGCTATACACAGAAGAAAGGCATTGACTATGAGGAGACATTTGCTCCTACCTCCCGAATGACGACCATCAGGTCTATGGTTGCTTTGGTTGCCCATTATGGATGGATTGTGCACTGGTTGGATATTAAAACTGCATTTTTACATAGGGAACTTCATGAGGAAGTATATGTACAGCAGCCCATTGGTTTTGCAGTTGAGGGATCCGAACACTTGGTTTCCAAGCTGAAAAAGGCTTTATATGGTTTGAAACAAGCTCCTAGAGCTTGGTATGCAAAGATAGATGCCTTTTTGCTCAACCAAGGGTTTATAAGCAACTCATCTGAGTCTACCCTTTACGTATGTAAAGAGGGGAATCCATGCTGATCATTTGTCTATATGTTGATGATTTTTCGCCTAGATGGACATATGCTGATCAGATTTCAGCATTCAAACAAAATTTGCAGCAAACTTTTAAAATGTCAAACTTGGGGTCTTTGCATTATTTCTTGGGCATTCAGTTCATACATGATGCTAGAGGTATTGGTTTATCACAATCAAGATACATTGGTAAACCTCTTGAAAAGTTTGGCTTACAGGATTGCAAGCTAATCTGTACACCAATGGAACCTATGCTAAAACTGTCATTACATGATGATTGTGATTTGTTTGAGATATACACATATACTCCCACAGTTGGATGTCTTATTTACCTATGCAACACTAGGCCGGACATACAATTTGCAGTTTCAGCCCTGAGCAGATATGTGCATCCGCCACGCATGTCACATTGGCAAGCTGTTAAGCATGTCTTTTGTTACTTGCAAGGTACTAGATCTCTTGGATTGCTTTATGCCAAGGGGGGACCACTGCAGTTACATGCTTACAGTGATTCTAATTGGCCTTGTGATTATGATTCACGTCACTCCACTAGTAATTGTTTCTTTCTTGGCTCATCTTGTATATCTTGGCTTAGCAAGAAACAATCCACTGTTGCCACATCATCATGTGAAGCTGAATACAAGACAGCTTTCACTACCACAGTTGAATGCGTATGGATTAGATGCTTGCTAGCTGATCTGGATGTATCTGTTACGGAGCCTACTCCTTTGTTAACTGACAGTCAGAGTACCATTGTAGTGGCACGGAACCCAGTGTTTCATGCACGTACGAAACACATTGAGATACATTATCACTTTGTTAGAGAGAGGCTACATGCAGGTGATATCAGCCTTGTCTATTATCCTACCACCAGTAATGTGGCAGACATCTTCACCAAAGCTCTTCCTCGTGACAAATTTGAAGCATTTCGCAATGCTTCGAATTTGATCTCCTTTGGTGGCGGATGATCCTTGTAGTTTTGACCACTCTTCACTCCAGGGGGATTTGTTGGGTTTTCACTCACATCTACGCTCACAGAGGAGAGTCGGTGATTAGTAGGATAGTAGGGCATTTTTTACTCTCGATACGAGAGGTTTTTTCCCCCAAACTTATTGTCTTCTTTCGTATGTGCTTATATCACATACTTATGGGCACTCATCGTGTTCAAGTGTGAACACCCCCTACAGCCCTAAGGTTTAAGGGTTGTACTTTGTACTTTCAGATTGCACTCTTTTAGTCTATTGCATTGGGTGTCATGCGTCACTCTCCACACTATCTACTGCACTCTGAGCTAAGCTTCGATCCTCTCTCCATCTCACAAGGAGCACCTTTTGTAGATGAGAGAAGGGTCAAACAATCAAAAAAGGGTCAACAGTCAAAGAGAGCTACCAGTTGGATGGATTCGAAGGGGAACTAGGGGAGGACTGCATGACTAGAAAAGGGGGTGGGCTGAAGTATCCAAGGCTTCCCACCCCCCTAAAGTGCCATGCAGGATGACATGTGCAGACGGAACGCATAGAAATGCAGGGAGATACACCAGACACGGTGGCCAAGGAGAGGCCTATTTTTTCGCACGAATACCTACTGTATTGTACCGTATGGTATGGACGGTACCATACAACGTAGGAGTGAAACTATGGTCTTCCCATGTTCATGATAGGTTTATGTACTGGAAATCTATCATGATCAGCATAATCTCATATTTTTTACCCTTGCTTCCTTGGACTAAGAAGTCTCTCTTGGAATTGGTGTAGCTCATCTTCTTTATGTTGTGGAAAAAGAAAGGTAATCACTCACGTCAAGTGTGGATATCTTGGCAACATGTTACTACTCGAAAGCAACTAGAGGGAGCTACTTAGTTGGATATTAATTTTCAGATGATAGCTCTGAGAATGGCGCTTTTGCAAGCCCTATGTGGGCAGCGTCATCCTTGGACTGATTTTGCAAAAAAATTTATCAAGGAGATTGGTATTTCCCATGGTCGCACGGTTATCCACACATTGTGGTGACATGTGTTGAATTCTACATGGCCTCATAAAATTTCACAATCATTTCTCCTTACTCGTTTGATTACCTACTAGCAAGAGACTCTTCACTTCACAGTTTGGCATCCTCCTGATCTCCAAAAGGAGGCTAGCTCATTACACACAGAAGTGTTGGATAGATAGGGCTGCAACGGTACATGATGATGTCATTTCTAGGCAATCCCATCTCTATTCTTTACGTTGCATACACCAGTACTTTTGAGTGCCTAGAGGCTATAGACACATTTGATCAACATCGCAAAAGCAACTTCAATAGTATAATCCATTGCCTGCTTTTTGGCCTACTTCCCCTTGACATGATAGGATGTTTGTGACTTGATGACCTTCAAAAAAGGTCGGCTAATCAAACCTACCATAGGGTAGAGGATAAGAGAAGGGTCACTGAGAAAGCCAATAAGGTCTAGCATGCTCAGGATAGCAAAGTGAAGTGGCCGGACAAATTTCTTCAATCGTGGAGATCCAACATTCCTCATCAGGGGAAATTTTTTAAATGGAGACTACTTACACAAGTTCTTTCCCACTGAGGATGTGTTATGTGTCCGCAAGATCTCAATTGGTAGATGTATCTTTTGTACTAAATGTGATGAGACACGAGATAGATTTGGAGTTTTGTTTCCTGTGTGTAGATCTCACTGACTTGCCAACAAACGCCCACATCCGCTCTTGGGTCTTGGGCAAGATGCTTCTATCCATTTTGCAATCAGATCATCCCTGCCTCTTCCATTTTCTCAAATGGATAGCTCTCTGCCACATACGGCACACCCATAATGCCTTCATTTTTTATTCGGCCTCAAGTATCCATGGTCATGTGGCTCATGTTGCAAGATTACTGTTATGGCTGATCTCTTCCATGGTTTTAACAGACTTGGTCCTTCCAGATGTGGCTACTCCTTGGTTGGATATTGTTCGCTCTACTCCTATTGTGCCACCTGCATGATATTTGTGTGCTATGTTTGGCAACCTTTTGGCTTGACTTGTGATTTTTAAGATTTTTGTGCCTGGACAAATGGCACAATTAAATACTTTTATTTAATTTAAGCTTCTTCATGAAAAAAACAATAAGTGAAGTCTAGAGAGAAAGAGCTCTACATCCGGAGACAAGTGCACAGAAGTACAAAGGCAGAGAGGTCTGAAAGATGAGGGCTAGAGGCACGAAGTCTAGAGGAAAGAGAAGAGAAAGAGTGAAGTCTGAAGAGAAGGGGGAAGAGAGAAGTCTGGAGACAAGTATGGTAGAGTCATCTTGTATCTTATAATCATGTAATCTTGTACTTTTTTCATAATTAATACAATTACGTTTACAAGAAAAAAAGGGATAGAAGAGTGAGATAGTAACACTTGGAGGGGAGAGAGACAAAAGTACACAAATTTACAAAGCACACACTTCTATTAGCACAAAATGATTGCTTGATATACTAGCCGCCTTTCCTCTCTTTTTATAGCTGAAGAGGGAGGGGAGAGCAAAAGAACATATAATATCTGGAAACCTTGGAGTGGTGGAGGATGTTTTCTCTAGATCTGTCGCCCAAAAGTCTTTAGGTCAGGCAGCCTTGCAAGTCAGGTCTAGTCTGCCTCAGAAACCCTCCAGACCAAAATTCTAGAGGAAAAATCTCTGGCGAGGGAGTTCTTGAGGTACGTCTAAGTCAGGTCCACCAAAGTCCAAGAAGTCTCCAGAGAAAGTCTAGTCTGGAGAAAAGTCAAAAAATCCCTCTAGAGAAAAATCATAAGTTACTCAAGTAGAGCACTAAAAAGTAACCTACTAAACTACCTTGTACATGATAAAAGATTGTTCCTATGTTATATACAAAGTGAATACAACTGGAACACTTGCTGCTATATACAAGTATGAAATACAACTCAAAGCTTTTTCTTTAATTCTATACCAAAGAGCTCATGTGTGGTGTTCCCATGTGGTGTACACTCTCTCTGTTTATTATAGACCTCCACACTGGCTTTTGACCTAGCCCTTGAATTAGACTAACTCTTCTTTCATATTATAGACCTCGAGATTGGCTTTTAACATAACCCTTGTATTAGACTACCATTTGGAATTATGGACCTCCAGATTGGCTTTTCCCATAGCCTGAATTAGACTACCTTTTTATTTTGTGTTTTATCATCAAAATCGCATACAGGGCTTGTATTGTATTTCACCTTGATCTCTTTTGGTTAGGATGATTTGAAATTCTCTTCTCAGGAGAAAATAACTTTTATGGTTCTTTATGTACCCATCTAGATCCTATTAGAATAATGCACCCTGGATAGGTTTACATAATTCCCAATCATAAAATAAGGACATTTTTCTTACTTTTCAGTACTTTGCTCTTAACCATGAGGCCATATTTGGTTCTATTAGCTCGTGGTTCTGTTTTGTACTGACCACAAAGTCACAATTCTGGAAAGTAGTTGACATCTTAACAAGAACCTATTTTGGTTATCATACCAGCCACTTGAGATGTTCTTTTAAGCCCCACTTCGGGAACCTCAGCACAGAAAATCACCCCATTTGCACCTCCAATAAATAGCCTGCCATCTCCTACAATCAAAGCAGTGATTCCCCCTGTGTAACCATCATACAATTGGACGTCAACAACTTTTTGAGGTTGACGCAGTGGATCTAACACAGCGTTCCGGATTTGCAAAGCACCATCCTCTGCCCCACTGACAAGAATAGAAGTCTCTGAATGTAACACTGCAAAAAAGCACACAATAGTGCTGTAAGGCCATTGTTGATACTGTTTACTTGGTGTGCCATTAAATGTCAAACAGTTCCCATCTTAGATGAAGATTATCGCTGGCTATGCTTTAACAAATTACCAGTCAATTGAAGTACATCAAGTTTTTTATTTAAGTGTCAGAAGTTATGCTCACATTGTAGTAGAAAAAAATGGAACACAAAACATACAAAAGGGATCCGAGAGAACCTGTGCCTAAGATATACTAGAGAAATAATGGACTTGGTTATATAAGAGTATACTCAATAAAACAGTTTTCCAAGGAGTTACAACAAGAGATAAATAAAAGAATGTCACTTAATTTCTTATTATGCAGGTGAATCAGAAGAAAACGCACTCAAAGCAGATCCAGGCTTTGCATGACCATGCATGTTGAAATGGGCATGAAGTGCATTGCCACTTGGTCCTGACCAACCCTGCATATTCTCTGGGATCCGATATTGCTGCAATTTCTTGTCTTGCCCCATTCCCCAAACAACTTTGCGTTCCACCATTTCCTTCTCAAGATAGTATTTCCCGACAGCAATACTGAGAAGTGGTACTTGAGTCCGAAAACTATATTGAAAAGACAAGTTCAATCACCAATTAAAAACTAAAATCAGAATATCGGAAAGTCTTAAATTCCACCAGAAATTACCAATTATTAGAAACATGTGCTGGTGTTAAGATGTCCAGAAAACCTCAACAAAATAATAAATCAATTTAATTTCCATGATTTCCCATTGTAAGTTTTATAGATATACAAAGAAAATACAAACCAAATAAAATTACAAGAGTTCCCATTTTTAGTTTTACAAATATATACATCCTTGATCCATTGCCAAGGCCGCTTTGATGGGGGAGGCTATTTTTATTGTTTTTCTTACCTTCGCGGAGGCCCTATAGGAGTGACTTTATAGCTCCCTTGTAGTCTTCCAAAGGGGAGTTATAAGAGCTACTTTATAGCTCCCACATGGCCTTCCAAAGGAGAGTTATTTACATAGTTCCATAGTATTGCGGCCTCACCCCACTGATCTCCTTTGCACCCTGTCGCCCACATTTTCCTAGGACTTGCAGTGGTATTTCACCAGTTACTCGAGGACTTTTGGCACCTGTTTGGGACTTCATTTGCACATGCAGTGACTGGTGCAAAGTACCAAAGGCTTATGTGCCAATCTCATGCATCCGAGGGAACCCCTGCACCATTGAGACAGTGGCATGAAAGGACATAATTTACAAGCAACTCATAGCCACCGAGTACCCCAACCAATGCTTCCACCTGTGCCATTCAGTTTGGACACCAGCCAGTAGAATGCACATGGTTTGGGTATCAGCCTGCCTATTCCACAGGCAGAACCCCACCCTGCAATGGATGACAATGGAGACACTAGAGTTCCTCAGCATGACCCTCACAGCAACCCCAACCAAGAGCAGGGATCTGCTATGTGAGCAAAATCAGGAATCCAAATCATGTAAAATACACAAGCTCCCACAAATCTCTACACCTCTGAAGTAGTCGAGCAATACTCTACAATCCTGCTTATGACATCCACCTTTGCAGGTGAAGGCTTTCTGCCATAATAACCAACCATATGCCCAATTATGATGACTTCATTAACACCAAAGACAGATAGGATGCGGCATGCTCCTCTCCACACAAGCTGCGCCTCCTCTTATGACAAAAGGCAGTGCTTTGGGGTTTCTAGAGGCTGCTATGTGCAGCGCTTACAACCTCCCTCCTACATCATCTTGGCAAGCCAACTTCCCATCGCCAAGCCTCCATGTACCACCAGCCATAAGAAATATGACACCCTTCTCGGCCTCCAGCTATCCCATAGGCGGTGCTAGAAGGTCCATCAGAAGGGCTCCATGATGCTGTGCTCCGCCCAGTGCCTGCTACGTAACGGCACCCAGTCCATATCCTCCTACATCAGTACATGTCTGCCAATCCTGGCAATGTACTCTAGAACCTGGGTGGCTTCTTGGCGACCGCCGAGGCCGGCCATAGCCACTCTCCTGGATCCCACTCCAACTCATCCAGTGGTCTGCCCTCCAGATCCACAAGCACCATTCCCTGAGCTCCTTCCAAAAAACATAGGGGTCCAGTCTCCATATCTTCCCCTGAAGACCCACCACCCGAATCCTCCTCCATGAAAGGGCGGCAATCCCCTCATCTTGCTGCCCTCTGTCAAGGGCCAGACCTCCCCCCTCCTGAACGGCGAAGAAAGTTCCCTGCGGGCCACCACCCCCACTCTACCTGCCACCTGAAGGGGAATGCCTGCTGGTGAAAACCTAGCTACCCATACCTCCCCGTGCTCTATCGGCTCTCGTACTAGGGAACCAAGCCACTCCGGAGGTATTGCTACATCTATCTTCCTTCTCCTCAACTCCACTTCTCTCTGGCAACCTGATACTTGCTACAACACCTTCTCATCCACCAACCTATACACCTCTTGCCATCTCCTGATGGTACGAGCCGGGCCGGCCCACTTGATGTGGGGGCACTCAGCTATCTGTGCCCCTTCCCGATCTTTGACCTGAGGATTCCAAATCACCGACTAACGGTCTATCTCTTCCTAGCAACCTAGGGGCCTCATGATTAGGGCCTTACAGAGGCCCTCCCACATCCGGAGTAAGCTGCGAAGGAAAAGTGATCCGGGGGGGGTGATCTAGGCTAACGTAAAGATCCAACTCAGGGATGGCCTCCACTCACCACCAAGCCTCGGTCTACAGTCCTGGAGACCCTCCTACAATAAGACCTTCCAGGTCTGCCCGCCTGGTGTGAGACAGCGGACAACTAGCTTGCCCAAGACGGCCATACTTTGATACTCTGGGTCTATAATCCCAAGCCCTCGCTCTGACCTATGTCGTATGGTGGTCGCCCACGCCACCTTGGCCTTGGAGTCCCTAGAACGATCAGACTCTGACCAAAGGAAATTCCACACTAGGCGGTGAAGCTGCACTGCGCACGATAAGGAGAAGCACCAACACGAGGCAATGTACCAGGCCATCGCTAGGAGGACTTGGTTAACCACCAGGGCTTGTCCGACTAGTGAGAGGTGGACCGTGCTCC
Source organism: Lygodium microphyllum (assembly GCF_053477565.2). NCBI lineage: Eukaryota > Viridiplantae > Streptophyta > Polypodiopsida > Schizaeales > Lygodiaceae > Lygodium > Lygodium microphyllum. Next base: position 6,625,159 of record NC_141143.1, on the reverse strand, counting down.
AGTAGGTCAATTTCCTCCGAATAGAATCGAGGACAAGAAGAAACTGCTTGGCAAGGGTGATGTCGAGTCCCACCTGGAACCCTAGGTACCAGACAGTCTACCCTCTACTCACCCATCTAAAACCCAGGTGGACGCCCCACTCCGTGCTAGAGTTCGGGTCTGTTGAGGAAACCAACTGATTTTCGCCAATTAATCTTTGCTCCCGCTGCTGCGAAGCAGAATACGTCAAGGGCAAGGCTCACTCTCCCCAACATCAACTCATCGTCCTCTATGTAGAGGGTTGTATCATCTGCGTACTCTGAGTCTAACAACTCAGTCTCCTCTCTTATTGGAAGTCGGAGGCCACATAATCCACTCACACGTGACCTAAGGAAGTGAGACATCGCCTCTGCGAAGAGTAGAAACAAGTATGGGGCTAGGGGGCAACCCTATCGAACTGATCTCCCCAGCCGAAACTCCTCCTCCCCGCCTTTCACCTATGAGAACCCTGTTGGTGGCCGATTTGTACAGGGCGGACACCCCGCTAATCCAAGCCTAGGGGAAACCCAACCTCACTATGGTGCCCTCTAGGAAATCCCAATCCACCCTATCATAGGCTTTCTCGAAATCCAAGAGTAGTATGGCTAGTCTTTGCCCTCTATATTGAGCCCACTCTATCGCCTCAAAGAAGGTAAATACATTGTCTAGGATGCTGCTATCCTTGACAAAGCCTGTCTATGTGTCACAAATGATATCTGGAAGCACGGGGCATAGTCGCCTACCAATCATCTTTTCCAGTGCCTTATAGGCCACTGACAATAAGGTGATTGGTCTCCACTGGGAAAGCTCCATCCGGTCTCCCCCTTTGGGGAGAAGACTGATAAGGCCTGCCGAGACACTCCCTGGAATCTGTCCTGAGGTGAAAATCTCCTGGAAGGCCATCAGTAGGGGATCCTTCACCACTTCCCAGTAGGTAGTCAAGAAGGCCTTAGAGAGGCCATCCTCCCCCAGGCATTTCTGCCCATCCTATCTATGGAAATCCTCCTCTAGTTCCTTCTGTGTGAAGGGGGCCAGGAGGGAGCGTCCCATCTCCTCTGTGACGAGGGACGGGATGTGATCCATACCTGCTGTCTACATCTCTATCCTCTAGCTAAAGCTATCTCCTGCTAGAAAAGACGCGTGTAATACTTGGTGGCAATCTCCATCACCTCGTCTGTGCTAGAACGGGTCCTCCCATACTAATCCCGGAGGATGCATATCTGCTCTCCTGAGGTGTGAGGCTGGTGCACCTGGAAGAACTCTCTGCACATCGTGTCCCCTTTCCGCGCCCAGAAGGCTGCCGAGGTTCGGAAAGAGAACTCCAAGCGCCTGTCCTCCAGGCCAACAATGGCTGCCCGCGAGCGCACCTCTTGTGCGTGGACGGTAGGGTCCCTGGTGCCTCCTGCAATAATCTCTGCATGGCTGCAAGGTCCCTCCAGAGTGCTCTCTCTTCCTCCCAGCTCTGCTACCTGGCCTGTATGGCTACCTCTTGGCAGATTCTGCTCGACTCTGCTAGAACCTCTGCAACCTCCTCTGATATCCAATCCCTCTTACCCCATTGTCTGGTCCAAATCTGCTCTATCTGTCTCATCACTTCCTCCCTCCTATAGATCGAGTCAGGGATCTGACAAGCTCATGTGTCTAGGGCGGATGTTGGGGAGTCAAGTGTCAGGAGAACCAGGCAGTGATCAGACAAAGTGGTGCCTGCCAACTGTTCAATCTGGCCTCCGCAAGAGCCTCCCCACTTTCCCACATAAAACCTGTCCAACCGCTCTAGTAGAACTCCACCTAGCCATCTGTATCCCTAAGACAAGTCCAACGACCTCTCCCTCATGTGGAAGGCAGGGTCTCTCCAGGCATCGCGTGCTCTGACTGCCACCAAAAAGACCTCCCATGCCTCCTGCTCCTCCCCAGCCATTCCTTGATAGTTACTGCCTTTGCCCTGCTGGTCCTCAAGAGCCTCCAGATTGTTGAAGTCTCCTCCAACAATCCAAGAATCTAGCTCCGCAATCTCTACCCAAAACCTGCTACGTGCCTTAACCTCCGTAGGGGCATAGACATTGAGGACTCCAAGGAACGAGTCCCCAATATCCAATCTAACCCATAGAACCCTCCCTGCCACTATCGCCCTGTGGTCTCGTACACAGGCGGTGAGACTTGGGCCAATAGAGGTGCATACGCCTCCAATCCTACCGTGGGCACCTATGGCATACTCCTAGTAAGTGTGAGAGGTTCCCGGCAGCACCTTCCCTACCTACTAGGCCTGAGTGGGAGTGAGCTTGTGCTCCTGTAGAAGCAAGATGTCGATCCATCCAGCCAAGGCAGGCTGCAGCTTCTACAAAACAATCAACTTCCTAGAACCATGTGCCCCATTGTAGTGGAGGCTATTCACATTCCAGGATGCTAGGTGTTAACTCATGGGGAAACCTGTGACTAATCGAACAGGCATTTGTTCCATGTGGAAACTGCTTATGAGGAGGAGAAACTGTGAGGCGTGCAAGTACGCTTTGCCGCTGGTCTGGACGGCGAACTCCGGTCCCCCATATAGGCCCTCGGCCAAACCATAGGGGTCATAGATGCTCCAACTGGTACTATCAATGCATCTATCAGCCATGCTGAGAGTCGAGACTCGGTACATCGATAGAACCGGGCCGCCTATGCCAGGGGGCCACTTGATCACGTCCCTCAGAACTCTCCACTGTGGAGGGGATCAAAAGATAATGCTCAAGTGTGGGACCTCGGCACGAGCCCACTAGTTAATGTCCATCATGCACCCAAGCCACTGCTATGCAAACAATGCTAATCCTTCATCCCCCATCCACTGGGAGATGTGATCCGCCACCTAACTCTTCAACCCCTCCTCTATCTGTGTGGTCATCCACTCCCCTAAGTGAGAGGACTGAAGAAAAAAGGCGTAGTTTCGTCCATCTAGTCGTGCTAATAGATGGAGCTTGCCCCTCCTTGACTTACGAACCATGAAGATCCCCACCTCTAGAGGTAGTGGGAACTCCCCGCCCTCCGCAACTCTCAGGTAGGACCATGGGCCACTGCGTAAGAACTCCTGTGGCGAATGAGCTGGTGGCTGTATGGGAGGGGGAGGACAGCTAGTGCGAGGAGGAACTAGGTGTGTGTGGCTCATCTTGTCCTGTGAGAGGGTGGGGGGTGGGACTGGGGGGGACCACCTGAACCGGGTGTGAATCAAGGGGGTGCTCGGTATGGAAAGTGGTGGGGGGGAAGAGGATCGAGCGATGGTGGGATGGACACCCATGCATGGCGGGTGTATGAGGGGACTAGTGGCCCTAGAAAGGGGGGACTATGGGCCAGGGTCAGTGGGGGGGGGCAAGCATGAGATGTAGAGGTGGGTGGGCGTGGGGCCTCTCGGAACTCAGGCGAGGCAGTCTATGGCGCGGGTGGTGGATGTGTGTGCCTGCAGTCCTGCCGGGTACGATGGGGAGGGGGAGGCGGTGGAGTGCTCTATCGAGGGGGGGTCACTCGCCCACCTACTCCCTGCGCCGCTCCCCCTTGCCGTCTCCCTCTCTGTCATCTCTGTACTCGTGTGAAACCATCCGCATCCACCTGTGGGCCTGTTTGCGGAACAACCCTAGCACCAACGTGGGTACACTCTGTTGCCTAGTGCCCAAAGTCATGGCAGCGTAGGCACTGCCAAGGCATAATGACCTGCTGCCTAAAGGAGTGTCCACCTGCCTCAATCTCTAGGAACTGTGGGATGTTCTTAACCTCTTTTACTCCCACCCATACCTTGGGGACTCCTACGGCAATCACTGCGTTCGCGAAGGACGTGGGAAGGACCGTGCTGAAGAGCCGTCCAAAGTCTTCCACCAACTGGCGATACTCTATCGTCAAGCTGGGCAAGAGAAGGGTGACCGCGTGCCAAAGAAACCTGCTATGGAGTGCAAATGCCTCCACAGTGAAGCCACTGTACCAAGGGACCATGTATATGACCCCCTTCGTGGACGCATAGGGTGAGCTGGCAAGGAGCTTACGAGCTGCGTTTGCCGAGCTTAGCCGAACCATGAAGATCCCTTGGCTCATTACAACCGCCTCCACGATCTGCGCAGCGTGGAGTGAAGCAAGTCCCGAAGCTGGGCCCTGGCTGGGGAATATCCTACTACCTAACCATAAATCGTTGTTTCCTTTAGCTCCAGCTCTTTATCCCGGACGGCTAGGATCTGCTCCTCAGAGAGGACAACGCACAAGGTGTTTGACTAGGGGGCACTTGCTAAGTGCGCCGGCGTTTGACCAGAGGTTTGCATTGTGCAGGGGGGGGGGGGGGGGGCAGGCGGAGGAGGAGGGTGTGGTGCCACAGATATCGGGTTACACTGGCAGCGGATGAGAAAGGTGTGTCCCAAGACGACGGGCGGTGTGGAGGGGCACGCTGCCAGTGGCCAGACGGGGCGGGCGCGAGCTGTTAGGGCGGGGGTGAGCAGTCCGGGATGGCGCGTCAGACGGAGCGGGCAGGACGGGGGTGCGGGCCAAGTGGCGGACGAGCAGGCTGCTGCAGGGCGGGGGGGGAGGGTTGGCAAGAGGGGAGGGGAGGGCTGGCAAAGGGAGGTGGGAAAACAAGAAGGAAGTGGCAGCCACACGGGGGGGTTGGGGGGCGGGGGGTGTGCGGGTTCTGGCACAGGCAGGGCGGGTGCAACAGGCCGCTAATGGGTGCGACAGGCCGCTAGTGGGTGCGACAGGCCGCAGGCAAGGGGGGTGGATGCGATAGGTGTTAGGCGGGGGCGCAGAAAAGGTGCAGGTGGCACTGGGCCACAGGCGTGGGCCACAAGCGAGGCAATGGGCTGCAGGCAGGGGAGGCCGCTGGCGATGGCGACGGGGAGGAAACAAGCAGGGTGGGCGTGATGGATCAGGCGGGGCGGACGTGATGGGTCAGGTGGGGGTGGTACGACGGATCAGTCAGAGGTGGAACGACAGATCGGTCAGGGGCGGGGTAGCTTACGCGACGCGACGGGCAGGAGTCGTTCAAAACTACTGTATCAGAGAGTTCCCGCTTCCTCTAAAGGTGGTAAACTTTCTGACTTGCAAATCTTGGAATGCCAGACAATGCAGCTGATTATGAATATGGCTTACAGACAAGGTGCACTGGTGAGCCCCTCCTGGTGAGCTGAATACTCCTTTCTCCAGACCACACACACCAGATTGATTTAACGAGGAAGTAATGCAAATGAGTTGAAGCTGTTTTCAGAGCAGGGGTGCAAGTGCATGATGGACATCAATCAGTGAACTAGCACAGAGTTCCCTCACCTTACTATTGTCCTCTGTGCCACACAATAGCTGCACCTCCCATGGGCATGATAAGGTGGCTATTTTCCCAAGCCACCCGCTTTTACATGGCAACAGATGCATGACTGATGGCTTGGCTGATGGAGGCACACTCCACAGTACAGGAGGTGAATATCACTCCCTACATGTACCCTCAGACTAGTTTGGGAGGACTGTCACCTTCTAATAAGCCAGCCCAGAGCTAGCTGCTGCCCCCATGGTGGTAGAGGCTCTATTCAAGAAGTCACATGCATCCATAGACTTCACTACCTGGTTCCAAACATAAGCTCTTTTAAGATTCCACAGCAAAAGAAGAGACAGATTGTCAGTTTACATCAACTAGTGCATGGTTGAATGACTACAGCCTTCAGATGTATGCAATATCAGCATTATTCCTTGCGTAGATTCCCTTAAACACTTTATATAACTTTCTTGTACATGAACAACTAAAAAGCAGAAACATCAGTCACATTTCCATGTTTGTAATCCTTGAACAGCGTGAGAGTAATTCAAGTTACACGACTAAAGAATTTTACCAAAGAAAATATAAATTTCATAATAATTTGTCACCATATTACATCATCCCTACTAAGCGAGAATTCCAAGGTGGGATCATAACCTCAAGAGAGAGAATATATATAAACAGTATGTATGGTAACTTCTCATCACTTGGGATTTTAAAATAACCTGAGCAAGTTTTTGACCTACCATATGTCATAGCTTGACTCTCAAACATGACATAATCACAATCAACTACCAAAGAGAACCAGATGATGTATAAGACTATTGTGCTCATCAAGAGAATTATGGATCAGGTCATTGTGATTTCATCATGATGCAATTTAACGATTGTAGGATGGCCTTTTACTGAAAGCTGCAGATCATGCTGCTACATGTTCACATATATCTGCTTGGCATTGGTCTCACCAATAACTATATCATTTAGTTATACCTTTTATGATAAAAAAGTTGATAACTACTTTTTATTTACCTAGACAAGTGCAAACTAAGACATGACTCAAGCCTGTTATCCGAAAAATATACATGCGCTTCCCCCTATCTAAAAAGTTTTCCTTTTTTATATTCCTTATGCACGATATTGGAATTCTTTTTTGAGAATGTGTGAATTTGACCTTATGCAATTCAATACTTTGTTCTCAAAGAAAAGGTCTCCATTTAATGCTCGCGATGTTGGGACCTTCAATTTCACAATCTCTCCTCGAGCAAGTGAAACCAGAAGGTAAGCATCAACTTCTTCTACAAAATAGACAACCATTTTTTTGATTCAGAATATTTTCCTCTCTGCCTCCAACCCCCCTCCCTCTGATGCTCCCACTCTCTCTCTCAATTTAAACAATGACCCCCACCCCCACTGCCCCCCCCCCCCCCTTTTTCCCTCCTTCGCCAATGAATTGAGATAAAAAACAACCAAAAAGAATCAAGGGCCTAGTAGCAGGAAACAGCCAGAAACATCTCTTGAAGGGACCAAAAACAGCAAAGATCTCTCTAAGCTCAAAATGTGTTAGTTTCACTGTAGGGTCTACTACATGGAATCATAAGAACTAATAGAAGAATGACAAAAGCAAAGAAGGGGGAAAAATATAGACAGGCTTGACTTGTAAGTGGTCCAACAACCTACAAGTTGGCCACACAGAGCTATACCAAAAATACTCTCAACACACTCTCTGAGCGACAATAGGGGGCGAAAAGAACCTGAATGAGTTGAGGGCATAGAAGTGGAAAATGGCCACAAGCACCTCCTAAAGGCACCTGAAATGGCTGAACATATCTCTCTCAGCATTTCAAGACCCAAAACAGTATGGTTACCTTGAAGCGAGTATGATGTGGCATTTTCTGTGCCCATTTCACATGAGGCATCTTCCCTCCTAACCACACTTCATAAAAGCTAATTTTTGTACAATGCATGAACCCCACTTGTATTTTCAAAAGAAAATCAACCCCATTTGTCAGTTGTTGTACCACAGCATCTCACTACTCACCTATGTGCTTGCAAATTTTGATCTCTTTTGTAGGGTTTTGTATTTCAATGTAGGGCTAACATAGAGGCTTACAGTCTGCTCTGCGCTGGAGACAAGAGATGCACACTATTCCTTTCATGGTTCCATCTACTTGGAGTTTTGCACTTCTACCAGTATGGAGGCTTCGCCTCCCACAACAGATCGTGCAACATCTCTCTTAATGTTGTCAAGGCAGTGAATTCTATCCTTGCTCTTCCAATAGGGATGCTTCATGATCTTCATCCACATGGTTCTTGGCACTACACGAAGACCAACATCATCTGCCTCCTCTTCCTTCTTCGGCATCAACATCTAGGTTGAGAGAGGTTTCCTATCCTTCTTGGTATTCTACACGTTTCAACACTTGTCTTCGACATTGGCCTTCCCCCCTATTGTACCTTTCCCTTTGCATTGCATGATTTCATCATCTTTATACTAGGACTCTTGGGCAAGTGAACAATTTCCCCATGAGAGGCACAGTCTAAGTGCACGTACTGCTACATGAGCATTTTTCAGCATGTAGCATACTATGCATCCCATGGTGCAGAGCACTACTAGATGGATCCTAAGTTGTTTCCATTGGCAGATTACACCACCATCCTTCTTCCCATGATACTTCATCACCTTTTCCTTGTCATCGACATTCTGGAGTGGTTGGGTAAGCTTAACTGTTTTGTGATGTGTTGGGTGTGCCATCCCTACTCCCATCTTCTAGCTCACTATTACTTAATTGGACCCCACCCCTAAAATTAACTTTCCACAAAAAAAAAGTTCAATGCAGTTCCATTTGCCTTTGTAGGGCTTGGTAGGCCACTGGGCAGCCGACGAGCATACTCCGACCATCTCTATTGGAGCCTGCAAGAAATGAACCCCCATGCACCCCTGGAGGAGGTCACAGCACAGTTGGCGGGCACACTACACACCTCAGCTGCCGAATACTTCCCCCATACATCCCCCTCCCCCCACCCCACCCCTCCGAACAAGAATGTCCCACAAAATAGCTGGTACAACGCAGAATGCAGGGAAACCCGGCTCCGTCTTCAACAGGACGAAGCACGGGGAGTACACACGCATAAACAGGCACGCTTGATCTTCCGTCGCCTAGTGCGACAGAAGAAACGAGCCTACCTCTCCAAAGTGGAACACGAATTCTACCAGCTATTCTTAGGACAGGATAGCAAAGAGGCATGGAAGGCATTTCAAGAACCCCAAGCCCAGACGCCCATCACCTCCCCGGACACTTGGCACGCATATGCAACCTCACTATACCAAGTACCCAAGCAGCCCCAGCTACCCCGGCCCCCAGGGAGCAGACCCGGATCATCCACATTCTTCAGCACGGGACGGGTTTGGGACGCCATTGACTGACTCCAAAATGGCCGTGCCCAAGACCACGAAGGCTTGGTAGCAGAGCATTTGACCCATGCTAGAGACATACTAGCACCTCTCCTAGCACACATGTTCAACAGAGCCCTATGCGAAGGCTTCCAAGCCAGTTGGTCAGCCAACACCATAATACCTATCCTGAAGGCCGGAGACCCCATGGTTCCCACGAACTACAGAACAGTCATGGTTGGCCATGTACTAGCCAAGCTCTATGGATCCATACTGGAACACGAGCTGAGCAAGTGGGCAGAGCAACACCAACACCGAGCAACAGGACAAGCAGGGTTTAGGAGGGGGTTCAGCACCCTTGACCATATCCTCACACTGAGAGCCATCATAGAGGAGGGCAGAGCGCATGGAAGACGGGTGTACTACTGCTTCGTGGACTTCCGCAAGGCCTTTGACACAGTCCCACGAGCGAGGCTCACGCAGAGACTACAGGAACTGGAGGTACCAACCGAAATACGATGGGGGATACTGGCACTATACGAATTGGTAACGGGCCGAGTTCGGGCACCGGGAGGGCTGTCAAAGGAGATCACCAGCACCATCGGAGTCAAGTAGGGATGCCCACTCTCGCCCACCCTATTTGGCCTCTACATTGATGAGATCTCAGAGTACATAGATAAATTGGGCGAGGTGGGATCGAGCCTGGGAGGGACACTGATACCTATCTTACTATATGCAGATGACATAGTCCTCATCTCCAGCACACCCGAAGGGCTGCAGCGCCAACTCGACGCACTACAGGCCTTCTGCCAAGACAAACACCTAACTGTGAACCTGGGGAAAACCAAGGTCATGGTGTTCAACACGTCAACCCAATGGCTCCGTCGGTCGGTACCCCCCTTCACATACGGTGGAGAAACCGTGGACGTGGTCCAAAGATACGTCTATCTGGGGATTACATTCTCGGGACCGAGATTTACCCTGAGAAAAGCCGCGGAAGATAGACTAACCCGAGGCTATGCAGCCCTCGGGTCAATGGAGAACCAATGTGCCCGCATACAGTTCCAAGAACCCCGGACAAAACTCTAGCTTTTTGACACCTTGGTCACACCAACCCTCCTGTACGGGGCTCCCATATGGGGGTCCAATCTCTACCACACGCGGAGGGCCCCACAGGATCAGCCACTGCCTGAGGAGGAGGCCACCTATGAGGGATGGGACCAAATGGAGAGACCCCTAGTACTTATGATCTCACGGATGATCCGAAGCAAGCCCTCCGTACCACACGAGATCATCCGCACAGAGCTGGGGGCACCGCCCCTTGTGGCTAAGGCCCTCTTCCAGACCGTGACCTTGCGCCGAATATGGGACCTGCCCCAGCACCGGTACCCCAGACTCGCCCTAAAGTCATCCAAACAGCTAGCAACACAAGGGGACACTGAATGCTGGTACGCCCGAACAGAGACCTGGCTACGGCTTCATGGCCTGCACATGGACCACCTCCCCCCACTACAATACAGCCTAGACTGCCCACACCTAGAGCTCAGCCGAGAGGAGGTAAATCGCATCACCAAAATGGATATCATCCAGACAGACACCGCCAGGACATGGGTGACCCCCACATCGGAACTAGGAACCAAGAAGGCTTTCTACCGAGAACACTTCCTGCATATCTCCCCGGACGGCTTCATCACCCGCCCAAGCTACATGGACACACACTTGTCTCACGGGGTCAAAAGTGCCATCGGACAGATCCACACGTCCTCACACCAACTACGGGTCGAAACGGGCACATACGGGGCCAACCCCCTCCCCCCAGAAGACCGAATCTGTCAGCTCTGCCATCTCGAGCCAGAGACAGAGGAACACTATATCTGTAGATGCCCAGTGTACTACGAAATCCGGGGACGCTTCCACTGCCTATTCAGGGAAGGATTCGGACCACTCTCCAAGGTGATGGAATTCAAAGACCAGAGATTCCTGGGGCTCTTTCTATTGGAAATACGACGCCACAGAGACCACCTCCTACGAACCACGGAGCAAAGACAAGGAGCCACCAACCAACGCACACTCAACGACTTCTACCAAATACCAGCTACTCTCCCCACCGCCGAGGCCCCACCAGCCCAACCGGCCTCCCGGCCCCCAGGGACCACCTTAGAAATAGCCACGACGAGAGGTAAAGCCCGGCGACCACGCCCCACCGGCCCCCGTCCCCGCAAAAGACACTGGTCGAAGATACAAGGGATACTACGCCGCCATCGGAGGGCCCTGCCCCGCCGCTTTAGCCTCTCCATGTTAGACCGACCCATGCGGGACATCTTAGGATGAACACCCCAGGAGCAATTCCACACCGCACTGGGAGTACCTCTAGATTGTATCTAGTCCAGATATCATTTTGTACCTACTCAATTTAGTTCAACATAGCATAAATGTTAGCTTCACTGGGACTTTTGAAATCTCCCAGACATTTGTATGCAACATTTTGGTAACTCTCTCTCTCTTTTCTTTTTTTTTTCGTAAAAGGTAATTGTATTAATTACGAAAAAAGTACAAGATTACATGATTACACGAGTACAAGAGACACGAGGGCCGTAGGCCAACGTGTGGGAAATCCCCAGACTAGTATACTAGAAAAGCTACACCAATCATGGCAAGGACCCAGAGGCAATTGCCAAATGCCAGGAATGCAAATCCTCCCGAGGGAGCAAGTCAGAGTGCCTGATGAGATCTAGCTGCCAATGCAAGAGCCCTTTAAGCCTTGCAATATGTCACGGTACATTAGAGGCCGAATCAAAGAGAAAAGCATTTCGGGTGGTCCAAATGTGCCAGCATCCCCAGTATCTGAAAAAGGGAAATAAGATCTTCATATGTAACTGTGGCGGCGTGGGATACTTTGCGCGCACAAAAACCCAATCAAAAGGAGTCAGTAAGGACCCCACCACTGCGCGCCAGATTTGGGACAAGAGAGACCAGATATTCTTGGCGAGCGGGCAAGAAAGAAAACGATGTCGGGCCGATTCCGCCGTAGTGGTGCAGAAGAAACAATTGCCATTCGAGATTCGACGCTTGGAAAGGGCCGAGGCAAGAGGAAGACCACCAATCATTACCCGCCACAGAAAGACCTTGCATTTGAAAGGTGCCCTATTCTGCCACCCCTCCATCAGCGTTGCCTACCACCATGACAGTGATTTCCGCAGGCCCCAAACAGTATTAGCTTTCACACCCAGCCATTGGTGATCTTTAATAAGAAGATGATACACCTGATTAGTAGAGGCCTTTTCCAGAGTCAACCGGCCTGCAAGGTCCCAGTCCTGCCAAGGGCGATCCATATCTAGGGCAGGAAAGGGTTGCCTACCCTGAAGTTCCGACGAAAGCTTCTCCCATAAATCACGGTATCCGCGCGGGATCCTGAAAAGTCTCCTAGCAGTCCAAAACGATGCGAGGACATTGCGAGTAGCAAGGGTAGCATCCGCAATCGAAGTCACACCCAAACGGGCCATGCGATTAAATCTTGGTCTGAGCTGATGTTTATCTTCCCAAGAAAGTAATCTGGATACTGCCAACAATTCCAGCTGGAAAGAATTAGTCTACAAGCGATCCCCTACAGGATGCCAACGGGTCTTTTGGAGCACCACTTTCCAAGATCCGACCAAGTGCAGTAACAAAGAGGAAGAGGGACTGGAAAATCGAGAGTCAGCATTAAGGACATGCCACCATGAGGCCCGAAGCCGTGTATTGCCCTGGCGGAGCCCGCTATCCTCAAGAAAATAACGGGCTATGATGGTCCACGGGTGATGATCCGCACACATGGCACGAAAAAGAGACCAACGAAGAGCCAGCATATGAGTTTCTGCATCCAAAATAGCTCCACCACCCATGCGCTTAGGGGTACATGCATGTGACCATGAAATCCAGGAAATGCCTGCCTGCAATGAATCTTTCTTCCATAGCATGAAACGAATGGGATGGGTGAGAGCCTTCAAAGTAGTGGGCGTCCATGGCAGTAATGGCAAGAAATACGTCAGCATGGGTAGCATAATTGTCTGAGCCACCTTGACGCGGACATGGAACGGCCAGGCTTGCGACTTCCAATACATAAACTTCGCGGCCAGTTTTTGTGAAATCCACTCCCGCAGGTCCTTTGGCCATACATCCACCCCCAATGGGTATCCAAGATGCCTGACAATGGAGCCACGAGAAACCACTTGGCCCTGCCAGCCTAACGACTGTAAATCCGGCTCCGTGCAACTGAGAATGGCCGACTTAAAGGCATTGATGCGAAGACCAGAGGGCTTGACCAAAGAGCGTCCAAACATCTAATGCCTTGCGAATGTTCTCCCTGTCCGCCTGCAAAATCATAAAGGAGTCATCAGCCAAAGATTGGCTAATGAAGTGCTGCCCCAAAGGAAGAGATAACCCTGCCAGCTGGGCAGAAGCCGCCATGGAGGATAACATTGAAAGGACCGGGTGAGTCGCTAGGGCAAAGAAGAGAGGGCTCAAAGGGCAACCCTGTCTGACCGAGCGTGCAAGGACAAATGGCTCTGTAACCCCACCATTAAGCATAACTCTTGAAGAAGCCTCAGTACTAATGGTGTAAATCAATCGAGACATCCGGATACCAAAGCCCATAGCAGACATAAGATCGGCAAGGAAAGACCAGTCCACACAATCAAACGCCTTTTCCAGGTCCAACTGAATCAAGACCACTTGCTGATTGGAGTGCCGCGCATAGTCAATAGCCATTTGCACATTTAAGATATTATGCAAAATGTTGCGGCCCTTAACGAAACCATACTGGAGAGGGTGCACAATAGCTGGAAGGTGCTTGTGAAGCCTATTTGCCAGCACTTTGGAAAAGATTTTATACATCGCGCCCATCAACGAAATTGGTCTCCAGTGTTGCAGCTTTGACGGCGAAGGGACCTTGGGAATCAGTTTGATAAAGCCTTCTTTCCATGAAGAAGGCATGACCCCTGTTTCCCAAACCTGCTGAAACATGACCACCAAAGGCTTTACCAACTGCGTGGCCGAGTGCTCAAAAAATTCATTAGTGAGACCATCCCAACCAGGACTTTTATCCTTAGGCAGGTGCAACAAGACATCCATAACCTCCTCTTCGCAAATATCCACCTCCAAAGTGGCTTGCATATCAAATGGAACCTGGTGGTGGACCAGATGATAGAAGACCGAGCGGGCATGCATAACCTGGCTAGACGGCAAGGAAGAGGAACCAAAAAGATCCATAAAATAATTCCTGCACATATCGATAATGGTCTGCGAATCAGTGACCATGCGACCTTCCGAATCCTGGAGTCGAGTCATATTTTCGCGGGCCGGAGAAGCATGCAAGGCGCGAAAGAACTTATGAGACTGGCAGGCACTATCTTGCAATGTGTCAGTCAAGTTTTGCAGCTTGGCTTGCTGATAAGATTTCAAGCTAAATACTTGAATAAGATGGGCCAAACGCCTCTCGAGGGACAGTAGAAAATCATCATCTGGGGAGCCCAGGAGCAAGGAACGGACCAAGGCCAATAAGTCCTCTGCTGCATGTCGACGACGGCGACAAAGAGAGGCATTATGAATCCCATACTGCCGAGCAACCCGCTGCACATTAGAGAGCAGGCGTGCGAACGAAGCCAAGCCCTCAGAGGCGAAGTCCAATAAGAACCTCTCAATCAATTGCTGCATATAACCCTGAAAAATTGGATGCTTCAAATAAGAGGAATTGAAGCGTAAAGGGAGCTTATTCAGCAACTGCATAAAAGGTGCAATGGGTTGTGCCCGCATCTCAAGCTGGAGGGGGAAATGATCCGACAACGCATATTGCTGCAAGACCTTCATCTCTAGCATCTCGGGAAGAAAATCATCCCCTTGCATGATATACATTCTGTCCAGTCGCGACCAGGTGGTTGCATATTGTGCGGAACGAAAAGTAAAACCTGAAACAGAAGGGTGAAGCCACGACCAAAGATCTTGCTTAAGTACGTGCAATGCAAAGGAGTTCCACACCCGGCTTTCTGGCGTATCCATGACCGAATGCCCTGAGGTGGACTGAGAAGAGTCAATACACATATTGAAATCTCCCATCAAAAACCCCCTGCGGCCAAGTGCCATGGAGCCCTGCAAAGTCGACCATAGATCCCGTCGGGATGCGGGATCATTCGGAGCATAGAGCCCCAGCAATCATAAAATCTCTCCTTCAAATAAGACTTCGATCACCAGAAATCGGCCGTGCATATCGTTTTTAACAAGAACAGGCTGGTATTTCTCATGGACAATCATCAGCACGCCCGAGTAGTGCTTAGCAGGTGTCCCTGCATAAAACAGACGGAATCCATGGCAATCCACAACTTTTCCTGCCTCACCGTGACTTTTGTGCTCCACTGCACACAATACATCCCACTGGTTCTCATGCAAGACAGACCACATGATATGTTGCTTATGGCGAGAGCAAATGCCTCGCACATTCCACGTGGCAATCTTCATATATTTTCAAAAAAGGAAGTCAGGAACGAGGCGCCTGTTGCCTCGATTGCACCTTTTCCGCGAGAGCATCCAGGACACCCTCATCCAGAAAATCAGCCAATACTGCAAACGAATTCGGGCGACCTGCTTTAGAGGTAGAAGGGAAATCCACTGCCTTGGGAGTAGGGCAGGGATAACGCCTATCCCAAGGTGTAATCACATTACCTTTTGCATCAAATGCCAGCTTAGCAGGTGGGCCCTTGGGGCCCGCTGAATAGACTTTCCTTGAAGACGGATGACGGGGGGCGGACGGGGCCATAGTACGCGCATCCTGCTGTGAGGTGACCATGTCTTTCCTGCGCATGTACGTGCGCACGGAATCCAGAGAAGCATTAGGCCCAGCATCTGCCAGGCATGCGTCCAATTGTTTACCTTTTTTTTGTCGTGCCTCAATCCAGTCAGTGTTAGGAGAATCCAAACCCCGGACCTGTTGTTTGCCTTTATCCATGACAGTAGGTGGCTGAAGGGTCTCCTGTGCCGGGGCATCGAGCACCATGTCATCCTTGGGCTGCACAACCTGCGCCTCCTCAGAAGACGGTTGCCGTTCCGGGCATTCGGCCACAAAATGCCCTAATTTACCACATGAAAAGCAGTGTCCGGCAAAATTGCCCCATTTCAGGCGAAAATGCAAAGGATGCATGCCTGAACAATTGAGGCGAAGCCACGTAGGCCTTTTCCTGGCCGTATCCCATAGCATGCATAAACGGTTTCAGTTCATAGCCCTGAGGCTCGGGGGAACCAGCACTGTGCCCACAACCGCCATCGCGTCCTTCAACAATGGCCAGTATACCGCTGGACAGTTTTCCACTTCCACCCACACCGGGCATTCTCATTGAAGCAGACGCTGGAAGTCAGCCATAGGGCGCCATGGTACTACATGGACTAAGCGGCGATCAAAGAATAGTGGCAACTTGGACAGGAGCTCAGCTCGATGCGATTCCAATTTCAACAGCACCTCATAAAAGCCGCGAGGTCCAAGGAAGATCTCCTCAACACACTCCCCTTGCAGTAAATGGTGCATCCATTGGCGAATATGTGAGAGCACTGGGATTCTGCCGGTGAAAAAAAGTACAACTGCACGGTCATAAAACACCGAGAAGGACCGCAAGACTGATTTTGGGTCCATCGTGGCTTCCAACACATCATCCACAGCCGCAGCAGAGAAAGTATCATTGTTATGCTGGACATAATCGCCAAGCAGAGTATTGGCAAAGTCCAGCAGATGTTCCCAGTCATTTTCCTGCGAATCCACAGGTTCAGAGGCAACCTGCGCATAGGAACGGTCCTGAGGACCCATTGGCTCGTCTGAAGTGTGCTTGGAGCGTTTGCTTGCAGGCGGCAGTTCAAAACCCGGAGGCGGCTCCTCCGTGCATGGCACCATATCCTCCGGCTCCTCTGTATCGGAATCAGGGCCAAGGGCTGCCACCGTCCGATCGAGAAAATCCATATCCAGGCCAACCATACTGCTGTCTTCTCGCTTTCGCTCGCTCCCTTACTCTCTCTCTTTTTCGCTCTGTGCAAGTCCCGGAGGGCGCTCTCGCTCTCTCTCTCTCTTCTCTCTCTCTCTCCCTCTCTCACTCTCTCTCTCTCTGTACAAGAGCAGATCAGATCTCGGAGCTGAGCAAGGTTGCAGTCACGTGCTGCCAGATTAGGGTTCCCTTTCTCTGTCACGGCACCGCAAGATGCAGAGGGTAGACACCCGTAGGCAGCAGACGTAGGGCAGGGGGCGGACAGGACAACTGACGAAGGGGCAGAACTCGGTCACTCGCTCGACTCCTCCCTGTCGAGCTCTGTCTCGCTCATGGGCACGCGCAGAGGTATCCAGGCGAAAACGCGTACCTGCGGACGCGGACGAGCAGCAGCCGACAGCGACTGATGGAACGCGGGCAGACGACGGGGGCTCAGGCGACGGTGGCGCAGACTACGGGGGCTCTGACGGACGACGAGGGCCCAGGCGACGGGGGCTGAGGGGCTCAGGCGACAGGGGCAGGGACAACGGGGACGCAGACCAAAACGACGGGGGCCCAGGCGACAGGGGCCGAGAGGCTCAGGCGACGGGGGCACGGACGATGTGGACGCAGGCCAACGACGGGGGCTCAGGCGACGGGGACGGGGGCTCAAGCTGCCGACGATCCATCGCTCCCTGATCACGACGTCTCACCTCTCCTGTTGCGCGCCCCCCAAAAATTCTCTCTCCGGTAAAACTCTCTCTCTCTCTCTCTCTCTCTCTCTCTCTCTCTCTCTCTCTCTCTCTCTCTCTCTCTCTCTCTCTCTCTCTCTCTCTCTCTCTCTCTCTCTCTCTCTCTCTCTCTCTCTCTCTCTCTTCGTAAAAGGTAATTGTATTAATTACGAAAAAAGGTACAAGTTTACATGATTACAAGATACACGATGGCTGTAAACCAGCGTGTGTCAACTGTCAGTACAAAACCCCGACAGCGGTACACAAGTCATGGCAAAGACACAGTGGAAATTGCCAAATGCCAAGGAAGTAAGTTTTCCCGAGGGAGCAAGTCAGAGTGCCGAAGGAGATCTATCTGCCAAAGCAATAGGCCTTTAAGCCTGGCAATGTGTCTCTCTCACCATTGGTGTGAAACAAGGATGCCCACTCTCACCGACTCTATTTGGGCTATACATTGATGAGATAGCAGAGTTTATTCAACAGCGAGCCGGTGGAGGTATAGATCTCAGTGGAGCCACAGTTCATATCTTACTATATGCAGATGACATTGTGTTGGTCTCAAATTTAGCTCAGGGATTACAACAGCATTTATTAGCATTGGATGATTTTTGCATACAGAGAGGCATGACAGTGAACCTTGGTAAAACCAAGGTTCTTATATTCCATACATCAGCTCAGATATGCAGACAGAGTATTTTCATGGCAGCAGGAGGGCGTATTGAGGTCACTGGATCATATGTATATTTGGGAGTCACCTTTACAGCAGCTTCAGGGATTTTCTCGATGACACACGCAGCTCGTGACCGCCTCACTAGAGGATACTCAGCATTGGCTCTTATGGAGCGACAGTGTCATCAGGCACATTTCCAGGAGCCCCGCACCAAGGGGTGGCTCTTTGATACTCTAGTCACTTCAGCACTGGTGTATGGAGCAGCTATATGGGGGCCAGGCCTTGCCGATTATATATGGACATTGATGGAGAGACCTCAGGTGATCATGATATCTAGATTGATTCGCAGCAAGGCCTCAGTCCCACATGACATTGTGCGAGCAGAGCTTGCCACACCGCCCATGCTAGTCGAGGCATTATTTCAGACAGTCTGCTTCCTACACAGATTTCAGGATATGGACAGAGATCGCATTGCATACAGAGCATATATGGCATCTCAGGAGATGGCTCGAGCGGGGGATACCACATCATGGTATGCACAAACTAGAGCTTGGTTTGACAGACATGGGCTGGACATTGATAGACTCCCACCTCTTCTATATGATACTCAGGCTCCCACTTACACCCTCTCTCTCTCTAAAATGAACAGAGTCATCAGACAGGAGATATGGCATATTTATATACAGAGGACATGGGTCAGCCCTGCACAGCCACTGCCATCGAAGATGGCACATTATTATACACAGTTCTTGAGCATATCAGATCAGGGATTCATAGATTCCGAGATATATGCAGATCTATATGCCACATCGATTGAGAGTTTTTATTGGACAGCTCTGGGTATCATCACATCAGCTTATGATTGAGAGTGGCAGAGCCAGTGGCATCCCACGGGAGGAGAGGATATGCCCCCTTTGCAGATCAGAGGTGCAGAGTAAGGAGCATTTTGTTCTCAGATGCCCGGCATACTCAGAGTTGAGATCTAGATACACATTGAGCAGCTCACTTCAGGGATGTATGACTGATATGGATCAGAGATCATTTGGCCGTTTTCTGGGAGAGGCATGGCACATCAGAGAGCAGAGCACACAGCGGGTCCCAGTCAGAGAGGGGCCCACCCAGATGACTATTACACAGTTCTTTCAGACAGACAGAGTGAGAGCTACTATACTAGCCTCCAGCCAGACCTCCGGGCTCACACTACAGCAGGCTGAGGACCAACGTACCCGACGCCGCACGAGGATCCGTGGGTTTCGGACCCCACAGCCACACCAACAGGAGATCCGGAGGATTCTTGATCTACATCGACAGCAGACTGAGATCCGACGACACTCAACACATTGGATCTCAGACCTCCAGTTTGCTCTTTCTCCACCGCCGATGTACCACATCTGCATCCAGGAGGGATCACCTGCTATTAGCGACTTTGACGACTGCTACTACATCCCAGGATAGTATATCTCCCTGCATCTGTTACATATACACATCGCACCACTTTATCAGAGCCGACAGTTGTTCCCCTATCACAGCCGACATTTGTTCCCCTTTTGTAGCCATTATCTGGAGTACCAGAGCTACATACACACATACACATACACGACACTTATCACACTCACAGCACCGTATTTTCAGTTTCCATTTTTTAGCTTTTCATTCAGCACTTTTATTTTGGATAGCTGGACCTCAACAGTTGTATCACAGTTTGTCTCATAGGCCAGTTTTGGTCTTTAGAAGACGTTAATATAACTCTCTCTCTGTCTCTCTCTCTCTCTCTCTCTCTTTTTTCGTAAAAGGTAATTGTATTAATTACGAAAAAAAAATACAAGATTACTGGATTACAAGATTACAAGATACATGATGACACAAAGCCATCATGTGAAGAGGTTTTCTCTTTCTCTCTCTCTCTCTCTCTCTCTCTCTCTCTCTCTCTCTCTCTCTCTCTTTTTTCGTAAAAGGTAATTGTATTAATTACGAAAAAAAAATACAAGATTACTGGATTACAAGATTACAAGATACATGATGACACAAAGCCATCATGTGAAGAGGTTTTCTCTTTCTCTCTCTCTCTCTCTCTCTCTCTCTCTCTCTCTCTCTCTCTCTCTCTCTCTCTCTCTCTCTCTCGTAAAAGGTAATTGTATTAATTACGAAAAAAAGGTTACAAGTTTACATGATTACAAGATACACAAGGGCCCTAAGCCAACGTGTGTAAAATCCCAGTACTAAGCCACGAAAAAGTTACACAAGTCATGGCAAAGACCCAGAGGAAATTGCCATATGCTAGGGAAGCAAGTCCTCCCGAGGGAGCAAGTCTGGGTGCCGAATGAGATCTATCTGCCAATGCAAGAGACCTTTAAGCCGGGCAATGTGTCTCTGTACATTAGAGGCCGAATCAAAAAGAAAGGCATTCCGCATGGTCCAAATGTGCCAGCATCCCCAATATCTGAAAAAGTGGAATAAGATCTTCATATGCAACTGTGGCGGTGTGGGGTATTTCGGGCGCACAAAAACCCAATCGAAAGGGGTTAGTGAGGACCCCACCACTGCGCGCCAAACCTATGACAAGAGTGACCAGATATTCTTGGCGAGCGGGCAAGAAATAAATCGATGTCGGGCCGATTCCACAGTAGTGGTAC
The DNA here is from genome assembly GCF_053477565.2 of Lygodium microphyllum. Taxonomy (NCBI): domain Eukaryota; kingdom Viridiplantae; phylum Streptophyta; class Polypodiopsida; order Schizaeales; family Lygodiaceae; genus Lygodium; species Lygodium microphyllum. The sequence goes on along the minus strand of NC_141143.1, from coordinate 6,604,492 downwards.
AGAAGAAACAATTGCCGTTCGAGATTCTACGCTTGGAAAGGCCCGAGGCAAGAGGAAGACCACCAATCATCACCCGCCAAAGAAAGACCTTGCATTTGAAAGGTGTCTCATTCAACCAGCCCTCCATCACAGTTGCCTTCCACCATGACTGATATTTCCGCAATCCCCATACAGTATTAGCTTTCACACCCAGCCATTGATGATCTTTAATGAGAAGATGATACACCTGATTAGCAGAGGCCTTTTCCAAACTCAACCGGCTTGCAAGGTCCCAGTCCTACCAAGGACGATCCATAGCCAGGGGGCAGGAAAAGGTTGCCTGCCCCGAAGCACCGACAAAAGTTATTTCCATAAATCACGGTATCCACGCGGGATTCTGAAAAGTCTCCTAGCAGTACGAAACGATGCGAATACATTACGAATGGCAAGGGTGGCATTCGCAACTGAAGTCACACCCAAACGGGCCATGCGGTTAAATCTTGGTCTGAGCTCATGTTTGTCTTCCCATGAAAGTAATCTCGAGACTGCCAACAATTCCAGTTGAAAGGAGTTAGTATTCAAGCGGTCCCCCACTCGATGCCAACGCGCCTTTTGGAGCACCACTTTCCACGAGCCGACCAAATGCAATAACAGAGAGGAGGGACTGGAAAACCGGGAGTCTGCATTAAGGACATGCCACCAGGAGCACCGAAGTCGTGTATTACCATGCCGAAGCCCGCTGTCCTCAAGAAAATAATGGGCTATAATGGTCCACGGGTGATGATCCACACACATAGCACGAAAAAGAGACCAACGAAGAGCCAGCATATGAGTTTCAGCATCCAAAATAGGTACATGTATGTGACCATGAAATCCACAAAATACCTACATGCAATGAATCCTTCTTCCATAACATGAAACGAATGGAGCGAGTGAGAGCCTTCAAAGTAGTAGGAGTCCACGGCAGCAATGGCAAGAAATATGTGAGCATTGGCAGCATAATTGTCTGAGCCACTTTGAGGCGGACATGGAATGGCCACGCTTGCGACTTCCAATACATAAACTTAGCTGTCAGCTTCTGTGAAATCCACTCCAGTAGTTCCTTTCGCCGAACATCAACCCCCAATGGGTATCCAAGATGCCTGACAACGGAGCCACGGGGAACAACCTGACCTTGCCAGCCCAATGACTATAAATCAAACTCCGTGCAACTGAGAATGGCTGATTTGAAGGCATTGATGCGAAGACCAGAAGCATGACCAAAGAGCATCCAAACATCTAATGCCTTGTGAATGTTGTCCTTGTCCGCACGCAAAATCATAAAGCTATCATCAGCCAGAGATTGGCTAATGAAGTGCTGTCCCAAAGGAAGAGACAATCCGGCAAGCTGAGCAAAAGCTGCCATTGAAGATAACATTGAAAGAACCGAGTGAGTCACCAGGGCAAAGAAGAGAGGACTCAAAGGGCAACCCTGTCTCACCGAGCGTGCAAGGACAAATGGCTCTGTAACCCCACCATTGAGCATAATGCGTGAAGAAGTCGCAACACTAATGGTGAGATCAATCAGCACATCCGAGCACCAAAACCCATAGCACACATAAGTTCTGCAATGAAAGACCAGTCTAAATAGTCAAAAGCCTTTTCCAGATCCAATTAAATCAATACCACTTCCTGACCGGAGTGCCTCGCATAGTCAATAGCCATTTGCACATTTAAGATATTATGCAGAATGTTGCGGCCCTTAATGAAACCATATTGAAGAGGATGCACAATAGCTGGAAGGTGCTTGTGAAGCCAATTCGCCAGCACTTTGGAAAAGATTTTATACATCGAACCCATCAAAGAAATTGGTCTCCAGTGTTGCAACATTGACGGCGAAGGAACCTTTGGAAGCAGTTTGATAAGGCCTTCTTTCCATGAGGAAGGCATGACCCCTGTTTCCCAAACCTACTGAAACATAGCCGCCAATGGCTTCACTAGCTAGGTGGCTGAGCTCTCAAAGAATTCATTGGTGCCCAACCAGGACTTTTATCCTTAGGCAGGTGTAATAGAACATCCATAACCTCCCTCCTCGCAAATATCTACCTCCAAAGTAGCTTGCATATCAAGTGGAACTTGCTCGCGGACTAGATCATAGAAGACCGAGCGTGCATGCGTAACCTAGTTAGAAGGCGACGGAGAAGAACCAAGAAGATCCAGAAAATAATTTCTGCACATATTGACGATGGTGTATGGATCAGTGACCATGCGACCTTCTGAATCCTGGAGTCTAGTCATATTTTCTCGAGCAGGAGAAGCATGCAAAGCGCGAAAGAACTTATGAGTCTGACAAGCACTATCTTGCAATGTGTCAGTCAAGTTGTGCAGTTTGGCCTGCTGATAAGATTTCAACTGAAATACTTGAATAAGATGCTAAGCTGGAGTCGGTCCAAAAATCGCTTGAAAGGTGCAATGGGTTGTGCAAGCAGCTCAAGCTGCAGAGGGAAATGGTCTGACAAGGCATATTGCTGCAACACTTTGATGTCGAGCATCTCGGGAAGAAAATCATCATTCTGCATGATATACATACGATCCAGTCGCGACCATGTTGTTGCATACTGGGCAGAATGGAAAGTAAACCCTGTAGAAGACGGGTGTAGCCAGGACCAGAGATCTTGCTTAAGAACAGCAAGAGCCAACTCATGCCACATACGACTTTCCAGTGCATCCATTACCGAATGCTCCGATGTGGACTGGGAAGAATCCACACACATATTAAAATCCCCCATGAAGAAGCCTCGTCTGCCAAGTGACAAGGAGGTCTGCAAAGCCTGCCAAAGCTCCCGACGAGATAACGAATCATTCGGAGCATAGAGGCCAAGTAACCATAAGATTTCCCCTTCGAATAAAATTTCAATCACCAAAAAGCGGCCATGAACATCATTTTTAATAAGCATAGGTTGATATTTGTCATGTACAATCATGAGCACTCCCGAATAATGCATGGCCTGTGTCCCTGCATAGAACAGTCGAAAGCCATTGCAATCCACTACTTTTCCGGCTTCACCGTGACTCTTGTGCTCAACAGCGCACAGGACATCCCACTGATTTTCATGCAATACCGTCCACATGGCATGTTGTTTGTGGCGAGAGCAAATTCCTCGCACATTCCACGTGGCTATTTTCATGTGTAGTTAAAACCAAATCAGGTACGAGGCACAGCTTGCCTCGATTTGACTTTGTCAGCAAGAATGTCCAGGACTCCCTCGTCCAAGAAATCCACCAACACCGCAAAAGAGTTCTGAGGACTAGATTTGGAAGTAGACGGCATATCTGCTAGCTTGGGGTTGGAACGGGGATAACGACGATCCCACGGGGTAATGACGTTACCTCTGGTATCAAATGCCAGATTAGCAGGGGGACCCTTTGGACGATCTGAATACATTTTTCTGGCGGGCTGATGACGGGGGGCAGAGGAAACCATAGCAGGAGCAGAGCGTTCGGAAGACAACATTTCCTTCTTGCGCATATATGTACGCATGGAATCTTGTGAGGGAGTAGGCACAGTATTTTCCATGCCAGCAACAACCCTGTTGCCTTTTTTTGAACGTACTTCCACCCAATCAGTGGCGCGGGAATCCAGACCTGAAACCTGTTGTTTACCTTTGGCCAGAACTTGGGGCTAGTGGATAGCATCCAGCGACGGGGCATCACACACCATATCTTCCGTGGGCGGCACAGCATGGCCAACATCAGAGGTATGTTGCTGTTCCGGGCATTCAGCCATAAAATGCCCCAACTGTCCACAGGAAAAGCAATGCCCTGCAAAATTGCCCCATTTCAATCGAAAGTGCAACGGATGCATGCCCGAGCAGTTGAGGCGCAACCACGCAGGCCTTTTTCTTGCAATGTCCCATAGCATACACAAGCGGTTACGATTCACTGCCCGGAGACTGGGAGGGACGAGAACAGTGCCCACCGCGGCCATAGCATCCTTCAATAGTGGCCAATAAACAGCCGGGCAATTTTCCACTTCTACCCACACAGGGCATTCACGTTGCAGCAGACGCTGAAAATCTGCCATTGGGCGCCATGGAACCACATGAACCAACCGGCGTTCAAAAAATAAAGGCAGTTTAGACAGGAGAGCAGCACGGTGCGTCTCTGATTTCAACAGAACCTCAAAAAACCCCCGGGAGCCAACAAAAATCTCTTCAACGCATTCCCCTTGTAGCAGACTGTGCAGCCACTGGCGAATACGGGAAAGCAGCGGGATTCGACCAGTGAAGAAGAGTATCACAGCGCGATCATAAAATACCGAAAAGGAGCGAAGGACAGTTTTTGGGTCGACGGTGGCGTCCAGAACATCGTCAGGTGCTGAGTCGGAAAAGGCTTCCTGATTATGTTGAACGTAATCGCCAAGCAACGTGTTGGCAAATTCCAGCAAATGCTCCCAGTCAACATCCTCGGAGTCCACAGGATCCGAAGCAACCTGAGCATAGGAACGATCCTGAGGAACACCTATCTCTTCCGAAGTATGCTTGGTACGTTTACCCGCAGGCTGAATGTCGGGACCAGGGGGCATCTCTTCGTTGCACGGAACCATGTCCTCAGGTTCCTCGGCATCAGAATCCGGGCCAAGTGCTGCCACTGTTTGGTCTATGAAATCCAGATCCAAACCAGCCATCGTGTGACAATTTGATCTTGAAAGAGGACTGACCCTGTCTCTCTCCCGCTCTCTCTCTCGCCCGCTGGTCTGTACAGAGGCGATGTCCAGGGGTGTACTTTGCAAAGACAGCTAATGAAAGCTGAGCTGTACCTGTCACCGTGCAGGGGCAGAAGGGCGAAACAAAGGCCTGTCGGTCGCAACGGCAGGACGGGACAGGCTGTGGTGCCGGGCAGGGATCCGTCAGGTCAAGGGACAGGGCAGCAAGGGCGGCCGTGGACAGGGCGTCTGACGCAGGGCGTCAGGGGTGGCTGTGGACAGGGCGCCACGCGAAGAAGGCATTGACGGCGGCAGGCGCAGGGCGTCAGGAACAGAGCGCGATGGGTTTCATTGGCGGCGCAGGGAGAAAGCTCGAAGAAGGTCGAGGACGGACGAATCTGCAGACGTCGACGGGGCTGAGGAGGCGCGAGTGACAGGCGAGCAGCAACGGACCGTCAGGCGAGCAGCGACGTAGTGTCAGGCAGCGACGGGGCGGACGCGAGCGCGCGAGGAAGACAGACGAGTCTTCAGTCTGCGACAGCACAGATGAAGGCGACGCGAGGGCGTGCAGGACCAGGCGAGGGCAGGGCGGCACGACGCAGGGGCACCATCGCTTCTCTTCTCTCTCTCTCTCTCTCTCTCTCTCTATATATATATATATATATATATATATATATATATATATATATATATATATATATATATATTCAGTTTTTAGATTCATTTTAATTTTAGTAGATCTCAGCCTCATATTCGGATACATTTATTTATTTCATGTTACTTCACTTCAATTTTACTGTGCTGAGATGACATTGGATATAGATGTATTGGTTTTTGTCTCATAGGCCACATTGGCCTTTTGCAAACGTTAATAAATCTTTATTACTTTCTTTCTTTCTGACAGTCTTTAAAGGGTGGCATATTAAGCTGTTTAACTAGTTATGCACATGGCTTTTAAAAACGTACAGCCAATCACATACATGTTAGACCTAAAAAATGCGATTGCATTTAAATCATAGTTTTAAAAATCATGGGTAAACAAATAAATAGGAAGAAAGTCAAGTCATGTATGTGTACAGGAGCTCCTACCTCTCCTACCATCTAAAATATTCAACATAGGGTTACTATGAACTTATGAAGGGATCTACAATGCATCTATGATGGCATCTCCTGAGGTAAGGCTGTCCGCCAACAATGTCCAATGGTAATGGGATATGATAGCCCCAATCCTCAAACAGTCTCACAAGTGACAACTAGTATCAAGAAGCAGGGCTGCCTACCTCCACAGCTCTAAATCAGACAACAATTAAAACAAAGAAGTTTCCTTAATTATCCAAAGCCATTGCTTTTGAGCACTCCAATGACTTTCTATAGAAGGAAACCTTTTTTTTTTAAGAGAGAAAGAGAGAGAGAGAAATCATAAGCACAATAATACTAACTTATCAAAGAAAACAAGAAAAGAAAAGGGTTTGACCTTGGGTTGTAGTAATATCCCATGCTATCGAAAGAATGCAATCATCAAGAACACTATACCCCAAAAGTTCCAACTCATCCAAATCTGAAGATCCACATTTGAGGAAGTACAACCTTCCATCTGATTTACAGACAGCCACAAGTTGGTTGGAGTTTTTATCAAATGATACCTGCAGTAAAAAATGCTAGATTTACACATATCAAAAATTTCTTGATGGTAAGTTTTTTGTGTACTGCTGCTTAATACTTATCTATTATATGACCCAATTTCACAACGCCCATAAAGACATTCTTCTTTAATGAGTTATATGCCAGTGCACCCCATAATGAAATCTTCTATGAGGTTATAATTTCGGCAGCCATGTGTCAAAAGTGCAGCTCCCATTAGGGTGAACCATGCCCATATTAAAGAGCATAATTCTAGTACTCTTCCTTGCAAGGCTCTAGGCACCAATTCTGTGATTCTCTCAAACATGTTTTGTCATTCCATGGACACTGTTTCATTAGCATAATCTATTGAGAACATCCTGCATTTGGACTCATGTTGGCAATTCCAATATTTCCCACCAACATTATAAGTGTTTTGAGTTTTTGCTTCAACAAATAAAGATTCTAGGACAAATCGCATACAAAATACTGACCTTATCTAATGGAGAAGTATGGAGCTTATTTTGAAACACAATTGCTGAGCGCCCCATTGAGTCCACTTTGAACATACACAAGCAACCATTTGCTGAGCATGTCACAGCAGTACTCTATACAACAAAGAATCTAAGTTAATGGTTTACCAAAACCAAATGAAAAAGAGAGATGCTTGAAAAAAACTATAATCACTTTTCAGTTCCTAAACACTGTTCATGTTCAGTCAAAAGTGCTTCTGCACAAGGAAACATTCCCAACTTAGGAGCAGGTGTTTTTTGAAAACTATCAAACTTTTTGATTTGTGAGAATGATCAAATTTTGTGATTACATATCAATCCAGAAGAGAGTTCAGCAGTTAGCTTACTAGATACAGACCACAAGAAGCTGCTCTCACTGTGCTTGCAGATGCATCCTGCCATTGTGCTCAACCCAACCCTCTCCCTTCTGCTTTCTACTTCCTCTCATGCTTTTCTACTTGCTAGTTATCCTCTCTCTGACCATTTCCTCTTCATCTCACTTTTCCTCCCTCTATTAGAAAGAGACTACAAAGTGGCCTGAAGCTCAAGCAACAGTGAATGATAATACTAAGGAGACGGTCAGTTTTATCATGAAGCAGATTGTTTACCATTTTGGTCCACCTAAGGAGATAGTGTCTGATCGAGGGACACACTTCCTGAATAAGGTTATAGTAGCCTTGACAAAAGCTTTGAAGATTAAACACTTCCTGAATCCACAAGCAAATGGTCAAGTTGACAGTACGAATAAACAACTTGTAGGGATCTTATCCAAGATAGTGTTTGAAAGTAAGCGAGATTGGGATAAGAAATTGTATGTGGCAGTTTGGGCTTACACTATTACATTCAAGAGAGCTACAAGTCACACCCCATTCAAGGTGGTGTATGGGAAAGAGTGTGTCTTACTATTAGAAATAGAGCTGCCCACCACTGTGTAACATCAGCCCACTTTCCCATCTCCGGCTCCACTTGCTACTATCACTTTGTGCACCCCTTCCTCGTCCTTCACAACTGCCGCACTTTTATGCATGTTTTTGAATTCCAATCCTATCATATCTGTTAGCTGGTACCCATTGGACTTCAGCCTTCACAGAAATCTTAGAAGAATCACATCCCTTTATGACTCAATGTACACCGCATATGAAATTTTGTATAGCATAGAAACAGCCTTTTATCATGTACAAGGCAGTTTATTTTTCACTATTGTGACTTGGGATTTTTTCTACAAGCTTTTTGTTTGGAGGCTTCTTGGACTTATTCTGGAGACTTTTTGTCTCAAGACCTTCTGGACCGAGCAGAGTCTGAAGCAGAATGGACCAGACCTGGACCTTCTCAAGGGGTCACCCTGTGCCAAAAAAATTTTGGGCCACCTTGCATGTCTTGAGTGTCAAAAAATAACTAAGGGACCAAAGAGATAGTAGGGTTTGCGAAGAGAAACACAATGTGTATACGGCAAACATTGAGAGAGGAGAAACTCAAAAACACAAGAAGAACACCACGATGATGCACTGAATCATGCTATGAAGGAAAGCTGATATAGCGGAGCTGAAGCTCAAAAGATGACTCCACTATCCTATCTGACTCAAGCGGCAGCACTTGTGGGGAATTTGCACAATGAACGGAGCAAAGGGCACTCACTAGAAGGTGAAGGACAGCTATTCAGGGAGCGAACCGCACTCCTTAGATTTAATTGAAGATGAGGAAGATGATCACCGACTATTGAGGGAGCAAACTGCAGTCCTCAGATGCGGGGAGATGGCTTGGGTAGCAAACGCAAATCCCAAGGTGTGTCAGAGCTGTCAAATGCAGGGAAACCAGCCCAGATGCTAACGCCAAGTAGGAGATGATGACACCAGATGATGGAGGGCCTTCCAAGCTGCAAAATGCAAATACGTGGGGCTGAAAAGGCTGATGCCAAGGGGAGAAAGCTAACTAGGTGGAGCTGAAGAATCCAAGCTGAAAACGCAGATGTGGGCAGCACTGAAGATGACTCCAGCAGTAGGATGAGTAACGCCAAGTGGAGAATCCCAAAACACAAGCAGCGTGATGGCCGCCAGGTAGGAGATGATGTCGCCAGATGTCAGATGATGATGCCAATAGGGTGAGGCCTTCGAACACAGCCTAAAAGGTAATGGAAATAGGGCCCTGAAAGAGAAGAGGAAGGGTGGCCATGAGCTGCGATGTCCTCCAGTAGGGGTATGGGCAACAGTGGAGTGGAGAGAGAAGAGTGTCAAAGTGACAAATGAAGAGGGGTAAAGAATGACTTAACTAGGGTAAGAATGAATGAAGCAATGGCCTATTTATAGGCAGAACTGTCTAGGGTGGCACATCACTATGTGGACACCCACTAAAAAGTGACCAAAATGTGGACACAGCCCTTGTTGGGGCTGAATGAAGTGTGTAAACTGAAGAAGTCATTACTTTGCACCCCCTCTTAGGCACAAAAAGGGATGATGAAAAAAGAGCAAAGAGAGATACGAAGAAGATGTAGAGGGTGCCAAAGATCCAAGATTGCCACCTAAAAGATACCCTATAGTAAGGAATAGTAGACAAAATGAACTATGGAACCTCACTCCACCTCAAGAGAGAAGCCACTAGCTCAGTAACTCTCTACTCCAAGAAATTCGAAAGTGTTGTCACCAAGTCGTGGTTGAACCTCCAAGGCCCTAATCTAGGCAATACCTAAAGATCCTAGGTCTCAATAGGAGAAATGACTGTGCGAAGACAGCCATCCCCAAAAAGTCCATGGTGTGGAAGAACTTCATGATGAGTAGGTGCCCCTCTGAGGGGGGAGAGGCAAGGGCCCCCCTGGAAGCCGAAGAAGGAGGTGTTGAGCTAAAAAGGCATTAGCTTGGCTTAAACAAGCCCAAAACACGCTTAACTAATGAATAAACGTTCTTATTTTAAAAAAGAAACGCGATCCTAAAGAGTTATTGTGTCCCACATACAAATCCCTAATTTGGGTGCCCCAAACTTTCTAAAAATAGGCATGTAGCCCACCACTCTCCCTTAATCTTATTTTTACAAGTTTCAAGAGCCGTAATCTCTACTGTCCACACCCCATTCGCAGAGGACATCGCAGTCAGAGCTTCCCCCAGTTATATGCTACCATCTGGCGCCTAATTCCAACCTTCACCTTCATTTTGTTTGCTGTCGCCACCTTCCCACATCTCTCGCCTGGCCTTGGAGTTATCACCTACAAATAGATCGTTGTGTTGTTGATGTCATCATTTGTTGCTGTCGCCATCAATCTAGAGCTGCTACCCTCACATTCTCTCTCCTCCCTAGGCTGCGTTTATTGTTTTTGGCTGCTACCCTAAATTTCTCTCTCCTCTATCTGCTGCGTCATCATCTGTTGTTATCACCATCAGTCTAGAGCTGCTACCCTGACATTCTCTCTCCTCCCTAGGCTGTGTTTATTGTTTTTGGCTGCCACCCTAACTTTCTCTCTCCTCTATCTACTACGTTTGCATCTAACAATTGTTTTTGGCTGCCACCCTAACTTTCTCTCTCCTCTATCTACTACGTTTGCATCTCCCTAGGCTGTGTTTATTGTTTTTGGCTGCCACCCTAACTTTCTCTCTCCTCTATCTACTACGTTTGCATCTAACAATTGTTGCACGGTTTTTCTCTCTCCTCGAGTACCTATGTTTTTAGTTTTTCTCTCTCGTGTACTGCCCTATGCATCAGATCTATCCTTCCCTTGCTGCATTTACTAGTGTTCAACACACAAAAGCTGTCTTTGCTACGATTCGAAATCCATTTGGAGTACGACAACTCTACAACTCTTAACCTTTTCCTTGATCCTAGAGATACAATAGTTCGAGATTCAGTATTCACTACATAGTGTGTGTGCTACATGAGCATTGTATATTCAATATTCATTCATTTCATTATTCATTGTGTTCACTGTCTTTGAGTTACCCTAACTCTATTCTGTATTTATTAGTATGTGCTCTGTCCTGCAATTGGTTTTGTTTTTTCTGAGTTTAGAACATTTCTTCACAGGAGTAGCCCCATTTGAGGGCAAAGAGTGTACATCCCCCTCGTCAAGAAATAGGGAATCTAAAAACTCATGGATCACACACTCTGAATCATCTAATGATAACGGAAGTGCTACTACACATGTTGAAGAAGATATCCAAGGTGTCGAATACATTAAAGAACTCCGAGAGATGGTTGCTCGAACCTGAGTAGTCGAGCGTGGGAAAAGGTAAGGCTCATGCTGAGGCAAGGGTGGGAGCCAAGGGTGGGAGCCAAGGGTGGACAACAGTCGATATCTCTCAATGGAGTGGACTACATAGCCAACATAATGAAAGGACTCAAAAAACCATTGTCTCTCGAAGGAGCGGACTACCACGGGTATGGTATCCAACAATCATTGTCTCCCTGTGGAGCAAACTACAAAACCACAAGTTATCGAGGTGGCATTCCTAAAATCCGAGAAAATGTAAAAGCAACCTCCGTAGCGCATTGCGGCCGTCACAAGGAGGCCATGATGCCTGATGATCCTCGTTTGGCTCGATAGGGCTTAGTACACATCAAATGTGTCTTATTGCCTTAAGCATAAACACCTAAAAGCTGGTGCAGAATAAACTCTATGGCCAAGAAGGGAGACATGGCACATCGAGTGTTGGGGAGTAGCAGCATATACTCCCACGGTGTGAGGGAGGATAGGATCGAAGCTCAGCATAAAAAACCAATAGACAGTAGAGAGTGAAGCACAACACCCAATGGAATAGACTAAAAGAGTGTAAACTGAAAGTACAAGGTACAGCCCTTAAACCTTAGGGTTGTAGGGGAGTGTTCACACCCAAACACGGTAAGTGCCCATAAGTGTGTATCATAAGCACATACGAAATAATACAATAAGTCTAGGGGAAAAAACCACTCCTACCGAGAGTAAAAAATGCCCCAGTGTCCTACTGATCACCGGCACTCCTATGTGAGCGTAAGCGTAAGTGAGGTATGAGTGAAATACCCAACAAACCCCCCTGGAGTGAAAAATGATCAAGAGTACAAGGATCATCCACCACCAAAGGAGATCAAATTTAAAGCATTGCGAAATGCTTCAAATTTTTTTGGAGGAAGAGCTTTGGTGAAGATGTTTGCCACATTGTTGGTGGTAGGACAATAGACAAGGCTGATATCACCTACATGTAGCCTCTCTCTGACAAAGTGATAATGCATCTCAATGTGTTTCATACGTGCATGAAACACTGGGTTCCATGCCACTGCAATGGCACTCTGACTGTTAGTGAACAAAGGAGTAGGCTCCATACAGAATACATCCAGATCAGCAAGCAAGTGTCTAATCCATACGCATTCAACTGTGGTAGCGAAAGCTACCTTGTATTCAACTTCATATGACGATGTGGCAACAATAGACTGTTTCTTGCTAAGCCAAGATATGCAAGACGAGCCAAGAAAGAAAACAATTGCCACTAGTGGAGTTACGTGAATCATAATCACCAGCCCAATCAGAATCACTATAAGCATGTAACTGCAGTGGTCCCCCCTTGGCATAAAGCAATCCAAGAGATCTAGTACCCTGCAAGTAACAGAAGACACCCTTAACAGCTTGCCAATGCGACATTCGTGGCTGATGCATATATCTTCTCATGGCTAAAACTGCAAATTGTATGTCTAGCCTAGTGTTGCATAAGTAAATAAGACATCCAACTGCTAGGGATATGTGTGTATGTCCAACAAATAACTGTCATCATGTAATGACACTTTAAGTCCAGCTTCCATTGGTGTACAAACTGGCTTGCAATCTTGTAAGCCAAACTTCTCAAGAAGTTTACCAATGTATCTTGACTGTGATAACCCAATACCTCTAGCATCATGTATAAACTGAACGCCCAAGTAATAATGCAAAGACCCCAAGTCTGACATGTCAAAACTTCGCTGCAAATTTTATTTAAATGCTGAAATCTGATCAGCATTTGTCCGTGTAAGCAAGAGATCATCAACATAAAGACAAATGATCAGCATGGATTCCCCCTCTTTACATACATAAAGGGTAGACTCAGATGAGTTGTTTATGAACCCTTGGCTAAACAAGAGAGCATCTATCTTTGCATATCAAGCTTTAGGAGATTGTTTCAAACAATAGAACTATTAGTTCAGCTTGCAAACCAAGTGTTCCAAGCCCTCAACTGCAAAACCAATGGGTTGTTGTACATATACTTCCTCATGAAGTTTCCCATGAAAAAATGCAGTTTTAACATCCAACTGATCCACAGTCCATCCATAATGACCAACCAAAGCAACCATAGACCTCATGGTCGTCATACGGAAAGTAGGAGCAAATGTCTCCTCATAGTCAATGCCTTTTTTCTGTACATAGCCTTTAGCTACAAACCTTGCCAGGTATTTGTCAATGGATCCATCTGCACTCCGTTTTAGCTTGTAGATCCATTTTGTTCCAATGGCTTTCTTCCCAAAGGGCAAAGACACGAAATCCCATGTTTGATTCTTAGCAATAGAATCCAATTCAGCTTGCATTGCTGCCATCCAATGCACCCTTTGTTCTGCATCCTCAAAACATTTAGGCTCCTCATTATCAACTGTGCTTGCTGCCATAACAAACTCCTTGGTATATGCAGTATCATGCATACGAGCCTGCCTTCTAGTACAACCAGCCATGGGTGCATCCAGATGACTATTTTCCATAGTATATAAATACTATCTAGGCATTTCTCTTGCCTCCTGATTGTGCATAAGCTCTTGCTGAATTTCAGTGTCAGCACTTTGTTGAATATTCAGATCAGCCAATGGCTGATTTTCTGCATTTTCCAAAGGAGCATCTGGCTAAACATTGAGTTCACTTGCTGAAACTCCAGCTGAATCACCAAATGTAATGGGCAGCAGCCCTTCAAATACATCACAGGCAGCCTGCTATGTGTCTAAACCAGCCACAGACAATTCTGATTTTTCATCAAATAGTACATCCCTACTGACAAACACCTTTTTAGAAACAGGATCATAGAGTCTATAGCCTTTTGCTCTTACTACTATATCCCACAAAAATGCATTTGACAGCCTTGTTATCTAACTTTTTTTTTAACAGCTGTGGAATGTATGCATATGCAAGGCATCCAAAGGTAGAAAAGGGTCCAACAGAAGGTTTCCGGCTGTTCCAAGCCTCAAAAGGTGTAATTTTCTTCAAAGCCTTGGTGGGGTATCTGTTCAGAACATGGCAAGCACACATAATTGCTTCCATCCAAAAATTGTGTGGAAAGCTCTTTGCTTTCAGCATACATCTGGCCATCTCGATGAGTGACCAATTCTTCCTCTCTGCAATCCCATTTTGCTGTGGAGTATAAGCAATAGTATACTGATAGACAATGCCCTTCTACTTCAAAAAAGAATTCGGCATAGAGGACATGTATTCCCCCCCTTGGTGCAAACAGAGTCTAAATTTTACAACTAGGCTCGTTTTCAAGAAGTGCAACAAAAGCCAAGAATCCATCATTTACTTCTGACTTTTTTACCAAATAGTGGACCCAGCTAAATCAAGTAAAGTCATCAATAAAGATCACAAAACAGTAACATTCTCCCAATGACTTTGTTTGCATAGGCCCACATACATCTGAATGCAGTAAGTGCAATCTAGTTGTTGCTCTAAAAGCAACATCATGGGGAAACAAAAAACGATGCATTTTTCCCAAAATACATCCTTCGCACAAGTGCTTAGGAGGTGTCTCCAGTAGAGGTAATCCATCTAGCATCTATGTATGCTGTAAGAGAATCAAGCTACCAAAGTTTACATGCCCCATCCTAGCATGCCATAACTCTGCCTGTATCATAGCAAGAGTAAGAGTGGATGCCAAGTACGCTGACTGATCAACTGAAAGATCATCCAACTCATATAACCCATGACATAAAGTGCCTGTCAAGACTAAAGTCATGTGTTCTTTGTCTCTCACCATACATCTGTCATCATCAAATGTGATCTGCAATCCACAACGTGCCAAAGAAGAAATAGAGAGTAGATTCTTCTTTATGCCTGGCACAAATAAAGCATCCTGTAGATGGAGAATAGAGCCATCAATGGTTGTGAGCACAATCTCCCCAATACCTCTAACAAGGTATGATTCATTGTTGGCACACTGTACACGCTTGCCAACTAGAGCTGCACCAACAGAAGCAAATAAATCTGCGCAAGATGTCATGTGTCTAGATGCACCACTACCAAAAAACCAAGTGCCTGCATCCTCAGTACAGCTGAATGCTCAATCTGCCCAAGAGGTGTCATAACTGCATGTGTAAAAACAATAGTTCCTATCTGCAACAAAGGATGCGGACTCAGTAGCAGTGAAAGGAGCATTAGAAACAGACATTCCTGACTCCTTTTTCTTCTCCTTGGCAATGCGCTTTCTGCACTCAATGATGTAGTGGCCTGGCTTCTTGCATGACATTTGCCCTTTTTGGCTTGCGTGCCCCCTTGTTTTTTGTTTGCCTCTGATGTGCCAGAAGTCCCAGAACTCTGTGGAGCATTCTTCACTTGGCTGCCTTTGCCTTTCTGTCTAGCCATAAAAGTCTGCTCAGAGGCTATAGCATCCACACCACTATTCCTTCGTATTTTCTCCTCCTCTAGAACCAAACTGACTAACTGAAGAAAAGTGATTGGCTGCGCAGCAATCCCCATGGTGAGGTTTAAGGCTGTATGAAAAGCCAAATAGGAAGGAGGTAATGAGTTCAAAAGTGGTAGATATCATCTATGCATCTGAATAGTACTCATCAACATTCATGAGTTGCTCTCGCAAGTCCTGAATTTTGTTCAAGTGATCCTGAATAGAATCACCTTCATTCATTTTCATTGTCTCTAGCTCTTCCTTTAAGAAAGAGATGCGAGTCTCATTCTTGTTTGCAAACATCTGCTCCAAAGTTAGACAAGCTTCTCGTGAAGAAGCTGTTGAACGAATGTGGGGGATGATTGATCGTTGAACTGCCAATGCAATCAGTAACAAAGCCTGTGCATCCTGTGTATCCCATGCTTTTTGAGTTGTTCTTCTTTGGGGAAGTGGCTGAAGTAGAGCAGGCTGAGGTGCCCGTGGTGCACGTCCTCCTAGAGGAGGAGTAGCTGGAGCAACAACGAGTTTCTTCTCCACTGACATAATCCCAAAGATTTTTCGCCACAAGTATATTCTTCATCATGAAGGACCAAAGTGAATAGTTATTTCCATCCAATCTGTCCTCCTTGGATACATAGGTGAAAACATCTCCTCCCTAATTTACCACGATTTTCAATTACCAAAAAATGCAAAAGAGCAATGTCGAAGCAGGACTACACTGGAAATCTGAAAATTTCCAGAAATTGCAGAAAATAACTTTCTGCAATTAGTATACAGAGGTGCACTCTATCAAAACTGTTTGTTCTGCACGCAGTCCAACGTGCAATCAGTGTTCAGCAACGCGGTACCAACAAAATCCCCAAAATTTCTTGCCTCAGGTTTGTTAAAACAGTCGGTTAGTGACTGTAACTGCAGTGCGTATGCCAATGTTCCCAGAAAACATAAAAGCCCCAAAAAAAATTTATGAATGTGTCCAGAAATCGCATTTAATGTGTCCCAGACACATTTGCTGACTTTTGTGTCTATGGCGTGGAAACCTCTGCTTCCAGGAATTGCAAGAAATTAAAATTTAAAAAAAAACCATAAAAATTGCACAAAGATGAGTTGATTGGCGGTGTTTCAGTCGGGAACGACTGGCAGCGTTTCAGTCAGCGCTTCAGGAGCTGGCGACGTCAGACGTGGTGCTTCAGACCAACGGGCGGGCAATGCTCAACAAGCAGATGTCGCAAGTGAGGGGTAGCGGGAGTATAGATGGGCTACAAGAGTGGGCACCACTGTTGCTGGCGAGCAGAAGCTGCAAGAGATATGTTGGACGTCGCAGATAGCGTGACTGACAAGCAGCGCAACTAGGACAGGGGCGACTCACGCAAAGGCTACGTATCGCAGCTCGCAAAGCTGTCGTTGCAACTGGCGTTTAAGAGACCTGGCAGGTGCAGGGCTACCTGCTGATAGACCGGTGGCTGCTGTGGCAAACCTGAAGGTCTGTGTCGAGGACTGAGCAAGAAGCTCCCCGGAGGCTGAGCGGAGCTGAGGAGAACCTGAGCTTTAGCTGAACAAAACCTGAGCTAAACAGAGCCAATGCTCTGATACCAAATGTGAGGGAGGACAGGATCGAAGCTCAGCACAAAAAACTAGTAGATAGTAGAGAGTGAAGCACGACACCCAATGGAATAGACTGAAAGAATGTCAACTAAAAGTACAAGGTACAACCCTTAAACCTTAGGGTTGTAGGGGGGTGTTCACACCCAAACATAGTAAGTGCCCATAAGTGTGTGTCATAAGCACATATGAAATAATACCGTAAGTCTGGGGGGAAAACCTCTCCTACCGAGAGTAAAAAATATCCCAGTGTCCTATTGATCACCGACACTCCTATGTGGGCGTAGGCGTAAGTGAGGCGTGAGTGAAATACCCAACAAGGTCCATGTCAGCAAGCATCGGTGGAAGGTCCAGTGATGCCACAAGACAAGCACCTAGTGGTGTATCCATCTAGTTGTGGAGAAGCCATAGCACTGGAGTGTCAACCTGTAAAAGAAAGGGTGGATAGGAGAGGAAGAGAAGGGTATCTCTGTCTCCAGGTGATGCAACAACGGAAGGGGAAAAATCAATAGATGATGCTGAATTTGCAACCTATCTTTGCCTTCTCTGATGCACAGGATCTTCAGGGCTCACTGAACACCTCTCGTTGTCATATCATGTCAAAAAATGACTAAGAGACCAAAGAGACAATAAGCTTTCCGAGGAGAAACGCAGTGTGTGTACAGCAAACACTAAGAGAGAAGAGAAACTCAAAAACACAAGATGAACATGGTGATGATGCATTGAATCAAACTATGAAGGAAAGTTGATATAGCAGAGCCAAAGCTCAAAACAGTACTACAATGTCCTGTTTGACTTAGGCGACAGCACCTGTGGGAATCTGCATAGTGAAGGGAACGAAACGCAGTCCTCTGGGCAATGAGCTATCAAAGTAATCACTAGAAGATGAAGGAGAACTATTGAGGGAGCAAATTGCAGTCCTAAGATGCCATTGGAGATGAGAAAGATGATCACCAATTGTCGAGGGAGCAAACCATAGTCCTCAAATGCCAGGGAGATGGCTTGGGCAACAAACGCAAATCCCAAAGTGTGGGGGAGCTATCAAACAAAAGGAAAGCAGCCCAAATGTTGACACCCGGCAAGAGATGACGATGCCAAATGATGGAGGATCTCCCAAGCTACACGGCTAAAGAAGCTGACACCAGGGGGAGAGAGCTAACGCTAGGTAGAGTAGAAGGATCCAAGCTGAAAACGCAGATGTGGACAGCACTGCACATGATGCCCACAACCTCTGATGAGTGACACTAAGTAGAGAATCCCAAAATGCAAGCAATGTGATGGCTGCCAGGTGGGAGATGATGTTGCCAAATGTTAGATGATGATGCCAACAGGATGGAGCCTTCAAACACAGCCTAGAAGGTGATGGGAACAAGATGCCTAAAGGAGAAGAGGAAGGGTGGCCATGAACTGCGATGTCCTTCAGTAGGGGTATGGGTAATAGTGGAGTGGAGAGGGAAGAGTGTCGAAGTGATGAAGGAAGAGGGGTGAAGGATTGAAGTGGAGTAAGAATAAATGAAGTGACAGCCTATTTATAGGCATAAGTTGTCTAGGGTGGCATACCACTGTGTGGGCACCCACTAAAAAGGTGACCAAAATGTGGATACCATCCCTTTCGGGGGATGTCAATGTGAAACCCTAAATGAAGTGTGTAAACTGAAGAAATGGTTTCTCAACATTGAGATATCTTCTCTCCACAGCCCCAAGCTGTCTCCAAATATTGCAATGTAGATTTATGCTCCCATTGCTCCCCTCTTCATCTTTAAAGAAAAGGGAAAAACCATTGTAACACAAAGCATTGAGCTAATAAAAGTGTGCAATTTTGTAGGTGTTGTGATGTATTGTACTTCTTCTCTCCACTCCACTCCATTGTGTATCTTTTGTGTACTCCACTCCACTCTACGCTTTGCACAGACTTTGCCACACTATATTTCACTTCCATCTCACAACCTCACTCTAGCCTTCTCTTCCCTTCCCGTGAGACTCCTCTCTCTTCTAGACTTCTCACCTCTTCCTCCAAACTTCTCCAAACTTGTCTTTCTCCAAACTTCTCTTCTCTAGACTTCTCGCCCCTTTTCTCTAGAGATGTGTCTCTGCAACACCCTCTCTCTCCTCTTTTCTCCAAACTCCTATCTCCAATCCTACTGACATCTTCTATAGACTGACTATGAGAGCACGAAGAGATCAAAGCTCAGTTTTGAGAGTGGAGTAGACAATGTAGAGTGTGAGAGCACCACACCCAATGCAATATCTAAAGTGTAAGGTGCAAGTACAAAGTACAACCCTTAAACCTTAGGGTTGTAATGTTAGACAGGATAGTCGTATGGAAGAGGACATGTCAGCAGTCGAATAGTTTACTATCTGCGCAAGCAGCATACAGGTGCCACGTGGCAAAGCAGGTATAGGCGCCACTTTTTATGGGCAATCAGACAGATTTTGCACTTATTAAGGTGCAGTCAGCTGCATTTCATGCAGCCGACCTGCTGCTGGTGATTGCTCTTTTCCTGGCTATAAATAGCCAGCCCCTGGTACACACTTCTATTGTCATTCAATCTTTGTCCTATACTTCCGTATCGCTACACTCTGACATGGTATCAGAGCGGTGAAGATGGATTGACTGAGGGCTGAACCTATCTGAAGAGGAGATCTCATCGCGACACAAGCCTGCGTTTCCAAGATTCGAGGGTGAGCGGGAGGGCTGCGCATCGGATCAATGAAGCGAGCGTGAGCGTGCGGGAAAGAAGTCTAATCGGTGAATTTGCTGCAGGTTATTGCTGTTCAAAGGGAAGGAAGGCTGCATTTGAGGCCTTCCATTGCGTAGAACCCGTATCAAGAGGCCTGAGAGGTGTCTGCATCTCATAAAAGACAACATGACGGCTGCGTAGAACCTGCTGGGCATCTAAATCCCAAAACTTGTAAGCCGTAAAGTCACCATCTCCATAACCAAGAAATATGCATCTGCGTGACATAGGCTATGTGGCATACTGACAAATGTCTGGCAGCCAAACATCCTCAAGTGATCATAGGAGGGTCTCATGCCACTCCATGCCTCATGCGAAGTAATAACATCCAAAGAGAAACACGACGTCCGATTAACCAAGTAGACTGCCGTCATAAGGGCCTCAGCCCGAAAGCCATAAGACAACCTAGCTGTGGTAAGCATAGAAGCAACCTTTGCCTGTAAAGTCAGGCACATGCCATGAGCAATCCCATAATACCATGGGCATAAGAAATCAATGCCATATTGCTGACAAGAGATCCGTAATCTGGGAGAGATAGCATGACTCTTATAATCCATCTGCAAGCATCTAGGCCTGCTACCAGCAGAATCCATAAACCTATCAAGCATAGTAACATCATCCTCAATCCGTACCAAAGGGTAAGCCCAAATACGGTGGGTAGCATAATCCATGAAGGTCACAAAACACGGCGCTCCACCAAGTGACTGGGAAGGCATAGGTCCATATACTGCAACATGGACTAGATCTAGAGGAGCATGCCTCACATGATCGCCATAAGCCAAAGAGGCTCTGCACAGACCATGAGTACAATGAGAGCAAGTAGCATAGGGAAGAGCAAGCAATAAGCCCATATCACATAAAGCATCCATCTCAGTGTGTCGTACATGGCCTAGGCGACAATGCCATAACAATGCATGTGGTATCTGCATAACTGCAACCATAGAATCTCCCACATGAGAGACATGCACATAGAATGTCTTATCCGTGAAGGCATTTTTGGCCAAGGCAACAGGAGTGGGTATTGTGGTGGAAAGGAGTACACTTGGAAATGGGTCCCAGAGTGCCCACCAAGCATATGAGAAGTGTGCATGGTGGATCCAAATGTTTGCATGGGATGGCTAGGCATGCGCATTTTTGCCACGGGAATACCCCAAAGTGGAGGCCTAGGGACATGCGAGCAGAGGATGGAAATCCCTATGTAGGAGTGGCCCACGGAAAGTGTGATGACACAACATAAGAAGAGGATGGAAATCCTTGCAGGTCATGGTGTGTGGTTAGCTGGGGCTAGTGAGGGGAATATCCATCACAACCGTCCCAATGGAAAAAGAAATACCGACATGGGGAAAAGTAAAGGGAATTGTGTTAGAGAGTGTCATTCCCTATAACCAAGCCCCATAGTGCAAAAGTGGTTTGTGAAAAAGGGTAGGTGACAGTGTTAAGAGGTGGAATTCTCCCTAATGAAGCACCGTGCTGTGAAGTGGTAGAGAAGGGTGAATATGGAATAGAGAATGAGAATGTGCTAGGAGCGGAGACAAAAGGTCCAACTCCCAGCGTGGAAGAGGCAAATGTGGAATGTAAGCCAAGGTTTTGAAATGAGTGTGATATGGCTTCAAGAGAAGAGGATGGGATGGGAGGGAGAGAAGAAGAGTAATTGACTTGCTCAAATGAAACAAAAGATGTAGGTATACCTGATGATGACTATCTGCTTCGTGAGCTCCCTCTATTAAGATTTACATACATTTGACCATCCGGATCCTGCACGCCAAAATGCAAAATAGGAGAGAGTTTTGATTTGAACAACTCAAAAGGATTGTACAAACCTGACACAGGGCTTGGCCAAAATGATGAAGATGGATCACCAGTCGTCCCAAATGTCATATTGCATCCATGATTAGAAAGGTGGCTAGCCTCAGCAACTAGTCCAAAAGAAGTAGCAATACTAGAATAAGGGATGTCTTATGGTCCATACTTGTTGCATAGGTACTCCTCAAACTCCTCCTCTATGAGGTTAATGAAATCTGAAATATTTGGCATGGGTGTAAACATAGAGGGTGATGGTGAGTGTAAATATGGAGTGTCGTCTTCCTTGCAGAGTCTATAATGCCTCCTCAGGGCCTCCAATGATGGAGAAGCCTGATAAGACATCATGGGGTCACAAGAAGAAGGTGTACGTGACATTGTGATTCAATTACGAGTTGTATTGTGTGTCTCGTGCAAAGACTAGCACTCCACAATATCCATAGGATACTCTTTATAAGAGTACCAACTCTGATACCATGTGAAGAAGATTGTGGAGGCACTGCTAGGGTTTGCATTGAGGAAACACAGAGTGTACGACCACGATAGAAGCACAATGAGAACAACGCAAACACAGAAAGTGAAACTCAAACCCTAAACACAAAACTCAAATACAAACAGAAGAAGAGAGAGAGAGAACACAACTCTGAAGTGAATGAATGTTGTAAATGAAGGGCAGAGCAGTGTGTCAAAGAGTGACGTCTGCCGGAGACGGATCTCAAGTCTATGACAATGAGTCAGAGTATAGGATGAAGAGGATGCAGCAAACGCAAGCATCAGGAGGGCCTGGAGCACCAAACATAAGCAGAACAGGTGTGGAAGAGGGAAAGCAGTTGTCACCTAATATGGAGGAAGCTGTTGTGCGATGTGGAGGTGTTGTCCCCTGATTTGGAGGGGCTAGCACTTGACGTGGAGAAACCGAACGCAAGTTGAAGATGCAATCACCAAGGTCAGGCAGCTCCAATCGCAAGCAGAGGAGGGTCAGAAAACTATTGCCAATGCTGATGGAAGAGCGCTAGATGCAGAGGAAGGTGTGGCAGCAGTCATTGAGGCTAGACAACCACATGTGTGGACTGATGGCTGAAATCTACACTCAAGGGTGAGAGACCTACACAAAAAGGGATTAAGACTGAATGGGGCCAGCCTGTCTATTTATAGATGAGGATGGACCCTCCCAAATTAGGGTTCACTGAACTCTCTCGAACCGCACCCGTTTTAGGGTTTTCATTATATTAAGCTTGTATTGGGGCTGTTTAAGTGGCTAACCAGCATGGAATGTATTTCTTAGCTCAACACTAAGCACATCTCTGAGTTCTCTTCTTTTGCAATGTTCTCTTTTTCTCTCTTCTATCTTGTGTTCAGCAGTTTATTTCACCACTTCTTTATGCTTCCATTGCTGCACCACTTTGGCATATCCAACCCAAATAGAGGATCTTAGACGTACACCCCATAAGCTCACCACCTTGCTTCAGGGTCTTGCATATATCAATCATGGCAGTCCCCCCCTCAGATATAAGGGAGGCTTGGACCACTTTGCTGGACTTTATCACAAAACAGCTGGTGTCTTTCTTTGGCTTAAAGCTTTGAGGAGTCTAGAAACAGGCACTGAGCTAGAACACAGCTAAGAACCAAGGGCCTGCTTGAGATGCAAAGCACTTGAAGAGACATATAGCCATTGCATTTTGGATTGCCAGAGAGGCTCCCAAGAGGTCTGGAGCAAAGCTCTTCAACTGGTCCTTCGGGGCACTCATGGAGAGATTATCGTCACCAGGGGAGGTTTGGGCTTGGTGATTACAAATAGAGGGCCAGACTGTGGTTACAAGGACTTTCGAGGAGCATATCTGATAACAACACTGGAGAGCAGATGAGCATTATGCACTGTCCGGTTTTCTCTCAGGCATAGTACACTGCATGACACTGCCATAGATGGGAGCTAAACTCTAGTTATATTGCCCAACACATTTGAGTGACGAGATGCAGTCAGGCCATTGCACAGCAGCACATTACCAATTCTGAGACCCTACCCATATTGGGGCAAAGATCATGCAGAATGTGACTGGTACATGGGCGAGCGCATATGAAGGTATAAAAGGGGCCTTCTTGATGCATATGATATGTGCACCTTCTTCCATCTGTGGACTCCCTATAATGTTTGGCATTACAGACTGACAATTTGACTCTTTTCACAGCCCTTGCACTAGACATGAAGACCACAACCTGGGAGATGCCTATCCAGATGTTCATTCTAATTCGTATCCGAGGGCTCTTTGTATTGTATTTTTAGCTTAGGGATATTTGTCACAGGTTGTTTTTGATAAAGTTCTCTTTTAGCTAGGCCATCAAAATCAATGATTTAAACATCAAATAAAATCTATCACGGATCCAGTTAAGGTGCTCTTGAAAAAAATTGAACCTGAATATGAATCCTCAAACATAGGTTTTCGTTACTCCTCAGTACTTACAGTTCCTTCATGACTATCTATGCATAACTGGGAAAATTTGAAACAATGTCGAGAAAGTTCTTTTCCACGATCAGCTTCCCATACTCGCATTGTCCCATCTTGACCAGCAGTAAGAATAAACTTTCCAGCACTGCTCAGAATGTATAAGAGATATAAATAGTAGCAACATTCAACATTCCAAACAATTGAAATTAAAATCTCAAAAAGTCCTCAATCTTCGGTCAACAAGGAGACAACAAATAAACTACTTCAAGAAACAGTGACGTTTGATGCAAAACATGAAAGTACTTTTAAGATTTATGTGAATGACTCTGTTCAGTGCTACCCTAGTGCTTGAGAACAAAATTGATCTGAGGCTTTGAGAACGTTTGCACCCTCCTTGACATGCATGGTCTAGAAAGTGCAAGTTCCAAGAGACTGCACTTTCTGTATACTAGGTTTTTGAAGGTTCAAAGACTCCAGACACTGAAACCACACGAAATCAGGAGAATTGTTTAACAAAATGCAACATAAAAACCTTATGCCTCCATTGTCCTTCTGGACATCAAGACTTAAGCAATCGAGAGGACAACTCACTTGTTAATCTCTGATACCTAAGGTCCATAAACATCAGATTAACTTGAGTAAACATTCATATGCATGGCCATTCACCCTCCATACGGTTAGAGAGAACCTTGAATAGCAGGAAAAGTATCTCCTTGCACAGTTGGTACTGGTGCCAGAACCGAGTAACCTGCAAATGGATCTATGACCAATTGGTTGGTGCAGGAAGTGACCTGTCAATGGATCTATAGGTGCCAGAATTGGTCAATGAATTATCTAAAGCTATGCCCAGTAGAGAAAGGCTTCCTGAGATGGAAAACTCAGAGGCACAAAGAAGTTAAATTTTGAATGTTGTCTAGAATCAGTTAGACTTGATACAGTGGACATCAATGTCAGTGTAATGTACCAGCTCACAGGCATTTCTCTGAACCTTTCATTGAAGATAGCATTTGACTTTCAAATCACATACAAGAGAAAATCATAAGAAAACTGCAAATAAGACCCAGAAGACTCCCTTGTAAATCCTTTGAATAAACAATATGCAAGAAAACGGACACTTATGAGACATCTCAAAAGGAACACAGTACACATCCAAAAAACTGCTAAAGATAATGGTCTCCTTACTCATGAGAAACATAAATTACAGGCAAACTCTTTCAGTGTAATTCTACATCTTTTATTTCCTTGTTTCTTTCAAATGCCAGGAAAGAATGAAACTTACCAAAGGGCAGCAAATCCAAGAACTGCCCCATTATGATATGCACTCCTCCACCCAACAGCAGCCAAATTTTCTGTGAAAATTTTACCGGATTGCCCCAAAAGCATTGAAGCCAAATTTTCTTTATTTACCTT
Organism: Lygodium microphyllum; assembly: GCF_053477565.2. Lineage (NCBI taxonomy): Eukaryota > Viridiplantae > Streptophyta > Polypodiopsida > Schizaeales > Lygodiaceae > Lygodium > Lygodium microphyllum. Next base: position 6,579,127 of record NC_141143.1, on the reverse strand, counting down.
TATTGATATAATATACCCACTTGCTGCACCAATGACAAGTAGTGTCTGATCTACATTATACATCATGTTTGTGACATCTGGAACATCAAGATTCATGGAATATACAGTAGTAGACATGGTCTTTGTATATGGCATGTTCTCAGAACGAGCATGCACAGTGGAATCAATCCTGGGTCCATGCGTGCTGTCTCCAATATTATCTTGCTCTACTTCGACTGTAGAAGAGCTGGAGGTTGAACGTGCATCAGTATCAGCGGCATCTGGATGGGATGATGCTGAATTTAACACTGATTTGGTTGTATCTTCCAAAGGCGGCAAAGATAGCCAGTGTACACGTCCACCCAATTCTACAATCACAAGATGTTGCTCTCCCACACAAATCGATGCAATCTGCTCTGAGCTTTGTGTGACTCTTAACACCTGCCATCCCTCACCCATCCTCAAAGCTGGAGAACCATTTTTCGCTCCCATTTCCATGGCTCTCTGCCCATCTTTGACAAGATCACATAGAGAAGACAGTTGTGGTTCATCATCACTATCTGTTGGAACTATTTGAGGCCTGAAGTTCACATCAAACAACAGAACCTCTCCTTTAAGACCGCCTGTGTATATTCTCTGTCCATCCTCAGACCATATATGGCAATGAGGCTCATATGGTTGTGCCATCAAAATTTTGGATGAAAAAGTCGTTCTCTGTGCTTCAAATAATTATGGCCCTAGTTATTGTACAGTTATCTTAAAATCAGAAAAAGCAGAGAGCTGTTAACAACTTAAAGATGACTAGAGGCATCGTGCTTTCATACATGGAAATTATGATCATGTGTCCAGATAGAAATGTGTCCCAAGCCACTAACACAGATTTGATCAGAGTTTGTAGGATTGAAGCTTGCAAACTCAGCAACTGACTCTAGATTACCTTCTGCAAGTTTCAGGGGTTCTGTTCCTTGCAGATCCCAAAGGCACTTTAATAAACATACAAAAGAGCAGAGATGTCCTGTTAGTATGAAACAGCTTCAAACACAATAAAACAAAAATAATCAGTGCTTTCTTTTATACTGTATGGATGAAACTTCAAACGGTCCTATACGAAAATATAGGATGCAGTTATAAAGACAAAGAAATGCAATTTATAGCAATAAATGTGTACCAATCTAAAGTCTGGTTCACAGGATGCTGTAACCAGCCGTGACCCATCTTTTGAGAATGCAAGAGCAGAAACTTCTATGTCTGCAATATCTGTGAAAGGAAATTTACGAAACAAAATGAGTCTATGATAAGTTCAATCATAGGTAAAGTTGATCAATGCAGGAAATGACATAGTGAACCTGTAATCTTGGCAAAAGTTTGTTGTTTGCCACAATCGTGGACATGAACTGATGGATGGAGACCCTGCATTGGAAGTCATATGAGATGCTAGAAACACTAGCTCTGAAAAGAAAGAACACATTCACTAGGGATTAACAGATTAGACATAGCCACTCAAGCACCAGCTTTTTCTTTTTTATGGAATGCTTCTTTTAGGGGGGTGCTTGTTCCTGTATTGCCAAATAAGAACAAGCACCCAAACGTAGTGCTTCAGAGCACATCCTCTTTCTCTTTTTAGCATGAACAGATACTTCATTTTATTGAAACACAACAAGCTATCATGCTACAAGAATCCAGGAAACAGAAGCAGGAGGCCTCAACAAAAACCCTTCCAAAGCATGGCTGCATAGGAGAAGTAATTATTTATACAACATAAAAAGGCAGAAAGCTATAGAGGTGGCTGATCATGCCAAAGAAGAATAGTAATTATTTCAGCTACCAAAACCATAGTGTCAGATACATTGTCCACACATAGCTTAATACCCAACACAATGTGATATGCTCAACAGTTAACTTTTATGTATTTTGGCACATTAAAGCTTGTAAAATTACATGGCACAACAAACAGTATTTCAGCAATAGTCCAGGTGCTCCCTTCTCTGTGATTCATTCTGCATACTCCTACATCAGGCTCCATTGGAGAGAGGGAGCTGGTCCCAGTGCTCACACAGTTCATGGCCCACTATTGTTTCTCTAATGTCTCTTATCTTGATATATGGATTTCATTTCACAAGCATCTCCTTTCTTCTAAGTTCTCTTTGCAGTGTTCTTCTTTCTTCACAATGTTTCTCTTTTCTCCTCTCATGTTGTGCAGCCTATTACAGCAGATTCCCACACTTCCATCGCTGCACCCACTTCTGACGTGGTATCAGATTTCTGGTTGGGGTCCTAACCCTGGCCAGGTATCAGCCATTTGAGTTGTGCTGGTGCTCTTTTTTGCTGTTGCAGGTCTGCATTTTACCTCTACTGCTGCTGATTGGACCTGTGTTACACTGCTTCAATTGTTCTATTACTTGGGTAACTAACTACTGCAGAATTTTTTACTGTTTCTAGGCTCAAATTCCTGTGTTTATTATAGCATCCATCTATGTTTTGCTCCTCCACTTCCTCTACAGGCAGGATAACTGCATTTACTGCCTTGCTAACCTGTGTTTTTGTCATCAGCATCTGCAATTTCTGTTTTCTGCTCCTGTGCAGGGCTAAGTGACAATGTTTTCAGGCTGGTTTCTGCTTCTATTGGCTGTGGTCACAGACTTGGGATCTGTCTCCGGTGGACATCACTCTCCAACACACTACTCTACCCTTGGGCACATTGTATACTCTTACATTCATTTACAGCATTCATTTGTTAGCCTGCTCTTCTTCAATCTCAGTCTGTCATCTCCTGGTTGTGAGCTCCTGTCAGAGTCTGACAGGAGACAGAGGAGCTCTGTCAGGACAGTTTTGTGGCTGCTCTAGGCAGCATGCAGTTCTGGTTTGTTCCAGCCCAATCTGGGCTGTTTTTTGCCCTGACTGCCCATTTTTCTGGGCAGTCGGACCAGTTCTGGTCAGTCGGACCAGATCTGGCCATAGTCGGCCAGATCTGGCTGGTCGGCCAGTTTGGCTGGTCGGCCAGTTTGCTGGCTGGGGGCTATTTATAGCAGCCCCCCTAGTCAATACAGCATTCACTCTGTGCAGGTACAGCACTGCTCCCTCCGTCTCCGTCTCCGGCATTGGTGTTGCCTCTGCTTCCAGTCTGTCCTGGTTCCCTCACTAACGCTCCGGGCTGCGTGCAGGGACTGTTCTGTCCATTCCAGTGTATTCAGCATTCATCTCAGTCAGTGCAGACTTTCTTCCTTCATTCTCTGCTTCCTCTCTCCTCTCCTCTGTGTTCGTGTTCTTCTTTCGCTGCGCACTCTCACATGGTATCATCGCCTGATTGAGAGCACGGAGGACGAGAGAAATACCTTACTGCTGCTGCCAACAGATCCACAACAGCCAGGCGATTGCTTCAGGCGGCTGCCAACAGGTCCATCCCAGCCAAGCGACTGCATCAGGAGGCTGTACTGCCTGCGTTTGCTGCCAGGCGACCTCTTCTGCTGCAGGGCGACCTCCCTTCAGGCTGCGTTTTGCTGCTCTGCAAGTCGCTTCTACCCCAGGCTGCTCCTTTCCTGCAGGCGACCTTTGTCTGGGCTGGTTCCCGGTGCTGGTGGTCTCTTTTCTGGTGTTCGACATCAGATCTATTTGCGTTTTGTAGATCCAGGTGTTTGTAGGCACTCTCTGCCTGCGTCTTGGTGGTTGGTGACCACATTGCTGGTCCTATTTCGTCAGCGGCACAATTTTCTTTGGTATTTTGCAGATTGGAAGATGTCTTACCAGTTTTCAGGCTTTGAAGACTCAGAGGATGAGCTTCTTTCTCATCATTCCTCTGAGCGGAGGCGGGACTATCGTGAAGTTCGACATCGGGAAGACCCTCCTCGCACTCGTCCTTCTTCAGTCCGTGCATCTCGGAGGGTTCCATCTACTTTGAAGGTTTCTTCAGTGAAGACTGCATCAGATGTGCGGATGCCTTCCTTGATTCCCTCTATACAGGTGCCGATTCTCCCTTCCTTTCCGAAGGAAGACAAGTTGGATGGTTCCAACTACTCCCTATGGTCATGCAAGGTGGCTTGCATCCTTGATACCTTTGCTCTGTGGGAGCTTGTTTCTTCGCCCATCGACCGGCCCCCTGTGGATTCGTCCGATGGCACCTCTATGGACCGTGCAGCCTTATGGGATAGGCTCAACTCTCGAGCCCGTTCCTTTCTTTTTATGAGTCTCCATGATTCTGTTCTTGTACATGTTCACAGGTTAAAGACCGCGGCGGAAGTATGGACAAAGCTTGCGTCTTTGTATCAGCACAAGACATTCGCCCACAAGATTTCCATGGAGAAGAAGTTGCGGATGCTCAGTCTTGATGGTTCTTCTTCCATGAAGGAGCACATCACGAAGATGGAGGATATGCGAGGCGAGCTAGCCTCTCTTGGTCGTCTGATATCGTCTGAGGATATGGCGATGATTCTGTTGACTCAGCTGCCATCACCCCGTTATGATGTCTTCTACACCAGCCTCATCACTTCGAGGACCCGTGAGACTCTCCTATGGGAGGAGCTTTCCCCGCTTGTCTTGGAGCATGACGAGCGACTCAAAGAGGTGGGAGCCAGTGGCTCCACCAAGGCATTTACGGCTGGCACAGGTGGTGGCAAGAAGAAGAAACAAAAGAAGGAAAAGGCCAAGGACAAGAAGGAGGAGGACAAGAAGGATGCGAAGGAGAAGAAGCCCAAGTGTCCCCATTGTGGGAAGGGCACTCATCCCGAGGAGAAGTGTTGGCAGAAGTATCCCCATTTGAAGCCTAAGGAGAAGGACTTGAAGGCGGCCCCAGCCACAACAGAATCTGCGTTTGTGCATCTCTTTGTTGAGGAAGACACTGCCCTAGCTTCTACCACACAGGAGAAGCCTTGGCTCGTCGACAGTGGAGCATCTTCACATATGACCTTCCGTCAGGATTGGCTTCAGGATCTTCGTTCCAGAGGGGGCACAGTCACATTGGTGACAATTCTACAGTTCCTGTTCGAGGAGTGGGGACTTTACCTATGTTTTCTGACAGGCGGTCTTCCTCCCCCAAAGTTCTCTATGTGCCTGATTTGGGTTTTAACCTATTATCTGTGCATGGTCTTACTCAGTTAGGTACCCGAGTCATTTTTTCTCAGGATGCAGTCACAGTGGAGGATGCTTCTACAGGTGATGCTCTTTGGACAGGTACACAGGAAGGTGGGCTTTATACGCTCACAGCCTTGGCTATGCGGACTTCCCATGAGCTTGGGCTGCTCTGGCATGCTCGGTATGGTCATTTGAACCTCGATTCTCTTCGCCGGGCTTCTAGGAGGAAGATGGTGGAGGGACTTCCTAATTTCCCTCCTCTTCACACTTTGTGCCCTAGCTGCTTGAGGGGCAAGCAGCACCGGCAGCCTCACCCGTAGGTTGCTTCTAGGCGGGCTACTTCTCCGCTTGAGTTGGTACATACCGACCTTTGCGGACCTATGGGCACAACCTCCCTTGGGAAGGCCAAGTATTTGATGCTAATTGTGGACGACTTTAGTCGTTATGTGTGGCCTTATTTCTTGGAGTACAAGAGCGAGGCGTACTCCCGTTTCTGTGAGTGGCAGGTGTTTGTGGAGACCCAAACAACTTCCAAGGTTCGTGGTGTTCGAGCTGATCACGGTGGAGAGTTCACTTCTCACCTTTTCTCTCAGTTTTGCAGGGATCATGGTATTCGGGTGGAGTATTCCCATCCGAACACACCATCAGAGAATGGTGTGGTGGAGCGTGCGAATCGGACCATGCTTGAGATGGCCCGATCTATGCTGGAGCATAGGAGTCTTCCTCATTTCCTTTGGGGTGAGGCGGTGGCTACAGCGGTGCATATACGCAACCGCTCTCCGACTTCGGCATTACAGGACATGACTCCATATGAGGCTTTCTTTGGGAAGAAGCCTTCCGTATCCCATTTTCGCATCTTTGGGTGCGATGCTTTTGTCCATGTGGACAAGAAGAAGAGGAAGACGAAGTTCGACTCTAAGTCGAGAAAGCTTATCTTCGTTGGTTATAGTACGACCACGAAGGGATATCGGCTCTTCGACCCGACGACGCGGCAGGTTGAGGTGAGCAGGGATGTGATCTTTGATGAGGCTTCGGCCTCTGAGGATCCAATTGATGGTTCTATTTCAGATGTTTCTTCATCATCGACGGACCCCCCCCCACCTTCTCTCCCTTCACTTCCTTCCAGGATGCCTCTTAGCACCCCCCTATTCCTCCTCCTTCGGCTTCCCTTTCCCCTTTGGTGGATGTGCCTTCGTCTTCTACGAGCTCTTCTACCGCCACTTCGGGATCTTCACGGGATATACAGCCTTCTTCAGATGCGGAGGATCTACCTTCACTCGGTGAGGGGGAGTCCCTCTCTGATTTGGGTGCTTTACAGGTTCCGGAGACCCCCCGGTCTCCCTCACAGCAGCAGGAGTCTCTCAGGATTCCTTTATGGTATCGCCGGCTCATGCAGGATTCAGGTGTTACTCACTTTCCTGCTTCTTCTACAGGTCCCCGTCGATCAGCACGTTTACAGGCCCAGCGGGACAGTTCACTATGTGTGAACTATGCTCTTATGTCACAGATTCTTCAGGATTCCGAGCCTTCCACTGTGGAGGAGGCTCTTGCACAGGATATTTGGAGACAGGCTATGCAGGCCGAGCTCGACTCCATCGAGCGAAACCATACATGGGAGCTTGTACCGCATCTCGTGAAACGGAAGGTGATTGGTGTGAAATGGGTCTTTAAGACCAAATATCTTGCAGATGGCTCCTTGGACAAGCATAAAGCTAGGCTTGTTGCCAAGGGTTTTGCCCAGCGTGCAGGGTTGGATTACTTTGAGACTTTTGCTCCTACAGCTAGGATGTCCACCATCCGAGTGCTTTTGGCTCTTGCTGCTCACCACCGTTGGCCTGTCTATCAGATGGACGTCAAGTCTGCTTTTCTGAATGGCGTTCTTGAGGAGGAGATTTATGTTTCACAGCCTCCTGGTTTTCTTGTGCAGGGGAAGGAGGATCATGTCTACAGGCTGCGGAAGGCTCTTTATGGCCTAAAGCAGGCTCCTCGTGCTTGGTACCAGCGGATTGACCGCTTCTTTCTACAGAGTGGCTTTGCGCACTCCGCTTATGATCCCAACCTCTACTTACAGGTTGTGGATTCTCTTTCGGTGTTCCTCATCTTGTATGTGGATGATCTTATCATTACAGGGAGTGACACTCAGCAGGTGGAGCATACACGGTCCATTCTACAGCAGGAGTTTGACATGACGGATCTAGGGATCCTTCACTTCTTTCTAGGTCTGGAGATCTATCAGATGGCACAGGGCATTTTTATCTCGCAGCACAAGTACATCTCCGAGCTTCTTTCGGAGTTTGATATGGCTGAGTGTCGGCCTATCTCATGCCCTATGGACCCTGAGTCCAAGCTTTTGACAGCTGGAGTTCCTCTTACCGATCCCACCCATTACAGGTGCCTTGTCGGCTCTCTTATCTGGCTGCTTCACACTCGGCCGGATATCTCTTTTGTGGTGGCTTTATTGTCTTCCTTTATGCAGACTCCTACCCAGGATCACCGGCAGGCGGCCTTGCGGGTTCTTCGCTATTTGCAGGGAACTCGATCCTTTGGGATCATGTATGGAGATGGGATTACCCTTTCTGGATGGAGTGATTCTAATTGGGCAGGTGATGTGGATTCGCGACGATCCACTACAGGTTATGCTTTCACCCTTGGATCTGGTGCTATCTCATGGAGCAGCAAGAAGCAGCCTACTATGGCACTTTCTTCTACAGAGGCTGAGTATCGGGCCCTATGTTCGACCGCTATGGAGGCAGTTTGGCTCCGTCGCTTACTCGCGGAGATTGGCTTTTCCCAGACTGGACCTACGGAGCTGCGCGTGGATAACCAGAGTGCTCTTGCTCTGGCCAAGAACCCGGTGTTTCATGCTCGTAAGAAGCACATTGAGGTTCAGTATCACTATGTTCGAGAGCGGATCGTGGATTCGGAGCTGGTGGTGGTCTATTGTCCTACGGCGGCCAATGTAGCTGATCTCTTTACGAAGCCGTTGCCTCAGGCTTCTTTGCTTCATCACATGCGGTTCTTGGGTCTTCAGACTCTCCCAGGAGTTGAGAGGGGGTGTTAGCCTGCTCTTCTTCAGTCTCAGTCTGTCATCTCCTGGTTGTGAGCTCCTATCAGAGTCTAACAGGAGACAGAGGAGCTCTGTCAGGACAGTTTTGTGGCTGCTCTAGGCAGCATGCAGTTCTGGTTTGTTCCAGCCCAATCTGGGCTGTTTTTTGCCCTGACTGCCCATTTTTCTGGCTCGGACCAGATCTGGCCATAGTCGGCCAGATCTGACTGGTCGGCCAAATCTGGCCAGGTCGGCCAGTTTGGCTGGTCGGCCAGTTTGCTGGCTGGGGGCTATTTATAGCAGCCCCCCCAGTCAGTCCAGCATTCACTCTCTGCAGGTACAGCACTGCTCCCTCCGTCTCCGTCTCCGGCATTGGTGTTGCCTCTGCTTCCAGTCTGTCCTAGTTCCCTCACTGACGCTCCGGGCTGCGTGCAAGGACTGTTCTGTCCATTCCAGTGTATTCAGCATTCATCTCAGTCAGTGCAGACTTTCTTCCTTCATTCTCTACTTCCTCTCTCCTCTCCTCTGTGTTCGTGTTCTTCTTTCGCTGCACACTCTCACATCATTCACTTCAGAGTTGTGTTCTTTCTCTCCTTTCTTCTGTTTGTGTTTGAGTTTCTGTGTTTGAGTTTTGAGTTTTGTGTTTAGGGTTTGAGTTTTGCTTTCCGTGTCTATGTTTGTCTCGTTGTGCTTCTGTCGTGGTCGCACACTCTGTGTTTCCTCAGTGCAAACCCTAGCGGTGCCTCCACAATCTTCTTCACATGGTATCAGAGCTGGTGCTCTTATAAAAAGTATCCTATGGATATTGTGGAGTGCTAGTCTTTGCATGAGGCACACAATACAACTCATATCCGAAATGGACTAGGCAAGGAAGACGACACTCCATATTCACCCTCACCATTACCCTCTATGTTTGCACCCACGCCAAATATTCCAGATTTCATTAACCTCACAGAGGAGGAGTTCGAGTACCTACAAAACAAGTATGGACTAGAAGACATCCCTTCTTCCAATTTTGTTACTCCTTTTGGACCGATTGCTGAGGCTGGCCGCCTTTCTAATCATGGAGGCAATATGACATTTGGGACAGCTGGCAATCCATCTTCATTATTCTACCTTGGCCTTGTGTTAGGTTTCTACAACCCTTTTGAGTCATTCGAATCAAAACCCTCTCCTGTTTTGCCTTTTGGTGTGCAAGATCCAGATGGTCAAATGTAAGTAAATCTTAATAGAGGGGGCTCACGAAGTAGGCATTCATCATCAGGTATACCTACATCTTCTATTTCATTTGAGCAAGTCCATTACTCTTGTTCTCTCCCTCCGATCCCATCCTCTTCTCATGAAGCCATATCACACTCATTTCACAACCTCGGCTTATATTCCACATCCGCCTTTACCTCACTGGGAGTTGGACATTCTATCTCCGCTCCCAGCACATTCTCATTCTCTATTCCATATTCACACTACCCTACACCTTCACATCGCAATGCCTCATTAGGGGGCATCGCACCTCTTAACACGGTCACCTACCCTTTCCCACAAGCCACTCCGCACTTTCAGACTTCATTACAAGGAATGCCACCCTCTAACACAACTCCCTCTACCTTTCCTCACGTAGGCACTACTTTTCCCACTGGGACGGCTATGACAAGCATCCCCCTCACTACCCCCAGCTGCACACACACCATCACCTTTTAGATGTAGGGTTTCCATCCTTTGCTTATGGTGAGTCATCACACTTTCCATGGGTCATTCCTAAGCAGGGCTTTCCATTCTCTTCTCCACGTATGCCTATCCCTCCACCCTGGGGTACTCATGCAGCAACAATGCCCATGCCTAGCCATCCCATGCAAAGATTTGGATCCTGTTGAGAAACCCTTCACCCGTAGTTTGCGTTTTTGCATTTCTGCGTTATACGTTTAGGGTTTGCAGCCCCAAAAAGGGGCACCATCCTAGACTGACTATGCCTATTTATAGGCCACTCTCTCATTCATTCACTACGGCTGATTCATTCAGTCCGTCACCTCTTCTCTCCAGCCTCTCCACTACCCTCACACCCCTTCAGGAGGACATTACAGTTCGTGGTTCGTGGCTATCTTCATCATCTTCCTTGTGTTACGGCACCCTTGTTCCCTTGTATCACATTCACTCCATGTTTCAGAACTTCATCATTCCATTTATCAGAGTTTCGTCTCTCTTCTCTTCTCTTCTCCGTGTTTGCCGAGTTCACTCCATGTTCCTCCCCACAAACCCTACTATCTTGCTGATACGTCATCTTTTGATATGGTATCAGAGTTGGATCTGCTCAAACAGCGGCAAAGATCCTCCACTCCAGTGAAGGCAAAGACCGGTGGCAGGTTCGGCATCCACTTCTCTTCTTCTTCCACGGCATCAAAATCTCGTTTTTGCATTTTTCAAGTGTTTCAACTTGCTGCCCACACCCTGTTCGTGGAGGATATCTCAGCCGAAGCTATCCATTGCTGTCTCCATCAGTCAGCGCCTAATTTCCAGCCCTCTTCACGCAGTTTGGAGCTGATTCCAGCCAGGCAACTGCTGTTCCTGTGCAGACCTCCTGTTCCTGTTCCAAGCACGGGGAGCTTGTTGAAGGCCATAGAGAGTCCTCTTCAACCTGTATACCTTTCAAAAGAATAGAAACCTGGAGGCTACTCAACATAGATCTCCTCCTTCAACTCCCCATTCAAGAAGGCAGACTTTACATTCAGCTAATAGACCAGCCATCTTCTATGGCTAGCCAAGGCAAGAACTACACGAATAGTAGCCATCCGAGTTGTAGGAGCAAAAGTATCATGGAAATCAATGCTTGAGCACTATGTAAAATCTTTAGCAACAAGGCGGGCTTTGTGCTTGTCCAACGTGCCATCACTGCGGTACTTGCTCTTAAAGACCCATTTGACTGCGATTTGGCTTAGGTACAAGGTACCAAGAGCCATTCCTCTCAATCAACTCCAACTCCTACTCCATCGCTCTCCACCAATGATCATGCTGTAAAGCCTCCTTCATGGAGGTGGACTCTCGATCCTACATGGTACAAGTCAAACAGTAATTAGTGTACACAAGCTCGGTGTGGTGTGTCCGGTTCCTCCAAGAATGCCGCGGGCCATCCTACGACTGCCACTCCTCAAGGACCCCCTCAATCCCTATGTCATGAAGAGTGTCACGAAACTGTCAAAGGGATTGAGGGGGTCATCTCTAACAAATTGATGCAACATGTCCTATCCCGAGCCACATAGCCATTAGTGGAGTGTGCCCAATGCTCATATGCTAGGTCGAAATACTGAAGCTAAGAGTGAAACCTAGGCAATAAACCTTGCATAAGCTCGATAATAGCAGAGGTGTTATGCGCCTTCCACGAGCAAACAACCTTGTATGGAATAAATATAGGATTAGGTTGGGGTTCCAACTCTTGCACTAAATCCCATAGGTTCTAAGAGTCTAAGACACGCCTCATCAAATTTGACCAAGTGTGTAATTTGACCCATTGAAATGAGTTTTGCCATTAAAAGCATGCTTGGCGAATGAGGAGCTAGAACCATGAGGTATTTGGAAAGATAAATAGATAGAATAAGATGGAGAATTAGATGATGGTGCTGGTGGTGCTGGTGGTGGATAAGGAGGAAGAGGATAGGTAGAAATAGGCTCCTAATGTCCAACAAATGCCGATTGCTACGGAGGTATCGAAATGGACATAGGTCCATATGATATTGTAGGTGTAGGTGAAGGCATTGGGACACAATAGCCTTGTTGGCTGAGGCAGAACATAATGATCAGATGGTCTGCTAGGTAATGCCATAGAGGCAAACTGCAATACCAAACAATCCATACTTGAGTATGTCTGGGATACAGTCCCAGAGGGATAACTCGAATGTGTGTATGGGAGGTCGAGCCTCCATCATAGGTACACCACTTGGAAATGGGTATGTAGAGGTCCTAAACACTATGCCTAAATGTCCAAAACCCCCCGGTGTAGTGTGTGGTGGATAATGTGGTGCACTTAATGGAAGCAGAAAGAAAGGTGCAGCGGAAGATGAGAGAGGGATAGGTGGGAGCCCAAATAGATTTGTGATGTATGTTGTTGTGGGAAACATGATAGGTTCCTTTTATCCATTAAATGCATTAGATGAAGATACGCCTACTCCAAATTAACTATAAGAAATAAAATCATTTGAAGGAAAAGAAAGGAACGGAATACTTACAAGTTTTTCTTTCAGTTTCTTACCTAGTTTTGAGTTCATAAAGAAATACATGTCTTCTTCATACTCAAAAACCAAAGGTTGCTTTGAAGAGTCCCTTCTTGAGGACGAGCATCCCCCGATCCAACAAAAAATATAAAATTAGTTGGCATAGAATCTGAAATAATAGGTTTCGTACTTGGCATTGAAGAAAAGATATACTATGGAAGTGATGTGTAATCCGAGCCAGGTTCCACTTGTCAATGGCCAGTCCGTAGTGGAGATTCCAAAGATCCTACAAGATCATTAGTTCTGTGCACCGAATCTAAAGGAGAAAACTCAAGCTTACCTTCAATCTCCTACTGAGTTCTATGCATAAGGATGAGATGATACTTAGCAATAGAAATCTGATATGTCTGTGGACTCCATGGTAGTCCAATAGTTCTCTGCCCATGTCAAATCGGGCAGAAGCAAGCCAGGAGGCCCACTCCTGATCATTTTTATCCATGTTTGGTTGTGGAGACTAGAGTGGCATTGTGAATGTATTTGAACTTATCTGACCCTTCTATTGTTCCTACTTTCACTAATGAGCTTTCCAATCAAAGGCCAAGGTTTCTCAAAGAGTACCTAGCTCTAATACCATATAAAGAAATACTCTAAATGCGAAAAATACAAAACCAATTGTAAGACAAACACAGTTAGGGTTAAGATTAGGGTAACTCAGAGACAGCAAGTAAATGAATAATGAATATACAATGCTCATGCAGTAAACACACTATACAATGAATACTAAACCGCGAACTCTCGTATCTTTGGGATCAAGGCAGAGGTTTATGATGTACTCCAAACCGTTCCCAAATCGCAGCAAAGGCAACCTCCATGTGTCGAGCACAAGAAAACGCAACCAGGGAAGGCTGGATCTAATACAAACAGTTGTTCAGGAGTTGCCTGTAGGTGACAGCTCCAGGGTACCAGGTGACAGCTGTGGGCAGGTGGTGACAATAGCAGAATGAAGACAAAGGCTGGAATCAAAAACCAGACGGTAGCAGAAGGCTGGGGGAAGCTCTAACCACAATGTCCTCCATGAATGAGATGTGGGCAGCAAAGATACGGCTCGTGAAACCCGCAAAAACGAGATTAAGGAAGAGCAGTGGGCTGCATACCTATCTATAGAAAGTTTAGGGTACCCAAATTAGAAATTTGCATATGGAACACAGTAACTCTCTAGGATCACATTTCTTTTTAAAATAAGATGGTTTCTTCATTAATTAAGCATGTTTTGGGTTGTTTAAGTCAGCCTTCAAGCTAATGCATTTTTAGCTCAACAAGGGTGGTGAGGTGGGATAACCCGATCTCCTGTGTACTTCTATGTAGATGCACAAGATCCAGAGAGTGGTTTCCCTAACACAAACGATCAAAATCTAGCAGTATAAAATCTTGGATTTAGGATTGATATCCAAGTCCGCGATGAGCTATTTGATAGAGAACAAGCTTTGTTCTTAGTTTGAGCTCACATAAGGAGACACTTTGGCAATCTGGGAAATCCATGGTCATTTAAATAGTAATGACTAATATGCAAGCAAGGACCATAATGAGGATATGAAATTTTAATGCTTTGCTTAGGATTTGATTAAAGGATCAAATCAACAAAAGTGACTTGCACATGTGAAATACAAGTTAATTATTTCATAATGTGAAACCCAAGTGTGAGAGTGCGCAACAAAAGAAGAAACTCAAACACAGAGGAAAAGAGAGACAATTTGCAAGAGAAGAAGAAACCTGCACTGATGAACAAGAAACAAATGCTAAATACAAGAGGACTGATCAGTCCCTACACACAGCCCACAGTGTCAATGAGGGCACCAGATCAGGCCGATGATGACGGCAGTACCACTGAGGAGGAAGATGATAGAGTCAAAGTGTGCACCTACCAAGGAATGAGAAATATGATAATCTAATTGACTACCAAGTGGGAAATGGCTATAAATAGCCAAAAATCCCAAAAATTGACCAACCTAAAATTTGGGGCCAAAAATATGTCTAACCAGCATTTAATACTGGTAAAAATGCCATAAATGCTCAAAAAATCCCGGAAAGGGTGGACAATGTTCAGTACATGAGGCAGGCTGAAGAATGCAGAAACTGCCCCAAGAAATGCACATAAAATCCCGACTGGAGGAGAAAATGCACTGAAATGCAATAAACAGAGTGCTCTAGAATGAGCTATCTCCTCCGTCAAAACAAGTGATAGACAAGTCAGAGCTCCTAAAGTCCTCATCTGACTCAAACTGAGGCTCACAAGCAGGAGATGACAAGGTATGACAAACATGACTGCTAACACCAGGACCCTGAGATATTAGTTGGTGCCAAATGTAAAAGTTGTAATAAGTTATGCCTAATAGATAGTAAATGATACCCGGTGTCAGATTTGGACCTAGACCAATTTATTGGCTATTAATACCAGTGGTGAGGTGAGGCATTAATTAATTATTTAATGCCGGTCTAAGGGCTAATAAATGCTCAAGGATAATTGGGAGACGAATTGGCCTAGCCAATTTAATTATTGGTTGGTGAAATTATTTTTTGGGCATTGAAATAACTATTAAATTATTTCAATAATTAATTTAATAAGTTGAATAATGCTAAAAAATGAGAATAGAAGACTGCCACTTCGCAAAACTTGCCCATGCAAATGAGGAGAAGACTATTGGAGAATGGTGGAAGACTATTACAATCATTGTGAGGGAGGAGGTGGCTATTAGAGAGAGAGAATATGCTGCTGAGGTGAATTGCAGCCACACGACCTAAAGTACAACAAGTGACAACAGTTTGGGGCCCTTCACATACAGGTGACAACAGCCCAAGGCCCTTCTGCTACAAGTAATAGCATACAAGAGGGAGCAACAGCATTTATGGTGGTCCTAAGCTGTAGGCGGCAACTTCCATGGCTGTTTGAATAGGGCAGCAGCAAAATTTCAGCCTTTTCTCAACAAAACTCTGAAATTTCTTTCTCCATAGCATTCTCTCATCCTCCAATCGTCTCTCAAGTTATCTCCAAAAAATCCAACCATTTCAGTCATATCAAAGGTGGAGAATTTGATCAATCTTTGTTGTAAATCCTACTTTACTACATAATTAGGGTTTGACAGCTGCCTCAAGATGCATGCTCAAAATTGATGCCCTAGGACTTAAATTCCACCAGTTTAAATTGAAGAATTTCAGGGACATTCAAAAGGCCAGCCAGCCAATATCAAATTTGGGGCAAATTTTGTCTTGCAAGAAGCAAAGTGAAGGTCAATCCCTAAGAAAACCAAGGGGCAAATTGGTTTGAAGGCTTGCTGGTCATTTGTGACAGCAAGAGGCACTTGGATTAGTGGAGAAGATTAGAAAATCTCAATTGTACACATCCATTTGCAATTGAAAATAGAGAAATACCATAAGGGGCGCCAATTTTGGAGCCAACGGGCTGTCCATTGTCCAAGATTAAAGTGGTAAAGTGTGCATTTCAATTTATGTGAATTAATTACTTGAAGTAATTCTTGATTAATCAGGTTATTACCACCCTCCCCAAGGAGGAAGGCTGGTTTCAAGGGCAGCAATAAATGTAGTCATCCTACAAGAAACCAAGTCACCTCATCCTGCAAACACAAAGCACAGATCGCTGCAGCGCAGGCTGAACATGGCAGAAACAGACTGAAAATTGGCAGAAGGTGGTCACCCAAGCTGAAGAACACTTGCAGCAGTTCAGGATAGGTCCAGGATAGGTCCAATCAGCAATGGACAATGTAAAATGCAAACCTACAACTGCAGAAACAGTACCAAGTTCTCAATCACAGATGGTTGAAACAAACTCAAACCCTGACCATGAGCCCTGATACCGTGTCAGAAGAGGACACGGGGATAAAAGCATAGAAAACTGATGTAATAGACTGTGTAAACACAGAAAGAAGAGAAAAGAGAAACACTGCAAAAGAAGAAGAATACTGCACAAAGAACTCAAAAGAAAAGAGATGCTCGGAAAATGGAATCCATATACCAAGACATGAGACTATAAATGCAATGCGAGTCACTAGCTGTGTAGGCACTGGCATCGGCTCCCTCTCCCCAACGGAACCTGATGTAGGAGTATGCAAAGTAAGTGTTTAGAGGAGGGAACATCTACAAAGAAAGTGGCTGGAGGAGGGAGCACCAAGCCTATAAATAGTCCCGAAATCATGATCAGGTCTATCAACATCTAGGGCCACCAAAAATATAGGTCAACCAGCAAATAATGCAGTCAGCCACAAAAAACGCATAAAATGTCAGGCACCCACAAGAGGCAGACCACATCATGAAATGCCTAGCCAACTAGAGCATGCACACATTCACACGTAAACTGACTAATCTGCCAACAAATATATGCATGATCATAAATGCGCTACAGCATTGGTGATTGGTTAGTCATGTGTGCTACTTCAAAGACATCGCTGACAAACATAGAGAAATGCTATGATTCCTTATTGTTTTCAAAAGTTGGCCTGTTTGGCATCGACATCAGGTTCTCTTGGAGATATCTTGGTGGTGGCTTGTGCACCCACCACTTGGATATCCATGGTCCTATCTGAGTGTCATTGTTGCATGTACTAGGATGAGTCATTATCACTTATCATATCACCCATGATCTAAGAAAGGGTGTTAGTGGATAATTCTGAGTTCACATGTGAGTCTATGCATTACTAGTCATGATGTGGTTGTGGCTACCAGTTTATTTGGGCATATTTATGGCCACCTGGATATTTTATGGCTGGTTGACCTATATTTCTATGGCCCATAGACATTATTGACCTAATCATGATTGTGGCCTATTCATAGACCAAGCAATCCCTCCTTTGTGATTCATTCTGGATACTCCTACATGCTGTTAGAGAGAGGGAGCTGATGCCATTTCTCACACAACCGGGAACTCATTGTTGTTTTTGTGCCATCTCATCTTGGTATATGGATTCCATTTCCCAAGCATCTCCTTTCTTTTGAGTTCTCTTTGCAATGTTCTTCTTTCTTCATAGTATTTCTCCTTTCTCTTCTCTTGTGTTGTACAATCTATTACAGCAAATTCCCACACTTCCATCGTTGCACCCACTTCTCGCATCATCGGCTATCCTTGACTATGGCCAAAGAGAAAAGAATATAGCAGTCTTCTCTTCAATCATTATTTGAGATTAAAGTCAGACCACACTCTTGGATAGAGGACTTGTCCTAGGGATGGTCCTCTCTACAAGTCCCTACATCAATGGGAGATTGGTTTGCACTTCAAGAGTTACCATAGGAGATTAGGAGACAGAAACTACAAGTCTTAAGGGAGTTAGAGCTATGATTGAGGCTGTGAGGAAGGAAGTTACGAGAGTGCACAATAGAAAGGAAAGTAAACATGGAGAGGAGACTGAATCAATGTAGAAAAGAAGGAACATACTGACTACAATATTTATAAGACACAAGGCTGCAACGGTCAACCCCAACATGCAATAATGAGTGTCAGTGTGGACACCAGATAGTAGCAGGGGGTGAGAGAGAATGAGAAAGACTGGCTGATCACAATGAATCCAATGAATGAATAAGAGGATAGACCGTCTATAAATAGACAAAATGGTGCCACAATTGGTAATCAAGCAATCAAGCCCATAATGTGGGTGCCCAAGACAACCTACAATGCCAAAAAAAATGCACTAATGTACCCATGTACCCTCCATCTAAAGTGCCTAAAAAACATAAAATGACAAACAAATACAATGTCAAAGCTCCTTATGTCCTCATTTGACTCAAATTAAGGCTTAGAAGTAGAACATGACAATATAAGACATATTTGTGAACACCCCTCTCAAATCCTAGATGTGGCAAAAGGCCAAAGAAGATGTGGATTCAAGGGTGGCAAGAAGAGTGCCAATGAAGTCCGTCGATAAAGAATGCCAACCAAGGAGCAAGACCCCCTCTCCAAATGAACACCCAATCGAACAGCAAGTCACCGTAGGCCCATGGAAACAGAGAGGCCCCAAAATATCACTCTTGAAAACTCCAATTGAGAATGGGTGAACCAAGCCATTGACCCAATTCTGAGATGATAGCAAGGAACTCCAAAGGTGCCATAATCTACAAAGACACAATAGAGACCAAGGGCCAAGCAGCAAAGGATGGTTTCTCAATGATGAGGGAAAGATGTCACCACATGAGAGAAAGGCCCAAAGTAGATTATAATCCCTAAAGACGCTCCTCATGATCAAGGGAAACCCCCTCTAAAATACAAAGAGCCAAGGAACCCATAGCCACATCATCGATACCGTCCCCCTTTTAAAGGGATGGGAGGTACAAGAGAGCCACCAGAGGAGATAATGGGAGATGGGATGGAACCTGTGGGATGGGTGGTGTTGTTATGAGGACATGAATTTTTTATGCTTTGCTTAGCATTTGATTAAGTTGTTAATCAAATATACAAATATAAGGTGCACATGTGATGTGCTAGTTAGTTATTTCATGATGGGGAACCACAGAACCTGAGATTTCAGTGGGTGTCAAAGGCAAAATTTATTTTTCTAAGAATTAATCATTAGATTCATTTTTAGAATTAATATTCTGAAAATTAATTTAATTTGGCTGAAAATCGCTGGAAAATGCAATTAGAAGGCTACCACTTGCCAAAACCTTAAAGGTTGGTGGAACCTCATTTCAACATTGGGAGAGTTGCATGGAGAAGAAGAGAGGCCAAGCTGCTCTATAGATGCCCATTGTGGAGGCTATTCCAGCTATTGGAGGCTGTCAAAGTGTTGCCCCCAACTAATTGGAACGCCATTGGAGGCATGGCAGGCAACTACATGTAGGGCTCCTCTTGATGGTGGGCTGCAGTAAATCAACCATTCACAGCAAGGCAGCATTCAACGAGAGCTCTAAGCCAAATTCAGTCCCAAGAGGGTGCAAGTGATAAAAATTTGTTGGTAAAACCTAATTTACAGTAAAAATTAGGGGTTGACAACCACCTTAGGAAGAGTGCTCAAAATTTAGGGCCTAGTAAATTCAGCAGCTGAAATTTGGGGATTTCAAAGAATTTCAAGAGGCCAGCCATCCAACATTGACTTGGTAGAAAAGATATCACCTGCCACTGCCAATACAAGACACAGAAATCCTCTGCTTTGGAATGCTCGTACACAGCTAATAACACATTGGAGTGGTTGACAATCGCATAGGCATGCTCCCACAAAGAGGGCAGTTCTGCAAATGGCTAAAATGCAACCTCTTGCTGCCAGAAATAAATGAGGAAGGGCCGAACACTACTGCACCAGCAAACATGATAAGGAATGGCACCTTCATGCAAGAAACACAGGTCTAGAATCCAACTCTCCTACCTACAGTGTGCATGCACCTTCTGTTGGAAACTCTAATGGCAACAATGAACAAAATGCTCTAATACCGTGATGGAAACAAAGGAACAATAAAGATGAGGCAAACAGGAAAGAAGAAAGAATGCCAATGAAGGTAGGGATCAGGGACGACCCAGGGCAATGAAACCCAGGTGTGCAAAATGACTGAAAGAAATGACAGAATGATGTATTGGTGGGATTGGAGGCAATATATAAGCCATACTCAAGAAATCTGGCTACCCTACACCATACAGGTGGAAAATATAGCCAACCAGCCATAAATGATGGCCCAACATGATAAATACCTTAAAAGATCTAAAGTGTGGGAGTGCCGATGCAATGGGTCTCCAGTATGGAAGCAAAGCCAAATTCCCACTACCAAGTTTCCATGAGCCAACAGCCATGGAAATACTTCAGGTTCAATAGCTATCTTCTGATCTCCTCCTAAAACAGTAGAGTGATGCCCTGGCTGTACCAATGGGGTGCCACAGCTAGAGAAGCCTTGATCCATGTCATATGAATCCACCTTCCTAATCTTGTCATGAAACCAAACATTGAAATATGTTGAGGGCTCCTGCTGAAAATATAGCACTAGCTAACATGAGGCTGTTTAAATAGAGTTGGACTCTAAAAGAAAAGATGAATGACATGAAAGCCCAACTAGAACAAGCTAGTACAACGACAGTGAAGAGGTTGATGGCACAGAAGCATCGTTAGACAAGTTAAATCCGAGAGAGACTAAGCTGCTGAAAGCACAATTGAAGAGTTATTAGAAGAAACATGCCAACATCCACCAAAACAAGAACAGCTAAGGCTGGAGAATGAGTCCAATATAGACACCTTCCAGAGGACTTAACACACCCTCCAGCCAAGTTGGCAAAGCAGGTGCTCTAACCCTACAAATGAGAAAAGCATGGATGTAAAGATTGTAAGTTCTCTCCAAACCCACTCTCTCTTTTGGAGAGATCTCCTCTACTAGGTGACAACACAATAATACCTAATGCTATAGAATTGCTCCATGTCATAAGCTCCAGACAGAAGAAGATGCAAGATAGTGAGTGCGTGATCCACTAGAAGTGAAATGCAAGCTTTTTGTGGAAATTGTACAAGCAACATACGTAGAACTAGAAAACCGCATTGTTTCCCAACCAAAAACCAAACAAATAGACCTTCAATTGCAAAACTCCACCCACATTATTATTCAAAATTTTGAAAACAAAACAATACATTTGTGAATCCCTAGGTCGATTAGTGACAAGAACACCATAATTCCATTTGTTCCTACATCCTTAACAAGTATGTTGAAGTTAATGTCTCTTCTCTTAATCCTTCCATTATCAAAATTGAACCTAATCCCCAAGCTGTGATACTTATGTCTACAACCTGAAGTTCATATCTCTTCTCACTGCTTCCATCAAGCTAAGAAGTACAAAGCCATCATCGTTGCTATAGAAGTTCAAAGCTTGAACTTCATATTGTTGTTGCATCTTGAAGGGCATGTAAATAGGTAGTGATGAACAATACATTAACATGTGCAAAAAGTTCAAAGTAAACAATCGGAAGTCTCCATGAAGTTGTGAGCAAGTTGAATTACCTTATCTGCATAAGCAATCCACTTATTGGAAGCATCATAGGCTGATACAGAAAGACCCCATCGGGAACCCCATAGAAGGGGTTTGTTTTGGCCTCCTTTAAGGGAGTAGCAGCAAATGGAGTTGCCACAGATTGCAAGAGCTGAATTGTCCTCCTGGAAATGCAAGGGCGTGCCATGGTACCCAATGGCGTATCTACAAAAATGCACACACCAGACAGACGACCAACATCCATTTCTTTACAGAAGGGAAATCAGAACGGGTAAATGGAGTTTTAGCTCACAATCAGGAACGTGAAATGCATCGTTTTTTTACACTTTCAGAGGCGTAGGCACTAGCAGATTTAAAATAATGACGGAGATCAATCAAAGCTTCAGGCCCGCTTTCAATTTGGGGCAAATTATTGCCAAACAGGATAAAAAAAGCTTACTCTGTTCTAAAGGACTCCATGGCCCTGCACTGGCATTGCTCTCAATATCGCATGGCTGTGTCTGCTCGACAGGAAAACCAACTGCCAAGCCTGTGTTGTTTTCACACTGGCCCTCTTCTTCTTTTTTGTTGGGCGGGTGGTGGGGGGGGCAGGGGAGGGGGATTACTAAAGTTTTAAAGTACTAGTTATTTCGTGGCACATTCACAAGAGGAGGAAGCTAGTGGGCGTCTATCGCCAGCAGCAGCCATCTTCTTGGCAAAGTGGCTCATCTCGTTAGGGCTCATTGAAGCATCATTCACCCATTTCAAATCCTTAGGTGGATCAGGTGGATCAGGACGACGGCGGCGGCGGCGACGACGACGACGACGACGACGACGACGGCGGCGGCGGCGGCGGCGGCGGCGGCGGCGGCGGCGGCGGCGGCGGCGGCGGCGGCGGCGGCGGCGGCGGCGGCGGCGGCGGCGGCGGCGGCGGCGGCGGCGGCGGCGCGAACGGCAGCAGGAACGGCGGCGGGCGGCGGCGGCGGCGGGCGGCGGCGCGCGCGCGCGCGCGCGCGCGCAGGCGGCGGCGGCGGCGGCGGCGGCGGCGGCGACGGCGGCGGCGGCGGCGGGCGGCGGCGAAATAGCAACCCTTGAAACTCCTTTTAAAAACCCAAGTTTTACAATGGTATTTGTGGAGCCAATCTAAAGTGGGCATGTGTGCAAGAATGACCTTCTCTCTTTCTCCTGGGCGGCATGGATTGAAGCACGCCCTTACCCTATAACCACCATTGGATGAGCCCAAGAACAATGACATTTGTTATTTACCAAACGTAGTACAATATGTTATTGTGTTGAAGAAGAGGGAGGACGTTAATTTGAAGATCTGGAAGAGATGACTTAAAAGGGATCAATTTGTCACGCTCTATCTAAGTTGAATTTGGTTTTGTGAAGGATGGCTACTGAGAAACCCACTACCAAGGGACTGAATGAAGTTATTGAAGGTCTCCACAATCTGCATCTTTGGCAAGAGACGTGAAGAATCAGTCAAGTATCTCGTCTAGACTATAGAGAGGCCAAAGGGTATTGGAATAAGTTGAGGAAAATGAAGAAATAACTATATTGCATTAGTGCATTACGTGGAAGCAAGACATTTGGGGAGATGGAGGTTATCTCAATTATGAGACTTTTGGAGTTTGGGACATGCTATGTGAATCTGGGTTGTGTAGGAATAATGCCATCTTTAGTTGTAGAAGTAATTGATTAGGAAATTTCGGTATTGTGTTATCTAGTGTGACCATGGAAGTTTGAGCTACTTTTCGGTGTTTTGGGAAAAAAAAATACAACTCTTTCAATTGGTTGGCAAGTTGATTAAGAAGTTAACTCATCCATTTAAAGAAGTTATGATTGTTTTCTATGAAGAAGAAGATGATGATGATGTGGGCTTAATTGAGCCCCTCAACTCACATGAAATTGCTCTATTAGTTATTCAACATCTTAAGCATGATGATTGACTCTCTATCTAAAAATTAGGAAAGGCAAAAATCATGATGCGAAAAATGGTTTTCTAAATAGGTTGCATTAAAATGTGTCACCCTCGACATTTGAGAGTCTCCATAAGGACACTTATACATAGAGAACAAATTACCAATGCACATTGTAGAGAACTAATAAGTCAAAACCACATGCACATGTTTTGTATTAACTTTGTTAACACATCGACACCTATCTATTTTAAGTATCCATCTTAGAGGACACTTATCTATATGTGGTGTCTACTTTAGCTTATTGATGAGAGAAGTGATAATGGGATGCAAAGTCAATGCAACAAGAATGCAGGAGAGTGAGATAGAGACAAGAACCACACCCAATGTTTTTGGTGGGTATTGAGTGGCCCTTGTTCTTCATTAGCTTCACTTATATATAATTGTACAACATGTACATATACAAGGTGTGCCCACTGACCTTTACCCTTACCCCAACAATCTCCCACTTAAAGACCAACACACATTTAAGGGTGAATAAAATAGTGAAGATATTATACAATGCCCATCAACAATCTACAATGTACAAAGTACTCACAAGATAAGCTCTTTGTGAGAATATTTGTAGGGTTGTCATCCATCTGAACCTTGACAAGCTCAATCCACTTATCCTCAAGCACCTCCCTAATGAAGTGATACCTTATCTTTGCATGAAAGACAAGATTCCATGCTAATTGGATGGCACTTTGACTATCACAATGCAAAATGGGCATCTCTCCCATGCAATACCCAAGTCTCCTACTGGATGAGTGAGCCATACAGCTTGCTTACATGTATCAATGGTTGCAACATATTCGGGCTTAATGGCAGGTAAAGTTATACATGGTTGTGGTCAAGAGACCCACGAAACTCCACCTCCTATGAATGTGAAGAAAAACTTGTTGTAGAGTTACTAGAGTTCACATTCCTTGCAACATTAGTATTTGCATACCCAAGGAGAAATGCATCCTTCCATCCAAAGCATATGCACATAGCTTTAGTTCCATTCAAGTATCTCATGATATTCTTTATTACTTTTTGCCAAGGTTTGCCATAGACTTGTTGCCATAGACTTGGTAACCACTCCCATTGCATAAGCAATGTTTGAACATGTAGCAACGATAGCATACATCAAGCTACGAATAGTCAAGGCATAAGGTTCCTTGGGTCCATTTTAGCCTTTAGCTCATTCATCTTAGTAGGGATGTCCTCTTGGCTAAGTTTCAAATATGGAGGCAATGAAATACGCACAACCTTTCCCCTCTTCATATTGAAATGCTCAAGTACCTTCCCAACATACTCCTTGTGAGATAGATAGAGAATCTTTCTGCTCAATGTCTTCCTAGGTGACCTGTTAATTAGGTAAATAGCCATCTTAGCATATTCAACCCAAAGACCATACGTGAGATCTACATTAGATAGCATACTCCGAACCATCTCTTCAATATTCCTATTCATTTTCTTAGCCACCCCACCCCATTTTGCACTAGCTTTCTAAAGCTATTAACTCTCCTTTGGTACCATCATGCCACAAATTTCCTAAAATGGATGAGAGGTATACTCTCCATCATTATCAATCCTCCAACATTTTAGCTTCTTTCTTGACTAATTTTTTTCATACGCTAAGAACTTTTGGAATGCATCAAGGACATTACTCTTCTTATATAAATAGAAAATGCCCATACTTTCCTAGTGATATCATCAATGAAAGTAACAAGGTAAGATGCTCCACCCAAAGAAAGTGTAAGCATAGGACCACATACATCATTGTGTAGTAGTTCCAAATATTCAGATAATTTAGTGTCAATACTTTTTTTACATGACACCTTACTATGTTTGTTGTACATGTAATGATCACACATTCAAGATCAAAAAGTTAAAAGATGGGAGATACTGCAAATGTGAAAGAAATTTCATTCGAGTGACAAGACACCTAGCCTAAAGAGCAATGTGTAGGTAAACTAGATGGTTGTTATGTGAAAGCTACAATGTTGTCTATTAAACAACACACATGCAAAGAGCATAATGTGCCAAATTTTGGCCCTTTCATAACTACAAGGGACCCTTTGCATGTATTGCATGCATGATCACCAAAGACAGTAACCCTTCTTCAAGTTTGATACATGACATGCATTTCGAAATACAAAGGAGGAACCATTAGCCAATGACATGTACGTCTCCTACTCCAACTATGTTGCAAGCAAAGTTGTTCTCCAATCAGATGTATTTCTTTTTTCTACCTTTATATGTGGCAAACCATTCCCTATGGGGAGTAACATGAAATGATGTTCGAGAATCAAAAATCTAATCCTGACACATGCCATCATGAGTGGCAACCAAGAATCCATCCCCAAGTGTAGAGACATAAAACACATTACCATGATTGCTCATTTATTTATTTGTTGGAGCACTTTTGTGTCTTCTTCAATACCAATATGTAGATATTTAGGCATGCCTATTGGTCTTCAAGTTACTTTCCTTTTCATTGGGAGCCATTCTTTTCTTTGGTGCTTTTACACATGCATCAAAATGGATAGATATTGATATTGAAGATCTTTCATATGCTTGTGCATAGAGATGGTGATGGATAGTTGCTCTACTTCCTTCTTACGAGATGGATGATGCACTTATATTGTAAGGAAATGCAAACTACAAAGACACTCACAATGGTTCACAATGTGCATAAGTCCACTAGAGTTAAATATTACATTTAGAGAAATTTGATTTCGATTATATATAGTAAGGCATTATGCATATATAGATAAAGTTAATCAAATGTTGAATTGATATATTTTGAGGAGGTTGTTGGTAATAGACATTTGGATCTTGCTTTGGCAAAGGAAATGATATACTACATGTTAAAAAGACATGGTAGCTAGTGACCATTTCTTCAACAAGAAGCCATGAGATCAAAATGGCTTAATGTTCAACACCTTAAATGGATAAACACTAGCAAGGCCAACAACTTTTCATATAGACTTCTATGACACAGGTTTCATCACGATTACTCACTCTTTTGTTAATGTGTTTCTGCTAAAATTAGCTAGATCATCATCTATTCTTGACCAAAAAAAGAAAAGTAAAACGATAACGTTTTGAGCATTGTTCATATTTCTCATCTATGTTCGACCGATTTCTTCTCTCACACGTTTTGTCTATTTTGGACCGCTTTATTCTTGCCCACGTTTCGTCTATCTTGGGTCTCTTTCTTTTGGATTATGCTTTTTGAACTAAACATATTTCCTTACAACATACCTTCCACATAGGATTTGTTGTACTGCACTTTTGTCTCGCCATTTTGTATATGGTGTGCAGATTCTGTGATGTCATATTGTACGTATTCTCTCAGTTAGCTATGTCGAATTCCATAATTGTCAAAGGTTTTCCTTCTTGACAACATTGCGTTCCTCACTTTCAAGGACAAGGAATCCTTGGGTGGAAAGTAAAGATGATGCTAATTCTTGAAGATGATGACTTGCATGATATTGTTCTTGGTAATTATGAATGCGTGCCTCCTCATCTCAAGAGAAACTATGGGTATTGTTGATAAAATACATTCTTATCTATCCATGTAGCATCTTCTTCAGGGTAGTCTTTCCACTAGAATAGGTATTCTCTAAGGGTTCTACTTCTCAATTTTCTCTCTCTTACATCAATTACTCTGTCAGGTTGTAGCTCAAGGACTCCTTGGATAGGTATTACGACTTGTTGATCATCAAGGATATGGTTAGGGCTAGCTATGTATGCTTTCGATAAGCTAACATGAAATACATTGTGAATTTTCAAATTCTCAGGGAGTTGTATCTTATAAGCATCATGTAGGTATGCATACTTGGTCTACAAGAGCTTTAGGACAAGTTACAAGACATAAAGTAGTGACTCTTTAAGTTCATTTTGCTTGGATGTCACTCAGTTTGACAAGTCCACTTGGTTTGAGCATGGGACATGGTATATGCCTTTGTTAATGACTTAGGTAACTTAAGTGTGCCTTATGAAACTTAGTTTCTTCACTTCAGTCTTCAAAACCAGCCTGATCTCTATGTGTGTGTGTGTGTGTGTGTGTGTGTGTGTGTGTGTGTGTGCACGCACACATGCGCCCTCATAAATAGACATTGAAATCCAAACCTTTTAATTTTTACAATGTCTATTTGTATATAATATCTCTTCCTATTTAAATGTACAACATTTACCTAAACAAACTTTTGTAGTATTTTTTACACCTTATTAACTATTTTGTATCACACATTGCACATGATTGCATAGAGAATTCTATCTAAAAACAAAATTATGTGGTAACTAGATATATCTTTACAAATAACATTCTTCAAACTATATAGTTGCAATCACACACACATAAGCACAAACATTACATAGCACGCATGCATTAATAAATGCATACACAAAATAAAATTTTATTGTCTAGTACATGCATTTATGTGCACGAAAAAGCTTATACCCACCATTGACATACATATGTGCATGGCTAACTTGTGGAGTAAACATCCATAAGTTTTTCAGAACTAAATCCTAAATAGCTTAGTGGACAAATCTCTAAAGGGCCTTAATGTGTGCATTACCTTGAAGTTCTACAATAAAAACACAATATTGGTTAGATATATATTGGAAATTGTATCTTGGATTTTAACATACTAATTATTGCTTGAATTTCCCATTGTGCTCAAAATGGGCCAAGGTGTTTATTTGTGACTTTGGCATCTATAATAGAAACATGATGGGATCAAAGTTTTACCCTAGCCATTTTGGAGCTTTAGTACATTACTTTTCATGGTCAAATAATTTGTTCACCTTCAATAGGGCTATGAACCTAGACTCACCTCTTATCTTAATAGTCCATTGTGATTGTATCACCTTACTTTTGGGGTTTTCCAATGTTAAGTGGTATATGATGAAATATAATGAAAGAAATTTTCTAGATATTGTAGCTCAAGTTGATCAACTTCCAAAACCATAAATCTAGGCTTTTGATTGTGATATAAAAATGGTATTCATTTGCATATGCATTGGGAATGAAAACAAGTTAATTTTGTATTATCACTAGGGTTGGGAGAGCCAACAATGGTATCAAATCCAAGAAACATGGCTATCTTATCACTAGGGTTGGGAGAGTTAATGATTGTATCAAGTCCAAGAAACATGGCTAACAAGTCTTGAATATTGAAGGATATCTAGTGAAAAATGATGTTAAGTAATGAGTATGGTTGTTATGAATTGGAAAAAGCATTAACACTTGCATTAGGTGAATGACAAACTTACATAGTCTAGAACAATAATTGTGTTAAAGCAAATAAGATTCTATATTGATCTATTAGAATATAATAGTTTTGAACAATCCAAAAATATCTAGCATAAAAGGATGTACGAAACTCACAAAACCCCTCAAACTTCTTATCAAAATCAAGTAAAAGTTTGGCCAATCACATATTTGTGTCAACAACAATCATTGTTCTTTTCAAAAAACATGTATCATGCTTATGAAGTTGTAATGATAACTAAACTATGTGCTTATTTCTAGATCCTAGTATACTTTACGTTTCAAGCCTCCCTTTACACAATGATATGCTAGCATTAGGGGTGTGCGTGTGTGCATGCACACGTAATTATTTGCTAGCTTTGGGGATGTGCATACATGTGTGCGTGCACATGTGTGTGTGCACATGCACTCTTTGTGTGTGTGTGTGTGTGTGTGTGTGTGTGTGTGTGTGTGTGTGTGTGTGTGTGTGTGTGTGTGTGTGTGTGTGTGTGTGTGTGTGTGTGTGTGTGTGTGTGTGTGTGTGTGTGAGTGCGCACATGCATGTGTGCATGCACATGCCCCTTCCTCCCTCCCTCTCTCCCTCCATTAGAGCAAAGTAGCTAGAAGACCATCATGATTGACCACTCCTAGGCCAAGATAAATAGCTCCATCTTGAAGATGAGCTAAGTTGTTGGGCAAATAGTCATGGACTTAGGTCTCAAGGATTGGAAAGTTTTGGAAAGTATACTCCATGCTTGACTATGTCCTTACATTTTGGCCATTATCAAGGAGAGAATAGCATATTGTTGCAAATTTTTTTGTTGTTTTGTGGACTTTACAAAGCCTTCTAGGACTAGATTAATGAAGATAATGCAAGATATGGAATTATTAGGTGGGATAGTACAAGAAGGCATTGTAATTAGCCCCATAAAAATGATATGGGGAGTCCTTGCCTTGGATGAGTGAGACATCTCATAGGTAGGGTCAAGGCACTTGGAGCTCTCCTAGAAATAATATTGAGCTTGGCATATACATTAGCAAGTTGCTATATTACACATATAGGCTTGTAAATCTAAGTATATTACTAGTAGGAAGAGTGTTGATGCATATCTTGCTCTATGTAGATGGCATTATTCTTATATTGAACACATCAAATGGGCTATAAGGATCTCATGATGACATTTGGAAAACCAAGGTAATGGCCTTCATCTCCTTCTTACGTTAGATAGGGAAACACCATATACAATTCAAACATAGAGAAAAGCTAGTGGAGCATGCCAAACATATGTTTATCTAGTGATTAATTTTGTAGGTTTGGCAACTAAACATGAGGGTTGCACTTGTTGCAAGAGTCTACCCAACACCTTATTGCACAAGCTAACGATAGTCCCCAATTGTCCTTGTAGAGGGCAACTTAAGCACTCTTCACAAGAGGGTCCCTAAAATACTAGAGAGGCCTTATGGCATGAGCTGATGTTAGTCCCTAATTGTCCATGTAGAGGGCAACTTAAGCACTCTTCACAAGAGGGTATATGACCCTAGAGTACTGGAGAGACATTGCACCCACATGCAATCCTAAGAGTCACAATGAATTTTTGGAAGCATGGATAAAGTGCTAGTTATTTGAAATATTGGTCAGTCATACAATGCCTCTATATAGAAAGGGAATTTAGATATCATACATTAGGGAGGAGAGGGACATCAAGGGAGTTAATTGGAAAGGATAATTACGATGGCTAGAAGGTGATGGAGCAACCACTAGTGATGATCATCTTCTAATCGATCTGCAAAATAAGCCATCACTTCCACATGAGCATTATAGGAGTGGAGTTGGGAGTATCTTTGATACTGATTACGGCCTTGTTCTAGATAGTGATCTCTCTACATAGAACAAAGATTTCCACATTAGAGATGCCCTTGTGGTAGGGTCATCATGATAGTTGGAATTAGACAAGCACATGCATTGTTGGATGTAAAGGTGCACATCTAGCTGGTATATGTTATGCATACATGGATGCATTTTTTCTTTTTAGTGTAGTATGGATGCCCCTTTCTGTAACTCAACCACATAAAGATGAATAGGTGAGTCAAGTAGTCATCATTGAGCTACATAGTTAGGAGGCATAAAGCACACTAGTCTAGCCACTAGGGACAAACGTGGCCTTCTATAGACCATATTTTCCACCTCATGCACAATACATACCCACACTTCCCATAGATTGAGATTTGCAATTCTCTAGATCTTCACTCATTACCAATTACATGTGGAGAGGTAGATATCCAATACGAGTAGCAACCCTAGTTGACTACACATAACTACTATACCATAAGGATGCTAAGACAAAGGAATGCTCTAAGTTGTCCTAAGATCTAGGTGATACTTCACATCTTCTTCCAAAATGTCACTGCCCTAGTCTCACAAACCATGGAGTTTCTAATCAAAGATAACTTGAGATATTTCTTTTAGAGCTTTGTAGACACAATGATCTATATTTGAACAATTCATACCATGACCTATAGAGCATACCATCCCAATAAGTTATTGCACTTCTTTATACCTCTAGTCCTCATAAATCAAGCTCTAGATGCGGAATGTAGTAGCCAATAGGCACCTCCACTCATGAGGCCCTTGACTATGATGGAGATATAAGGTACGATCTATGACATTGTTGCCCAGTGCAGTAGGAGCCATGATCAAGATACCATGGTAGGATCTAGTCTATTATTATGCAACACAATGGGAACCATCCATCACACCACTTTGACTCAAATACTTTTTTGTGTCCTAAGATAGTTTCATTTTCATTCTGAGTACCATACTTGAAAATGTATATATCATTTTGGGTCTCATTGTTCACATTAACTTTTTGAAGATGTCGATATCTCTCTCTCTCTCTCTCTCATATATATATATATATATATATATATATATATATATATATATATATATATATATATCCCAAAACTTTCTTCTCTAGTGGCACATTTGTCCGGCTCCAAATTAGTTGAAAATATATCCATATTCAATTAATTCATGCGCCATTCACCCTTTTCTAATAATGTTTTGAACAACCATATTGCTTTTATGAGTGCTACCATGGGTTTGTGTTTGAAGAAAGGCCCCTTACTTTCACACCTATCTATAATAGACGAATGCCTTTCACCCAAAAAAACATTCCCATTTTGTTATGTTAATGAATAGCTTCTCTCCCTTTGTTCCTTTAATTGTCATTATTGAATGTAATGATAGTGGTAAGGTCGAGGAAGGTCATCAATAATGTTTAGAAGAGCACAAGGTTTTGATTAGTTATAATATTCCAACTAAGTCTATGCAATTTCCTATGAAGCAATACTTGTCATCAATTTGATCTGAGCAAAATTGTTAGCTTTCTTAACAAAGTAAATTCCTTCAACTTTAGCAAAGTCAACAACTAGAAATGTTGGAAGTGCAAATTTTAATTTAGGTCCCTCTAATTGTCATTCAATCTATCAAACTAATTCTAGCAGTTTCCATTGTTGATGCAATAGTTCCTTGCCTAACAATGAAGTTGAATGGAATTGGCTTAAGGATGTTCTAATTATTGATGGATTGCATCTCAAGATCAGAGAAAATTTGCAAAGATCTTTAACTTACGGAACCTCTCCACTTTGCTTTGATGATGGCCAAAAAGCATTGATTTCATCTTTCTTCATAGCATAGTTAAATAACTTTTCAATGTTTATTTGATAGATTGTTGATGTTTGATTATTGATTATTGATACATTGATTTTTTCATTTCTTCATAACATAGTTCTATAACTTTTTAGTGTTTGTTTGAGAGATTGTTGATGTAGTCAAGTCTCTTTCTCTAAAGTACTAGTTGATGCAAAAACAACCTTTGAATTGAGCTTGGATGATGTAGAAAAAATAATAAGGAGGATGAGTTGAGAGAAGTCAACTTAGCTCTTGTAGACCACCCAAACTTGATGAAAGTGATCAATATGAAGTTCAATCTTGACAAAGTTATTTAAAAAGTTCTAAGATTTTTTTGCTTGGTCTTACACTAATATGAAGGGGGTAGATCCCAAGTTTCAACATAAATTAACTTTAAGGAAGATGTTATTCCCATCTAGAAATACCATCGAGATATATGTTCAAGCTATGCTAAGTTGGTTAAAGAGGAATTTGATGAGCTCCTTTGCATTGAAATTATATATGCTATGGATAAGGAAAACTTTTAATTGCCTATTGTGGCTATGCCAAGAAGTACAAGTGTTCATAATTTTATATCAAGTTCCAAAAGCTAAACACAATAGTATTAGGATCCGCCTCACCCTCCACTAAAAAAGCATATGTATAGGTGTTAAAACAAAGTTGTAAAATGATACAATTTAATTAAAACAACCAAGATTTTAACATTACAACAAAGTCCCAATAGGATAGACTACATTTCAATTAAGCCCAATAGGCACTACTTCATGTTCAAACCAAGATAGTTTGAATACCACAAGAAAATAAAAATATGGGAGGGAGAGACACCACCATATACCTAAAAAACCAAGTAATCATTTTAATAGTAAGGACTACAAAACCATGCTTACAGCGTTGGCATGAATCATAGGATTTGGTTGATATCCCAATCAACCCTTTGCCTTGAGATTGCCTTATTAATATCCATGAATCTATCTTGAGAAGGTGAATCACTAATCCAAATATTTTGAAGGAAATGCACTGATAAGATTAAACTATTAATCAAACTATTTTGAAAGAAATGCACCAATAAAATTAAATGATAAAATTATATTATAGGGAGTTGAATTTAGGCAAAAAGTCGATAGCTACAAATACTACCATGGCAACATTAAATTAATCACAAAGTATCCAAGCATGGGAGCATATATGTGAAAAAATATTATAAGGGATTAGGGCATTCTTGTACAATTGGTCAAAATAACAACCTACTAAAGATTGAACTCGTCACTTCCTTGTATTCCACCTAGTGTTTAGGTACAAAAACAACAAATAATTAGGGAGGTATTTACCAATGTTGGAGGTGGAGTAGGCATGACTATTCAAGATAGTCCTTATATAGGGATTAGGGAAAATTTGCACATAAGCGAGTGGCAAATTGCAATATAAAACCCATCAATTCCTAATAGTGTTAGCATAAATTCAAGAACAATGGATTGAAATTACAATTATCATATTAGAAAATATGCAATGATGAAATATTCTTCAACAATAACCCAAGGATAGCAAACCCTAAGCTTGTGGGACAAGCTATCCCCTAGCCAAAATGCCTAACTAATTTGGGCTTGAACCAGCCTCCCCAATGACTACATGCTTCTCCTTCTTGATAATAGAAGTCATATAGAATAATTGTATAATGATAATGGACAAATGAAGAAGACACATCTCGAGGCATTCCTTGAATAGAACCTCTTCCACACCAATACACTTGATATTCTTGAGAGCCTTCAATCTCTAAGCTTTCAGCCTCTTGGATAGCAATAGCACCACTACTTGGACTCTCAAACCTTGAATCATAGCTATGGAAACTCCCAGAACCACATGGCCTCTAAGAAGGAGGCTTTGATACCATGTTACAAAACATGTTTGAGCAAGAAGATAAGATGGGCCATGGGGGAAAGAAGAAGAACAAGTGGAGAAGCATGATGCCATCAAGTCTACTTGGACTCCCAAACCTTGAATTGCACAACTATGGAAACTCGCACAACCACATAGCCTTTAGGAAGGAGGCTCTAATACCATGTTACAAACCATGGTTGAGTAAGAAGATAAGATGAAAATGGAGGAAAGAAGGAGAACAAGTGGAGAAACATGATGCCACCAAATAGACTTGATTGTTTTGATAGTGAAGGACCTACATTGTTTTATAGCTTTTTAACTATGCTACTCTTCCCTCTATTTGTGTATGGGATACAACCCTCTGTGCCTATAGCACTTGTCACTTTTGAACCTTACATTGTTGTGCCTTTATCACTACCTCTAGCACCATACTTTTAACAAACATATAGGGGCTTATGCTTCGATTACATTGTTTGTTAAATATACCATGATTCCACATATTTGCTTATATGAGACAACTAAAGATGCTTGGGATACTCGCAAGTTTGTATCAAGGAAGAAATGAGGCCAATGTTGCTCACCTACATAAGCAATTAGAGAGTGAATATATCAATGATGGTGACTTTGTGGACAATTTTTTTAACAAAGATCAAATATCTTAAGGAGTAACTGATTGTGCTAATGAGATTTTTCCAAACAATTCACTTATGCAGATTATCTTAATGATCTTTCTAATTCTTATCATAGTTTTGCATATACTCTTTGTTTGATGCTAAAAGGCAATTCAAATACAATGTCATTCAAAGAGTTGATTCATTAAATTTGTCAATGAAGTTTCATGCTTATCACCCATTGTTGTTGTCCCAAAGAAGAATGGAAAGATTTCCATCTATGTGGACTACAAGAAGCTAAATGCAGCTACTATAATAGATCCTTTTCCTCTCCAATTTAATGATTCTCTATTAAATTATGTCATTGGATGCGAGATATACATTTTTCTTGATGCTTTCTCAGTATACACCAAATTAGAATGCACCCTATTGACATGGATAAGATGACATTCATTACAAAATGGGGAGCATTTGTAAGTATAATCATTAATTTTGGGCTTAATGGTCCACCTAAATTTCAAGGAGCAATTTACAAAAACTTTGGTTCACATCTCACAACATTTATGTGTGTTTTCATAGATGACTTCTATGTTTCTTGTAAAAAGATGAATCATTTGCATCATCATTTCAAGGAGCAATTTACAAAAACTTTGATTCACATCTCACAACATTTATGTGTGTTTTCATAGATAACTTCTATGTTTCTTGTAAAAAGATGAATCATTTGCATCATCTCATGTTATGCTTTGAAAGATGCAAATAGGTGGATATCATTGAACCCATTCAAATTTGTGTTTGCTAACAAGAGAAGAGTATCTCTTGGGCATATTGTCTCTAAACAAGGGATAGCCATTGACCCTCGAAAGTTTCAATCAATTCAAAAAGTTGCAATTCCTACAATGATATAGGAAGTTATGAGTTTTTTTGGTCAAATCAAGTGGCAGAATAGATACCTTAGATACATAGCCCATATATGTACTCTACTAACTATGCATACAAGGAAGGGTGTCCAATTTGTTTGGAGAGATGACCAAGACAAAGCATTCAATGTATTGAAGAAAATGTTGATAATGGCTTTAATTTTGCAACCCCCACAATGGAATTTACCATTTTATGTGTTTATTGATGCCTTTAACATTGCTATAGGAGTACTCTTGATGCATAAGAAGACTATAGCATGGTTTATACCTATCCATAATGCTAAATGGAGGTTAACTATAGTTGGAAAGAACTATATGGTTATAGAGAGAGAAGCTTCAGGTTTGGTTTTTCCTTTGCAAAAGTTTTGGTATTACTTGTGGGGGAATGAAGTTTTTTCATGTGGATCATTTAGATTTTTTATATTTGATTAATAAGCCACAACTCATGAGAAGACTAGTTGGGTAGATGCTTTTATTTCAAGAATTTGACAATAAGATTGTGCATACCCTTGGAAAGGAACATGTAGTTGCGGGCTTATTAGGTAGAATTCTTGAGTAGAATTGAGTTTTTAGATCTTGTGTAGTGAGTGATTAGCTCCTCTTAGATGGAGATTTATTTAGAGTAAAGATACATTAGTCTGATTCCTACTATGATGAAATGATCAATTTCTTGGTTAATGTTCTTATGCCAACAGATTTATCCAAAGATCAAAGAAGAAGATTATCTTTGTGGAGTTGTGATTTTCAAGTGATTATTGGGAGTTCTATATAGAAAAAGCATTGATTAAGTCTTTAGGAGATGTATTGTAGAGCATGAATAACAGTCCTACAAGAACCTAATGCAAGTTTGGCTAGAGGACTTTTCTTTTGTGAAATTTAGAAAGAAAGGTACTTCAAGCAAGATTGTGGTGGCCTACATGTTAGTACATGCTTATTGGTATGTTGAAGAGTGCACTGTTTGTATAGAACAGGGGCAACTGCCCAATGGATAGAATGCAAGACCATCTAGTGTTACCCCTAGAGCCATTCCAAAAGTGGGATTTTGACTTCATTGTCCCCATCAAACAAACAACACAATAAACAAAAAACAAGTACATTTTGGTTTGTACAAACTACTCCATAAGTGGGTGGAGGCAAAGGCTCTAAAGGATAATATTATGGAAAATGTTGCACAATTTTTGTACTCTAATATTATGACAATATCATGGAAACGTTGCACAATTTTTGTACTCTAATATTATGACAAGGTTTAGTTGGCCAATTGAGTTTATTAATGAGAGGGGTAAACATTTCCTTAATGATGTCATTAAAAAGCTCACTAAGAAGCATATGATCTTACACTAGAAATCTACACTATACTGTTCGCAAGCCAATGGATAAGCAAAAAGTTAGAATAATATACTTAGGAAGATTGTTAGTGAGAACCACAAAGATTGGGATACCAAATTGGATTCTGCTCTTCAGGAAAGCTTTTCAAGTAACCATAGGATTGATTTTGTTTCAAGTTGGTTTATGAAGTGTAAGAGATGCACATGGAGTTCATTGAGCCTAGCTTGAGGATTTAAGTTACTCATAAATTCTCTCTTGAGGAATTGGTTCGTAATATGCTACAGTAATTAATGCAACTAGAAGATTATTGGATCATTGCACATTACTTGTCCAAAGTAGTACATACAAGAAGATAAGCATGGATTGACCATCATATCAAGAATAAGATCTTTAAGGAAGGAGATCTGCTTATGGTGTATAATTCAAAGCTCCATAAGTATCCTTGTAAATTGAAGCTTATATATAAGGGTCCATGTGAGATAGTCAAAGATGTGGGATAAGATACTTTCATATTGGCAATAGCAAGAAATCATCATGCCTACTGTGAATGGTTTTAGGTTGAAGAAATTGATTCAACCACATTTTGATGATCCAAGGGATTGTTTAGAAAACCAAAAAGAAGCAAAAGTCAATTTACTTTAAGTGATTACTACAATCCCTCAAGCAAAATTGTGGGATTTAGTGGATATTCACGCAATTTGTAAGCATTTTGGTGGAAACATATGCCAAGGTTTTTGCATACTTAATTGTGCCTTGCTAATTGACTTTGATTTGTCAAAACAACTTATAGTCTTGCTATAGGAAATGTGAAGTTCTAAAAGCATTACTATAGTTTCATTGGCCCCCGAGAGCACGTCTCCGCAGGCCGAGGGTCGGAGTCCAAAAAGTGCAATGTTTTCTCATTTTGAAGAACTATTCTTGTAATTAGATCCAAGTTCCAATTTTGGTTGTTAGGTGTAAATTGGTTGCACCAATTTTGTGAAACAGTAGAGCCTTCTCATACCTAGATTGACACAGGGGTATGCTAGCATCATGGACTCAATAGCATAGTATATCAAAAGAAAAGACTACCATTTGCACTATTTAGACAAGTACTTAATTAAGAAAAAGAAATGCTCATATATTCCATCAGGAGTTTATAGGGTTTCATACTGGACTCGGAATATAGAGTTTTAGGTTTATGCCAAGGTTGTTTCACAATTTATTTTTTAAAAATTTTGGAATATTTATCAACTTCAATCTAGTCATAGGCACATGATAGGCCATGCCATGAGCTACATTTACCCTTCTTACCATCATACAAATTGAGATTGATAGTAGGTCTTTGCCACTTTGTTTATTTATTTTGCATTATTCACTCTATTGGCTACCCTTAGGTAGTCATCCTCATCATATCAGAGAAGGACGAGTCAATGGTAGCAAGAATATGCATCCAATCTTGCTCATTGTTAGGACAAGGGATGTATTTTGTGAGTGGGCCATGGTTTGAAGTGGTTTTACTATCACCCTTTGATAAGGCGAATATGGTGTCTAGCTTGACAAGTGAGCTCTTCCATTAAGCTAGTGTCCCAACCTCAATTGCTCATGTGTTTCTTATCCAAGGTCAACCAAGTAGGATATCATGGTCCACTCCCTTCATGACAATGAAGTTCACTGAGAACTAGATTCCTTCGATTTTAATAGGTCAATCCTTCAATATGCTAAATGGCCTGACCTTTCTTCCATTGGCTAACATAGCATGTTATTTTCACAAGTGGGCTACCCCAAGCATTTAGAATTGCATGGCTAAGAATACTAACTCTTGCCCTCGTGTCAACAATCCCTTTTTAGGTGGAGTCCCTTAACACAACAACAAGAAGGGTAATGCATAAATCTGTCCCCTCCCAGAAGGAATTTACTTGTAGAGTTTGTGACATATGGTTTAGGGTTAGACTAGGTATGTGCATGTTGGCATCACAATTCTTGTGAAATTGCTATACCTGGTTGCGTTGGTTTCTGTATCCACTCATTTTATGCTTCCTAGAGTGTATATATTTGCTTTAGTAGTTACGTGCATGTTGGCATCGCAATTCCTATGAAATTGCTATACCTAGTTGCATTGGTTTCTGTATCCACTCCTTTAATGCTTCCTAGAGTGTAGAGATTTGCTTTATTTAGTAGTTATCCTAGCGGTACATACGGAGACTAGGGTTGAGGTTAAAGGGGCCAACAAGCTAGCACTTGGTTTTCCCTGCTCACATCCTTCAATGTTCTGTCTGCATTGATTATGTCTTGAGCCACAACACCACTTGGTTTCTTATGAGATGCCTTAGGCATTCAGTTTCATTATATCCCAATGTAAATAGGAGAAGTAGGTGGACTCATAATCATCAATTTGTGTAGCTCCTCTTCTAATATATGATTCAACATCATGGAGATGCATTAGTGTCTCTTTCACCTAGCTTTTCACCTTGTTTGTTATATCCAGCTATTACTTGGGATTGGGGTATTTTCCAACTTTTGCACTTTCTTTCTCCTTTGTTCTTGGAGTAGATGCTCAGTAGATGTTTATACTTCTACAATAGGGACTTGATTTCCTTTATCATTGTTGTGGCATTGTCAATTTTGGTGTAAATTTTGATTTTCTTGTTTTCCTTCTCTTTTTCTAGTTCTTTTTGCCTATGGACAAGGCATCCAAGTTAGTGATACTAATTAAAAGGCTATTTTTCCCTCAAAATTGGCATTAATATGATTGTTGCATTTCTTGGCATCAAAAAATCCTTCAACATTATTGAAATTCAAGAATCCTAGCACTTGTATCCACCAACATGATCTCGTCAATTTGGGATTTTTGTAGCAAGGCATCATCAATGACCTTCGTTATCACTAGTCCCATTGTCTTCCTAAAAAAATCATGCTTTAGCTCCTCAAACTTGGCCTTTGTTAGGGATTGTTAGTTAATGCTATTGAAGAGAGACTCAAACTCCACTCTAACTTTTTGTTGGTTAGTTAGAGCCCTCTTGACTCTCTCAACTTTCATGTGAAGCTTATCAATGCATGGCCATCCTTGTTGATGTCCTTGTTGTACTTCTTTTTTATGAGCTTGATGAAATAGTCCATGATGCACTAGCCAAAGTCCTCATCTATGGCAACACATAGATACAAATCATCATTGATGGTACCTTTCTATGTAGGTTCCCATTCTTCTTTCTCTACCAAAGAAGACCATTTGGATGGATCAAACTACTCACTTTGGTCTTGAACGTGGAGTGTATTATTAATACCTTTGATCTTTGGATTTTTTTCACTACACCTATTCCTTGGCTTGTGGAACATCTTTTTGTTGGTTCATCTATGGATTGTGTAGATCTTTGGGATAGGTTTCAATTCTACTGATCCTTTCTCTGTACAAGCCTTATCATCCACCACAAGGAGAAAGGAGAGCATGAATACAATGGAAGAGGAGGATGGAACCTCTAGAGCAAGAAATATAGGACAATTGAGGACTAGAGGTTATATGCAAAGTTTGTTTCTCAATTTTCATGATGTGTGTCATAATGGCATTAGTTAGGGAACTTTGCATGGGCTTTTCCATAGAAACATTAGAGGAATGAATCTATGGATGGCTCTCTTGTGGATAAAAAAGAGAAAGCTTGGAAGTAAGACAAGAAAAATGATAATAATGGCAGTGTAAAAGATATATCTTAGAAAGATTCAACCTTAGGAGGTACTATGCAACCTTCTTAGTGCAAAGATGAGAAGGTCAAGGAAATGAAAATGCATAGTAATGGTACTAGAACTCCATATCTCAGTCATTCGAATAAGGTGTCTAGTGCTAAGGAACTAGATAGTAGTGATGGGTTGAGGGTAAGAAAAGAGAAAGGTTGGAAGCAAGTCAAGAAAAATGATAAAAATGGCAGTGTAAAAGATATATCTTAGAAAGATTCAACCTTCGGAGGTACTATGCAACCTTCTTAGTGCAAAGATGAGAAGGTCAAGGAAATGAAAATGCATAGTAATGGTACTAGAACTCCATATCTCAGTCATCCGAATAAGGTGTCTAGTGCTAAGGAACTAGATAGTAGTGATGGGTTGAGGGTAAGAAAGCTATTGGATGTAAATGGGTCTACAAGATTAAGCACAATGCAGATGGTTATGTTAGTAGGTGTAAGGCCAGGTTGGTTGTAAAACACTATGCTCAAACATATGACATAGACCATGAAATCACGTTCAATCCAATTCGTACGGTGCTAACTATTAGATATGTGATTACTCTGGCAGTAGCCAAAGGTTAGACTTTGTAGCAAACAAATATGAAGGATTCCTTCTTACACGGTGATTTACAAGAAGCATATATGAAGAAACCAAGAGATTATGAGGTTTTGGAGCATCCCACATATGTGTGCAAGTTAAAGAAGGCACTTTATGGTTGAAGCAAGCACCTAAAGGATGGTTTGCCAATGCCAAAGAGTATCTTATTAATGTTGGATTCCATGTTTATGATGCGAATCACTCACTTTATGATGCAAATCACTCACTTTATGTCAGGAAGGGTGATACAAGTTTGGTTGTTATCTATGTGGATAACTTCATTATTGCTAATGTCAAGGGCCTTTTGAAGCAAAATTTTGAGATTCCTTGGCCCTTCTTTTATGCGATACATGTACCATGGTTACAAAGGTGAAGATTTGGTTAATAATATTTCAAATAGGAGGAGGTCTACTAGTGGGTTTATGTTTCCTTCTGGGAGTGGTGTTGTTACTTAGAGTAGTGAGAAACAATCTACAATTACACTATGTAGTACTAAGGCGGTAGAGTACATGTGTTCTGCAATTGCAGCATGTAAGGTAGCTTGCCTATATAAGCTCCTTGTTGGTGATTTGGGGCTATATGTGGACAAGAAGGTTATCATCTACTGTGGTAATTTTAGTAACATTCAACTAGCCAAGAATCTAGTATATCATGCACAAACCAAACACATAAAGGTCCATTACCATTTTATTTGAGATACAATATCCTACTCTGTTTAGGTGGATAATAGGGAGTTTAATCTATATGACTATCATAAACCCGACTTGATGTTGGATATGAGATAGAATACCCTGCTATGTTTAGGTGGATAGTAGGGAGTTTGATTTATATGACTATTATAAACCCATACTTGAGTTATGCTATTAGATTTGTGAGTCACTACAATCTCTTGATTTGTTGAGCTTTCTTTCTTGCATGCTTATCGTGAGAGGAGAGTACAATGATTTAGAGTTGGAGGGTGAGCGACTAGGCAAGGGAGTCAATTGACGCTAGTTAAAATCTTGAACAAATAAGAGCTCCATCCATGTCCCATCATAGAGTGCTCCTAGAACCCAACACTAAGAGGCAACCCAATGATGTCAATTGCACCAACAAGAAGACAAGTAATATGGCAAAGTGAGTGCTCATTGGAATAGTCAACCAATTGTAAACACAATGCCAAATAGACCACTTGTGATGCCCAAAAAGTGGTCCAAGTGTTAAATTTTTCCCTTTTTTGGTAAATTTCTTTTACCAAAACTTGCATACAAATAGTATTTTAGGCCTTCCAAAAAATTAGTTTTCTACATTATAGTCTGAACAAAAACCCTAAACTTGAACTAGTTCATTGAAATAATAAGTTTTGACACTTCACAATGTGAGAACAATTGTTTGCAATGGTTCAAATATAACTAGTTCAATCTTTTGCAATGTGAGTACAACTCCTTAAATAATCAATTCAAATCTAGCAAGGTATGAAAACAATTTCAAAATAACAAGCTCAATGTAGACTCTTGAGAACAAAGATCCATAAGAACTACTTTAAATCCAAATAGTTTCATTATTGCAAATGTGAAAAGGGCTTAAGTTAGCAAGGTATGAAAATAGTTTCAAAATAACCAACTCAAACTCATGTGAGCAAAGATCCATGAGACTACTTTAAATTCAAATACTTTCATTGTTGCTAATGTGAAAAGGACTTAATTTAGGGATTACTTAAGGTTTAAGCCTCAATAAAAAGGTTAGTAAGCTTGAAGCTTAGCATCTAGGGGGTGCCATTTTTCTTCCATGAATCAAATTGACCTTGCTTCTTCAAACAAGC
Source organism: Lygodium microphyllum (assembly GCF_053477565.2). Lineage (NCBI taxonomy): Eukaryota > Viridiplantae > Streptophyta > Polypodiopsida > Schizaeales > Lygodiaceae > Lygodium > Lygodium microphyllum. The sequence goes on along the minus strand of NC_141143.1, from coordinate 6,536,169 downwards.
TAATCCCCTACTTTTCAAGAACAAGTTTCCCTTGTGCTTAAGTAACCCCATGCTCGCATGCAACCATACATGAATGCAATTGATTCTTGAGCAATCCCAAAAACCAAAAAGTTGACCTTCATAACAACCTTCAATGGCAATCCAAACACATTGAACTTGGACTATGGTAGCCCCCAAACTATGCCTCAATGACTCCCTTAATCGGAGCACTTGTTTTACTTCAATCTTTTGCAGTGTGAAAACAACTCCCTAAATAATCAATTCAAGTATAAATCAATTCAAATCTACTAAGATATGAAAACAATATCAAAATATCTAGCTCAAGGTTCTCAAGGTTGACCAGTGTGAATAGAGATCCACAATATCTATTTTAAATCTAAATCAATTCACTACTACCAATATGAAAATGGCTTAATTGTATTAAGATTTAAGCTTTAATAAAAACCTTAATAATCTTGAAGCTTATCATCCAAGGGATGACATTCGAATTCAAAAAGGATGCTTTTGTAGCAACGGTGAGATTTGTAGATTCCAAAGCCTTGTTAATAAGCCATGACAAACCAAAACTTCAAAATGTGTGTGTGTGCGTGTGCGTGTGCGTGTGCATGTGCGTGTGCGTGTGTGTGCATGTGCATGTGTGCGCGCATGCGTGTGTGTAAGCATGCCCCTTACTTTTCTAACTAATTAGTCCTTGTGCTTTTCTGGCAAGGTAAGCCCCTGCTTGTTCAAACAAGTTGATCCCCTTCTTTGCAAGAAGAAGTTGCCCCTTATGCTTGCATGTCTCAATACATGAACCCAATTGATCCTTGAGCATCTAAAAAGCCAACATGACCTTGATCACAACCTTCAATCACTATCCACACACTTTGAACTTGGATTGTAGTAGCCCTTAAACAAAGCCTCAATGGCTCCCTTAATTGAAGCACTTTTTTTTACTTAAATTGGAGATCTCAATGATAGGATTTCTACCTCTTTCAAATTTTGGGAGCAAGCATCAATCTCACAGTAAGCATTTACTCCTCGCACTTCACACTCTAGCCACAAGATCCCAATGATGATGCTCTAATACCAGTTGATAGGATGAGGAACCACAAATATGAGAGAGTAAGAGAGTGAGAGAAAGAGAAGACCGTGTGTCTTGTGGGCACTAAGATTACCCATATTATTCATCGTCTTCACTTATATATGAATGTACAGAGTGTGGATATACAAGGGGTTCTTGCTTGATCTCTAGCCATTGCCTTCACCCTAACATCATTAAAGAGAGAGAAGACCATGTGTTTTGTGGGTATTATTAAGATTGTCCTTATTATTCATTATCTTCAATTATATAAAAATGTATAGAGTGTGGAGATATAAGGGGTGCTTACCTAACCTTTGGCTTTTGGCGTTCATATGCAGCATCGCCAAAGCGAGGAAAATTCCTCCAAAAAGCAACCTTATTAAAGCTCCAGAGATATCTATATCTACCCTTTAATAATCACATTGTCCTTTAGTCTTTGTGTTGTTATAGCTTAGGAGGCCTGACCTTAGCAACCCAAAGAGGCGTAAACAATAAGAGTTTGGGGAATGTATACCAAGGGTCAAACCCCATCCTTGGCAATCCCATATAAGAAGGATGTGGTTTTCTCTTAGAGACACTCGTATTTGAGATTGTGAGCTTTAGTTACTTCTCTTGTCTTCCTATATACAAGAAATTTGAAATAGCCCAATGCACAAAATAGGAACATAGCATTATCAAACATTTGAGTGACATGGTCTCTCATGTCAAGATTGGAAAGTATGTAATGTGTTTGTTGTTTGTGTATATTGTGGTATATCATGTGAACATTGTTAAGAGGATCAATGCTTTTTTTACTAATTTCCAAATTAAGAAGGCTACTTTGTTGAGGAGAGATCAAAATAATTATAGATGGCTTTGTAGCATGGCATTGTTAAATGAAGCATTCACAAGAGTGATAGTGTGAGGCCAATAGAGTGACACTAAAGGTTCCATTGTTTTGAGTTTTTATGAAATCTAAAATATAAATAAATCCATATGGCTCAATTTCTTTGTTCATATTAAACTTATACTCAATATATATGAATTTATATTATAGCTTGAAATGGCTGAGAGTGATGCATCATTTTTACAATATTGACATTAAATTGGGGCATGTTACATTTTTCTGGTGTCACTAAATTGGCCATGTTACCTTATGGAGCATTACCTTCTCATCATGTGGGGTACACTTTTGTTGGGGGGAGTCACTTTATTGGTCTCTTTACCTTATTGGATGTTACCTCCTCATCCCTATTAATCCAATGCTTGAGATTTATCATTATCAACATGCTACATTAACAACTTGTCTTGTGTATAAGGATCTTTTCCATGTGATTTCAAGCACATGACTTGAGATGTTCAAGGTATGGAGAATTTATTGCCATGGAGAGGTTATCCATGCCACTCTAGAGACTCTCACTTCATGGAAATTGAGTCTCTTTCATGAGTTGCTCTTTGCACTACCCATATTGGAATGCCTTACAGATGTGTAGGATGTTATGGCATCTATCTCTCATTCAGAAGAAAGTATCCATCATTCATATTAGAGCACTCATATTTGTTATGAAGTTGTCAATGGAAGTTGAGGGGAAGTTATAGGTATGTATATAAAGTGGAAGTGTATATGCTTTCACTATCATAATTTTGTGGGATCCATCTTACACATATCTTTAGAGGGAGCATGTCATCGGTGATTGGTCTCACTAGCATCCATTGTAGGATTCATCTACGTGTAGTCTTATGGTGGAGGGACACTTGGAGTTTCTTCTAGCAATGTGGACTGCTCCTAACCCATGCTAGCACCTTCGTAGTTGACCAAGTTAGAGGGCGCACTATGGGAAGGTGTTTAAGAGGGGGAAACCAAAGCTCTCCCCTATGAAGATCTAAGATCTGGGCACTATGGGAACGTGTTTAAGAGGGGGAAACCAATGCTCTACCCTATGAAGATCTAAGATCTAACTTGAGGAAAGCTTTATGATTAGCACCTTTTGGGTGTACTTTTGGTTTCATTTCCTTGCTTAAATCTAGAACTACTACTTAGGAGGTGATTCATGAGTCGACTAATTGCTATGATCAATGTCTTGGGACTCGATTTTACTTCTTTGACACTATGTGGCCCTTAGAATGCACATATGTTTGAAGGCTATGTAATGGTCTTCTTGGAGCATTTAGTAGTTCTTAATTGGACTATTGTGGACATTGGGGAAATGTCACTTGTGGGGAGTTGTTTCTTCATACCATGCTTCGTACTTGAGTAGTATGCCACTATTTCTCATGCACATCTAATTTATGTGCAGGATTGGGGTATTCATGGTTTCAATATTTTGTTAATGCCTTTGTATCAAGCCAATTAAATTGAGTTGTAAGATATTTAGATATGTCAACGTGGATTTGAGGGCATCTAATCAAATTAATCCATCGCAAAAAATTATCTTAATGAATGACAATAAGCTTTTAATAGTTGCATATTACAAGGAGGTTAAAATCTTTAACATTCCAACATATCAAGAAAGAATATGAGTCACAAGTCCACATGTTGTGAGAGGCCCAAAACTTTGGCTGTTATAATTGGGTTTCTTTTTAGTTGGCTAAGGTCAATAGGGATTTAGTATACAAATCTCCTCTTGTAAGATAATGTGTATAATAGTTGTGATCTCTAGTTGGATCATGGATTGTAGGGTAGGTGAAATAGTTTAAGATGTAATAAAAGAAGTCACGTCGGTAAGATGAAGCTTTTGCATACTTTGGATGTTGACGAGTTTATTTTTTATTTGCTTTATTGATTAAAGTGATATTTTACCTTTATTACAAGATCTTCATTATTGATGTCAAATCCTAGCATGCCAATAATTTGTTGGATTGTGGGGAGAAGAAGAGCATACAAATCCACCAATGGATAAGGCAAGAAGCAAGGTGTTTTGCATTGGATGTAGCCCCACCTTAGTGAGAGATCATTGGTTTACAAGTGAGCTTAATTGGACACAAGGTAGTGATTTTGCTTTGAGGGGGCCAATCTACTCTTGTCAATTGATTGCAACTCTACCACAGTGAGAGATCATAGGTTTTTAAAGATTGTAAATGAAGGTAAGGCTGTGCTCTTCTTTACACGGGGGGTGATTTTCTCTACTAGTTGCCTACTTGAGCCCATGTGAAGGAGCTTTCCAAACCCCCCCCCCCCCAATAAGGGCTTTGTAGTTATACCATGGCATTGCTGCTAGAAACACCTATATAGGGAGTAGTAGCGACCTTGAGCCCTTCTTGGTTTCCACTCTACATGTGATTCCATATACCCAATGGTAAACCCTCACATGTGCAACATCACAAGGGTGTAGTCTTGGGATGTGTCTATGTTGTATCATTTCTTTCATTGAATAATACAAGAGTATACCTTGCTCTCACATATCGTGTTATCTTTCTATGCCATGTCGAGTGAGTGATTGAATGCAGGTGCATTACACTTGGTATCAAAGAAACTCTTGCTTGGAGTGAAGGAGTGCTCACAGAATCAAGAGAGAAGATCTAGTGCCTTCAAATTGTGTTGTGATGACCCACATCACAACGCTCCACATTGCATTGCTCCACGTTGCATCAATCCTCATCTCACGACCTCCCTTGGTGCGACAACCCCCGACATGGAGACCCCAACCCAAGTCATCATCTGAAGATGTAACACACAACTTCCCCTTAGCACAACCACCATTAGAAGGAGAAATGTGGCTTTCCCTCGACACAACCACCATCCAAAGGTGAAACATGGCTTCCACACATTGAGAACACCAAAGCTAAGGCATGACTTCCCACAACAATATGGAGGACAATGGAGAGAATGCGCCCATCCCAGTCGTTGAAGAGCGGAAGAAGAGCCAAGGTCAAGAATGGAGAGAAGCTCAGGAAGAAAAAGTAGCTAGACTAGAGAGACAGTTGGAGGGCATGTCAAGTTTGTTGGACTTAATCTAGAGGAATATGCAAATGAAGGAAGAAGAAGAGGAAAAGAGAACAAAGTTTGAAGTGGAGCAGGGTTACAAAGAGTGGGTGATACAACAATAGGAAGAAGACAAGAGACACAAACTACAAGAAGAGGTGGATAGATTGGCAAATAGGTTAGCTAGGGAGGAAACATCTAGGAGAGCTCAGGATATAAAGAAAGACAAGGAGAAGGTAGCTGAAGTAGGAAGCAAGAAGAAGGACAAGAGGCAAAACAATAAGGAGGAAGAGGGGAGTGAGAGTTCAGAAGATGACTATGGCAAGTTTAAGATGCCCTAACCCACCAAGTACAAAGGAGAGAGAGACAACTTGATTTTGAAGAAATGGATTGCAGAGGTAGATAGGTACTTAAAGTATGCTAGAATAACTGAAAACAAGAAGGGAGAAGTGGCAGCCATCTACTTAGAGGAGGAAACTGCTAGCTGGTATCTACTAGAACAAGAGCACGGATGCACTATCTTTTCATGGGAAGAACTTCAAGAGGAACTCAAAGACTACTTCATCTTGAAGATGGAAAAATTCAAAGTTAGAGATGAGCGGAGAAATCTCAAGTAAACACAAGGAAAGATGAAAGAGTATGTTAGCAAGTATAGGCAGTTGATGTTGCAACTACCCAACATGGACACAAACACAAAGTTACATGGATTTCTATTTGGCATGCAAGAGTGGGCCAAGAGAGATGTTGAAAAACATGAACCAACTCGTTTAGCAGAGGCCATGAGGATGGCTAAAAGACTAGTCGACCTAGAAGGGAGGAGGACATCCCAGGGGAGTCAAGCTAGATTCAACACCCACCTTACCACCAAATCTTGGACCTCAAGACCCAATCCCCCTAGAGGCCCCATCGTAGAGATTCGGGGCCAAATCTTAGGAATAACCCCAGCCACATCGCAATTAGCCTTGGTACCAAGAGGAGCAGTTGGACAATGGGAAAACAACCACTATAGACCAACCCCAATTGCATCTTATGGGTTTGTAGGATCAAATACATCATGATGGAGACCCCAAGCCTCAACCACAGGGGTTAGGTGTTTCAAGTGTGGGGGATTGCACTATCAAAATAGATGCCCCATGGAAGACATAGCCTCAACAAGTAGTTCTAGGGTTTGGTAGTAGTCACAAGTGCTTATGGAGAAGAGGAGCCACAACCCCTATGCATCTAGGAAATTCCCAATGAAAGTGAAGGGATCCTAGACCACCCAAGAGTGGGGACAATTAGTGCACGTTCCCAAAGTGTGGCAACTCAGGTAGGAACAGTATAATACTTACACCTCAAGGGAAGAGTGAGTGAAGGGGATCAAGCAATCATGGTAGTCACATGAGCCGCTCACAACTTTATCACACCAAATTGTGCAGCTAAACATGGACTCAAACTATCTAAGGCTTTAGAAGGATTAATAGTGACCTTTGTGCAAGGAGAAGCAAAGGAGGTCAAGCAAGTCTTTGCACAAGTGGAAGCAGGTAAATGGAAGGCCAGACTTAACTTTCTAGTCATACCCATTGACAACTTTGAAGTCATTTTAGGCTTGGAATTCTATGACAAATATGTCATTGCAATGTTTGGAAAAGGAGTTAATGAAATGATGTTGGATATGTAAGGACAAGGCATAAGAGTACCATGTGAAAGATTGAACATCAATCAAAGTGTGATGAAAGAGAGCAAGCCAGGAGTCTCATGCCAAATTGTGAAGTCAGTACCTAATAAACTAGGAGCACCAGTCCAAGTAATGACTCAGCAAGTTACTAGTATTTGGCCTCACATCATGACCTATAGTGCCAAACAACTGGAGAAATCATTGAAGCAAGAAGACGTGGTGTATTTATGCATGATCCAACCTATAGTGCAGGAGGTCGCCAAGAAGCCCAAACCACAAGTTGACAACAAATGAGTGGAAGCGATACTTGAGGAATATGCAGATATGATGCCCGCAAAACTACCCAAAGGCCTACCCCCCAAAAGAGAGTAGACCACAAGATTGAGCTAATCCTAGGGGTAGTCCCACTAGCTAGAGCCCCATATTGCATGAATACATTGAACTCATGGAATTGAAGAAACAATTGCATGAATTGGAAGAGCAAGGATTTATCCAACCTAGCAAGTCCCCTTTTGGTGCCCTAGTGTTGTTTGTCAAAAAGAAGGATGAGTATAATAGCTCAATTCACTCAGTAATAGGTTACACATCCTTTGAGTTAGCCATAGGGAAAGAAGTCATCACAACCTTAGCCTTAGCCTCAAGAGCTGCCAAAGTTGAAGATCAGGATGCAAAAGACTTCTTGAAGAAATGGAGAGAAAGAAATGCAACCACCAAGCAAAGTTTCGAAAAGAGCAAAATCAACATGATTGAAAAAGGCAACAAGAAATGTAAGTCAGTCCTCTTCACCAAAGGAGATATGGTCCTAGTTAGCTCCAAGCATATGTTCCTTCCCAAGAATATGAGCCCCAAGTTCAACCACCATTAGTATGGAGCCTACCGCATCACTTAGGTTTGAATGAGGTAACATACAAGCTCAGCCTGCCAGAAAGCATCTGCATCCACAATGCATGCCATATACGCCTTGCAGGTTTTATCCCGACACCTAATGGGAGCAGCACGTTCCATTACTTCATTCCAATGGCCCCTTCAAAGTAGAAGCAATCCTTCGATGTGGAGAACACAAAGGTCACCATGAGTACCTCACCAAGTGGAAAGGGTGCCCTCTCAAAGAGGCCACTTGGATTTCAGAAATGGAGGCCCGCAAACATAGCAACGAGGCCTTCACCATGTGGCTCAAGGAGAATCCCAACAATACTTCCAATGTACCTTGAATCACCACTTAACTTACCATAGGTCTGGCAACGCCTCAAGTCCTCAAATGCAATTGAGTTGAGGGTGGGTTGGCATGGTAATAAGAATAAAAAGCAAAAGAAGTCTAGATGGCTAGACACTGCCTAGCTTGATAGGAAAAGTTAAGACCCCCAAGTCATAGTGCGGCATACATTGACCAACCTAATAGGAAAGGCTACATTAATACCCCACTAATGCATCAAGTCCTAGCCCATCAAACATTAACAAGCTTGTTAGAAAAAGTTTTGTTTAGACCCCATAATGAGTTAATAAGCCCTACCCTTAGATTGTTGAGGACAACAATCCATTATATGGGGGTGACTATCCATGGCGTTACTACTAGAAACACTTATGAAGGAGTACCTCTAGCTCTCTCACCCCACAACCTTGAGTCGTGCTTGGATGCATGTTGATAGCACCAACCCTCACCTACAAACCAAGATGCTTTGTTCCTTTAGCATATCTTGTACATAGTCCCCCTCTATAAATATAAGCTTTGCCCTCAAGATGAGCCATTTTGCAAACTTTGGTGCCATGTTGTGTTGAGGTGTGTGTGTCGAGTGCATGTTGAGTTGGGAAGTCTTGTTGTAATGCGATGCATTGTGGGCTCACGGGATGCCTCCTAGGGGTTGAGAACATGTCCCGCGGGGGATTCCAAAGGTAGGATTGCCACACATTGTATCAAAGCTATCCTCATGGGTGGCGTACACAACCTCTCGTGTTGGAGACCCTGGGCTAAGTTATGGTGGAATGGTGCCAAGGGAGACCCTTTCTGAGTTGGTGAAAAGTCTTCTTGAGGATATCTAAGAGAAAAAAAGAAGAGTTCTTGATGAATTTTATGCTTTGGAGTATGACTGGCGAGGTTTGGTGGATAAGTTGAGTTATATGAGTGGAAATGGAGCAAGTGTCCCCCCTAGACTATTAAAAGAGTTTGAAGCCAATGTGAAAAAGATTTTTGAAAAACAAATTGAGCTGAAGATGGAGTTGATGGCCTTGAATTGCAAGATCAAGGCGTGGATTGCTAATGTGGTGGAGATGGGTGAGTGGGATGCCCTTGATGTGGAGAGCAAGTTGAGACGAAAGGTTGCTTTGGATTTTGATACCTCGGTTCCATGGGTGGGATGCTCGAAGAGAAGAATGAGTTGAATTTGATGAAACCTGTTACCTTTGATGAGAAGGGGAAAGATGTTGCGTATAGAGATGAGAAGAAGAGAGTAGTGGGTGCAAGTGGGGCAAAGAAGATGATGAGTAGATTAGAGACAGATGAAGTAAGGGTGTCACAACAAGGATGACCCACTTCTAGTCATGTTATGAGCGAGAAGAAGACGTCGTTGCAGCAGCCCATGCCTTTGAAGTTGAGTGAGCTGAGTTTGAGCTCCAATGATGATGATGAGAGTGAAAGTGATGAGTCGATGATGAGGACGATGGGCCTAATGCTGACATGATTATGAATAAGGCCATGAGGGCCCTTGCAGAGGTTGAAATTACAAAGGCAAAACAAGTTGTTGGAGGATTTGGAGTCCAGTATTTATGAGTTTGAAGATGAATCAAGTGACTCAGAAGTTGAAAGGTGGAGCTAGCATGCTCAATTGCATGTTTTGATGAAAACCCTTGAGAGGGCATTGAAGCAAAGTAGTGGTCTAGATGCTAAGGGGAAAAATATGCAGAGTAGTGGTGGATAGGGAAAGAAGAACTCGTGTACCTAGGGTGATTCTAAAGATACCGAGCTTGGTATGTTGAAGAGTGTCTAAGGAGGAGGCTTGTGGAGAAGAAATAGTTGAAGATGAGTTGTGGTGTTGGCAAGATTCATATGAGTAAAAAGAGCGAGAATGTTGACGAACAAGATGTCTGGAAGCTAAGAAGTGTGTTGAGATGGATGTGCTAAAGAAGATGGGAAGTGGAGCTGAAGTGCTAAGAAGAAAGTGGAGGTTTAGGCAAAGTAGTGTAGTGAGATGCATGTGGCCTTGAAGAAGAGCATGGAGCCAATGATGAAGCCAGAGGTTGATACAGTGGTGAAGATGGCATGTGGGCCGAAATGTGTGAAGAAAAATGAGGACAGTGTTGAGAATACTAAGGTGAAGGCAATGTTGAAAGTGGCATGCGGGACAATACATGTGTTTGGTGATGTGGTGATAGAAGTGGTGGAGGAGGTGAGTGAGACCAAATCACCCTTCAAAGAATCAAGTAATCGTTGTGGGCAAATTCGCCCCATGTGTTGGAGTGGATTGGAGAGAAGAATGACAATGAGAAGTGTGTGGAGCGCTTGTCTAGCCCAGCAAGCATAAATGAACTAGAACCATTTGTTTGCGGTACGTCTAGCATGGAGTTGAACAAAGAGAGTAGTGTTGTGGTTGGGGAAGTCTCCTTGAGTCGAGAGTATAAAGGAATGACCGTGTAGAATGAAGAGAGCAGAAGTGTGTACATGAAAGACTTGTTCAGTCCTGTGAGTATAAAGGAATGGCCTTGATGTGTGTTGAGGAATACTCCTTGAGTTGGGCGTATAAAGGAACGGTGATGTAGAATGAAGAGAGTGGAGTTGTGTGCATAGAAAACTCATTGAGCCACGAGTATAAAAGAATGGCCTTGACTTGTGATGAGGAAGGCTCCTTGTGCCGAGAGTGTAAAGAAAGGGCTATGATTGGTGAAGGGTGTGTTGAAGACTCATTAAGCCATGAGTATAAAGGAACGGCCTTGTGTTGTGTTGAGGAAGACTCCTTAAGCTGTGAGTATAAAGGAACAACATTGTGTTGTGTTGAGGAAGGCTTCTTACACCAAGATGGTATTGGAACGGCAGCGAGCGAAGAAGAGTGCATGGAAGACTCATTTAGTTGTGAGTATAAAGGAACGGCATTGTGTTGTGTTGAGGAAGGCTCCTTACATCGGGAGGGTAAAGGAATGGTTGCATATTGTGATGAGGAAGGCTCCTTGCATCAGAAGGGTAAAGGAACAATAGCAATTGGTATGAGGATGAAGAGTGATGTTGGTGTGGAAGGAAGTGGTGAGAAGATTATTGTTGAGGAAGTGAAGAGTTGTGTTTTTGTGGAAGGAAGCAGTGAGAAGATGGGAGCCAAAGAGGGCTCCCCAAGGAAGAGAAAGAACTATATTTGTGCTTGGAGCAAAGGTTGAGATCACTGGGTTGATTCCTACATTGCAAAATTGGAATCGGTTAGTAGGCAACAATGGGTAAGCTCCAATGATGAAGTGAGGTCATACAGCGACGAACATGAGGAGGAGCTAACTCTTTGTACTCAAATGGCTGATTGAGAGGGTGAAAGACCCTCATGCAACGAGGAGACATGTGGAGCAAAGGCCGATTTCGAGGGTGTTAGACCCTTACATAGTGAGTTAATTGGGAGTGTAAGGGTGCTTTGAGTGTGGATTGATCATGGTGACTAGATATTTGTGAATGGAACCCAAGTGGTTGAGCTATGGGATGAAACAAGCCCTATACTCACCACGAAGGTGAACTTCAAGGAGGTGCATGAACCTATGAAGCCCATGTGTGCAATCAAGCCCATTTTGGCGATCTTTGGGCCAAAGGGATGCAATCTACTTGGGGAAGTCAAAGTGATTGGATGGCTATGAGATCGGACCAAGGTAGAGGCAAGTAGGCTTGACCCTCCAAGTTGTTCCAAGTGGATCTGGCTCCTCACAAAGCAAGCTAGGAAGAAGAGGGCAAGGTGTGAAGACCTAGCCCTGATCAACGTGGTCAAGATGGATGTGGGCATGCTAAGGCCCATGGTTGAAGGAAAGCGAGGTGCAGTGATCCCTCCACTAGAGTTGATCAAAAGCTTGGGTGCCCTCTTGTTCGATCAGGCCATTGTGGGCCACTACGGTGGGGCACATGGCCCTCATGATACAAGCTAGAAGGTTTGATGCTATGAATTGGACTCGTCTAGGTTTAGCACGGGCCGTAATGTTTGATCTAGCGACCAAGGGCCTAAAATTTCAAGTGGGCGCAACATGCACAAATAAATCTAAAGGCTACCTTTTTCTCTTGCACATGTCAAGGATAGATATTTGTAACAGAGACTTGAAACTGATTGCTGTGAGGGAAATGGCCCTCACTCTATACGTGCAATAATTTGATGCTCCTCATCGAGCTGTGGCATGCTATCCAGGCGCTCCAGCCGGCCAGTCTAGGGTACTCTCATCCTATCTCTATAAAGGTGTGTGGTACAAAGAGGGCAAAGGTACTTGGTGCAGGAGATATAGATCTCATGTGGCACGTCAAATGGCATGCAACTTCTAGGCATGTTGTGCGCTTCGCTCGTGCCCCATGTGCTCCCCATGCAACCTAGTCCAACAGAAGACTCCCCCACACTCGTTCAAAGTTATGTGGTGCAAAATGGGGGGATAATGGATGCGAGTGAAATGGACCTCGTAAGAAGAGCAAAGTGCCATGCTACGATGTAGTGTGATGGGTGGCCAAAAGTTGAAAGCGAGATCTATGCCACTAAGGGCGTTAAGAAGAGGAAAAAGAAGAAGTGCACCCCAATGAAGATTTGTGCCAATGAGGGCACCGCTAGAAAGATTGAAGCTTCAAGTCAGATTTGTGCCAACAAGGGCACCACTAGAAAGATCGGAGCTTCAAGTCAAATCCATGCCTTTAAGAGCACCAAGGCAAGAAGGCGGGTGGGAGGTCCTGCAACATGGGATTGCACCTTCCGTGCAAGGTGACATGTGGCTTTGCTTGGGAGATGTCATGCCACCTTCAACTTGTTCCCTCACACGTGTGCTCAATAGAAGACTCGGGTGATTAAGGCCCACCAACTCTTTTCAAAAGGGCAAGTGTGTCTCAACCAAAATGTGCCTCTTGAATCAAGGAGTGTGTGGCTACCCTGTGGTGGCCTCATGTTTCCTTCTTCTGTAGATCGAGGAGCCATTCGTTGCAAGGTGTCTCAGCATGGATCCTTGCCTTTTGGGCTTGGTATTCAAAGTGAAAGCTTGGTGACGAGTCCTAGTCCATAGGCAATTCTATGTGCTCAAGCTGTCTAACCCAACGTTGGAGCATGGGTGCGCAACATGGTCTAATAGGGTTTACCCTCCACTCTATGCTTGTAAATATGGTCAACAGGTGGATGGTTGATGTGCAAAATAAAGTCTTAGTCCTTCACAACTTGCTTGGTCCCATTCCATTCCATAGTTGTGAATTGAGTCAGTGGGTGGGATGTAAGAATAGTTTTGAAAAGTCCATGTTCCACATTTATATTGAGTCAGTGGGCAAACACCGACCACCTTGATATTTGGTGTAACCATTAGTGCAGCATTGAAATCATTTAGTTTGCAAGTTACATATCATGATATTACCGTAATCGTAATACACACTGTGGGAATCAAAGCGGAAATTTGTGTGAAACTATGTACGCGTGTGATTTAAGAGACTCTTCATGATGCTGGGAATGTTCTCGCTAGCGGTGTGAGAAAAAGTAAACGTGTGTTTGCGGATTAGCCTTTCAAATGAATGAATGAATGAATGGATGGATTGTCGAGAGAGAGAATTGAGAGGACAAAGGGATGCGTCGTTTGCAGGGCTGTCTTCTCTCCTCGGTCGCTTTGCCTCAGTCGCTCGCAAGTTCGTCGAACCGGCCGGTCTGTCTTTGTCTTTTCCATCGCCACGACCAGGCTTCGCCTCTCTTCATCTGAATTCCTCTCTGGTCTTCCTTTGTTCTCCTTCCGATGATGGCCCCCCCACCCGGGAGCTGGTAAGCCCTCTGTTTTCTGGATTGTTATCCGTTCCTTCAGCATTTGTCTAGGGTTTCAATGGTGCCATCTTGTCCTTCGTGTTAAGGATCTGCTGCTCAGATTGCAAAACCTTTTCACCTTGCTGTTTGCTTCTCCAGAGGATGTTAATCAGTCCTAGCTATTGATTAACGCTCAATTTGCGACATTTTCACCTTGCTGTTTGCTTCTCCAGGGGATTTTAATAATCAGTCCTAGGCATCGATTAGCTTCTGGATCTTCAGAGACATTTGCCCTCCTAGCTATTGATTAGTTGCTGGATCTTCAGAAACATTGGCCCCTTAATAAGCAAGTGTCATCCGTTTTCGCCTTATGGCGACCTCTGTCAGGCTTTCCACACCTCCATCGATCATTGAAAGTCAACAGTCTGCAGCTGGTCTGCAGGAGTCACATGCCTTGGAAGACCCTGGGGATGATTGGGTTTCCCTCATGCTCAGTGATGTTGAGCTCGACATGGGAGCAGAGTGTTCGGCACCACTTGCATCCCTGGCTGGCTTCCCCTTGCCAGAGTTTGAGGATTTTGACTTCTCCAGTCTGGACGGATCTTCTTCTAGTGCGTCTGCCTGCCATCATACCAGCAGTTCCTCATCAAGCAGTGGCTTTGATGCCATTCCGTATCCCTTTGATGATGGGCAATCAGCAAGCTCAGCCAAGCAAAAGGCGTGTTTCAATCCTTCAGAGTTTGTACGGGAGGATTACCCAAACTTACAGGATGATCACGGGGTGACCAACTCTAAGCCCGACAGACTGACACAGTCACATTCACAAGATGCTACCTCTGGATCAGTTGGGGCCTTGATTCGACCTGCGATGCCAATCGATTCAGATTTCATCCTTACTTCTGATTGTTCTTTGGTTCACATCGATCTTAAAACACAGGAAAATGTAAAGGGGGTTTTGCCATACACCGAGTCACCGGAAAGTGGATTGACCTGTCATAGTGTGGAGTATCCTGTTTCAGGTGCCAATGCCGCAGCTATTGATTCTGGGTCTGAGGATGACAACTTGCTTTTCCTTGTCAGTGAAATCTGCCCAGAAGGTACAGGGGATACGAAATTTGAAAGTGGTAACTCAATGGTCACATGCAATACTCCTAATAATATTCAGGATGCATCCATGGGCACAAGCCAGATAGAACCTGGTACTTCTGATTGTTTGGATAAATTAGAGACTGGGGATAGTAGACAGCAACTTCCATGTTGTCCTAAAAGTGCCTCTTCTTCGAAATTAAGTAGGAAGAGGAAAGCATTGGATAGGAAAAGTAGAAGCTCTACTCCAGAAGATGCAGTAGTTAATAGCATGGAAAGGTTTGAAAGTGTTCTTGATGGAAGTGACCTCAAGGATGACAATGATGAGAAAAGACAAGCCAGGTTAATGAGGAATAGGGAGAGTGCTCAGCTTTCCCGTCAGAGGAAAAAAATCTATGTGGATGAACTGGAGGAGAAAATTAAAACGATGGCATCAACGATTGCTGAATTGAATAATACAATTAATCTTATCAGTGCAGAGAACATAAATTTACGAAGGCAGTTAGGTTACTTTGGCCCTCCACCTGGTCAACCAGGAGGAATGCCTGGAACTGCCCCTTGGGTTGCTCCATATCCTGCTCCAATGGTTGGAGGTAGGTTTTTAGTGCCTGGTTCTCAGGTTCCTCTTGTAGCAATTCCCAGATGGAGATCACAGCAAAGCACTACGACAAAGAGCAAGAAGTCAAAGTCTGAAGTACAAGCAAAAAGACGCGAAGAAAAGGCTCCCAAGAGAATGAAAAAGCTTGCAGGGGTTGCAGCAGTAGGACTTTTCTTCTTTCTGTTTCTTTTGTTTCCATTCAATCTCATTTTTTCAGTTTTGAAACCGGGTTTGAAAGAGGAATCCAAGGTTTGGGCTGCTGGAATTTGGTATACCTATCCCAGTAGTGCGATGGTGAAACCTGGAGGAAGAGTGCTAACAGGTGTGGAAGGTGAAGCCAATCCTGTGCACGATGAGCCTGGACCAAGATGGGTTTCTGTTAGTGATGATTCAAGAGTCAATGGAAAGGATACACAAACAAGAACTGTCTCTGAGAGCTGGCATCCATTGACAGAGTGCCAGACAGGGGGTACAATTAGTGATGCACAGAGTAGCAATGCAAGTGTGCCCCTTGCAGCAACACTCTTTGTCCCAAAGAATGACAAGCTTGTGAAAATTGATGGTAACCTGGTAATTCATTCTGTTTTGGCTGGTGAGAGAGCTACAAGAGAATGCCACAATCAACGGAAGGAATCCAAGAGCAAAAGAGGCAGAGTAATAGTTTCTTATGACAAAGGGCGGGCTTTGGATGCAAACCTGAAGGCTTTAGCTGTGAAGGCTGATCCTGAAGAAAAAGGAACTCTTGTAGAACTGCAGAAGGCACTAGCTGCTAACTCAAATATGGAGCTTGAAGGAGGCGGCATCCAGTCTGTACAAGATGATGGGTCTCTTCAACAGTGGTTTATGGAAGGACTTGCAGGTGTAGTGATGGATCCATGCCATGCATTCTTATCGTGGACCGTGTGTGTCATACCATGAAAACCTCTGAAGTGCAAGTAGAAGCTGTTTAGACTAGAGGAAGTTCTTTGTAGTCATCTAGTCCAGGTTATTTTCGGTGTTGCTGCAATTATAAGTGTTTTACTATGATTGAATTTAAGTAATTTGGGTAGGCTTCTATTATATGGAGGCAGAGAACAAATGCGGGCCACTTTACTGTTATTTAAACTCGTCTTTTCTCTTACCAGGTTCTGTGTTCAGGTCTGGAATGTGCACAGAGGTTTTTCAGTTTGAAACTTCTCCAGCAGCATCAGGGCCTTCAGGCGAACCTGCATCCCATAGTTCTGAGGCAGTTGAACTCGTGAAGAATAGCACAGGAAGGCTTCAGGATCATGACCTGCAAAGAGCAAGACGGTGGGTTACTTCACGGAAGGGGGTATCTTATGCTGTTCCACTTCCACCTGTAGGACACAAGGAGGCTTACAATGGCAGCCTTCACAATAATAGTGCAGCAGGTGCCCATGACAAATTCAACTCTCAGAGAAAGTTTGAAAAGCAAAAGCAGTCATCATCGATTGTTGTCTCTGTACTTGCTGGCTCAGAATTGGGAGATCCTCCCAATTTGTCTGGTGGAGCAAAAAGGGTTTCGCAAATCTTTGTGGTTGTTTTGATCGACAGTGTAAAATATGCAACATACTCATGCATGCTACCCTCTGCACAATCAAATCCACGCTACGAGGTATAAACAAAAGAATTTTTCTTTCTTCTCCTGCACCTTGCAGCTATTATGTGCTTCCTGTGGCTCAGGTGGCTGGCCATTTTCGGTGTTGCAGGTCGTTGTGGACTGACACAGGCAGAATGTGATGATTTCAGTCAATCTGTAGGAGTTGCAATAGGCCCCATTGACTTGGGGATTATATGATACGTTAAAATCTGTAAATAGTGGCATCACAAGGTATTTACTAGGTGGATTTTCCATTGCTTCCCCCTGCAGGAAAATGGGCAAAAAAAGGTGATAGCTTGTTCTCTTTAGCCATATGAGTACAGAACAGTGCAACCAATCTACCGTCTGTTCAATGATCATTGGAGACCATTTCTATGGAGTCTGTCAAGGCTCCATGGCATTTGGATTTATGGAATGTTGGTCCTAAGAGCAAGGACATATGTGCCATGCCTGGTTGGACTGCTGACATCTAAGAGATTCTGAGGAAATGTCCTGATTTGAAATTTCTGGAAAATATAATGCCAGAAGCTCAATTGGTCACTTTCTGGAAGCATGTGCCAACGTATTCTAATGAACTGCTATTCTTGCCTGAACAAAGTGTTGGTTCCTTTCTGAAAGCATGTGCCAACATATTCTAATGCCTTTTGTCCTTGCCTCCACGAGGATGCTTGCTTTGATTTGATAATCTGATAATCTGGTAGCAAGTTTTCTGAATGACATTGTTGTGAACTCTATAAAGGTGCATCATACACAATGATCCAAAACTCGCCAACAATTTCTGATCCAGCACACTGATTTGTTCAATTTGCAATATCTTGAGCATATTTTGCTTCTTGTAGAGTGGTATGTGATGTAACATCCAGGTTGCATTCCTTCATGAACCTATTGTGGCCAGGTTTGGAGTGAATATGCTGAGCTGCACCTCATTGTAGGAGATTATTTTTAGGTGCTAAAAAGCAAGCAATCCATTATCACATGCCAAACACTTGCAAATTGCAGTGCATTGTCAAGTAATACCAGTCCCAAGTTAAGCTAACATGGTATTAATCCAGGGAATATCCCATTGCTAAGCTAACAGTCATTCCTATCCGTGAATGTACATTACAGAAGCAAAGAAGTTTCCAACACTTACCACAACACTTGCATGCTTTTGGCTAAACGTCATGTTCCAACAATAAAACATATGGATCAAAATTCATGCAGCTTATAGAATAGTGTGTTTCATGCAAATGTATGGATGTAGATGTATCCTATAAAATGACTATTTACCCTGCAGACTTTGTGAAAAAATTGGTATTCAACGAGGACACTAATAGCCCACAAAGACTTGTCACTCTAGAGGCATTTCATAGAAAGATGGTATTAGTTGAGGACACTATCCACTTATATGGAAATGGGTAGTGCGCATGTGCAATGGAATCAACCAAGTAACTTGGTCTCTCTCTTATGTAATAATAATGGCTGTGAAGGGGAGAGGTTGACTTGTGCAAAGCATGTGCAATGGAATCAATCAAGCAACTTGGTCTCTCTCTTATGTAATAATAACAGTTGTGAAGGGGAGAGGTTGACTTGTGCAAACGTAACGATATCTTTTTGTCTTATTTTCCCTCTTATCTATCGAGTACCTATTAAGATGAGCGAGTTAGTAAGGTTGTGCATTGATTCAAGGTGATAATTAAGCGTATATTGATATAAGAGACATTGTGCAATAATATTCAAATGGAATAAGTGTTTACTTGAGGTGATAATTAAGCATATATCCTTGTGTTCATTTTGCCATAGTATTAACATTTTTGTAGGTGTGGGCTCTTTATGCTCTCCAAGTAGGGGAGGAAGTCCATTTTTTGGATTTGTCTCTACTCCATGGGAACCCTTGGCATGGTCTCTCTCCCCTACTCGATATTTTGCCTTACTTGAGTGGGCCATTAAGTTCATAATGTGATATGATGGGGTATGATTGAAGCATTCACCAACTTTGTGCAACTTTACATTTTCAACTACATGGAAGAGAACCACCACTTTCCACCATGAAGCTTAAGGTCTTTACCATGGTGTTATTTGTACAATATCATTTAGTTCTCTATCGTTTAGTTAGTATCATTTAGTTCTCTATCAACTAAGGGTGTTGCACGTACTTCCACAATGTGAGGTTTTGGACCTTCAGTTAATTCAAAAGATATATAACAGCCTTCTACATTTATCAACTTGTGAAGAAAGTTGAAAGTGCATTTATTTGTTTAGCATCAAGTAAAGTACACATCCATTTATAATCATCACATGTTGAGAAACTCTAAGGTGATAGAGAAAGTACATGAGGTAAACAAGAAGTAGATTTAATCTTAAACTAACTTGTAGGTTGGTTGGGTGGCAAACCATTCGAATTCTAGTTTCTTGTTTACTTTCTACATTCTTCATTGTAGGTTTCAACTCTTTGAAGGCCTTTACAAAATGTTCATACATATTCCTTAAAATATCCGTTGAATCTGTTTGAGAAGATTGCATGCTCATCAAGCACATTTGTAATATGTTATTCTCTCTCTCAAATTTTGGAACCATTAAATTTCCTTTGAACATGAAGGGATTCAAGATATAATATACATCTTTTTTGCAACCCACACAAGTAAGCTAATTGGCTCAAAATTAGGAAAATCACTAATATCAATGCAAATAAGTCTTGAATGTGGGGGAACATCTTCGAAATGGTCTAATTATCTTGCATTAAATAATTTGGTCTCATGAGCGAGCCACTGCTAATGCAATCTCCTTTGAAAGTGGGAATGACCTATATAGCATATTATAAAAGCGCATGCCCTTAAGTGTGACATCTTTTAGGGCACTTGGAATCAATCTTTGTGACATATAGCATGTGTGGTGGCAATACATGCATACACCTCAAAAGGAAGTCTTGCTCCTATATAAGGAGCTATATATTTGATATCATGTGATCTTATGAAGTTGTAGTCCTTGGTGTTCCCTATTCTCATTAGGGTAGGTATATTATGCTTAATCTAGTCACGTTCATTTTTAAGTCTCGTTTCTTCTAAAATAATCATCCCTTTTCCAATCTCAATTATGACAACACTAATCACTAGCATAGATAGCACATCTTAAGTTCCTTCTTGGTAGAACAAAAAGAAAGATGGTGGTTTTTGTTAGCTTGCCTTCTTTAGTCATGTCAGTTTGTCATCTCTTGGTTGTGAGCGCTTGTTAGAGTCTGATGGAGACATTGGAGCTTTGACAGTTTAGTGTGCATTTCTTCCATTTTGTGCACATTTGTTGTGCATTTTCCTAGTATGTAAGTTAGATTCCATCCCGTGCTCGTGTCTATCTCCTCCATGATTGCCTAGTATATTTTATCGTCATTTTTCCATTTTTTAAAAGTGTAGTTGGATTTCATTTAGTGCATCCATACCACCATTTGGATAGGGTAGCCAGATTTAGAGGCCCTAATAGCATCTGGCTAGATTTAGAGGCCTGCATAATAGCTCGCTAATTTTGGAGGAATTTGGCTATTTATAGCCATAGCCCATACTTGGCTGATCAATTGTCTTTTGTAGGCTTTGCACTCTCCATTTTTGACACTCTTCGACATTGGTGCTACCATAATCATCTCAACTTGATCTGGTGCTTGCCCTCATTGATGCTTGGGGTTGCATGCAATGACAAATCAATCCTCATCATTGTATTCATCATTCTTCTTTAGTCAGTGCAATATTTCTTCTTTCATCTTTTGCCTCCTCTCTCTCTCTCTCTCTCTCTCTTTGTGTGTTCATGTTCCGTCTTCCATTGCGCACTCTCACATGGTATCATTGCCTAAGTGAGAGCACAAAATCGAGATGTTTTGCAGAGGAGCATACCCAACTGTCAAATGCAACCATCAGCCCCATTGTGTTTGCTGCAAACATAGCCATCTGAGGAGGCGGCGGCAACATCTGGGCGGTCAACACTTGCATTTTCAGCTAGGTGACCCGTTTCCTACCTAGTCGACAGAATTTATTGTTGCCATGTTAGCTTCTATTGTAAATCGTCATCTTTGGAGGTGGTAGCACTTCTGTGGTTGTAGAAGGCGACAATCTTTTCTTGTGTAGATGGCACATCTATACACCTTGTAGTCGATTGCTTTCTCACACACCTACTATTTCTATCAAAGCACAAATTTTTTTGGGTGATTGCAGATTTGGAAGATGTCTTACCAATTTCAAGGCTTTGAAGACTTAGATGAAGAGCTTTTTTCTAGCCACTCTTTTGAGCAGAGACATGATTATCGTGAGTTTCTTCCTTGGGAGGAGTCTTCTTGCACCCATTTATCTTCTTCTCTCATCTTTCAGAGTGGGTCCCATCTGATATGAATGCTTCATCCTTAGTGAGGATGCCATCCTTGATACCCTCGGTACAAGTGCTCGTTTTACCTTCATTGCCCGAATAAGACAAACGTGATGTTCAAACTATTCATTGTGGTCATGTAAGGTGGAGTCGACACCTTCGATCTTTGGGCTCTTGTTTCAAATTCCATCCCCCATCTTAAGAAGGATCCCGCAGATGGAACTTCTATGGACCATGTAGCCTTGTGGGATTGGATCAACTCTCAAGCTCAATCCTTCCTCTTTATGAGTTTGCATGGATTTGTCCTTGTGCATGTTCACAAGTTGAAGACCGTTGCGAAAGTGTGGAAGAAGCTTGCATCTTTGTATTGGTGTAAAATGTTTTCCCAAAAGATTTCTTTGGAGAAGAAGTTGCGTATGCTTAGTCTTGATGATTCCTCCTCTATGAAGGAGCACATCACGAAGATGGAGGACATGAGAGGTGAGATAGCCTCTCTTGGTTGGATGATATCCTTTGAAGACAAGGCTAGGATCATTTTGACTCAATTTCCATCTCCTTGGTTCAATGTATTCTACACTAGTCTTATCACATTGAGTACTCGTGAGGCCCTCTTATGGGAGGAGCTTTCATCACTTGTTTTGGAGCATGACGAGAATGACTCAGAGAGGTTGGGGCCTGTGGTTTGGCTCCACCAAGGCATTAACTATAGGTACAGGTGAAGGGAAGAAAAAGAAGGCACAAGCCAAGGATAAGAAGGATGAGAAGAAGCCCAAGTGCCCACACTGTGGAAAGGGCACTCATCCTAAGGAGAAGTGTTGGCAAAAATACCCCCATTTAAAGCCAAAGGAGAAGGATTTGAAGGTTGCCCTAGCGACGACAGACTTTGTCTTTGTGCATGTATGAGAGGATACATCTCTTGCTTTTTCCACTCTTGGATCATTGACAGTGGGGCCTTTTCTCGCATGAATTATAGATAAGATTGGCTTCAAGACCTGAGTGCCAGAGGGGGCACAGTCACCATTGGTGACAACTCTACAATTCCCATTCTTCAAGGAGTGGGGACTATTTCTTTATTGCTTGATAGATAGTCTTTTTTGACCAAAATTCTCTATGTACCGGATTTAGGTTTTAACCTATTATCTATTCATGGTCTTACACAGCTTGGTAACTGTGTGGTCTTTACATAGGATGTGGCAGTGGAGGATGCTTCTACAGGTACCATTCTTTGGATAGGCTCCAAAGAGGGTGGGCTTTACATGCTCACAGCCTTAGTCGTGTTTCCATCCCATGAGCTTGGGCTACTTTGGCATGCCCATTATGGTCATCTTCACTTTGATCCAATCAGACGAGCTTCTCAGAAGAAGATAGTGGAGGGACTTTTTGATTTCCCTCCTATTCACACTTTGTGCCCTAGCTCTTTGAGGGGCAAACAACATACACAGCCACATTCCTAGGTTGCCACTAGGAGGGCTTTTACCCTACTTGAGTTGGTTCACATTGACCTTTGTTGACCTATGGGCATGGCCTCCCTTAGGAAGGCCAAGTATTTGATGTTGATTATAGACAACTTCAATCATTATGTGTGGCCTTTGTTTTTGGAGTACAAGAGCGAGCATACTCTCATTTTGTGAATGGAAGGTGTTTGTGGAGACACAGACTGCCTTCAAAGTTCATGGTAATGAGTTAACTTCTAGCCTATTTTCTCAATTTTGTATGGATCACAGAATTTGGGTGGAGTATACCCATCCAAACACACCTTTGAAGAATAGTTTGGTGGAATGTGCAAATCTGACCATGCTAGAGATGGCCCAATCGATGTTAGGGCATCGGGCTCTTCCTCATACCCTTTGAGGTGAGGTAGTGGTTATTCTGCTTCACATCCACAATTGCTCCCCAATCCCTGCATTACAGAACATGACTCCTTAGGAGGCTTTCTTTGGTCAAAAGCCTTCCGTGTCTCATTTTCACATCTTTGGTTGTGATGTGTTTGTCCATGTGAATAAGAAGAAGAGGAAGATGAAGCATGACTCAAAGTCCAAGAAGTTTATCTTCATGGGCTACAACACTACCATGAAGGACTATCAACTCTACGGCCCTCACAATATGAAAGCTTGAGGTGAGAGGGATGTGATCTTCGATGAGGCTTAGGCCTCCGAGGATCCTATTAACGGTCCTATTGCATGTGATTCTTCATCATCGATTGATCCTCCTCCACCCTATACTTCCACTTCTCCCTTCTAGGTTGCCTCTTTGCACCCCTTATTCATCTTCAACTCCTCCCCCTCCTCCACCCTCTACTCTAGGTTTCCTACCACTTCTGACAAATGCGACTACTTCTACTTCATCGCATACTTCCACCACTTCTACCTCCCCTTTTGAAACTTCTAGGTATGCTTAGTTTTCAGAAGAGGAGCCTTTGTTAGATGAGAAGGAGATACTTTCCCTTGGTGAGGGGGGAGTCCCTACTCTAGATAAGTGCATTGCAGGTGTTAGAGGCTTGACAATCTCCCTCATAGCAGGATGAGCCTCTTCGCATTCCTCGTTGGTATCGGCAGCTCATGCAGGATTCAAGTGTTTCTCACTTTCCTACTTCTCCTACAGGTGCACACACATTAGCTTGTGTATAGGTCTAGTGGGATAGTTCATTTTGTGTGAACTAAGCTCTTATATAATAGTTTCTTCATGATCGTGAGCCTACTATAGTTGAGGAGGCTCTTGCACAGGGTATTTGGCGTTAGGCCATGTAGGAGGAGCTTGATTCCATTGAGCATAACCAGAAATGGGAGTTGGTTCCACATCCCTCAAAGCGTAAGGTGATAGGTGTGAAGTGGGTCTATAGACCAAGTACCTTACAGATGGTTCCTTGGACAAGCACAAAGCTAGGCTTGGAGCCAAGGGTTTTGCTTAGAGGGAAGGGTTGGACTATTTTGAGACTTTTTCACCTATGACTCGCATGTCTACTATTCGGGTTATTTTGGCACTTGCAGCCCACCACCACTGGCTAGTTTATCAGATGGTCGACCTTCTCGAATATGGTGCCCTTAAAAGGAGGAGATTTATGCTTTCCAACCTCATGGTTTTCTTGTGTAGGGAAAGGAGGATCATGTCTATAGATTGCAAAAGGCCCTCTATTGCATGAAGCAAGCTCCTAGAGTGTGGTACCAGAGGATTGATTGCTTCTTTCTTTAGAGTGGCTTCCATCGAACAATCAGCTCATGACCCCAACCTATACTTGCAGGTTGCGGGTGCCAAGTGTGTTTTGCTCATCTTCTATGTGGATGATCTTATCATTATAGGGAGCCATACTTAGGAGGTTGATTGTACTCGAGAGATTTTGCGACATGAGTTTGACATGATGGATCTACATATCCTTCACTTCTTTCTTGGATTGGAGATTTACTAGATGGCACATGGCATTTTTGTTTCATAGTAGAGGTACATTTCCAAGCTTCTCTTAGAGTTTGGTATGGCTGATTGTCGACCTATTTCATGCCCCATGGACTGAGACTCCAAGATTTTGGCAGTTGGTGTTCCCCTTACAGATACCACTTGTTACAAGTGTCTTGTTGGCTCCCTCATCTGGCTTATTCATACTCGATCAGATGTTTCTTCTGTTGTGGCTTTATTGTCTTCTTTCATGAAGACTCCCACTCAAGAGCATTGGATTGTAGCCTTGTGTGTTTGTCATTATTTACAAGGACTCGATCTTACAGGATCATGTATCGAGTGGGGGTTACTCTCTCTGGTTGGTGTGATTCTGACTCGGTAGGTGATGTGGATTCACAAAGATTCACTACGGGTTATGCCTTCTCCATTGGATCCATCTCGTGGAGTAGTAAATAGCATAATGTAGTCCTTTTTCCTACAGAGGTAGAGTATCCACTACAAGTTGTGCCTTCTCCATTGGATTCTTCTCGTGGAGTAGTAAGTAGCCTAATGTGGTCCTTTTTTCTATAGAGGTAGAGTATCCACTACAGGTTATGCCTTCTCCATTGGATTTGTCTTCTGGAGTAGTAAGTAGCCTAGTGTGGTCCTTTTTTCTATAGAGGTAGAGTGTTGTGCCTTATGTTCTACAGTATGGAGGAGATTTGGCTTTGCCACATGTTGGTAGAGCTTGGCTTTCCTTAGCCAGCACCTACAAAGCTACGTGTGGATAACTAGAGTGCTCTAGCTCTAGCCAAGAACCTTGTGTATTGTTGGGTATTTTACTCACGCCTTACTTACGCCTATGCTCATATGGGAGTGTCGGTGATTAGTAGGATATAGCAAGGAGAGCAAAGGCTATAGACTCTATGATCCCGTTACTAAGAAGGTTTTTGTCAGCAGGGATGTTGTTTTTGATGAAAAATTAGAATCATATGGGAGTGTCGGTGATTAGAAGTGCATTTTTATGGGATATAGCAAGGAGAGCAAAGGCTACAGACTCTATGATCCCGTTACTAAGAAGGTTTTTGTCAGCAGGGATGTTGTTTTTGATGAAAAATCAGAATTATCCTTGGCTGGTTTGGACACATATCAGGCTGCCCGTGATGTTTTTGAAGGGCTGCTGCCCATTACTTTTGGTGATTCAGCTGGAGGTTCATAAAATGAACCTAATGTTCAGCCAGCTGCTCCTATGGAAAGTGCAGAAATTCAGCCATTGGCTGATCGAAATACTCAGCATAATGCTGAAACAGAAATTCAGCAAGAGCTTGCACACAGCCAGGATGCTAGACAACTACCTAGATGGTATTTGCAGACTATGCAAGATAGTCCTTTGGATGCACCCATGGCTGGTCGTACTAGAAGGCAAACTCGTTTGCATGATTCAACACATACCATGGAGTTTATTATGGCAGCAAGTACTTTTGATAATGAAGAGCCTGAATGTTATGAGGATGCACAACACAGTGTGCATTGGATGGCAGCCATGCAAGCTGAATTAGATTCTATTACTAAGAATCACACTTGGGATTTGGTGTCCTTGCGTTTTGGGAAGAAAGCCATCGGAACAAAATGGGTCTACAAATTGAAAAGAAAAGCAGATGGATCCATTGATAAATACAAGGCACGGCTGGTAGCTAAAGGCTACGCACAGAAAAAGGGCATTGATTATGAGGAGACATTTGCTCCTACTTCCCGTATGACGACCATTAGGTCTATGATTGCTTTGGCTGCACATTATGGTTGGACAGTCCATCAGCCAGATATCAAGACTGCATTTTTACATGGGGAACTTCAGGAGGAAGTTTATGTACAGCAGCCCATTGGTTTTGCAGTTGAAGGCTCAGAAAATTTGGTATGCAAGCTCAAAAAGGCACTATATGGTTTAAAACAAGCTCCTAGAGCTTGGTATGAAAAGATAGATGCTTTCTTGCTTGGTCAGGGGTTTCTAAACAGTTCATCTGAGTCTACCCTTTACGTATGGAAAGAAGGGGGATCTATGCTGATTTTATGCTGACTTGGGAGTTTTGCATTACTACTTGGGCATCCAGTTTATACATACTGCTCGAGGTATTGGGTTATCACAGTCAAGGTATATTGGGCAGCTTCTTGAGAAGTTTGGCTTACAGGATTGCAAGCCAGTTTGTACTCCCATGGAACCTGGACTGAAACTGTCATTACATGATGACAGTGATTTGTTTGATATACATACATATGCTCCTGCAGTTGGATGCCTTATCTATCTATGCAATACTAGGCCGGATATACAGTTTGCAGTTTCAGCCTTGAGCAGGTATATGCATCAGCCACGTATGTCACATTGGCAAGCTGTCAAGCGTGTTTTCCGCTACTTGCAGGGTACTCGTTCTCTTGGGTTGCTTTATGCCAAGGGGGGACCACTGCATTTACATGCTTACAGTGATTCTGATTGGGCTGGTGATTATGATACACGTCACTCTACTAGTGGCAATTGTTTCTTTCTTGGCACTTCTTGCATTTCTTGGCTTAGCAAGAAACAATCCACTGTTGCCACATCGTCATGTGAAGCTGAATACAAGGCAGCTTTCACCACCACAGTTGAATGCGTATGGCTTAGACGCTTGCTAGCTGATTTGGATGTATCTGTTACTGAGCCTACTCCTTTGTTCACTGACAATCAGAGTGCCATTGCAGTGGCACGGAACCCAGTGTTTCATGCTCGCACGAAACACATTGAGATTCACTATCACTTTGTCAGAGAGAGGCTACATGCAGGTGATATCAGCCTTGTCTATTGTCCTACCACCAGTAATGTGGCAGACATCTTCACCAAAGCTCTTCCTCGTGACAAATTTGAAGCATTTCGCGATGCTTTAAATTTGATATCCTTTGGTGGCAGATGATCCTTGTACTCTTGATCACTCTTCACTCCAGGGGGGTTTGTTGGGTATTTTACTCATGCCTTACTTACGCCTACGCTCATATGGGAGTGTCGGTGATCAGTAGGACACTGGGGCACTTTTTACTCTCGGTAGGAGAGGTTTTTTCCCCCAGACTTATGGTCTTATTATCGTATGTACTTATGTGCTTATGTTACACACATTTAGGCACTTAGTGTGTGTCGGGTGTGAACACCCCCCTACAACTCTAAGGTTTAAGGCTTGTACTTTGTACTTTCAGATTACACTCATTCAGTCTATTCTCTTGGGTATCGTGCTTCAACTCTGTCTCACTCACTCTCACACTGTCTACTGAATCTGGCTGTATCTCGATCCTCTGCTCTCACATGTATTATGCTCACATAAAACACATTGAGGTTTAGTATCACTATGTTCATAAGTGGATTGTGGATTTTGAGTTGGTGGTGGCCTACTATCCCATGGAGGACAACGTTGTGGATATCTTCACAAAGCCTTTGCCTCGGATTCTTTGCTTCATCATACATGATTGTTGGATCTTCAGACTCTCCTAGGATCTTAGAGGGAGTGTTAGCCTACCTTGTTTAGTCATGTCAGTTTGTCATCTCTTGGTTGTGAGCTCTTGTTAGAGCTTGATGGAGACATTGGAGCTTTGCTAGCTTAGTGTGCTTTTTTATGCATTTCTTCCATTTTATGAAGTGCTTAGTTGCTCTTTATAATGCTTTCTTTATGTTTTGTACATTTTATCTTGGGGGGGGGGGGGGGGGGGGTATCTCCATTGAGGTATAATTAGTAGAATAGTTAATTTTTTGGAAAAAACTCGATAGCATACTTATTTGTATTTGCTTGCAATCCCTCTAGACATAAAATGATGAGAAATATTCTTCTCTCCCTTTTCCTCATCATTAGTACCTCCTCAACTTAAGTGTTTGGAACCAAAGAGATTCGTCTGGGCCGCCACACTCCTTCTAGCCACACCACTCTTGGTTTGGAGATAAAGGTTGATGCCATTTAGTGCCTTCTTCTTGGTTGGAGTAAATTTCTCTTGATCATCCCAACCATCTTCATCATGTCTTGATCTTCTTCATTTTGTTCTTCTTGCCCCCTTCTTCATACTCTCGTTTAACCATCAAATCACATTAAAATATATAAATGGACTCTCTTTTGGGCCCTTACAAATATTGTAGTTTAAGAAATGTGCCATTTTTATTATCTAGGAAGGTAGGATATTGACATCAATAACACTTGAATCTTCTCTCTCTAGAATTTAAGTTTTTGATTGAAAGAAGGGGTAAACAAGATGCTTGTGATTAAAAGAGAGGTGAATGAAATCTTACACACATTTTGAGAATTCTATTGCCCACTTTCCTTGCTTTTTGGTCAAAGTTATTTTGACTTTTCTTCCTCATTGAGTTTGGTTTTGACATGAAAATTTACAAGCCCACCTCTCTCCCTTTCTTCTCTTCCTCGCTACATTTTCATTAAGTTTTACTTTTTGGTGATTTCTTTTGCTTATAGCAATACATTGTTGGCAAAGCATAAGCCTCACCCTGTCTTCTCACATGTAAACTTCTGTTATGTTTTGATTTTTATGTGAGATCAATTTCCATTTTGAACATTTGTAACTAAAGGATTTCTTGTGCTTTTTCTTGTACATTTTGGGCAAAGCATAAGCCTTGTCTTCTCTTCTACAAATCTTCACATATCTTATAACCATAGTTATGTTTGTGTTTAAGTGCTTGATTTTTAAAATGTGTAGGTATGAGTTAAGGGTATATTGAACTATGTACCTCTCTTGAAGAGTATCCTTATTAAGGTGAGCTTTCATGTATTCATGGTTATGGATGTCTAAAGAAAGCAAGGTCTGGGTTCTTGCACTTTCTATTCTCTATCTGCCTTCTACAAATGATCTCACTCTCTCTACAAGCTCTTTGCTATGATGATTTTGATAAATTAATTAATTCAAGGTTTTGCATGCCAACATTGATCAAGTACCTTTTGAATGGCACAATTGAACACATCCATCTACCATAACTCATCATACTTGAACAAATCTCTCTACCATAACTTGAAATTTCGGATTGGCCAATGTGTAGCTTTGACATTTTTCATACATGTACATTGAATTCTGCATATATACTCAATGCCATGAAGCCAAGCATGATCTCAAAAAATGCACACTTAAGTTTCTTTATCCCCATCGTAATCTTTGCACATAGGTTCAAGGAATATGATATGTTGCAACATACTAAAAGCACAAATGCATCGAAAAATCCAACAAAGGATTGATTAAAGTAATGATAAGCAAGAAATGGAACATCAATGACCACACATGGCCTTGATAGTAATGGATGTTGTGTTGATTTTAGGTGGAGAGTCTTATTGTAGTATGCCTATATTTACATAGTAATTTTGTGTTTGACAAAAATTTTAATTACTTGTTCTTTCACGATGGATATTATGATGATAAAGGGTGAATAGTCTTGACTAGGACACTTAGGATAGTATTGATGTGAATCTCAACAGTGTTTGTCAAGGAAGTGAGTCCTGACCATTGCACATGGAGGATGATTGGCAATTCAACTATCATGTGACAAAAGATTATAGTAATAATGGATAGTCCACCTTCTAACCTTTTTTGGAAGCTAGATGGTAGAAAAATACAAAGTTGAGGCAAGAGGACCATTGTAGTGGAAAATATGTCCTCTAATTGACATTTTCTTTAATACATATGCTTTCTTACATGATAGATATTGTGCTCGATGTATAAGTATTGATGATGCATATTTCTTAAATTGTGAATGAAGTAGTGTCAATCTCCATGGAATAGTACTAACGTGAATGCCAACGTTATTTATTGTCAAGGACATGAGTCCTTGACATAAATGTAAGAGAATTGGCCTTTAGTATAATCCAACGAGAGATTATAGTAATAATGGACGATCCACCTTCTAACTTTTCTTGAAGCTTGATGGTAGGAAAACGCAAAGCTAACCTAAGAGTATCATTAGTACTTACACAAATGGAACAATGGAACCCAATCAGCATGGAAGTTCCGCCAAACACAACCCAACTAAAGTGGGTACCAAGGATCAAGCATAACGACGTGAAAGTCTAGCTTTATGCCAAATAGCTGCCATGCAAATTTAAGGTACAATAAGCAAGACAAGAACACCAATGCCATAGCCAAAAATGTGCTAGGTGGATCCATAAGGATTCATTGAGAGCACAAGGCTACTATGAAGGCAAAACTTGAGTGTGGGTACCTAAATCACCACATGCCAAACCCACAAGGCCATAACTACTTTAGACCCAAACATTCCACACCCAACAGTCATCTCTTAAGTCACTAAAATACTCTAGAAAATAAAACACACGGGCTCTAGTAAAGCCTAAGAAACCCCAGCTTGGCTATAAGAAAAACTAAAATCGTTGACCCCCCCACACTCCATAAAAAAATCCAATGCTCAAAAAGGGAATTCAACAAATACGAAATATGGACCCTCTCCTATGCATCAAATCTAGGTAAAAGGCTATGGAGACGACCAACACACACAAACATAGGAACCACCTCACCTCTCACCATCACTATTATGTGATGAATATGAGGTAAGGCACCCTAATGCTATGGTTCATTTAGGCCCCACTCTTGAAGAGGCGTCCTAGGCACTTTTTATCATGACATTCAACTCTAATCCCATCCCTGCAATCACTTAGCCAATCACCTCAATGCAATCAACTAGCCATATAAACCAAACCACTCGCATCAAGCCAAATCCACCTCTAGGTTTAATATTCCCTTACAAAAGACCATCAATTTTATAGTTAGGTGCGGATATGGTCTTGGAAACAAGTGAATATATCATCACAAGTATTAGAAAGCTAGGCAATAGCTTCACCTTGTTTGCCTACAGCTATGCAATGCTAGATCTTGATCTCTTAGATGAAACCATTGTAGAAGAGGTAACATCTCTACCATGCTCATAGGAAGAATATGAACTCATTTTTACAAAACCTCTTCTATTGCTGAAGATCTAATCACAACTCAAATATCACAAGAGGAAGCCCTTTAGAAATGGCTCATCACCTTCTTTAAGTAGAGTTGTAGGGAGGCTACACCAGAGAGAATCTGTAGAACAGACTTGCGAAATCTAAGTCTGGGTGCCAGTTGAACGCTATTAAGGCTAGTACAGTAGATGATAACCTTCTTATCTATATGTATCCCCAAATCACCAAGTTGTTTGCATAGCCAAGCTACCTTACATGCTACAATTGCAGCACCTTGGTACTCTACCTCTGTACTAGACAAGGCAACTAATGGTTATTTCTTGTTGCTCTAAGTAACAGTAACATTGCCAAAGAAAAACATAAAACCACACGGACCTCCTATTTGAAATACTATCAGCCCAATCTACATTTGTGTAACCACGCAAGTCCAATGGTATGCTTGCACCATAGAATAAGGCATAATCCAATGTGGACCTGACAAAGTGCAATGTGTGCCACACTACATCTAAATATGGCTTCTATGGAAGCTATATAAATTGAGCCTCCAAATCATTTGTGTAGTTTAGGTCTTTGGCCTAGTGGATATCAAATAGATAAGGATACCCATAGTCTTCCGATATATAGTGACATCCTCAATCAAGTCACCCTCACGTGCAATAAGCTTGGCATTAACATCCAAATGTATGGAAATAGGCTTGCAATTAGCCATACCATACTTTTTCAATATATCCAATGCATACTATCTCTGTGATAACCATGTACCCTCTAGGGTCTTGATTATCTCTATGCTAAGGAAATAGCATAGCTTCCCTAAATCCTTCATCTCAATTTCAGACTTGAGGAGACCCTTCACATGGTCAATATTTGTCTCACCATCGCCCATAATGATCAAATCATCCGCATATCTAGTAATGACTACAATACCTGTGTCACTCTCACATACATAGAGTGAGTGATTAGCTTGTGCTTTGAGAAATCCAATGCTGCTAATAAGGTATTTTGTAATCCTATTGTGCCATGCTCTAGGTGCTTGCTTTAGCCCATGCAAGGCCTTACAAAGCTTGCACACATAATTTGAATGATTCTCATCCACATAACCGAGTGACTGATCCACATAAACTTTCTCTTGCTACTTCCCTTGCAAGAAGTCATTCCTAACATCCATTTGATGCATAATCCAACTCTTTGATGCAACCGGTGTAATGATAGTTCTTACAGTGGCCATTTTAGCTGCTGGAGGAAAAGTCTCATCATAATCAATACCATGAGCCTACCATACCTTTGGCAACAAATCATGCCTTATGGCACTCAATAGATCCATTTGACTTACGCTTAACATTGTAAATCCACTTGCAGCTAATAGCTTTCTTGCCTTTAGGTAAGCACACCAACTCCCACATGTCATTATCCTTAAGGGTAGCCATTTCTTCATCCATAGCATAATTCCAATACTCCTAACCCATTGCATCCTCAAAACAAGAGGGTTCGACATCGTGCACAACCTTAGCCATGTATGCATAATGATGAACTACATAGCTATTATATGTCAGTTGTTGCTTTGGCTTTCTTACCTTACTTGACATATGTGGACTTGGAACACTACTAATGCTTTAGTGTCCTCTTGTGCCTTCTGCATACTAGGTGTTTTAATAGATAAAATTCCAAACGGCTCATCCCAACTTTGCTCAGAGCCATCTCAATCAATATCAACATGAGAGCAACATGATGATACATCTATCATAATAGGCAAGTCCCCAACTTTGTCTTTACCTTTTCTTGATATCTGTGATGTACTTGGTGGAGTAAACTATAACATCAATCTACCACTCCAAGGTTTATCAATAGAACCATGACTAGGAGATTACTGGCCTATTTTCTACATAGCCAAATTATCATATGCTCATTTGCCTCGACTACATTTTGCACATTACTATACCAACTACTCATTTCATTAAAGAAAAAACATCCTTGCTAACTCTCAACTCATATGTAAGAGGATTACAACATCTACATCCCTTCTGCTAAAAAAATATCCCATAAATACAAAAATTTTCCCCTTTCGGATCTAATTTACTATACAACTAATCAGGAATATGCACATAAGCAATACATCCAAATACTTTCAAATGGGATAGATTTGACTTTTTACTTGTAAAATTCTTTTCAGGTGTCATACCATGTGCAGTAGCAATGGGTGTCCTGTTCATAATGTATACATTGATATCAACTATTTCAGCCCAATAGTAATGGGGCAAGTTTCTTTCTGATATCAATGCACTAGCCATCTCTACAATATGCCTATTTCTTTTCTTAGCAACTCCATTTTGCTATGGAGTATATCTAAATGTATAGTGCTTATGTATACCATTTTTTGTAAGAAATATAAAAAAAATCATTGGAGAGATATTGTCCCGCTCCATTAGAACTCATGTATTTGTGTGACCCTATCTCCTTCTCAACCAAAGCCTTAAAGCTTTCAAGAGAGTGAACACCTCACTGTTCACATGGATAAAGTGAACCCATACTTTGTGAGTAATGAAGGAAACATCATACTTGCAACCAGTCAAAGTTGCAATCTTTGTAGAACTCCACACAATACAATGTATTAATTCAAGTAGCTTCTTACATACATGCTTTTCATGTGAAAACACACACATTGTTTGCTTTCAAAATTGACATGCTTCACATACTTTATGCATCCCATCAACTCTAAAGTTAGTAAACTATCCACAATCTGTTTTAACTACATATCTTTCAAGTGTTGCACTTTTACATGACCAATTATTGTATGTCAAATTTCAATATCAGTCACGATATCATTTCATGCTAACTTACATCAAGACTAAATTATCTGCCAATATATTTTCCTTTTGCAATCAACCTACGATTATTTTTAAGATCTTCTACATAACAACCATTAGATGTAATATTTGCTATATGCAACACATAAACCAAGTACTTAGTTTTACCATCGTACATACTCAAAGGAACATTTCCAACATGAGAATGAGGTGAATTGTATCACCCCTATCTCCTCATAGCCTAGAGACTCTCAACTACATATCTCTCTAAACGACTCTCTGTGAGAAGTTATATGGTTAGAGGCACTTAAGTCTACATACTACACATCATTCTTTCATGAACCATCAACAATTATAGTATTCATGCTATCACCAAATTTCTCTTGCCTATTTGCATCTACAACTTAACCTCTTTGACTCCCTCTTCCTTGTTGTGTATCATAACTTTAACCACGACCATCACCTTGGCCTTTGCCATGACCTCTACTTGTACTAGGAAAGTGAAATACCTGTTCAGACTTGTTCTTGCTTTGAGAAGAAGAGGAATCCAAGCCAAGGTCTTTTACTCAAGGATTAGCATAGAAATCAAGTCTACAAAATTAGGGATGTCATCCCTTGTACTCATGGATGACCTGAAGCTCTTGTGTTCATCTCCAAGTCCATCTAAGCATGGATGTATAATCTCATCATCATCAACTACCACCATTATAGATCCAATAGCTTCCACAATAGCTAATTGGACCCGATCTTGAAAAATTGCATCTCATTTAAGAAATGCACATCTATTGGATTAAAGTAGTTCATTTGTTACTATTTTGTTACTTTTGCTCATATATTCATAAACATTCTATAACTCAGGAACTCGAATTCTCAAATAAAAAACACTATAAAGAAGTGTCTCGCCGGCGGCATTTGAAGTGAATAGCCGCCTTGCCAGCGATTTGAGTAAATTATCCATAATGTATGGATATTATATGCATAACATGAATGACAAAGACATATATGAAGGAAACAATGGGGGTCTACGATTTAAAGACTTTACTGGATTTATGTAGCTTATGTCTTGATCTTCAAGGCATAATTATTAATGGATAGGTTTTCTCTTTTCACTTGGTTCAGCTCTGACATGGAGCTGCAACTTCCTAACCTTTGTGTTGACTTCAAATAGCCTTGCCAGATTCTTCCATGCAATAGGGAAAGTATCAAATATCTATAAATAGTCTATCATGCTATTTGTGTTTACTTCAAATAGCCTTGCCAAATTCTTCCTTGCAATAGGGAGAGTATCAGATTTGTATAGATAGTCTATCATGCTATATGATGTGACACTAATAAACAACCAATACGTGACCTTACTCTGTGTGAGCTCCCCATTCTTTCTAGCTTTTACTTGTTCTACAATAGCATTTTGCATAGAAACTTCAGGTGCTACTGCTATGTCTCGTTTGACATAATTTCAAATACCTTTGCTCTTCAAGAAACTTATCATCCTCCACTTCTATGCAAGATACTTGTTCTTATCAAGCTTCTTGCTCTAACAATCTCGTTAAAGTTATCAAAAATTTTGACAAAACCAATAACCTTGCAAAAAAAATGCAATTTGCAAGCAAGCTTATACTAGGTGCACCACAACTAAACTATAGCTTAACTTATAACTTGAAACTATAAATGGCTGTAAATGGTTGACATAAAACCTTACAAATTCAAAACTTATAACTTGTATAGCTGTAAATGACTGACATAGCCGAAACTATAGTATATCCAAACACTATTGCCGAACCATTTGTAAGTCTAGAATAAAAGCCAAAATGACCTCAACTGCCAAAAATGATAGCAAAATGCCTTATAGGGCTCATCTACAGTATGAATACTATTCTTTTTGCTTATGAAGTTTCACTACAATTAGAGACTACATCCCTACCAACCTTAAGAGCCTCCTATGAAGATATAATCCAAGGCAAATTGAGCAAGGTGGAAGAGCTTCTTATCCATTGCTTGATTACTTGCTTTCATGCTCCAATACCTTCATTTTAGCTTTAATCAAGCTCTATGTAGCCCCATGCTTTGATATTATGAAAATAGACAAGAGAGGAGAGAGGTGAAGAAATCGAGAGCACACACACACAAAAACAATAGATACTTAAGCACATACAGAGACAGGGATGTCAAAAGAACTCAAAAGAACTAAGTCTACAATATGATAAAAGACTATTATGGAAGTACCATAACGTGTGTACATGCGTTGACTCAATGTGAACCCACTAAGGAAAGAAGATGTGGCACAATAAATGTGCCATAATCAAAGGTGAACTACATGGATATAGTCCAGCTGCAAAATCACTAGCATATCCTTATGTTAGTCACCTAACATGCCAGTGAGTAGTATTCTACCACATCACCAAGGCATTATATGGATGCTAGCTCATGTTCATAACCAGTAATACCATGGGAGCCCCATAGTCTTTAAAACTTACAATTGACGATGTTTCTCATAGTTGCAAAGGTACCTAAGTGCCAAAAAGGCCAACTGATCTTCTTGATCCAAACTGATCAACCTTCTTGATGATGACTTCATTACTTCTTCCTTCTTCAGCAAAAATGATCGGAGATTGATTATGATAGTTTGTAAGAGCCAAAAAATATGAAAAATACCTTCAAGTTATCGATACAAGGCATGTAATGCTCCACTCTCTTGTTGGTAAGCTCCTTCATTGGGTTTGGGGCACTCGAGGATCCTTGTTTGCTTTGGCTCTTGTCTTCTCTCACTCCCTTAGCCTCAATCTTTGGCAAAACCACAGGTAAAGGGTAGCGATCCAAATCTGCGACCCAGAATATCTTCATATTTCTCCTTGATCTTCTGAAGCGTTCTAACCAATCTCCAAACATGCTTCAAATTGGAGTAAGATTTTACTTTATGACCTTCATGGTCATCATGCCACTCATAAGCACCATCAAGTACATTCTCAAAGGAAAACCTTTCCCATGCTCTATCCATTCTTGAACCTGCACATTTTTTTTGCTATTGAAGATAGCTTCTTACATATACCATTGAACTATGTACATAAATCAACCATGTAGAAATACTTGCAGAATTTTCCTCTTTCAAAAGACTCATATATATCTATATATATGGACAACATAATTGAGGTATGTTCATGCTCAAAGTAAACTTTGTATCTCTTATACTTCTTCTTAGATTTACCCATGATAAAGATGTATGCAGTTTGCAAAAGAACAACTTTTCTTTCAGCCAACCTTCTAACTTTTGCAATGATGTAGTAGGGTTTCAGCATATGATGTTCAGGTTATTCTTGCAAATTTTGTAGTTTAAGCTATTTGAAAAACTATTTTGCAAGTATTGCTTAGAAACTTCTATATTGATCAGATTTCTCCATGTTATATGGTTGGTGTTTAATAGATCTTCAACAATTCTAGTTACTCATGCCATTTCTACAACTCTTGGCACTTTTGCACTTCAGGTTAAACCAATCCATTCCTCATTATGACATTTTCTTTAAGTTGCTTCTGATCTCCTCCTTTGTTGTTTGGTAGTATTTTTTTGGTGAGTCTGCTTCGCATTCTTTTCCACCATCTCCCGAACATCCAAATTATATGAATCTACGTGAATTACATGAATTTGCAAGAATTACAAGAATCTACATGAATTACAAGAATCTGCCTGAGTTGTAGAAAACTGTCCTTAAGTGTAGGAAAACACTCTAAGCTTGCTTAGGATTCAAGCCATCTCCCAATTGTACTCACACTTGTCTGATAGTCACAATATAATAAGGTGGGCATATATCCTTAGGGAGCACACATTCTTTTCTATGGCAAGATTACAACTTGAAGATCATCTTGACCAATTTGACGATATAGGTGGCTCTCATTATCTTGCCCTCTTCCTCCTTCATCTCTATAGCAAGCCAGTCCATGAATACTCAAGTGAGAGTTAATCCCATCCACACCATCAATGATTGTTGCATCATTACCAGTCACCCTCTACACGACCCACCAACATCAAACACACAACAAGATCCACCAAGTTATTGAGTGCCATGGGACTAACATAAGTCTAAGAGAGAGTAATATTAACCCTTTCTAGAAAGGCAAGATAAAGGAGAGATGAGCAAAAGGAAATGAAAATATTTAGAATGAAAAGAGAAGTGAAAACCAAAGCATCTCTCAAGCCCTTGTAATTTTTGACATAAACCTATTCTATAAAGAGAGTGGGCTTACTTCCGTGCAAATTGTAATAACATCCTAAGTGAGACAAGAGCATAAAAATATTGGCCCAACAAGTTGGAAAAGAGTTGTAAAAACCAAAGAGTATGTAGAAGCTAAGAGAAGACCGGTTTAAGCCAATGAGATGGAAGGGTGCCCAAAATACCAAGGCCATTTATAAAAACAGAAATAATGAAATGATAAGCTCATTCTTGTGATATGCAATCGTTAGGAGTTCTCTTCTTACTTCTTGCTTGCATCTTGCTTGTGTGAGAGTGGGAGAGTGAAATAGAGTAAGGAATGGTGTGGTCTTTCTTCCTCTTCTTCTTCTTTTTCTATGCGAAGCTTGCATAGTGATTGAGGCTTTGGAGATGGAGCTTACTTGAGGTGCATCACTTGAATCATGAAGCCATTTATGACCTTTTGTGGGATACACTATAATGAGTTTATCATTATAGAAAGTTGAGACTCCATTCTTATCGAGGGGTGGGATATATATCTAAGAAATTTAGTATATATCTAGTTGAATGTAGGATGAAACACCAATTTACAATGCCATATATACCATAGCAAAATTGTGTAGCTAAGAGAAAGAATAAATATATCATGAAGATGGCACGATGCATAATTAAAAGTCAAGCTTTACCATATAGTTTTTGGTTTGAGGTTGTTCTATGTATATTCTATGTACTTAATAGGTGTCCCACTAAGGCATTAAAGCCTCACTCCATACGAGGTTAGACATGGCTAAAAGCCATTAGTTATTTACTTGTGTATTTTTGGTTGCTTAGCTTATGCATTGGTACCAATACAAAAATGTAGGAAGTTGAATGATAAGGTTATAAAAATGCATTTTTGTTGGAATACAATAATATCATCCAATGAATAAGCATATTCTAGTTAGCCACGATATTGTCTTTGTGAAAGATACCATCCAATCTTTACTTTTATGTACAAAAGAGACACACATGCTCACATGATATCTATGATACTTTGTTACCTCTTTTCAATAGAGCGCAATCACATGTAGTGCCAAATGAGGTAGATTTTTTGCCTACATATGTTTCTCATGATATCAAAGATCATCCCATTTCTAAAAGGATGTGAATGATGCAATTTTTAATAAGAAAGGACATATTTGAGCGGTCTAGGACTACGTGAAAATGGTTGATGCATGGGATTGTCATACATTGGATGTTTATAGTCTCTATGACAAGAATGAGCCTGTGTTTTTTAAAGAGGCACAAAATTTAGAAATTTATACGGATAGTCAAGAACGTGAGTACGATGCTATTGTCAAAAATGATTTTTCCTTCTTGTGTAATTTGCCTCCTGGCAAGAAGGCCATTGGCACCAAGTGAGTTTCAAAGTTAAGCACAAACCAAATGGCAGTATTTATCACTACAAAGCTAGACTTATGGCAAAGGATTTGCTTAAGCAAAAGGACATCGATTTTGATGAGATCTTTACTTACTATCCAAAGCATTTGTGCATGAGCAACTTGTAATGCTTGGAATGTTTTTTAGCTTCTCAGTTATGTGCACAAGTATTCGTAGAATGTGCACATTAGGATCTTATAATGGTTGAAATACACATCTTTTGGACATTGAAGCTGCATTTTTGAATGGCGATCTATATGGAAAAACATATCATTTTGATCTTGTGGCTTTGCAAGGGCTCAAGGGAGAGAAAACAAAGCATGGAAATTGAAAAGGCATTGTATGGTCTAAAGAAAGCACGTTGATCTTGGTACGAAAAGATATATGCATACATCTACACATGGCTTTTAGAATAGTCCAACTAAGAGCACCTTATGCATTAGATATGAAAATAATGTACCTCTAATTATTGTGGTTTATATCGATGATAAGCATGCTCCTCATTAGTCTTAATGAGATATATATTATTAATTTTAAGTTGAATTTAGCTTTTGATGTGTCAAATTTGGGCCTTTGGGCATTTAATTCAAGTAATGAGGTATTACTTGGTGTCAAACAACGACACCAATGCAGAGATTTAGACTTGAGGATTGCAAGTACATTGCTACTTGTATGAAGACATGTTTGAAGCTAAGGTTTCATGATGCCAAAGACTTACTTTGATGTCTTTCTCTATCATTAGAGTCTTCAATGCTTGATTTTATGTATGTATTAAAAGACCTAACATTTAGTTTACACTTTGATAGATGAGCAAGTTTATGTGTAGCCTAGGCATCAAGTATTGACAAACAATGAGATATATCTTTCGCTACTTGAGTGATACTTGACAACGTGGGGTATTTTATCCCAAGGGGGAGAAGGGGGGGGAAGATCTTTACCACTAGATTTACATACTTTTTTTACGTTTTAGCTAAGTTGATTGTTATAACACTCGTATATCCATGTGTGGTCTTTACTTTATTATTGGTAGCCCATGCATATCATGGTTAAATAAGAAATAGCCCATTGTGGCCACTTTTAGTTATCACGCTAAGTATGGGAAAACATTCACAACTATGACTGAGTGTGTTATGCTTAGATACCTTTTGGCTAAAATTTGGGTGTTGGATAGTCTTTTGTCACTACCATCTTCAATGATATTCCAAGCAAATTGGTACTTGCACAAATTCCAATGCATATACTAATAAGCACATTGAGATGCATTATCATTATGTTAAGGAGAGACTATGTGCAAACATAGACCAACCCAATAGAAGAGAAGATTTAGGCTCACTTGTGGGCCTTGTAAGAATCGGCACGTCATTGTCCTAATTAAAAAAAGGAACCCAAGGATAACTACATCCATTATACCTCAAAACTATATTATGTAACATATCATTGGAAGAGTCTTGGGATGAGAGGATTCTAATGTACCAATCTCTTCACAAATTTGGACTTTATATGCTCAAGTTACAACTTTCAAACCTAAAAGTAATATCAAAAGTCCTGTAATAGTAGCTTCACCCTCATTTGTCCTTATAGAATCCCTTAATATGCCAAAGTGCTTAAAGGACCCAAAAGTAAGTCCAAATCTCCCCTAATACTTAAATATATTTTCATGAAGACTTATCTTCTCCAGAAGTTCACTAGGCTTGAGAATTCCTAATACTAGACAATGAAAATATCCTAATTTCAAGTTCTTACCAAAGAGTTTGCTCACAACAAAGGGTTCTCAATTGTTAGACACATGCTTTATTTACCTTGCCCACCTTCTTCAAAGATGCCCAAATAACAAATATAGAGAGCAATCTTATGTGGGCTTTTTTCCTTGCTTATGGTTTATCTTTGCTCATGTAGTCCTCATGTGGTCCTTGCTTACAACCTAATACCATTATATTGATGTGAGAACAACATTAAAGTAAGGTGTAGGAAATGAAGCTCAAGAACAAGGAGAGTCTATCATGTTACTAGTAACCGTAATCAACAACACATATGAACCATGACACCCCATCGTGTACACATGATAGGTCCTATCTTGATTGAGCTTAATTTCTGAATATCTAGGCAAGGGCCAAGGTGGGGCTCAAGATGAGGACCAAGAAGATGAGGGATTGTTTGTAAGGAGATCAACAAGATTCCTCCAACTTGCTTAAAGGTCAACAAAATTATGCAACCTTGCTTGAAGACTCACCGCTTCAACATTTTATCTTACTCCCAAAGCTTCTATCAATAAGGCCGTTATCTATCATTAACACTATGAAATGCTACATAGAGGCAATACACAAATAAACAAGGACACCTCATTGTAACTTTTATTGTCCGATATAAGCAATGCTATTGGCATCCTTATCGAGCCATTCTAATATTCTGTTAAATGGCTTCCTTGCAAGATTTTGTTACACAAGTAAACCACAGCTAGTGAGGAGTTGCGAACTGAAACCTACTAATGTATATGCAGAGGTTATTATTCCTCCTACAACACCACTGCACCTACTGGATCTATTGCTGCAAATAAAACTTAACTCCATGTCGACCACTTTGCTAATTTTCACAAACTCGTAAACAATTAGCATATCTTGCCAATTGTGTATGATTTCAGATGCACATTTGATTAGGATAAATTATGAACCTACAGGTCGAATCGGAACAAGAGCAAGATGTGAATAGTAAAAGATCCTCCTGGGAGTCCACAGACAAACAAGTGCTACAAGCTATAATTTCAGAATATATCATCAGAAGTCCACCACATAGAGAGCAGGACAAGGGAAGAAAAGCTCGCTTTGCATTATGACATACGAGAGTTAATAATGCACGCTACAAAGTTCTCACAAGCAAGCTCATTTTAGCCATTCGAATTGCTCCACTGTTTCCATACCATCACCATGCTAGGCCTACCTGGCCACCCACACCACACGTTGCCCCCACCACCCCAGTACTGTCACCATTGTCACTCTCATCCCCCACAGCTACTATCATTAGCACCCACCGCTACCACTGCTGCTGCAAGCACCATAGCACACGTGGATACCCACTCTCTCTCTGAGCTCCAGTGATCACATAAAGCTTATTTCAAGTTGTGACATGCCTACAGCATCTGAGAACTCCCCCCTGGCACAGATATCCTAGTTTGGCATTGGTATCAATGACAGAGTTACCAAAAGGGAGGAGATATGAGCTGTCAGTAATGCGTAGGATGCAAACGTGA
Organism: Lygodium microphyllum; assembly: GCF_053477565.2. Taxonomy (NCBI): domain Eukaryota; kingdom Viridiplantae; phylum Streptophyta; class Polypodiopsida; order Schizaeales; family Lygodiaceae; genus Lygodium; species Lygodium microphyllum. The sequence goes on along the minus strand of NC_141143.1, from coordinate 6,493,054 downwards.
TGTTGGGCACATGGATTATGAATGGATCAACTCCCACCTTTTCAATACAGCTTCGGTTGCAACCTTACACAAATCACAGAAGGTACCGAGAGCCTTATACAGCTTCGGTTGCAACCTTATACAAGTTGAAAAGTGGACCAGGCCATTAAGTTGTAACCTTATACAAATCACAGAAGGTACCAAGAACCATAATGGACCAAGCCATAACCTTATGTACATCACAACCGTGCCTACCGAGATCTCCCTCCCTGATGGCCACCCACCATCACAAGAGACACATGCAGCCTATCTATTAACGATCAGATCACAAGGGAGATCTTTGACTGGAAGAGAGGGCAACGGCCCACTAATCAGTTAGTTATTGATCAACATTATATATATTTTTTCATAATTTTGGTGGTTCATGTTTTAGTCATAGAATATCACTCTTACAATTCATATGATTGTGAATTCAGTCATTTCATCAATTCTCATTCTTATATTATGATGGGAACTCTCTAGCGAGTTACTCTTCGACCGCGTGCACACGTTTGTGTTGTATGATTTCAAGAAATCTTTGAAAACCAATTCTACTACCTCGAGTAGCTCTTAGAACTTTAGACTCCCACTCCATCCACTCAAGTTCATAGCTTGTACATTCATATACGCCTTTTCAACATGAAAAATCTTACACAATCTGCATGCATGCACGTGTTTTTGTGTATGGTACGTGTGCACATAACACACACATGAACATACTAAAAATATATTTCATGTGTCTGTTGATCTTGAGTTGATTTCCGTCAATGCTCATCTACTGACAACAGTCCAAGTTAATCCAACATTCCATTGTAAAAGAGCACAAAGCATTGCCCATCACAAGGGTCCTGCAACACATCAAAATTCTATTTCCCAATGGACTTTTCCATTGAGAATGCAATATAACTCAGGGAAAAATAACTAAAAACATGTTCCATGGACAATCTTTACAGCCTTTGAACAAAGAAAGGGGGAAAGGAATATCCCCAGCAGCTTAAACTGGTATGAGACACATTTCGGACGACACAGAGGCCTCTCTTTCAGAAATATTCCAAGGAGCAACATTGCACAAATCTGAAGTTCTGAATCAGATGCTAAACCTGTACCATGCATAGCTCCAATTAAAAGAGTACTTTGGGAAAGATAATGCCAAATACACAATTTGCAAGCATTAACCAAACCTGGGTGAGTAGAAACGATCTCGCAGTGCCCTTCCCCTTGTGTTATTAGCGCGGTTGAATGATCCTGTCCAGCTTAGCTTACCCATATTGCCATCTCGTGGTCGATCCTTTTTCCCCATGCTTGTATTCTTTGCACCTAACAGAGAGACTCCTGCCACTACCACTGCCCCAAACAGACCTCTTAGTAAACCAGACCCCTTTTTGGGATCTGCCTTTTTTTTCTCTGCTTTGGGCTTTGAACTAGTACTATCTACTTCAAGAAACAGACGATCTGTCAGATTTTTGTCCTGAAGATGCAATCTTGGAGAAGAACAGACAGAATTGCTTCCTGAAGCACTTAGAACACTGTTTTCATGTACATGAGAACTACTGCTTGAACACATGAAGCAGTTGTCTTCACATTTCTGGTGGTCATATTCTTCATCTGTAAAGAAGTAATCCGATTTTTTAATTAGGTCCCAATCACGCTTAATGATTCTGTACTTCACAGACTAAAACCAGGGTGCTAGCATCATATTTTTACCGATCACGAGCCTTGATTGAAAGTCGGATGCAATTTCATTTATTGAAATATTTCGTTTGTGCCCAAAAGCCTGACAACAAAGGGAAAATCACTTTATTATTTTGTATTATAAAGGTTCAAATAAACTTGGTAAAGGCTAGTAGGAAAACATAACAGATATGACAAACACTGAGAAAGAGCATATATTCTTGCTCGTCCATCTCATGAGAAGAGAGTGAAATAAGAGCCTGCTGTAGCAATCTCCAAAAAGAGGTATAAATGTAAATAGAATGATCTCCAAACCCCCCAAAAGGGAAAAGAAAAAACACACACACACACACACACACACACACACAATCTCTCTCTCTCTCTTTCTCTCTCTTTTAGGGTTCAAGTATAATTTTCATTAAAGAAAACTTGCCAAATTAGAAGTTATCAAAGGCCAACAAACAAGTGCAATTCCAAGAGTTGCATACCAATTTGTGGTTAATTGATACATTAGTCACATCCACATTATTGTATGGAGTATAGGTATGGCCACAACCAATCAGGTGGCATATATGATGGATGGAGATCAATGGAGAGGCCCTTGGCATACATGATTTCAATCACTTGATGTAAGGTTTTGATCCCACATGAGATCATGAGATCTCAGTTAGTGGCTACCTAAGGTTGAGGTAGAGGCTGCTACCAAATCAATATTATTCATGCATTGCTTGTGGAAACTACCCAGACATAGATATATATGCAAAGTTAGGCCTTGATCATTTACGAAAACTTGCCACTAAAAGTGATACGTCATGTTGGTATGCCCAAATGTCATCTTGGTTTGAGTGACATGGCTGTAGTAGCAGCAAACTACCATGCTTCTAATTCTTCCCTAGTATATCATCTCACCAAGGATCAAAGCCCTCAAAATCAGGAGGAACATATTGCCCAATTTTCTCCACCAAACAAAACCACACCAATTAATGGTTTTGATGTATGTGGAGGTATTATTGTAGACAACAACGAGAATAAAATCTTCACTAGTGAGGGTTTAATTGAATCTCCTACCGTCCTCAGACCTAATTGTGCCATCCTATTCGGCTTCTTTTTGAACAATGATTTATCTAGCTAATGCTGCAATATAGAAATAGCCGGCACTTCAGGTTGTAAGGAATTGGCATTTTGTCAAAACTTTGGCCGCATGTAGGCTAAGATATAAAGATCTATTTTGGAGCAAGCCTTAGAGTAATTAGGTTGAGATGCATGGCATGATCAGTCTGGTTTCAAATAGGGATACACCACACTCAATCATATTCTCATGCTAAGGGCTATTATTGAAGAAGGTTGGGCATGCAGGAAAAAGACATATCGTTGTTTTGTGCATTTTGAGAAAGCTTTTGATAAGGTGCCACCTCTTAGAGTCATGAGGAGGCTACAAGTGTTGTGCATAGGGTGTAAAGGCCCTTCGTTATGCTTCCCATGTATATATTTACTTGTACATGTGAATGCACCCTTACAGGTGTAAGTGTACCATACCCTAAGTATAAATACATTCTGTTATTCTTTGTGTATACCACACTGGTACACACCCTACTCACGTTTTTGCTCTCTCTGCACTCTCTACTGCTACACACACTTTACTCCTGCTACTCACACTCCCTTTAAACTAGTATCAAAGCTTCGGTCAAGGCGTGTGTGCTTCCCGGAGTCCGTGCGAGCCAGATCCAGCTCATTCGGCGCGAGAAAATCATCAAGTCGTCACTTTCTAGGTCACGTGTGTGTTGAACTGTCAATCAAGAGGCAAGAAACCCTAAATTTGGTATAGATGCAGCTCGTTTTTTGCTCAGGTAGGCAGGCGCAGGTCGTTTTTGCTCAGAAAGACAGTCTGAATCCCTAAAATCAGATAGACAATCTAAAACCCTAAAATTAGACAGACGACAACTAGAAGTACCTTCTAGAACAATGTGACAACTCTCAGGCCCTCCTGTGGTGATGTGGTAGTCTTGTTGTCAGTTCTAGACTGACATTCATTAAATCTAGAGCAATCTCTGGACACTACAACAGTCAGTCCTTTTGGGATTTTCTTTGATTTTGCACAATGAAGCTTGTGTAATGACATTTGACCCAAAACTTGCAAACATTGTACACATTGGCTTTGGAACATTTGGGGCTTTTCATGTATCAATGAAATTTTGCTCAGCTGTGTTGAATTCATTGACATTGGTGCACATCTGAACTTGAGAAATTTGGGGCTTTGCAGAATTTGTTAAATTTCTGCAACATTTGCCCTTGTTTGGCACTCCAGAACCTGTATTAATACAATTGGGCCAGATTTGTTGGAGAAATTTTGGGACTGTTCTCATTGGTAATGTATTTTGTGCTAATTCATGCTTTGGCAATGAAATAACAGCAGATTGATTGTTGAGTGGGAGAAATTCTTACTTGTGATATATCAAATGTTGTCAAAAAGTAGATTCCTTTAGTACATGTATTGCTGAATGCTCATTGTGCAGTGAAATAGTGGTATATACAGCACTTGGGTTGTTGCATATGGGCATTATGGTGATGTACTATTGAAGTGGGAGTTGTCTTTTATGCATACTTATCACATTTTGTGCATGTATATGCTGTAATCAGCCTATTTGGATTGAAATTGCGGCAAATTATCTACTTCTTGAGCACCTTTGGAAGTGCATTGTGTACTTGCTATTATATTCAGCAATCTTGCTATGAGCTGACAGTATTCAGCACTTTATTGCTGAAAATGGCTGGTAGTGCATCCACTTTTGACACAGAGAATCTTTTCAAGATTTGGAAATTTGATGGCAACGGCTTTGATCTTTGGAGAGATCGTATGCCGGGTATCCTGTTTCTGAAGGATTGTGATAATGTTTTGGAACAAGAAAAGCTTGTTGCTTTGTCAAATGAGAATGGGCTAAGATGAATAAGAAGGCTATTGCTTACATCAAAATGGCAATCACAGATGATATCTTGGTTGATATCAAGGGACTCCACTACACGTGAAGTTTGGGTGAAACTCAAAGCCTCATAAGAGAATACAACTCCTGTCAATCAAGTCCATCTCATGCGGAAGTTGGTTAGCTTGGAGCTTGAGGAGTCTAAGCCCGCCACACAGCATTTGAATGCATTTACTCGGATTTTGAGTCACTTACAAGATGTAGGCTTGCAACCTTTTGATCCCAAGTTGAAGGCTGTCTCTTTAAGCAACAACCCCAACTTGCCTTTTGATCGTGTTATATGGTGTGCATGGTTCTATTCTCAATGAGGAGATCAGATGCAAGGCAAGTAGGAGTAGCAGTGGATCAACCTATAATGTAAGAGGAAGGACTGAAAAGAAGTCAAATGCTGCAAATAAACACAAAAATCGCAGCAAAAGCAAGGAAAAATAGCAAGATGTCACTTGCTACCAATGTGGATGCAAAGGGCATAAAAAGCCTGGTTGCAAGTATTTTAAAAAGAAACAAGAATGTAAAAAGCAGATAAATGCAAAAGGCAAAAATAATGAGAAAGATAGAAACTCATACCCCTAAAGAAATTGAGAAGGCAAATGTGGTATCTAGGGTTGTCACTGAAGAGAGAAAAGAAAATGAAGATACTATAGATTTGTTGATTGCATCTTTAAATCCACATGCTATGACAATAGAAGACTGTGAATCACTAAAAAAGATGTGATAGATACCTTGTTGGTTGCTCATGATGGTTTGTCACAATCGTGGATTGTTGATAGTGGTGCTTTATTTCATGTAACTCCATCTTTGGACTGTTTCTCTTCTTATACAATAGAAGACTGTGAATCACTAAAAAAGATGTGATAGATACCTTGTTGGTTGCTCATGATGGTTTCTCACAATCGTGGATTGTTGATAGTGGTGCTTTATTTCATGTAACTCCATCTTTGGAGTGTTTCTCTTCTTATACAGCAGGTCACCTTGGAAAAGTTTACCTAGGAAATAACTATGCATGTGACATAGAGGGAGTAGGCACCATAGACCTAACTCTTGAAAACGGTCAAGAATTGTTTCTTCATGATGTTAGAGATATACTTGGCATCAATAAGAGTTTGCTTTCAGTTAGGCAATTAGACAACAAGGGTTACTTCACTACTTTTGGTGGTGGAATGTGAAAGGTGCAAAAAGGATCCATGCGTGTCACTAGAGGTAGTAAAAAAGGAACTTTTTATTATCTGCATTGCAAGGCACTTCCTAGAAAGTTTGTTGCCATTGCAAAAGTGTAGTCACACATGGAGCTATGGCACAAGCGTCTTGGACACATGGGCCAAAAGGGCTTGCAATCACTCTCTTCACTTGGAAGAGTTGTTGTGAAAGATTCAATGCTTGACTTTTGTAACAGTTGTATTTTGGGAAAACATATAAAGAGTCCATACTCTCATTGAGCCTCTAGAAAGGCATGTATTTTGGATTTAGTCCATTCTGATGTATGTACCATGTCAATAAAAACTCATAGTGGTTTCCGTTATTTCGTGTCTTTTATTGATGACCGCTCTAGAAAGCTATGGGTTTACTTGCTTAAGCAAAAAAGTGAGTCATTGGACATTTATAAAAGGTTTTATGCGTTTATTAGCACTCAAAAGGGTTTAAAACTAAAGTGCATAAGAACAGATAAAAGGGGAGAGTATGTATCAAAAGAATTCAATCAGCTTTGTAATGCAAACAAGATTAAATGGGAGCTCATTGCCCCTTATAATTCGTCATCTAATGGTGTGGCTAGGTAGATGAATCACACTTTATGTGAGATTATTCGGTGCATGTTGTCCACAACTAATCTCCATCAATCGTTTTGAGGGGAGCCACTTAAAACCACAATGCATATTTGCAACTAATCTCCACATCATGCACTTTATAGTGACATCCCTGAAGAGGTTTGGTCTGGCAAACCTGCTTCATATGACCACTTACGGGCCTTTGGCTGTGAATGCTATGTACATGTATCTGTTGATGGGCAGAACCAAACTTGACATGAAATTCATCAAAGGAAAATCAGTCACTTGAACAACCATTAGCCACTGAAAATTCAGCCCCGTTTGATGCTGATTTTGATTATCAGTGTGTCATTATTGAGCCGGATGAAAATGGGCAGCAAAGGGATGCTGAAAATTCTTGGGCAGCATAATCAGCATGCTGAAAATGAATTATAGCAACTTGAAAATCTAGTTCAGCAACCAAATAATGAGGTTATTAACATTCCTTTGGATTCTAAGCATGAAAAAGAAATGTTAATAACAGATCATTGGGTGAGAAGGTCTACATGTGTCAAAAAACTTATACAGAGGTTTGATCCCTCTTTGGATTGCATTTTACTAACAGATGAGGGTAAGCCTCTCACATACAAAGAGAGACAATGTTGTGAGTTAGAGAAAAAGTGGGAGCTAGCTATGCAAGAAGAAATGAAATATTTGTATCAGTATGACACTTGGGATTTAGTCCCATCGCCCAAAGATAGGAAAGCCATTCCTAACAAATGGGTCTATAAAATCAAGTGTGTAGATGGCAAATCCAAATACAAAGCCAGGCTTGTGGCTAAGCGTTATACACACAAAGAGGGGATTGACTTTCAAGAAGTGTTTACACCTATTGTCAAGATGACCACTCTTCGTGTATTGTTTGTCACTGTAGCATCTATGGATCTAGAGCTTGATCATCAGATGAATGTTAGAACTTCATTACTGCATGGTGATTTAGAAGAACTGCATAGTTGTCAAATACAAAAGGTACAATAAAATACAGACTAAATGGTACCTTAAGATTTAATAAGGTACGGTACGATATTGGTACAAAAAAAAAAACTTGCTTATTTTGGACTAAGGATAATAGAATAGATGTTTCATGTCTAAATAGCAATGCTATTAGAGTATATAAGATAAATACTTGGGGATAACATGCCAAAACTTGATGCTGCATGTGCAACATGCACTACTGCTACCTACAACTTACAACTACATAGATGGGAGTAGATACTCATACATGAATGATCATATAGATAAGAGAAGTGTGGGCTTGAGAGAGAGAGAGAGAGAGAGATCGCGATGGCGGGGAGAAGGCTCGCGCTGGCACCGCCTGCTTCTGTCGCCCTGCCAACGGTCGTCTGACCTGTCACGCTTCGCCGTTTCGCCCTCCGCTTCATCCTGCGCCCGTCTGGCCCGTTGGGCGCCTGCTCGCCAGCAGTCGCTGTCGTCCGCCTGGTCGGCGCCCGTCCGCCCTGCGTGTCAGGGTTTCTGCCCGCGCCCGACCCCTGCCCTGCGCCGTTGCTGCCTCGCCCGTCTTGCAGTCGGACCTGGGCCCTGTTGACCGTCGCCGCCCCTGTCTTCGTTCGTCGCCTGTCCAGCCCTACCATCCTCTGCCCCCCCTGTGGTTCGCCCTCCTGCACGAGCACTGTCAGGGTTGTGCCCTGTCACTCGCGATATTGGGACAGGCCACGCCTGAAGCCGCTTCTCAGTGCCTGTCCTGTTTTGCCTGAGAAGGCGCGAGAGAGAGAGCGAGAGAAAGAGAGATGCTGCCCTCGCCCGTCAGCCACCGTGGTGGTCGTCCCAGACTTTTAACGCCCGCAACCTGTCCGTGTGACGTCCTGCGGGTCGTCCTCCGCGTGTGCGCAACCAGTTTATAGGGGTGCAGCTTTCTAACACAGCTGATACTGATCTACATTGTCGGTCAGTCCTTCTTCAAGATCAGCTCGTCGTACACGATGGCTGGTTTGGATCTGGATTTCATAGACCAAACGGTGGCAGCACTTGGCCCGGACTCTGATGCTGAGGAACCGGAGGATATGGTTCCGTGCCCTGAAGAATTGCCCCCGGGTCTTGACATCCAGCCTGCGGGTAAACGTACCAAGCATACCCCGGAAGAGATAGGTGTTATTCCGGATCGTTCCTATGCGCAGGTTGCTTCGGATTTTGTGGACTCTCAGGAGGTGGACTGGGAGCATCTGTTAGAATTTGCCAACACTCTGCTTGGTGAATATATTCAACATAATTAGGAAGCCTTCTCTAACTCTGCTCCAGACGATGTTCTGGAAGCTACCGTCGACCCAAAAACTGTCCTACGCTCCTTTTCGGTATTTTATGATCGCGCGGTGATACTCTTCTTCACTGGTCACATCCCGCTGCTTTCCCGTATTCGCCAATGGCTGCAGAGTCTGCTACAAGGGGAATGTGTTGAAGAGATTTTTGTTGGATCCCGAGGTTTTTTTGAGGTCCTCTTGAAAACAGAGACGCACCGTGCTGCTCTCCTGTCTAAACTGCCTTTGTTTTTTGATTGTCGGTTGGTTCATGTGGTTCCATGGCGCCCGATGGCAGATTTCCAGCGCCTCCTGCAACGTGAATGCCCTGTGTGGGTAGAAGTGGAAAACTGTCCGGCTGTTTATTGGCCGCTATTGAAGGATGCTATGGCCGCTGTGGGCACGGTTCTGGTCCCTCCCAGTCTCAGGGCTATGAATCGCAACCGCTTGTGCATGTTATGGGATACTGCAAGGAAACGGCCTGCGTGGTTACGCCTCAATTGCTCTGGTATGCATCCGTTACACTTTCGTTTGAAATGGGGCAATTTTGCAAGCCATTGCTTTTCCTATGGACAGTTGGGGCACTTTATGGCTGAATGTCCAGAGCAACAACACGTTTCAGATGCGGGTCATGTTGCTCCGCCCATGGAAGATATGGTGTGTGATGCTTCGTCGTTGGATACTATCCACCCGCCCCAAGTTCTGGCCAAAGGCAAACAACAGGTTTCGGGTCTGGATTCCCGTGCCACTGATTGGGTTGAAGTTCATCCAAAAAAAGGCAACAGGATTGGTACTGGCATGGAGAGTACTGTGCCTACTACCTCACAAGATCCCATGCGAACCTATATGCACAGGAAGGAAATGATGTCTTCTGAGCGCTCTGCTCCTGCTATGGTTTCTTCAGCTCCCCGTCATCAGCCCGCCAGGAAAATGTATTCGGATCGCCTAAAGGGTCCACCTGCCCAGCTGGCTTTTGATACCAGAGGCAACATTATTACTCCGTGGGACCGTCGTTACCCACGTTCCAACCCCAAGCAAGCAGATATGCCGTCTACTTCCAAATCTAGTCCTCAGAACTCTTTTGCGGTGTTGGCGGATTTCTTGGATGAGGGAGTCCTGGACATTCTCGCCGACAAAGTCAAATCGAGGCAAGCTGTGCCTCGTACCTGATTGTGTTTTGTATACACATGAAAATAGCCACGTGAAATGTGCGAGGAATTTGTTCTCGCCACAAACAACATGCCATGTGGACTGCATTGTATGAGAATCAGTGGGATGTCCTGTGCACTGTTGAGCACAAGAGTCATAGTGATGCCGGTAAAGTTGTGGATTGCCATGGCTTTCGTTTGTTCTATGCAGGAACACAGGCCATGCATTACTCGGGTGTGCTCATGATTGTACATGCCAAATATCAGCCTGTTCTTATTAAAAATGATGTTCATGGCCGCTTTTTGGTGGTTGAAATCTTATTCGAAGGGGAAATCCTATGGTTACTTGGCCTCTATGCTCCGAATGATTCGTTATCTCGCCGGGAGCTTTGGCAGACTTTGCAGACTTCCTTGTCACTTGGCAGACGGGGCTTCTTCATGGGGGATTTCAATATGTGTGTTGATTCTTCCCAGTCTACATCGGAACACTCGGTCATGGATGCGCCGGAAAGTCGTATGTGGCAAGAGTTGGCTCTTGCTGTTCTTAAGCAAGATCTTTGGTCCTGGCTACACCCGTCTTCTCCAGGCTTTACTTTCCATTTGGCCCAGTATGCCACAACATGGTCGCGGTTGGACCGTATATATATCATGCAGAATGATGATTTTCTACCGGAGATGCTCGAAATAAAAGTGTTGCAGCAATATGTCTTGTCGGACCATTTCCCTCTGCAGTTCGAGTTGCCTGCACAACCCATTACCCCCTTCAAGCAATTTCTGGAGAGACTCCCTTTGCGTTTCAACTCGTCCTACTTAAAGCATACAATTTTCCAGGGCTATATGCAGCAATTGCTTGACAGATTCTTCTTGGACTTTTCCTCTCAGGGCACTACGTCATTTGAAAGATTGCTCTCTAATGTGCAGCGGGTTGCTCGGCAATATGGGATCTATCATGCCTCTCTTTGTCGGCGCCGTCGACAGGCAGCGGAGGACCTGCTGGTTTTGGTTCGCTCCCTACTGGTGGACACTCCGGATGATGCATTTCTGCTTGCACTGGCCATGCGGGTGGCCGATCTTATTAAAGAATTCCAGTTAAAATCGTATCAGCAGGCCAAATTGCAATATCTGACAGAGACTTTGCAAGATAGTGCATATCAGACCCATAAGTTCTTTCGAGCTCTCCATGCCTCTCCTGCTCGAGAGAATATGACCAGACTCGAGGATGCACAAGGCCACCTTATCCTGGATCCACAGACTATTGTGCATATGTGCAGGAATTATTTCCGTGACCTTCTCGGTTCCGCTTCTCCACCTTCCGCCCAAATTACTCAAGCCCGTTCGGTTTTTTATGACCTGGTCCGCAATCAGCTTCCGCAGGACATGCAAGCTACTCTGGAGTCAGATATTGGTGAAGCAGAGGTTATGGATGTCTTGTTACACTTGCCCAAAGATAAAAGTCCGGGTTGGGATGGTCTCACCCATGAGTTCTTTGAAGCTTTCGCTACCCAACTGGCGAAATCATTGCAGGCTTTGTTTCAGCAAGTGTGGGAAACGGGGCTCATGCCTCCCTCATGGAAACAAGGACTTATTAAACTGCTTCCAAAAGTTCCTTCGCCATCTAAGTTGACACAGTGGCGCCCCATTTCTTTGATGGGTTCAATGTACAAAATCTTTTCCAAAGTAATGGCGAATCGGCTCCATAAGCATCTTCTTGCCCTTGTGCACCCCCTCTCCAGTATGGTTTCATTAAGGGCCGAAATATTCTACACAAAGTTTTGAATGCCCAATTGGCCATTGATTATGCCCGGCATTCTAATCAGGAGGTGGTACTGATTCAACTGGACCTGGAAAAGGCTTTTGACTATCTGGACTGGTCTTTCGTTGCTGACCTTATGTCTGCTATGGGCTTTGGTGCTCGGATGTCTCGTCTGATCTACACCATTAGCGCTGCGGCGTCTTCGCGAGTCATGCTGAACGGAGGTGTCACTGAGCCATTTGTCCTTGCCCATTCTATCCGACAGGGGTGCCCTTTGAGCCCTTTATTCTTTGCCCTTGGAACACATCCAGTTCTTTCCATGTTATCACATATGGCCGCCTCCTCCCAGTTGGCCGGACTGTCGCTTCCTATAGGACAACACTTCATTGGCCAATCCCTGGCGGATGATACTTTTATGATTTTGCGTGCGGATAAGGATAACCTTCGAAAAGCATTGGATGTTTGGGGTCTCTTTGGTCAGGCGTTAGGCCTTCGTATCAATGCGCTCAAATCAGCCATTCTAAGCTGCACGGAGTCGGATTTGCAGTCCTTGGACTGGCAGGGTCTGGTTGTTCCTCGAGGTTCCATTGTCAGACATCTTGGATACCCTTTGGGTGTTGATGTTCCCCCAAAGCAGCTTCTGCAGTGGATTTCTCAGAAAATGGTGGCCAAGTTTATGTATTGGAAGTCTCAGGCCTGGCCTTTTCATGTTCGCCTCAAAGTAGCCCAGATCATTATGTTGCCAATGCTCACATATTTCTTGCCATTGTTGCCCTGGACTTCTACGACTCTGAATACTCTCACTCAGTCTATTCGCTTCATGCTATGGAAGAAGGATTCATTGCATGCAGGTATTTCCTGGATCTCCTGGTCGCATGCGTGCACCCCCAAACGCATGGGTGGCGGAGCTATTTTAGATGCCCAAACTCACATGCAGGCACTTCGTTGGTCCCTTTTCCGCGCCATATGCTCGGATGATCATCATCCGTGGGTCGCTATCGCCCATTATTTCCTCGAGGGCCATGGGCTTCGGCATGGTAATACCCAACTCCGGAGTTCTTGGTGGCACGTTTTGAATGCTGATTCGCGGTTTTCCAGTTCTTCTTCATCGCTGCTTACTCATTTGGTGTCTTCCTGGAAACACGTCCTTCAAAAGGCTCAGTGGCACCCACCGGCGGATCGCTTGGCTACTAACTCTTTTCAATTGGAATTATTGGCAGTCTCGCGTTTACTTTCGCGGGAAGGTAAACATGAGCTTAGACCACAATTCAACCGAATGGCACGTTTGGGCTTGTCTTCAGTTGCGGATGCCACCCTTGTCAGTCGCAATGTGCTTATATCGTTTCGTACTGCTAGACGGCTTTTTAGGATCCCTCGTGGATATAGGCCTTTATGGGAACAGCTTCTGACGGTGATCCAGAGCAGACAACCCTTTCTTGCTCTTGCTTCGGATCATCCCTGGCAGGATTGGGACCTACAAGGCCGGCTGCATTTGAGCAAAGCTTCTGCTAACCAAGTGTATCATCTTCTGATTAAAGATAATCAATGGCTAGTTACTAAAGCGAATGCTTTATGGGGATTGCGCAAATCCCGGTCATGGTGGAGGGCAACTGTGATGGAGGGCTGGGTCAACATGACACCCTTTAAATACAAAGTCTTTCTTTGGAGAGTGATGATTGGGGGTCTTCCACTTGCTTCGGCTCTTTCCAAGCGACGAATCTCCAATGGCACCTGTTTCTTTTGCACCACTACTATGGAATCCGCCCGCCACCGATTTATTTCTTGCCCCGTCACTAAGAAAGTCTGGTTATTTTTGTCGGCCGTTTGGCGAGGGGTGGTTGGTATCACATTGCGCCCCTTTGATTGGGTTTTGGGCCAGCCCAAATACCCTACTCCCGCACAGCCACATATGAAGCTCATGTATCACTTTCTTCGATACTGGGGCTATTGGCATAACTAGACCATTCGGAATGCTTTTCTGTTTGACTCCGCCCATAATGTTCAGCGGCATATTGTAAGGCTTAAGGGCCTCTTGTATTGGCAGTTAGCTCTTCTCCATCGTTCTGATTTGCTCTCTACGGAGGACTTCCGTCCTTGGCATATGGCAATTTCCTCTGCATCCTTGCCATGAAATTGTAACTTGTAGTACTTAGCACCTCTTCACATGATGGCTTGGATTGTCGTCATGTTCTTGTAATCAAGTAATCTTGTATTTTTTTCGTAATTAATACAATTACCTTTTACGAAAAAAAGAGAGAGACAGGCTTGAGAGAAAAAGCGACCCTTCGTGACCCTCCCTGCATAGCGAATTGATCTCAGCCTCTCACGCTTGCCTTCTCGCACAGCTAGCATCAAGTCCACAGGCATGCGCAACTCTGCTCGGCCCCCTGTGCGCAGGGCTCAAGCGCACGCGCGCACATACACACACACACACACAGTGTTGTCACCTGCGCTGGCCCCTGGTGCCTACCAACGTGACCTGCACACTGCCTACCTGTAATCGTGCTGCTCTGCAGCGTGGAAGCCTTGACTAGCGTATCACAGAATTGCCAGGATCAAAGGGTGCGCTTGCAGAATACGTCCCTGCACAGGCCAGAAAACAACAATAACAAGGACAGACAGATAGACATTTTACAAGGACAGATCTGTGCCCAGGAGGCAGCAGATTACTGATGAGTAGAGACTGTAGACAGTACATTCTCCTGTTGCACGTGCAATCTACCCCTATGCACAGACAAAGAAAGCAGACCCGCCTCTATACACACACACACACACGCACACACACACAGAAAGAAGAAAGAAAGAAAGTTATATTAACGTCTACAACAGGCCAAGTTGGCCTATGAGACCAAAATGTTGCATACAAATGTCTGGGAGAATTCAAAAGTCCCAGTGAAGCTAACATTTATGCTATGTTGAATTAAATTGAGTAGGTACAAAATGATATCTGGACTAGATACAATCTAGAGGTACTCCCAGTGCGGTGTGGAACTGCTCCTGGGGTGTTCATCCTAGGATGTCCTGCATGGGTCGGTCTAGCATGGAGAGGCTAAAGCGGTGGGGTAGGGCCCTCCGATGGCGGCGTAGTATCCCTTGTATCTTCGACCAGTGTCTTTTGTGGGGACGGGGGCCGGCGGGGCGTGGGCACTGGGCTTTACCTCTCGCTGTGGCTATTTCTAAGGTGGCCCCCGGGGGTCGGGAGGTCGGTTGGGTTGGTGGGGGCTCGGTGGTGGGGAGGATAGCTGGTATTTGGTAGAAGTCGTTGAGTGTGCGTTGGTTGGTGGCTCCTTGTCTTTGCTCCGTGGTTCGTAGGAGGTGGTCTCTGTGGCGTTGTATTTCCAGTAGAAAGAGCCCCAAGCATCTCTGCTCTTTGAATTCCATCACCTTGGAGAGTGGTCCGAATCCTTCGCTGAATAGGCAGTGGAAGCGTCCCCGGATTTCGTAGTACACTGGGCATCTACAGATATAGTGTTCCTCTGTCTCTGGCTCAAGATGGCAAAGCTGATAGATTCGGTCTTCTGGGAGGGGGGGGTTGGCCCCGTATCTGCCCATTTCGACCCGTAGTTGGTGTGAGGACGTGCGGATCTGTCCGATGGCACTTCTGACCCCGTGAGACAGGTGTGTGTCCATGTAGCTTGGGCGGGTGATGAAGCCGTCCGGGGAGATATGCAGGAAGTGTTCTCGGTAGAAAGCCTTCTTGGTTCCTAGTTCTGACATGGGGGTCACCCATGTCCTAGCGTTGTCTGTTTGGATGATATCCATTCTGGTGATGCGATTTACCTCCTCTCGGCTGAGCTCCAGGTGTGGGCAGTCTAGGCTGTATTGTAGTGGGGAGAGGTGGTCCATGTGCAGGCCATGGAGCCGTAGCCAGGTCTCGACCAGTATATTCAGAGACTGCAGGGGCAGGTCGCATTTTACAGGCAGGGAAGGTGTGACCCTCTACAGGACTGAAAAGAGGAAGGAAGACTGCGCGACCCTCCTCAGGCACTGTCGCTCCTGATCTGTGACTGCCGTAGCCCTATGGAAACGCAGATCGTGCAAGACTGCAAGTCAATGAGGGTTTACAGCTTGATGACGAGCAGAGCACGATGGCGCACTGAGGCAGATATGATATTTCTGGGTCAAAGTGCAGCGCAACTCTCTCTCTCAGTAATAGGTAATTGTATTAATCATGAAAAAGATACAAGGTTACAAGATTACAAGATTACAAGATGCAAGATGGCTCTAGTCCATCGTGCATAAACCAGATAGAAGACTCAACACATAATCTTTGAGATATCACAATCAAAGTACAAAGGAAATAGATGGACTAGAGGGGGGCAGAAGAAACAACAGCGTGCCAAGAAAGCATATCGTGTCTAGGGAGTATCCACCAACTCAATCAAGTCAAGTTGCCAATGAAGTTCTTTCAAGCAAACTATATGATTTTGTAGTCTTGATGAAGCATAAAAATGAATGCATTCCTCACAGTCCATATATGCCAATAACCCGAGAAACGTAAGAAATTAAAGAGCACTTTTGTATTGGCCTGCACAGGATCCACAATCTAGGGGTATCCAAAGACCCAATCTTTTGGAAACATTGATAGTCCAACCACTTGGAACCAAATGGCTGATAGTAGTGACCAAACCTTTTGCACCAGCAGGCAAGTAAGGAACTACTGGCAGGCCCATTTCACATATGGAGAGGAGATAGTGGAGGTAATCTAGAGAAATGTTTACTTGGGGATTACATTTTCAGGACCAAGATTTACTTTCAAGAGAGCACTAGAAGATAGATTGACATGAGGCTATGCAGTTCTAGGGTCAATGGAGAGCCAATGCACATGCCTATAGTTTCAAGAGCCTCAAACGTAGCTCTGGCTCTTAGACACTTTGGTGACACCAACACTTCTGGATATAGGGTCCCCATATGGGGACTGAGCCTCTATTATATGAGGAGAGCCACACAAGATTAGCCACTACCCAAGGGGAAGGAGATATATAAGGGATGGGAGCAAATGGAAAGACCCCTAGTATTGATGATTTCACAGGTGATTTGGAATAAGCCCTCTGTACCACATGAGATTATCAAAGAAGAGATGGGAAGAGCAAAGATGGAAGCCCCACCCTTTGTGGCAAAGGCCCTCTTCCAAACAGTGACTTTCCTACATAGGCTCTGGACCTTGCCAAGAAAGAGATACTCCCAGCTCGCTCTAGAGTCATCTAGACAACTAGAATTATAGGGGGATACTGAGTGTTGGTATATGCTTAGACGGAGGCATGGTTATGGCATCATGGATTACACATGAATCACCTCCCACCACTATAGTATAGCTTGGATTGCCCTCACTTGGAGTTCAGCACCAAGAGGAGCTGAATCACATCATCAGGATGGACATTATTCAACTACACATAGCTAGGACACGGGTGACACCTACTAAGGATCTGAGAACAAAGGTGGCTTTCTACCAAAAGCATCTTTTGCACATATCTCCTGATGGCTTTGTTGTCCACCTAAGATACATGGATACACAACTGTCTCATGGTGTATGATGCAACATTGGACAGCTCCGTGCATCCTCACACTAGCTCCGAATCGAGACAAGTAGATGCGACGCAGACTCCTTTCCCCCAAAGCACGGGATTAGCAAGCTCTATCAGCTTGAGCGAGACACAGAGGAGCACTACTTATGGAGATGCCTGGCAGACTATGAAATCCAACGACGCTTCCATTGCATGTTGAGAGAGGGATTTGGACGACTATCTAGGGTGATGGATTTCCTGGATCAAAGATGTCTCGGGCTCTTCTTACTAGAGCTACACCACCACAGAGAGCACCTCTTATGGACCCAAGAGCACAGACACAGAACCACACACCAATGCACATTCATAGAGTTCTACAAAGCATCAACTACTCCCTCCACCACAAAGCCCCCATCAAACCAACCAGCAGCCCCACCACAAGGAACTGCACTAGAAACAACCATAGAGAGATGCAGAGCCCGTCGCCCATACCTAGCTGGTCCATGCTCCCATAGAAGGCACCATCTGCAAATATAGAGGATACTACAATGTCATTAGGGGACCTACCTCATTGTTTTAGCTGCTCTAGGCTAGATAGACCCATGAGAGATATCTTCGGATGAGAGTGCCTCTTGAGCAATTCCACATTGTATCTAGCTTAGACACCATTTTGTACTCATGAGTTATATATTGTTTATTGTTTATTTTCCATTTAGCTAGTCATGGCATTAGATGACAGCTATTGGGGGACTTGGGAAATTCCCTAACTTTCAGAAGTAACATTTTGGTCTCATAGGCCAATTTGGCCTTTTGTAGGGGTGCACATCTATGTTTCTGTGTGCGCACACACGCACACATCCATGCATGCATGCATGTGTATGTGTGGGATATGTAATGTGTAGGGGGTGCACATGTGCAGCTCAGTTGGAGATGCCTTGGAATTCAAATCCTTAAGATTAGATGCCACATAGCTAGGCTGACAGTCTCACCACCATGGACTATTGTGAGTATGGAGAGCAAACATTGTGAGGAATTTCAAAAACTCTCTTAGCCAACAACCCATGCTAGGCAGGTCAGACAGAAGATTATTGTGGCGATCTATAAATATACCCCGTGCTCGACAGTCTACAAAACACAAAGTAGTCAATTTTGCAGCCCACAATGGTCAATACAATCCCCAACACTACTCATTACACCATTAAGTAATTTTATGACTGCAGATCATTGCCAGAAGTTGCAGTTTAAAAAGCAATGGAATTAACTTTCAGGAATATAGTGAGAATAAGCCTAACTTGATGTCTTTTATGAATGCAAAGTGGAAGTCAAGGTGCCACCTGAAAACATTGTGAGCGTGAAGACAGCCTGCCAATGTCAGACAAGGCCCTCAAGTTTGTTGGTGGATGATAAACACTATTCTCAGGTTCAAGGTACACATCACGATCATTATCTGTACAAAAATTCACACTTCAAATGTGCTCTTACATTCCATTGGATTGAATACCCAGAATAGTGTCAGTGAGAATTGAACCACAGGCAGGTTCTACTGGCATGATTATTTTGAAGGATCAAAGACTTACTATTTGCCACATATTCTGTGTTCTCATAAACTGCTGCTAGTCCCTTCAACCTTTTATCTAGGTCAGACAGTGCACCTGCTAATTTAATAAGACCAGTCTAACAACAAGTTTTGGAGTTGTGTCAGTTCCAAACCTTTCTTGTTATGCTACATGCAATCAAAAACGAAGTGTAAGCCAGCACATACACAATATGAATACCTCATCTAGTCTCTGCAATCTAGCACGATCATCCTGCCAAGCACCAAAAAGGACCATTGGTTAGGATAAGTGAAGACCGAATTTAAACAATCCCAACAAGGATTACTCCATGACCTATTCTGATCTTTTCTACACCTGTTTGAAGGCACCTATAATCAGGGGAAACTTTTTTGCCAAGCTTTTCCAATTTTCATTGACCATGTATAAAATTCAAGTGAGATTTTCCATATTTTTTCTACATTAGGCAAGGATTTTTAAGAAGAAAAAAGCCTTTATGCACGTATTGAGGCCCAAATATTAAGACTTGAAATGCACTAGAAACATCTGCTTCTAAGTGCACTATCTACATTTTCGCCATTCATTTGCATGTTCTAGAAAATAAATTATGGGCAACCAACACCACCAATGTAGCAACGTGCTTTCAACACAAAGGGATACAATGATCATAATTTTCTTGTCTTGTATCCAATATGAGACTTGAAAGACAAAAATATACTCCCCCACTGCTTTCGCCAAAACAGATGAGCAGTTGCAAGTGTCACTCTACAAATGATACGGTCGAAGGAAAAATTAAGCCAATTAGCAAGATTTAGAATGCAAACTTGAAAGCCAATTAGATACACCTCAAGCTCTTTGGGGTAACAGGGCAAGATTTTAAACAGCCATTTCTTTCTTGTCTTGTACCAAAAATGGACCATGTTTGTGCTAAAGACGATTGCAATTTTGAGATGAATCCAATCATGAGACATTTGAAAGAAAAATTAACACCCCCTGAATCTTTTTCCAAGTTAAAGCTTCAAGAAACAAAAAGGAAATACATTAAATGGCCTTTTAACTTCTAGTTGTTGTGTCAAGAATGAGTCATGTTTGTTTTCAAGAGGATCAACTAAGAGGAATCCAAATGAGACACTTCAAAGCCAAATCGATGCTTGGAAAATTTTAAATTATGAATTCTCAATACCATTGTGATGTGCTTTCTTATGAACTACCCCGGAGGTCAAAAGCTATGGAGGAGACCCCTTAGGATGATATTCAATGCCACAACAAAGACCATGGTAGTGACTTGGGAGGCTATAGCGTGGGTCACAAATAGGAGCCCAGCATGTGGCTATGAGGATCTTCCGAGAAGCCTTTATTTCCTCATCCTTGGATCACAAGTTGTATTCATAACGGAGACTCTTTCGAGGATTTCGATAAAGATCATCCACTCTCTCCAAGGGAGATGGGAGAGGATGCAAGGCAACGTTGAGAGGATGAGGAAGAGAAGAGAGGCCTTCTTGGGAACCTAGTACTTGGGCACTTTCTTCCACACTATCCCTCAGATGGTCTAGCATTATAGTTGACCAAGGTGCGATCAATAGATGTTTTTCAAAAGATTAATATGTTAGACTCTTTGAAAACTGGCCCTATCTCACCTTGAAGAGATTTCAAGTACCTTCTTCAAGCTTTCAAGATAAAAAAAATTCTTTTTACAAAACATGTAGTTGCTAGCATGATATAATGATCATGAGAAAATCCCAAAAGTTCTTATATGTGTTTTCTTCTGTTTGGACTTCACCAATTTCGCTAGCATGCAATGTCCTAGACTTCGACAATGATCTTCCATTTTGCATCTAGGAATCAAGAGCCTCTTATGTGATTTTCTTCCATGTGGACTATAGAGTTTTAGAAAAGGTAGTAGAATCTTCAAGCACAAGAAATTTTAGTACATGTGCATGGATACAACAGTAAGATGGTACCAAATTGATTTTGCTTTTTAGGATTTCCAGTTTGGGTGACAAGGAGATAATATATACAGTTTTCTCTTTTCCTAGGCCATTTCTACCATTTGTAGCTTTTCTCTAGTATTTTGTGAAGGTAGAGGCTGAGGCCTCTTGTGCCTTAGAATCATTGTTCACTCTTTGCAAGCATAGATGCAGGACCAAGCATCCACAATCTTTGTTTTAAGCTAGATCAAGGTCATGCAATATGTTTTTACAAACATTTCACTTGTTAAGGATTGCTCCTCATAACAAGCACATGCATAATACTAATGATTGTTATGTGTGTTTTTGTATATATGCATTGTTCTTCACATACAAAAAGGATATCAGAGATGAGATGATTGTTATTGATGATGGTTTGCCACATGCAGTGGAAGAAGCAGTACAGCATGAAAGGGCTGCTGTAAATGCAGCCAAAACAGTCCCAAGATGGCTGTTACAAACTCTCCAAGAGAGTAAAATGGATGCTCTACCTCAACACACTTTTAGGGTTGCCAGAAATGCAGAAAATGATGCAGGGGAGACACATTTGATTGATTTTATGGAAGTAAATGATTGTGATGAGCATGTGTTTATGAGCTCACTATTGGATGATGATGAGCCTACTTCCTTGGACGAAGCTCAGCAAGGCGTACATTGGATGCAGGCCATGCAGGATGAGTTAGACTCTATTGCCACTAACTCTACATGGGATCTTGTGGATTTACCACCTGGCAAGAAGGCCATTGGCACAAAATGGGTTTTTAAACTCAAACGCAAGGCTGATGGTACAATTGACAAGTACAAAGCACGGTTGGTAGCAAAAGGCTATGCAGAGAAGAAAGGCATAGATTATGAAAAAACTTTTGCTCCTCCATCCCGATATGTTGTATCTTATCTATACTTTGGATACATTGTACAGTGTGTGGAAGAAGAAGAAAAAACCAGCAAGAAAACGTTTTGGCCTCCATCTCTCTTCTTGTGTTCTTGAGTGAGCTTCCTCGTGTATTCAATGTGTGTTTGGCGCAGTAGCTCAAGCAACTCCCCCCACCACGCAATTCTTGACATAGAGTGGGAGCAGTTGGACTATTTTTGAACCCTTTGCTGCCAAATAAGCATCAATTTTGGAGTGCCATGCATGAGGATCCTATTTGAGACCATAAAGAGCTTTATGTAGCTTGCATACCATGTGCTCTTTCCCTTTAACCACAAACCCTGGAGGTTGTGACACATAAACATCCTCAAGCAAATCCCCATTCAAGAATGTTGTCTCAATGTCCAACTGATGTACTTTCCAGCCATAATTTGCAGCCATAGCAATCACACATCTCACCATACTCATGTAGGTAGGTGTAACAAACTAAATATAATAAGTGATAAGTCAGTGGCCATGTGAATATCATAATGACCACCAACGTGCAAAAGTGTAGACGTGCGGACTCATCTAGCGAGGCGGTCCATCATCAACGTCCGCACATGTTGAGCTTGTCATCTCAACACTCCCCCTCAAGCTCAATTCTATCTCTACAACTCCAAGTAAGCTTTGGAACTTTTAAAGATTCTCTATACCCAATGCCTTTGTGAAAATGTCAGCTATCTGATCCTGTATGCTGACATATACCAAGTCAATCTCTCCTCCAAGTACCTTCTCTCTCACAAAGTGATAGTGCACCTCAATGTGTTTTGTCCTAGCATGGAACATTGGATTCCTAGCTAGTTGTATACTACTCATGTTGTCACAATGAATGACAACTGAACCATCTCCCTGCACGTCCAAATCACCTAATAACTTTTGCAGCCATACCACCTCACATGCTGCCATAGTAGCACCTCTATACTCAACCTCTGTACTCTATAAAGCAACTGTAGGTTGCTTTTTGTTGCTCCATATAGCTACTGCACTACCAAGGAAAAACACGAATCCACTCGTAGATCTTCTGTCTGACATGCTACCAGCCCAATCTGCATCTGTGTATCCAAAGACCTATACGTCCTTACCTACCTCATAAAAAAGTCCATAATGTAAAGTGAACTTCACATACCTCAATATACATCTAACTGCATCCAAATGAGGCTTTCTAGGCATCTGCATAAACTGATTGACAAGGCCAACAGCATGGCTCAAATCTGGCCTTGTGATAATCATGTAAATCAAACTCCCTACTGTCCTCCTGAACATAGTAGGGTATTCTATCTCATCCCCAACGTCAACACTCAACTTCACATTTTGCTTCAATGATACTGAAAGAGGCTTGCATGCTGTCATACCATACTTGGATAACATATCCAAGCCATACTACCTTTGGGATAGCCATATACCATCATCACATCTGATCACCTCAATACCAAGAAAGTATCTCAACTCACCCAAATCTTTCATCTCAAACTTCTTCTTCAAGAAGTCTTTAACTTCAGGAATCCCATTGTCACTGTCACCTGTAATAATCAAGTCATCCACATAGATGACTATGATGACCAAACTTGCATCTCCCTTTCTCACATAAAGTGAGTGATCAGCATCAAAAATACAAAATTCAATATTGATAAGATACTCTCCAATCTTGTCAAACCATACTCTAGATGCTTGCTTGAGCCCATAGAGCGTCTTCCTTAACATATACACATATGTGGGATGCTCTAAATCCTCATAACCTATTGGCTGCTCCATATACACTTCTTCTTGCAATTCACCATGCAAGAAGGCATTCTTAACATCCATTTGCTGCAAATTCCAACCTTTGGCTGCTGCCAAGGCAATCACACATCTAACAGTTACCATCCTAGCAACTGGACTGAATGTCTCTTCATAATCTATGCCATATGTTTGAGCAGTCTTTTGCAACCAACCTAGCTTTATACCTGCTAACTGAACCATTTGCATTATGCTTGACTTTGTAAACCCACTTACAGCCAATAGCTTTCTTACCCTTAGGTAAGGGTACCAAATCCCAAGTCTTATTGGCTTTTAATACATCCATCTCCTCATCCATTGCTGCATCCCAATAAGCATGACCAACAACACCCTCAAAACAAGTGGGCTCAACATCCTCAACTAGTTTCACCATATAAGAATAATGGTGAGGTGCATAACCTTCAAAACCAAATCTTTTAACAGGGTATCTGACCCTGCTAAATCTGCGTACCACCGGATCACTCAATGGAGCCTTTACATTACTATGAGCTCTCTATACACCTGGTGTCTTGACTGAAGGAATGCCAAGCTCATCATCCAAACTCTCTGAATCGCTAGAATCTCCATCAAATCCCAAATGACTGGTAGATGCATCATTACCATCCAGCACTTTCTTCTTTCCTTTGTCCTTCCTTGCAACACTTATAGATCCACCTGAAGATATGGCGCTACTTCTTAGTCTCCCAGACCAAGGACTCACTGTAGGTGTAGTACCAGATGATGTTTCTGGTCCACTAAGACTCCGTGATTCTTGTTTATCTTTCTGCACATAGCTGTCCTGATCATTATCATCATCCAAAACATCACCAATAGGTGTATACCAACTTCCCATCTCATCAAAGATAACATCCCTGCTCACTCTAAACTCACCTGTGACAGGGTTATAACAGCGATACCCTTTTTGCTCTAAAGAGTATCCAATAAAAACACATTTTTCTGCCTTTGGATCAAGCTTCTTCTGTAGCTCATCTGGCACATGAACGTATGTAACACAGCCAAATACCTTCAAGTGCGATACATCAGGCTTCTGAACAGTAAAGCATTCTTCAGGAGTCATCCCATGAACTGCAGCTATGGGAGTTCTGTTCATAATGTAGACAGCAGTATGAACAGCCTCA
The DNA here is from genome assembly GCF_053477565.2 of Lygodium microphyllum. NCBI lineage: Eukaryota > Viridiplantae > Streptophyta > Polypodiopsida > Schizaeales > Lygodiaceae > Lygodium > Lygodium microphyllum. Next base: position 6,468,601 of record NC_141143.1, on the reverse strand, counting down.
GACAAAAAATGTTTGGACATATTCTTTTCAGCCATTAATGCCTGTGCAGCTTCTACAATATGCATATTTTTTTCTTTCTGTAACACCATTTTGCTGTGGGGTATATCTGCAAGTAAATTGTCTCTTTATTCTATGAGTCCTCAAGAAGCCACTAAACTCATTAGAAAGGTACTCTCCCCCTCCATCTGATCTCAAGCACTTCGCTTTTAAGCATGAATCTGTTTCAACAGCTACCTTAAAAGATTTAAAGTGTTCAAACACATAATTTTTTTCCTTTATGAAGTATACCCATAACTTCCTTGAATAGTCATCAATAAATGTGTCAAAGTATTTGCTGCCACCAAGAGATACATTCTGTCTAGGCCTCTAAACATCTATATGCACTACATCAAGTATTTTTCTACTCACTTCTCTATCATGCGAGAAGGGTTATCTTGCCTACTTACCAAACCGGCATGCTTTACACACTTATGCAATTCTGCAACTCTAAAAGAAGGCAACCCTGTAACCAATCCTCTGGACTGCATTAATTTCAACCTTTGCACATTTGCATGTCCAATATGTTTATGCCATATTTCAATGTCTGCAACCACTCCTTTTCCTTTAGCATACATAGCAGCATCCATTGCAGGAATTCCAGCATCTAAAGTGAACATTCGACTAACTCTACTTCCTTTTGCGACCAACCTGCACTTATCATTAAAGTCTTCTACAAAACAATCTTTTGCATTGAATTGGATATGCAACCCCTGCTCTACCATTTGGCCAATTGACACTAGATTCTTTGTAATTGATAGCACATGTAATACATCGTTCAGACTCTTTGTCTGGCCATCATACAAAGACAAGGGAACCTTTCCAATGTGTGAAATTGGGTGGCATGAATCATCACCCGTCTGCACATAACCTGAGTTTTGTAAGTCCTGCATCTCTCCAAACCATTCAACATGACTGGTCATATGATTGGATGCACCTGAATCGATATACCATACATCATCATATGTCCCCTTTCCTGTAATTGCATTCATCATATGCTGCATAACAAATAGACGCTCATTTTTTTCTTCTTTTTATTATGAAGACGATGCATAGTTTCCTTGTTGCAATTTACCACTGCGAATATCATCCTTCTTAGCATAACAATTGGCTACAATATGTCCTGTTTTGCCACAATAATGGCAAACAATAGCAGAATTTCCAGAGCCTCTATTCTGTCATCCACCTCTTTCTCTAGAGCTCCCCCTGCCTCTAAAGTTTCCTCTGCCTTCAAAAACCTGCATTTCACCAAACTGTTGATTGAACCTGTTTTACTGGTTATCGCCAGCACGTCCCATACCACAACCTCTCGAAGAGGATCTACCACGTCCTCTTCCTAAACTCGAGTAAAATGCTTAGACCTGTTCACAATTTCTTTCAAACGAATCACCCTGCATATTGATCTCTTCAGTAATCATGAGAAAAATCAGCTCATCAAAATCTGAAAATGGCTTACATGCATATACTGAAGTAACAAATGATTTCCATGCTTTCTCATTGTTCAGGCCACTCAGAGAGAATGAAACCAAATCATCATCATCCGGCATTGCATCAATCGCTGCTAAAGCATCTGCAATGCTCATTACCTTCAACACATACTCATTGACAGACATTTTCCCTTTCTTCAAGGCATTCAACTCTTGCTTGAGTTGAATCTTTCGTGTCTTTGTATTTACTAAAAACTTGCTCTCGAAAATTGTCCAAGCTACATGTGAAGTTTCTGCATTCTTGATATGTCCCAGTATAGTATTATCAATGACTACAAATAGCCAATACATCACCTTTTTGTCTTTCACATTCCACTCTTTTCATACTTTTAACTCATCTGCATTCGGAGGGATACCCAGCTCTGGCTCCTTTTCTTCACCTGAAACAAACTCATAAAGGCCCTTTCCAATGAGGAAGTTCGTCACATTGAACTTCCATAAAGAGTAGTTATTCTTATCGAGCTTCTCAATAATGGGATTTCCACTGTTCTCTGTCATTATCACAAACAAGGATACAACACAGCAAGCTAGTCTTATGCAATCTTTCACAACACGTACACAACACTATACCAAGCAATCTTTTTCACTGATTGCTCAATAGTATATGTAATCTGCAACCTGTTTGCAGATAAACCTTATGTTTGCTTCCTACAAACACCTCAAAAATTACAGATTCGCAATCTGTAACCTACGCATCCACTTTCAATCAATACAGCCGAAATCACAGTGTACCCTGAAATTGCTGTCCGCAACCTTGCCGCTCTAAAACGGGGCCTGAAACGGCCTCAGATTACCCAAAATAACTGCGGAAAAACCCTCAAGGGCTTATCTGCAGAATATACAGTAATCTGCTCGCACACTAAATCTCACAGCAATTTGAGATTTTTGCTTGACCTGCTTCTGGTACCTCCACAAGCACTATCCAAGAGAGAGAGTGAAAGAATGAAAGAGCTTCTTACACGTTGCTTGCTTGCTCGAACCTTGCTTCTTCTCCTTTACTTCAGTCTTCAAAATCAACCTCTCTCAGTGGTGCAGCTCTGATACCATGTCAAGAATCACGTGGTGGGGGGACTTGCTTGAGCTACTGCGCCAAACACACACTGAATACACAAGAGGAAGCTCACTCAAAGAACACAAGAAGAGAGATGGAGGCCAAAACGTTTTCTTACTAGTTTTTTCTTCTTCTTCCACATACTATACAATGTACTCAATGTATAGATAAGATACAACATAAAGAAAAGTGGCCTACTAAGTCAAACAGTGCATAACCGACTACACTAATCGACTCGCGCTATGTCTTCGCCAACTGTAGGTAGGTGTAACAAACTAAATATAATAAGTGATAAGTCAGTGGCCATGTGAGTATCATAATGACCATCAAAGTGCTAAGTGTAGACGTGCGGACTCATCTAGCCAGACGGTCCATCATCAATGTCCGCACACATTGAGCTTGCCATCTCAACACTTTATACATTAAGAATGGAGGGGGGGGGGACTTACTGATTATCATTCTTTATGTAGATGACATGCTGCTCACTGAACCTACAAAAGAAAAAATTACAGATTTTAAGGCTAAATTAAAGCATGCATTTGTTATGTCAGATATGGGCTGCCTACACTATTATTTAGGGATTAAATTCACCCAAAATCGGTATGGTATCATCATATCACAGTCACAATATGTGGATAAGCTGTTACATAGGTTTAGTATGCAAGATTGCAAACCTATGTGCACTCCTATGGAGCCAGGCTTAAAGTTGTCTATGGAGCCAGGCTTAAACCTGTCTAAAGCTGTCTATACATGATGGTGAAGAGATGTCTGATGTTACAATTTACAACCAGGCTGTTGGATGTCTTATTTATCTTTGCAACACACGCCCTGACATTCAGTATGCATTATCTCAAGTGAGATGGTATATACATAGCCCACAGACCATACATTGGTAAGCTGTTAAGCGGATCTTCAGATATTTGCAAGGTACTCAGTCACATGCATTATTATTTCCTAGAGGGGAGACTTGCACTTACAGGCTTACAATGATTCAGATTGGGCCAGTGATGCAGACACTAGGCAGTCTTTTAGTGAACATTGTTTCTTTCTAGACCGTTCATGCATTTCATGGCTAAGCAAGAAACAACCTACAGTGGCTTCCTCGTCTTGTGAGACTAAGTACAGGGCAGCCTTCACGGTAACAATGGAATACGTATGGTTGCACAGATTGTTGGCTGATCTACATTTACCATTGGAGGGTCCTACAGCACACTGGAGGGATTGCAAGACCAGCTAGATGCACTATGTGCCTTTTGTCAGGACATGGATCTCACACTAAACCTTGGGAAAATCAAGATGATGGTGTTCAACACTTCCTCCTAGTGGATTTGGTGATCAATACCCCATTTCACATATGGAGAGGAGATAATGGAGGTGGTCCAAAAATATGTTTACTTGGGGGTTACCTTTTCAGGGCCGAGATTCACTTTCAGGAGAGCAACAAAGGATAGATTACCACAAGGCTATGCGGCTCTAGGGCCTATGGAGAGCCAATGTGCGCACATACAATTCCAAGAACATCGAACGAAGATCTGGCTATTTAACACTTTGGTCACACCAACACTTCTATATGGGGCTCCCACATAGGGATCGAGCCTCTACCACACAAGGAGAGCCACGTAAGATCAGACACTACTCCACTGGGAGAGGAGATATATGAGGGGTGGGAGCAGATGGAGAGACCCCTGATACTAATGATTTCATGGATGATTTGAAGTAAACCCTTGATACCACATGAGATCATCAAAGCAGAGATGGGAGCAAAAGCCATAGTAGCAAAGGCCCTCTTCCAAACAGTGACTTCCTACAAAGGCTCTAGACCTTGCCAAGACAAAGATACTCCCGGCTCACACTAGAGTCATCTAGACAACTAGCATTATGGGGGGATATTGAGTGCTGGTATGTTTGGACAAAGACATGATTACAGTTACATGGATTACACATGGATCACCTCCCACCACTACAGTACAGCTTGGATTGCCCTCACCTGAAACTCGGCCGAGAGGAGTTGAACCGCATCATCAGGATGGACATTATTCAAATACCCACAGCCACGACATGGGTGACACTTATTAGGGATGTGGGGATGAAAATGGCTTTCTATTGGAAGCATCTTCTACACATATCACCCGATGGCTTTGTTGTCCGCCCGAGATACATGGATGCACACGTCTAAGGGTGTACGATGCGCCATTGAATAGCTCCATACATCCTCACACCAACTCTGAATCGATACAGGTACATATAGCATAGACTACCAGATCCAAGGGCACTTCCATTGCTTGTTTAGAGAGGGATTTGAGCCACTATCCAAGGTTATGGATTTCTCAGCTTAAAGATGTCTTAAGCTCTTCTTACTGGAGCTACGCCGCCACTAAGAGCACCTCTTATAAACCCAACAACACAAGCGCGGAGCCACACACCAATGTGCACTCGTGGAGTTCTATAGAGCATCAACTACTCTCTCCACTAGAAAGTCCTCATCGGTCCGACCGACACCCCCATCACGGGGGACCACCCAGACACAGCTATTGAGAGGTGCAGATCATGTCGCCCATGCCCAGCTAGTGCACACCCTTGAAGGAGGCATCATCTGCAAATATAGAGGATACTACACTACTAGCGAGGGACCCTACCTCGCCACATCAACCTATCTATGCTAGACAAACCCATGAGAGACATCTTGGGATGAGTGCCTCCTGATCAGTTCCACATTGTATCCAGGAGAGATCATTTTGTACTCATCAGCTATGTATTGTTCCTTTCTCAAATGTAACATTTTGGTCTCATAGGCCAATTTGGCCTTTTGTAGACGTTAATATAACTTTCTTTATTTTTTCTTCTTTCTCTCTCTAGATTTGTGTGTGTCATCCTTGTGCAAGGGCCTTCCTAATCTTCTTTGTATCGTTCAATTTTATTAGACTAAGATGCAGGACAAAAGAGCACACAGGCAAGTCCGTTTTAGACATGGATACACCACAATATCCCCACACTCAGGGCGATCACACTGAGGAGGGTTGAGCCTGAGATAGGAGGATTTATTGTTGAGGGTATGTAGTGGGGCATTTATGCATTGTACGAGAGAGTGATAGGCCATATATGCACACCTACAAGGATGTCTAAGAGGATTGATAGTACCAAAAGATTAAAACAAGGTTGCCCAATTTCACCCACACTATCTGGACTATAAATAGGCGAGGTGTCTAAATACATTGATAGGGGAGGTGGAGCTAGAGCTAGCCTAGTTGGCGCATTAATACCGATACTATTATATGCCGATGATGTACTCATTTCAAACTCACTAGAGTGCTTGCAGTGTCACTTGGATACACTATATATCTTTTGCAAAGATAGAGATCCCACAGTGAATCTTGGAAAAGCCAAAGTCATGGTATTCAACACTTCCGCAACATGGGCAACCCAATCTATTTATCAATTTATATTTGGGAGGGTTGGGGTACTGAGGCCCAGTTGACACAAGGCTACGTAACCCTAGGGGTCCTTGTGAGAGCCAATGTGCCTAGAAACGGTTTCAGGAACCTCACACCAAACTATGGTTGTTTGACACTCTAGTCATACCTACTCTCTTGTATGGAATTGAGGTTTGGGGTTGCAATCTGTACCACACACGATTGAGCCCACTCATTTGACTAGACTAGCCTAAAGAGACCATTATGATGGTTGGGACCACAAAGAGAGGCCATTGACGATGATGATATCACACATGATCAAGAGTAAGCCCTCCACCCCACTCCCCATCACCTAAGAAGAGTTACATGCAACACCTATGTGGAGGCACTCTTTAGAGCAATGACTTTCTTACACAAGATATGGGAGCTCCCATGTTACAAATGTCCTGGATTAGCATTGACTTCCTCCAGATAGCTAGCAGAGGTGGGTGATAAGGAATGTTAGTAGTCACAGATGGAAACTTGGATGGACTTACATGGGTTGGACATCAACCATCTCCCACCCTTTGACTATAGCTTGAATTGTCCTCCTACACTCCCCCTCAGCCAATCTAAGCTTAATACAATCATTAGGGCTAGTATCCTAAGTGTTGACATAGAAAGGACTTGGATTTGGCTGCATCTCCCTCTAGGACCAAAGATGGAGTTTTATCGGAGCCACTTCCTACACCTCTCTAAGGATGGATTTTTTGTCCAACCATAGTATATGGATACGCACCTTCCCCATGGTATGCGAGCTGCTATTGGACAAATGCACATCTCCTCCCATCAACTGAGGATACAAATAGGTAGATGGGCAGATATAACAACAGAAGATACGATATGCCAGCTCTATGATAGAGAGTTCACGACAGAGGAACGCTACATATGTAGATGTACAGTATACTATGACATACGAGGAAGCTATCGTTGCCTCTTCTATGAGGGCTTTGGACCCCTCCGTTGTGTCATGGAATATGACCAGAGATGTCTAGGTCTTTTCCTCCTAGAGCTTCATAGGCACCAAATAGCACTGCTATGAGACATGAGACCAACCCAAGTAGAGAGCAATGACCAATTGCTTTCATAGACCAAACCCCACAGGCACTACTAGCTCAGTAGACAAATTCATCCTACCAGATTGGACCTATCCCATGTCATGGAGTCACACTAGACAGGGCCATTATGCTTTTCCAAGCATGACAACCTCAACCACATGGTTGACGATGACTAACAGATCCACACCATAGTCGGATTAGAGTCATCATGTGAGACACGAGAGATGCACTCCTCAACACGTTAACAAAGCAGCCATCGAGACAATTAGAGGCACAATCAGGTCACGTTTTCTTTAGGAGACTTCTTATTGCCAATTATGCTTGTAGGCGTTGACCTATTCAAACCAGTAGTTCTCCCAGCTAAGGTATTATCTTCCTAGCTATCATAAGGCTTTGAAAGCTAAGTCAATCTTGAAGACCTTACAAATCCTTTGTGCCTTACAATTTTCCACGGCATACTATGTGCTAAGTATGTTGATTTCTATGTGACCAAAACTTCAACAGATAGTGGCTGATAGGTGATGGGAGCTATGGTTAGAGAAATATCCTTACTATCAAGTAGATGCCAACAAGTGTGTTTGCCTTGTGCAATCAACTACCTTTTGGCACAATTTAGAAAAAGTGGTTGGCATTTCTAAGCCCTTTTAGATTTTTTTTCATCAGGTGGACATTGATAGGTTTGTTCTTGGCAAGGTGTATTGGCATATATCTGAAGCTATTTACACAAAAAGAGAGTATAGTGGATTTATATTAAGACAGAAAAGTCAAATAGTGTTGCTTGCAAATGAATGATGGTAGCAACTTCATACATCGTTGCATAGAGCTGCCTTTGTTCTTGAACCCAAGTATTAATTATACGATCAAGTGGCAAACAATGAAGTAATGGGTAATTTCAAAAAGGTATGCTCACAATTGTTACAAGGAGATCAAGGTAAAGAAGCTCTTCACTAATGTGTGGCATATGCAAACAAGATGGGGATGTTTCAAGATCCATAATAGATCGATGTAACAAAACAAAGTAGACCCATCTAGTGGAAGGAGTGTGGTAGAAAGATGGCTGAGCTTCAACATATTCCTACTAAAATACTATTGGTCACAGCTTTTGGTGGTATTTGCGAGTGTAACTAGTCTACTTTTGACTTTATTTACACTAAGCGATGCAATCCCTTGAATTCTTCCTGTGCTGCTAATTTGGTATATGTGTTTTGTGACATGTGATTAATGCATGCATCATGTAGATAACAAGAAGAATTGTAGAGACAACTTATGTCAAACTTCAAATTACAAAGGCTCTTGCTGAAGATGGCAAAAATGATGAAAAAATGGATTGGAAGATAGCTTGAGAGTGCTATGACACATAGGATGCCAATGACCTAGTTCCAATTTGAGATATGCACACCACCCTAGAAATAGAGATATGTTTTTTTTCACCATTGTACAAACAAATGGAATGTTTTTGTGATTTTTATGTGTACATCTCTTGATTTTGTGATTCTGATATTTTTACAGTACCATTGCATTGTTACATAAACAACCAAGCTTCGATTATATCATTGCATTATTATATAAACAACCATATTTTTAAAATTATGTTCCATATTTATGACATTGCATTTTTACATATACAACTATAATTTTTAAATGATATCGCATGTTTACTAGTTCGTAAAATCTGACATTGTGAATCTATTGAGTGACTTGTTATTGCTAGCCATACTTGGGCCTAACTCAATTGGGATAGCAGACGTGTTGGTTTCTAATTGTGCTAACTGCATTCTTAATTCATCAGCTAGATGTCAGCAATTTACATTTTCCTATTCCAACATAGCACGGCATGCCAATAATTCCTCCATGCTTTGTCCTTGTGATACTAGTATTGCTCCTTGTGTCACCATCTCCATGATGTGCTCATGTTCTTCAAGTATTAGTACAATGGGTCTCTTTCTTGGTGGTTGTGCAGCTTGGTATCTTTGTATAAGGACCATGTCGACTATTCAATCTTGTCAATCTCTCTATTGGCCAGCTTCTCTTTCCAATACACATACCTGTGAAAGTGCACAATGGAAAGAGGAAAGTGAACATGAAGAGAAGGAGACAAAGAGTGAACACAGGAGAGAGAAGGAACAATGTGACTACAATGGCTAAAGGTACAAGGCTACAACAGCCAGCCCCAACATGCAGCTCTACGCGTCAGTGTGGGCGCTAGACGGTAGCAAGGGGATGAGAGAATGAGGAAGGCTAGCTGATCACGAAGTATCAATGATGGATAATGGATAATGAAAGTGGGAGGGCAGGCGGCCTATATATAGGAGAAAAAGAGGGAAAACGCTAAATGTGGTCAAACCCCTTCTAAAAATAGCCATAAAGGGTTTTTGAAATTCTCCCTTTGCTTCGTCACACCATTTAGTTTACTGAGACAATGTGTTTTGGCAACTATAGCCATAAGCTTGTAAGCTCACTTTTCACTACGTAACTCCTTTTTACATTGAGAGTTATCTTGGTGTTCTTGGAGCCTCATTTAGGAGCCACTGGAGGAAATTTGACAACCACATTGCAACCTTCATCAACAAATGGCTTCCTACACTTCCATTCAAGCAATCTATAAGCTTGAAAAAATGTGATTTAAAGCATCAAGGTTGTCCATGTATTATCTTCATCAAGTTTCTGCTCTTATTAGTTTTTAGGCACTTGAGGTGTGTTTTTTCATTGGCATAATACATCAAGAAATAACTACAAGCATTCTTGTCAAAGCCAATACCTATTAGACTTTTGAGCACTTAAACTTCATTGTTTGCTTCTACATAAAATAATTAGCCACATTTCTTCTTCTTTTTTTTAAGTATCCATCAAATGCCATAGTAGAAATATTGAAGCCCATGATGTACATTCAAATACTATAGCATTCCTAACTCCAAAAAAATGTAATGTCCAAACACAAATTATACTACTGCCATTCTTGGACTCTTTAAAAACACCACGTTTACTTCACCCAGAAGTCATTCGTAGTCATTACAGGATGCCAAATATGACTTTCATATAAGGAATTCACATACTCGAATTAGGCTATTATCATGAACCAAAGGATGGCATTGCAATCTGTCTAAAAGGCCATGTTGACGGGTTCCAAAGCTGCATCAAAAGATGAACATTTGAAGGAGTGTCAAGGTCTTCTACATTGAAACATTTAATAACAAACAATAAAGTATTGCAGTAATATCAATGGAAAACCTTGGCTTTTGAAGAACAAAACAGTCACTGTCGTCATTCAAGAAAAGTTCAGCACCTTTATCCATTCTTTGGATCGTCATCTGAACAAGGCCACAAGCTATTAATCAGAAGAAAGGTCACTGCACCATGGACTGAGAAAATGTTTCATTGAATTCACAGGACAAGTTTAGAGTGCTTTCAAGAACTTGCCTTGAGGGTTGGACCTCCAGTAGGAGCTGAGGAGTTTGCATATAATGGATATTTCAAGTAAACCTCTGAGTCCCCTTCACTTATAAACTGCACACACAACAGCTTAGCCATTCAAACTGAATTTTCCAACTAGTCACTTTCGACATACAAAAGCATAGCTGTCCAAACTGAAATGATTAATTACTGTACATTAAGTGTAAAACCAACAAGTGAAATTGCATAGAAAATCTGAGAAAGCACTGATTTTCCCAAAACAAAATGTCACGAGATGTAATTTATCTCTAGCTCTTAGGGCAGTGCCCAGGACATTGAATGAGTCATGCTAGACATAGACAAATTCATTGGTGGATAAGGTTCAATGAAGGTGTTGGGTTCGACTCACGCCTACGCTCACAGAGGAGTGTCAATGATCTCAGTAGGACACTGGGCCACTTTTTACTCTCCATACGAGAGGTTTTTCACCCAGTTTTATTCTCTTTATTTTATGTGCCTATGTTATACATTTTTGGGAACTTATCGTGTTGCACACACTTCAAGTGTGAACACCCTCTTACAACCCTAAGGTTTAAGGGTCGTACTTTGTACTTACAACACACACTTCAGATTATTGCATTGGGTGTTGTGCTCTCACACTCTACATTCTCAAATGTACTCTCAACTGAGCTTTGATCTCTCTTTCCTCTCACATTTGGTATCAGAGCTAAGGTCAACTCAGTCTCTACTCAGAGCTCCAACTTCAGCTTGTTGCCTAGCTCCAGCTTCAGCTTGGTGAGCTGTTGTCTCCGTCTCCAAGAAACTATCTGCACCAGCCACCACCAGGTTGTCTGTCAGTGCTGACGCCTTCAGCTCCAACGGCCTTGACTGCAGAACCGCCACCTGACACAGACGCCACCGCCCGTTGACTGCACCCATAGTGCCTCAGGTGTTGCACGTTCCTACATGCCTGGTTCAACCTACGACCTGCGTCACACCCGCTAGCTCTGTGCGTTGCCGCAAAAGCCGACGGCCAGCTGCCAGCACATCTGAGCCACCGCCCGCCTACTCCAATCCTCTCCCCCACACCAAACCCCACCTATCTTTTGCTCTATGCCACCAGCCCGCCCACCAAGTCAGCCAAACAGCTGTGCGACAGTCCAGCTCGACTTTGAAAATCAGGTAAAATGATATTTTTATCATTTTTTATTCAATTTTATTTATCCGGAAGGGGGTTTTGCTTGGGCAAGCAATCTCAGTTCCAGCATGTGTTTGGGACACAATTACTGCAGAGATTTTGTGCATTTTTTGGGCCAAACATTTGGGCCTTTTGCACTCAGCTCAATGATTGACAAATGTACATCTGTGTTAGTCTGCAATAGACTGATTTCGTGCATTTTGGGACAAGAAATTTTGGGGCTTTTGTATTTTCAGTGCTTCTAAGCACCTATTGCACCTTGGACAGCATACATTTCAAGCAGTTTTGATAGTGTGATTAAATTTGCTAATTACAGCAAAGTATTTGCTGTAATTTCTGGAACTTCTGAGATTTCCAGGTTGGTCCAGCTTGACATATTGCTCTTTAGCTCTCTGATCAGCAACATTTATCATGGCAAATCAAGGATGTGATGTATTTACATATGTATCCAAGGAGGATAGGCTAGATGGCAACAACTATTCCCTTTGATCCTTCATGATGAAGAATGTGCTGATTGCAAAGAATCTTTGGGATTATGTCAACAACGAAGAAGTCAGGCCCAAAGTTGTGGCTCCTACTACTCCTCCTCTAGGAGAACATGGACAATGGGCAACTCAGCCTGTTCAGGCTGCTCCAACTCAGCCACTTCCCCAGAGATCAATAGCACAAAAGGCATGGGATACACAGGATGCACAAGCTTTATCAATGATTGCGTTGGCAGTTTAGCGGTCTATCATCCCTCACATTCAGTGTGCAGCTTCTTCACGAGAAGCATGGCTGACCTTAGAGCAGATGTTTGCTGGGAAGAAAGAGACGCCCATCTCTTTCTTGAAGAAAGAGCTTGAGACTGCGAAGATGGATGAGGGTGATTCTATGCAAGATCATCTAAATAAAATTCAGGACTTGCATGAGAAGCTTGTGAATGTAGATGAGTATTACTCAGATGTGCAATTGATATCTACTACCTTGAATTCATTGCCACCCTCGTACTTGGCCTTTCATACAGTCTTGAACCACACCATGAGGATTTTCCCACTGCCACTTACTTTCCTTCAATTGGTCAATTTGCTCTTAGACGAAGTGCAAACACGAAACAACAATGGTGTGGATGTTATAGCCTCTAAGCAGGCTTTCATGGCAAGGCAGAAGGGCAAGGGCAACCAAGCAAAAAATGCTCTGCACAGCTCTAGGACTTCAGGCACTTCACAAGGCAATAAGAAACAAGGGGGCACACAAGCCAAGAAGGGCAAGTGCCACAATTGCAAGAAGCCAGGACACTACATCACTGAATGTAGACTGAATGTAGAAAGCGCATAGCCAAGGAGAAGGAGTCAGGGATGTCTGTTTTTTATGCACTTTCTACTGAATCCTTTGTTGTTGTAGACACAGACAATTGTTTTTAAACATGCAGTTAGGAGCTAGTTTGTTAAGATGCAGTGTTGTAGTCAAACAAATTAAAAGAGGTGCTAGCATAACTATATGTAGAGGATGAGAACATAGAAGAAATCGAGTTTTGCATGAAGAGGCATGACCAAGATGAGGATCATAGTCCACTCTTTGCTGTGATTCCTACAGCATGATAACACTTATCACACGTGATAATGAATCACCCTTCTTAATCCTCCACTTCCTCCACCTTAAGCCTTTCATAGGCTCCATTGAAGAGTATTCATCATCCACCGACTCCAATTTTCCAATTGGAGCATTACTATTCATACCCATGACTCTGCTTGGGCTGATAGAGCATTTAGCTCTACGGAGGATTCGAGCACATGGTTTTTTGATAGTGGTGCTTCCAAGCACATCACATCTCGCCAAGATTTGTTTGCTTCTGTTATTGCAGCCCCGGTTGGCAAGCCTGTACAATGTGCCAACAATGCATCATACCCTGTTAGAGGCATTGGGAAAATAATGTCGACAGCCATTGATGGTTCTATTCTCCGCTTGCAAGATGCCTTGTTTGTGCCTAGCATAAAGAAGAATTTGTTATCTATTTCTTCTTTGGCAATGTGTGGTTTGCAGGTCACCTTTAATGATGACAAATGTATGGTGAGAGATAAGGAACACATGACTTTGTTTTTTATTGGCACTCTATGTCATGGATTATATGAGTATGTTTTTTCAATTGATCACTCGGTCTATCTAGCGTCCACTCTCACTCCTGCTATATCACATGCACAGTTATGGCATGCTCGCATGGGGCATGTAAACTATGGTAGCTTGATGCTTATGCAATGTACACAGATGCTTGATGGATTACCTCTCTTGGAGAGACCTCCTGAGCATATATGCGAGGGATGTATTTTGGAAAAAATGCATCATTTTTCGTTTCCCCATGATGTTGCTTTTAGAGCAACTGCTGAGTTACAAATTGTGCACTCAAATGTATGTGGCCCTATGCAAACAAAGTCATTGGATGGCTATTACTATTTTGTCACTTTCATTGATGACTTTACTTGTTTCTACTGGGTCTACTCTTTGGTGAAAAAGTCAAAAGTGTATGATGCATTTTTGGCTTTTGTAGCACTTGCTGAAAATCAATCTAGCTGCAGGATAAAGGCTCTCCATTCGGACCGAGGGGGGGAATACATGTCCTCTATGCTAAATTCTTTTTTGAAGCAGAAGGGCATTGTTCATCAATAGACTATTGCTTATACTCCATAGCAGAATGGGGTTGCAGAGAGGAAAAGTCGGTCACTCATGGAGATGGCCACATGTATGCTAAAAGCAAAGAGCTTGCCACACAATTTTTGGATGAAAGGAGTTATGTGTGCTTGCCATGTCTTGAATAGGTGCCCCACCAAGGCATTAAAAAATGTCACGACTTTTGAGTTTTGGAACAACCGGAAACCTTCTATTGGGCATTTTTGCACTTTTGGGTGTCTTGCATATGAACACATTCCCAAGATACTCAAAAAGAAGTTGGATAACAAGGTTGTTAGATGCATTTTTGCGGGGTACAACAATGAGAGCAAAGGATATAGATTATATGATCCTACCTCTAAAAAAGTATTTGTAAGGATGTGGTTTTTGATGAAAAATCAGAATTATCCCTTGCTACTTTTGACACATATCAGGCTGCCAATTATGTATTTGAAGGGCTGTTGCCCATTTCTTTCGGTGATACAATAGCTGGAGCTTCAGTAAGTGAACTTAATGTTCAACCAGGTGCTCCATTGCGTAATGCAAAAAATCAGCCCATGGCTGATCTGAATATTCAGCAAAATGCTGAATCTGAAATTCAACAAGAGCTTGTACACAGTCAAGAGGCTAGACAGATGCCTAGATGGTATTTGTAGACCATGAAAGATGGTCATTCGGATGCTCCTATTGCTGGTCGTACTAGAAGGCAAGCTCTTATGCACGATGGTGCACATACCATGGAGTTTGTTATGGCAGCAGATACATTTGATGACGAGGAGCCTGAATATTTTGAGGAAGCACAACATAGTGTGCATTGGTGGATGGCAGCAATGCAAGTTGAGTTTGATTCCATCATAAAGAATCAAACATGGGATTTGGTGCCTTTGCCTGTTGGGAAGAAAGCTATTGGTACAAAGTGGGTCTATAAGCTGAAAAGGAATGCAAATGGATCCATTGACAAATATAAGGCCAAACTTGTGGCCAAGGGCTACGCACAGAAGAAAGGCATTGACTATGAGGAGACATTTGCTCCTATATCCCGCATGATTACCATTAGGTCTATGGTTTCTTTGGCTGCCCATTGTGGATGGACTGTGCATCAGCTTGATATAGAGACTGCATTTTTACATGGGGAACTTCAAGAAGAAGTGTATGGACAGCAGTCCATTGGTTTTGCAGTTGAGGGATCTGAATCTGTAAGCTGAAAAAGTCTTTATATGGTTTTAAACAAGCTCCTCAAGCGCAAAGATTGATGCATTTTTACTCAGTCAAGGATTCATAAACAGCTCATCAGAGTCTACCCTTTACATATATAAGAGGGATGCTGATCAGATTTCAGCATTCAAATAAAATTTGCAGCAAACTTTTGAGATGTCAGATTTGGGACCTTTGCACTAATACTTGGGTATTCAGTTCATTCATGATGCTAGAGGCATTAGACTGTCACAGTCGAGATACATTGGTAGACTTCTTGAGAGGTTTGGCTTACAGGATTACAAGCCAGTTTGTACACCAATGGAACCTAGACTGAAGCTATCATTGCATGATGACAGTGACTTGTTTGATAACCATACATATGCTCCAACAATTGGATGTCTTATTTACCTATGCAACACAAGGCTAGATATACAGTTTGCAATTTCAGCCTTGAGCAGATATATGCATCAACCACGCATGTCACATTGGCAAGTTGTCGAGCGTGTTTTCCATTACTTACAGGGTACTAGGACTCTTTGATTGCTTTATACCAAGGGGGGACCACTGCACTTACATGCTTACATTGACTCTGATTGGTCTGGTGATTATGATTCTCGTCACTCCACTAGTGGCAATTGTTTCTTTCTCGGCTCATCTTGCATCTCTTGGCTTAGCAAGAAACAACCCATTGTTGCCACATCGTCATGTGAAGCTAAATACAAGACAGCTTTCACTACCACAATTGAATGCGCATCGCTTAGACACTTGTTAGCCCGATTTGAATGTATCTGTCACGAAGCTTAGTCCTTTGTTCACTGACAGTTAGAGTGCCATTGCAGTGGCATGGAACCCAATGTTTCATGCACGCACGAAACACATTGAGATCCATTATCACTTTGTCAAAGAGAGGCTACACACAGGTGATATCAGCCTTGTCTACTATCCTACCAACAATAATGTGGCACACCTCTTGGAGTCATGGGTTCATGGAGTCACATCTTCTTGATCTTGAGTGCCCTCAAACCTTACAAGTATCCCACACCATGGCAAGTTCCTTACTTTTCCTTTTTCAACATGCACTATCACACATTAATTGTAATAAAATCAATCAACTATTGCACCACCAAACTAACAAAAAGCACTTAATAGTTTTTAATCAAAACAAAACCGATCTTTAATTTGTAAAATGAACCCCCTCTGTTGCATGAGCATGTTGCACCATAACTTACATCGTTTTTAAAATAAAAAAGATAAATCCTATCGTTTACATGTGCACGTGCACACATGCTAGAGACATAATAATTTATAATTAAATTAACCCATGTTGTCATGCATGCATGTGCTTTTCATAACACACATATAATTATAAAAATGAATTGCATTATAGAGACCCTTTATCAAGTAAAAGAAACATACAAACGATTAATGAATAGTCAACCACTTGTGGATCATACAAAAAAGAACATATCTAACAAAATTTCGCAGATATCTTCATCAAAGCTCTTTGTTGTGACAAATTCGAAGCATTTCACAATGCTTTAAATTTGATCTCCTTTGGTGGATGACCCTTGCTCACAGAGAAGTACAGTGATCTTCAGTAGGACACTGGGGCACTTTCTACTCTTTGTACGAGAGATTTTTCCCCCCAGATTTATTTCTTTTATTTTATGTGCCTATGTTACACAATTTTAGGCACTTATCGTGTTTCACATTCTTCAGGTGTGAACACCCTCTTATAACCCTAAGGTTCAAGCGTTGTACTTTGTACTTGCAACACACACTTCAAATTATTGCATTGGGTGTCGTGCTCTCACACTCTACATTGTCAACTATACTCTCAGCTGAGCTTCGATCTCTCCTTCCTCTCACAGAAAAAACAATGAATCAATTAATGTGTGAGTTTTGAGCGCACATTTAATTAATCCAATTAAACAAACCTTAATATGAAAGTTCTATCTAGTTTATTGAATTTGAGCATGGACCAAAGACTCTGTTTTGGAAACTTAAAATTTTTGTTTTTCGCAAAAGAGAAAATTTCATATTAATAAGACTCCTCAAAACAAAGTATCCCAAGGCAAAACACAATATACAAAGATTTAGGTTTGGAAACTTAAAAATTTTGTTTTTTGCAAAAGAGAAAATTTCATACTAATAGGACTCCTCAAAACAAAGATCCCAGGGCAAAACACAAAATACAAAGCAGCCCTATAAGCAGCTTCCACATTAAAAAGTATGTAACAAGGGGAGGTTTCTACGATAGCCAACTGCTAAGCTTGTGTGTGCTCGTAACCAAAGAAAGAGTGAAATCTTTTTTTGTCTAAGCTATGCTCTAACCCTCATCCAAAAGTTTGCAAGGAAAGGCTGTGATATCCCGCGCAGTCCAATGCTAAGCTACAACTAGCACCATTCTCATCCTGCTCATCATATCCTCCTCCCCAACCTATCTATACCCAAACTAAGGCACATCCTGAGGCATCTATGCAAATGGATCTCTCCATACCCACTCTCTGAGGTTCCACTAAAGTCTTTGCAGCGGCCTCCTCCTATATGCCCAATGTCTCTATCCATCTATCATACAAGTCTGAGGATCTACGTCTAATTACAAGTCTTGTCACAATGATCCACAACTCTAATCCTCTGTCAAGTGCATCCTATGAACTCTAACCTATCTAGTTCCTCTTTCCTCTCTCCGTTGGTGGCTACCACTACAAGTAAGGATCTCTCCTCTGGTAAAGAACCCAATCCATGCCCGCACACTCTCTATCACAATCCTCCATTCTAGAGGTACCATCTCCCTAATGCTCTCCATTATGGCTCTCACACCCCCTAATGCCTCAAAGTCTATCTCTATATAGGAATGCAGCTTAAGAAAGACAAACCACTCCCCCACTCTAGAAAAAATCTATCAAGAGAGCATCCTGTGAGATAGGAAGGCCCTCTCTCCAATGGTGTGGCCTCTCGCTATCAGAGTATCTGGTTGAATAAAAGTGGCTGCCTCAGCTTGTCATCAACAGAGGTTGGGTCAATCCAATGAAGTCTTGCAGATATTGATCTCCATGCCCATATAATAAATGCAGCAAATCTGACATCAAAACTGTTCTCCATCCCTATAGCTCGGATGTGCTGAAATATCAAATGCATCAGGCTGCCATGGTCCTCCATGGGCAGGAGCAATGGTCTGTAATCTCCATAGATAGATTCTTCCATGGCTCCTCACTTGGAAGAAGTTCTGAGAGATCATGCTCCTATAGCATAAGGAAGTCCACTGATCATCCACCAACCAATGCTCTATGTATATCCTATCTCATGAGGCTCCATCCTTTGCAGAACATTGTTCCACCAACATTTTTCCACCAAAGCCTAGAATGTTCCACGAGAGGATCCTCATGGAGATCATCTAAGCCTCTCAAACAGGTGTGGCTCAATGGCCTATGCCAGTCTCTTCTATCACCTAGTGTATACTCTATCCTATCTCTTTGTTGCAATCTTTGCAACCTCGTGAAGAGTGGGGAACTTGATGGAGTTTAGGAAATTGTACGAATTTGTGCCAGACCATTCCTTGATGTCTCCCTCCCTCTAATGAGTAGTTGGTATCAATGAGACCACCTCTCTCATGGAAGGAATCTCTCCATCCCACTGAGTGTCTAGGACCAGAGATATAAATTGTACAGTGGAGGCCTCAACTATCACAATACATTTTCCTGGCCTCGACGTGTACTTTTTCCCTCATATAGCCTAGATTGGCAAAGCTTTTGGGTGTGTGATCCAGTGGAATAGGAGATTCATAGATGTGGTGGCATGCACCTCACATGTGCACAACTTAATTATGCCAAAGCAAAGCAATACAAATACATATCCCCGTGACAAAAATCCTTTGAAGCTTGTTTGAAAGTGATTGTTTATCAGAGAGTTCCACTATCTCTAGTAACTTCTTAAGCTAGCTTACATGAAATACTAGATATATCTAGCTTATGGTAGGAAGTTGAAACATACAAGCTCTCTCTTCTATCTGTTTCACTACTATAAATAGACCGCTACCTAGGAGATATCTTTGACATTGTCTAGCATTTTCATGGTTTGAGATTGCTCGGACACCGTAAGATATACTTGCTCTCCTTCCTAAAAGGAAAGAGATCTTCTACGTGGGTCAACAAAGGTTCTAGCTCTCTCTCAGGCCTTCCTAATGCTGCCTTGTGCATGTTTTTAACATTTCATATCTTCTCAGAAATATATTGCTCCTTGAACCTTTTCTTTACTAGGTCCTACAACATAAGGAGCTCTAAGTTGAAACGCACACATTGACATTAATGAGCTGTATTCCATGGAGAGTGCTTGGCACTGTTATATGTAAACTCCACTATAGGCCAACACTCTTCCCAATCAGTTCACCATCCACTTACATATACTCGTAACATATTCTTTTATGAGATCTTTCACCCCATTTATTTCTTTACCAGTTCTTGAGTTGTATTGTACTTTTGTTTACTTTGGCTTATAGGTGAGATGGACTTAATAGAAAGCTAATTTACTGCAAAAAAAAGTCTCCATTACCCCATTTATTTCTTTACCAGTTCTTGATTTGTATTGTACTTTTGTTTACTTTGTCTTATAGGTGAGATGGACTTAAATAGAAAGCTAATTTACTGCAAAAAATGGTCTCCGTCTCAACACTAGAAGTTTTAGTTGTAAGATCCAATCATTTATACATATGTCTAGTTCCTAATAGACCTAATAGACCTATTACCGCTCTATTTCAATGTACCTATTTCCTTGTTTGTTAAAGAAATTTGCAGCAAAGAGCAAGGATTTTTAGGCAGAAAGATCAAAAGAGAAAAGGTTGTGATCCAAACTGTAGAGCAATTCAGACATTAGCACAGGAGCACAAAGGTTTTGGAAGAGAGGTTAGAAGAAAAGAGAGAGAAAAAGCACAAGCAGGTGGCATGGTAGACTTTGCTGCACATCCTTTTACAGCACTTGTTTTAGCAGCATAGCCGCATAGCAAGCATTGATTCCTGATCAGCTACAAAAAAACACATCTAAACAGCATTATTCATAATGCCTGAACCAGAAACTCTTGACCAACTTCGTATCACTAGGAATCGCCAATTCATAGACAATCTAAAAGGAAACAACCCACTTCATGCTTGGATTACAAGCTTGGGCAAACATCAATTTTGGCCATCCATTATCTGGTAAAAGTAAAAGTGCATTCTATGAGTGAAATCTTCATGCATTCTGAGTCAAACAAGAAACTAGACAAAGAAAGAGAGATCAATTTTGGGATGCTTTGAGATATCACTGTACCTCTTTCAAGTCAAGCGCCATATGTCCTGCTAATCCAGAATTGCATGCTTGATCTGATGGTAAGAATTACAAAATTAGTGCATGTTAAAGAGCTCCAAGACTGAATGCAAGGTGGTAATGAAGTTGCTCTTTTGAATTTATATATCAAGTCCAGAAGTCGATGATTAAAAAGAAGAACTTCATTGTTTTGTAGCTAGCTCACCTATAAAGAAATATATCTTAGACTGGGCCCCTGGTTTAGAGAAATTGAGTTGACAAACCAACTGCTGATCAATAATACATTCATTGTTCAACACTGCAAAATCACCAAGGACCATCTGTTTGGTGTCATAGAGCACTGTCACTCTCAAAGTAGATGTTAATGCAGTTTTGCTCCACTTGAGCATATCAGGAGATGGCAGAAGAGGAGGGACTCGTGTGATTTTTCGGAGATGGACTAGAAAACAGAGTTTCAACTGTTGATGCATTGAATGGTGCATGCATGTAACCAAATATTCTGTCAGAGAACAGGACTAATGATAACACCCCATCCTCTTAAAGGAATTTTGCTGTCAGAAGGTACAGGGCCACCAGTGATAATGTCTGTGAATCCCTCAGAAATACCTGGTAAATACACAAATTTAAATCGCATCAGAAACGTACAAAAGAAAGGATCATTTTACTAAATGAACAATCTTGACTGGTATTATGAAAAATTAATCCACATACTTATAAAAAACGAAATTGAACTCTATCCAAAGCATAGGCTTACCTCTTCTTTTTTTTGGCAAGTAAAGTGTGGCTAATTATATTACTCAAAAAGCTGATTACAATGCAGTGCTCATGCTCAACAGACTAGCTAGAGCTGATGCAAGGTCACAAATACATCACGTATACAAGCCTCTCAAGGCGGTCTGGGGGGGATGGGGGAGAAGCCATGGAGGGGGGTGTATTGCCATCTGGGGCTGCCTGCCTACATCATGAAGAACAGGTCCTGGCCGCCCCAGGTGCGCAAAAAGTGAAAACGAAGCTCCTGACGAGCTCGGGACTCGCCCTGCACCTAGTCCCACCGGCCGCAGAGGGAGTGGATGATGGAAGTTCAAAGCTCTACCAAAGTCGCATGTATTGAAAGACACTCCCCACCAAAAACCTCCTAGCAATGTGCCTTCCAGATGTGCCATCCTGTAAGACTCCCTACGATCTCCCATACCTCAGAGCGGCCTGCTGTGGGCTCCAATACTTGGCGGCTGGGTAAAGCCTTCAAGCCGACCACTGCGCAAGACCCAGCCTCAATGATGAAAATCATGTTCTACCTCCCGGCCTCATACAAAAGGTGACGGCCTTGGCATACAGCCTGCCAGCAAAAAGCTCCCCACAAGATACATCCAAGGCTGGGCACTAGACGGCGAAGAATGCGACAGGCTCACATGAGCTGTGCCACCTCGCAAGACCAAAGGTAGTGCTTTGGAGTTTCCAAAAGCTGTTGTGGGCAGCGTTTACACCCTCCATCCTGCTACATCTGGGCTAGCCAACTCCCTACCGCCAAACCTCCATGTGCCAAAAGCCATAGGAAATATCATACCCTCCTCGGCCTGCAGCTGTCCCATAGGTGGCACCAGAAAGTCCGACAAAAGGCATCCGTGATGCTATGCTCCGCCCAGTATCTACTACGCAAAGGCCCACGCCCAGCCCATGTCCTCTTGCATCAATACATGTCTGCCAATCCTGGCTGTGTACTCCAAGAACCTCAATGGCTTCTTGGCGACCGTAGTGGCCGGCCATAGCCACTCTCTAGGGTCCCACTCCAGCTCATCAAGTGGCTTGCTTTCCCGTATCTAGAGACGCCACTCGCGGAACTCCTCCTAGAACACATAATTGTCCAGATGCCAGGTCTTTCCCTAAAGACCAACAACACGAATCCTCCTCCAAGAAAGGACAACAATCTCCTCATCCTGTTGCCCTTTGTCAAGGACCAAACGCCCCCCATCCTGCACGATGAAGAAAATCCTTACTGCTCAATCTGTCTCCTGCCTCCTGTAGATCGAGTCAGGGATCCAACAGGATCACGTGTCCAAGGCTAAAACAAGAGCATCAAGTGACAGGAGAACCGGACAGTGATCAGACAAAGTGGTGCCAGCCAACTGCCCTACCTGGCCTCCACGAGAGCACCCCCACTCTCCCACATAGAGCCTGTCCAGCCGCTCCAGCAAAACTCCACCCAGCCGCGCCTATATCCCCAACAAGAGAAGTCCAGCGACCTCTCCCTCCTGTGGAAAGTTGGGTCCCGCCAAGCATCACGTGCTCCTACTGCGAGGAGAAAGACCTCCCATGCCTCCTGCTCCTCCCCTGCCATACCCTGGTAATCTCTGTCTCTGCCCTGCTGATCCTCTAAGGCCTCTAGGTTATTGAAGTCTCCAACAACAATCCAAGAGTCTACCTCTGGGAGTCTTGCTGCGATCTCCACCCAGAACCTGTTGCATGCGTTTATGCCCTAACCTCAATAGGGGCATAAACATTAAGGACTCCAAGGCACAAGTCCCCAATATCCAATCTGATCCATAGGACCCTCCCTACCACAATCGCCCTGTGGTCACGTACATAGGCAATGAGGCTTGGGCCAATAGAGGTACATATGCCTCCACTCTTGCCGTGGGCACTAATGGAGTACTCCCAGTAGGTGTGTGAACTGCCTGGGAGTACCTTCCCTACCCGATGGGCCTGGGCAGGGTGAGCTTGTGCTCCTACAGAAATAAGATGTCGATCCGCTCGGCAAGGGCAGGCTACAACTCCTACCAAACAATCAACTTCCTAGAACCATGTGCCCCACTATAGTGGAGGCTATTCACATTCCAAAATGCAAGATGTAGACTCATAGGGAAGCCTGTGACTGACCGAATTCGGTATGGAAGCTATTGATGAAGAAGAAGAGCTATGGGGCATGCAAATACGCTTTGCCGTAAGACTAGAAGGTGAACTCCATTCCCCTATGGTGGCCCTCGGGCGGACCATGGGGATAATAGATACTCCAGGCGGTACCACCAAGGCATCTATCAACTAGGCTAAGAGGCGTGACTCTGTACACTGGTAGAAACGGGCAGCCTCTGCCAGGGGCCACTCGATCACATCCATTGGGGCTCTCCACTATAGAGGGGCTCAAAAGATAATGCTCAAATTTGGGACCTCGGCTCCATCCCACCAGTTAATGTCCATCATGCAACCTGGCCACTCCTAGGAAAAGAGTGCTAGTCCTCCTTCTCCCATCCACTGGGAGATGTAGTCTGCCACCTGGCCCTTCACCTCCTCCTCTATCTGTGTCATCATCTAATCTCCTGAATGAGAGGTCTAAAGGAAGAAGACATAGTTTGGTCCATCCAGTGATGCTAGTAAATGGACCTTGCCACTCCTTGACTTACATACCACGAAGATCCCCACCTCTAGAGGTAGTGGAAACTCTCCGCGCTCCACAACTCTTAAGTAGGACCACGGACCGCTGCGGAAGAACTCATGTGGTAGTAGCTGCACTTGTCTGGAGAGAGTGTGACGGGCGACAAGAACAGATAAGCTAGTGATTGTGTGTGTGTGTGTGTGTGTGTGTGTGTGTGTGTGTGTGTGTGTGTGTGTTGGGGGGGGGGGGGGGGGGGGGGGGGGGGGTGTGGCTAGGCTGCTGGTGAGGGGAGGATGTAGGCGTATGAGCCTCATCACCTCCTATGGAAAGGGGGGGGGGGGGGGGATGGACGGGGGGAGGGGTCACCTATACTAGGTGAGGATCAAGGGGATTGATCGATGGGGAAGATGGTTGGGAGGAGGAAAATCAAGGGATAGTGGTGTGGTCAGAGGTACAAGGCGGGTATGGGGAGGGGCCGTGGGCTAGGGTCGGGGGGATCCATGGGGAGGGGGAGGGGGTGGGTGTGGGCGTTGTGGGATCTCGGGTGAGGTAGTCTTTGACGCCTCCATGGGTGGTGGATGTGGAGATCTGTAATCCTATCGGGTGGGACGAGTTGGGGGGGAGGGACTACGGGGTGCTCTGCCGAGGATCTATCGCTCGCCCTCTTGCCCTCTGTTGCTGTGGCTGTGTCTGAGGGTCTGACTGAGGCCCCCCTTGCCATCTCCTTCTCTGTCGTCTTTGGACCCATGTAAAGCTGTCAACGTCCACTTGCGGGTCTATTGGCGAAGTCACCTTGGCTCCGAAGCACGTGCAATCTACTGCCTAATGTCCAAAGTCATGGCATCACAGGCACTGCCCTGGCTGCCCAGTCACAATAACCTGCTGCCTGAAGGAGTGTCCGCCTGCCTCAATCTCCAGAAACTTTGGTATGTTCTTTGTATCTTTCACAGCCACCCGTACCTTTGGGACTCTTGCAACTATCACTGCATCCACAAAGGAGGCAGGAAGAACTGTGCCAAAGAGCCATCCAAAGTCCTTCACTAACTGGCGATATTCTA
This sequence comes from Lygodium microphyllum, assembly GCF_053477565.2. Classification (NCBI taxonomy): domain Eukaryota; kingdom Viridiplantae; phylum Streptophyta; class Polypodiopsida; order Schizaeales; family Lygodiaceae; genus Lygodium; species Lygodium microphyllum. The sequence goes on along the minus strand of NC_141143.1, from coordinate 6,443,366 downwards.
CCGCCAGTCCGGGGAAGAGTAAGGTGACCAGATGTCTAAGAACATGTTATGGAGCACGAACTCCTCCACTATGAAGCCACTGTACCAGGGAACCATGGTAATGACCCCCTTCATGGAGGCACAGGATGAGCTATCCACTAGTTTACGAGCTACGTCCGCAGAGGTGAGTCGAACCATGAAGATCCCTTGACCCATGAGAACCGTCTCCGCAATTTGCAATGTGCCAATGCATAGCGTGGAGTGAAGCCAATCCCGAAGCTGGGCCCTAGATGGGAAGTATCCTACGACCTGACCAAAGATTGTTGTTTCTTTCAACTCCGACTCTGTGGCACGGACAGCTAAGAGTTGTTCCAGTGGGGGTAGGGTGGGGGGTCTGCCGGATGGGGCCACGCGGCGAAGGAGGCAGGGGCAGCACGGGAGGGGGAAATAGGGCAGGGGAACAGCGCAGGAAACTTGCCTGGCGGGGGGGGCAACAGGGGGGGCGCGGTTGAGGTAAGGGCTCATGGAGCTCACATCCCTCATATGGGGGGGATTGGTTGCCACGGGGAACAGCGTGCCACGAGGGAACAAAGCGGGGACAGTGCGCCACGGGTGGAACAAGGCGGGAGAACGGGGGGGGAAAGCTAGCGTGATGGCAGGGCAGCAGCGTGGCAGGTAGGAGCGATTTTTTTCTACAACAGGAGTACATTCATAAAGTTCCTAGACCTCCAATCATGATGCAAGCATAGGCTTACTATCTTTCTTTTTACAAGGCATCAGAAACCAAGACTCGGATTCTATAGTTCTCAAAATCCACAAGGAAAATGTGTATAAGCATGCTAGCTACACTACTGTCTTTTGTGCTTATTAGCATTAGCTTTAGAAAAATGGGCATACAATAAAGTTTTTGCACGTTAAACCATATTTTGTCAGAGATTATATGTCAAGATCCTTTGTTTCATGAGCTTTCGAATTATCTATAGCATGATGGGGAATTGGCATTGTGGGTCATCTTTGGATTTGGTTAGAATGAACTTAGCACATCCAAATTTGTACTAAATTAGCACTGTCAATGGGCATGCTATTTTGTGACAAGTTACTCCCACCCAAATACCCATTGGCAGACTTATCTGTATGTGTGATCTTTCCTTTCTCAACTCCTTTTTGAAATATGGACCTAGATTTTACTGCATGTGGAAAAAGAATGGTCATTTTGATTGATAATGCAGTGGGTTGGAGGGAGAACAGAGCATAAGCTCAAAAGGAAAAGCAAAGGAAACAAAGGAACTTAGCTAATCTATCTACTTTACTGACAAAGAAATTAAAGGGCAAAAGAGGATCTGAAGTAGGGTCTTTGAGGCATCAACACCTGAATGGCATGAGAAGGCAACAAATGTGCCTATGTTTGAAGTATCAAATCCATTTTGCTGCTCTTACAGTACAGAACCATCAGTTATACAAATGGAGATACCAAAATATGTGTCAGCGAACAGACAATTCTATAACTTTGGGCACAATAACACTTATCCTGTAGATGATTCTACAGCATTGCTACTACCTTTGCCAGCAATGGTTCCTGCAGTCTTTGAGAAAGATCCTCTATCTTCCAAGAAAATCTGCCACCCCTGCAGTTATTAGAGCACCTTTTGAAAATCCGTTCCAGTTAGAGGAAGGATGAGTATATGTTCTTGATCCTGATTTGCATCCCCAAGATGGCTCAAAAATCCCAGCCAACATGATAAATTGTCCTTTCAACTTTACAGTCCCTACCAATAAAGGTGACCTTTGTATTTTGCTTTTTGGTCTTGCCAAAAAGGCATGTTATAGGTGACACATGCCCCTAAATGATTCAGATTGTTCCAGGTTAATGGAGATTACCATTGGCTGTGTACATGGCAGTATCCGGTCAGTTGAGAGGTAAATATTAACATGTTTCAGATTTTTTAATCCTCTGTTTATTGGCATTTTCAATTTTTTAATTCACTAACCACTTCATAGGATAGCAAATATCATTGCTCTTGCATTGTGTCGATCATTTGCTGTGCTCACATGTTAGGAGCCTTAATTTTTCCTTCTTATTCACATCCTTTTTATTTGATACATTTTATCATTTTCCATCTTGTACTTATAAATATCACATGTTGCTTCCACATTTTAAAAGAATCATAGCTCTTGCTCACATGGCATTCTTACCTCTTGGTGCTGTTCCCTTCCCTAATATCGCAGGACTATGTCAATCATGGTTCCTGTTACTTACTTGGATGTGGCTTTGTGCAGGTTTTCATCTCTTTGGAACCAACCGACCAGAAACTTTAAATAGTACACCAAAAAGGAAGAAAGAAAATAAAAACAATGGAACAAGAGATGATGGGGCTTGATGGATTTCCACCTTGAAATCAGGAAAACTCTTCAGCCTGTGTCTGTTTTTCAAGCTTGCCTAAACTGCAAGTATCTGCTTGCTGTGATCTGCATAACACAACAAGCTGTTCTGCTCTTGTACACAGCATAGATTACCGTTTGGGACCCTGAATCCAGAAGCACTAGAATGCTTCCAGCAGCCACTTATTGAGCTCTTATTTCCACCATCTTCCTCTACAGCACCCAGTTTCTGCAGCAACAGGAAGCTGCACTTTCAAGTTCTTGATGCCTATATAGAGATCCTGCTTGTAAAGAAGTACAAAAAGAGTGGAAAGATGCAATGCCTGTTCTTCGTTAGAGGAATCTTTATCTCAGAGTTAGAGGAATCTCATCTCTGAGATAAAGGATCCAATAAAAAGTTATGTCAAAACTGCAGTCGCATCTAACGCCCAGTAATGTCTGGTCCCTACTGCAGCACACTGTGCTTGCCAACTGTTCTTCTTCCAAGGAGATGATGTAGCAGGTAATTTTTTGTAGCAAGACAGTCGTATCCTCACTTCAATATGGATGTCAAATGGTATTATGTCAGCATGTCCTAACCAGGATCATCGTAGGCTAAGTATGCATAAATGCACAATGTCTTGTTAAGGTAGTGAATCTTCCCAAAGCTCACTTCCATATGGACATCAAATGGTATTATGTCAGCATAGCCTAACAGGGATCATCATAGGCTGACCATGCATAAATGCACAATTTCTTGTTAAGGTAGCAAATCTTCCCAAAGGCTGGTACTGACAATGGCCACATATAGCATTATGACTAGGGAGGGCACTACATCCTTAAGGCCTGCTAGGAACAGAAAACAATTACTGTAGTCTGCAGCTGTTGACAATCCAATCCCAAGCACATTTTTACCAAAAAGATGATCAGCAGCTGTGACTTTAAACACAGGAATCCAATCAGAGCAATTTTCTTGGAGCCTGTATTCATTGCCATACATTTGATTTTTAATAGCAGGCTCTTGTACATTGTACTTCAACAGCTCTGGCACCTAAAGAAGTGCATGCAAGAAATTCTGCCACTCCACAGCACTCCAAGTTAAGGGTGAAGGTCCAAGTGGGGAATGTTTCTTTGACTAAGGGAAGAATAAAGCAACATAGGCTGGTAAATGTGAATGCTGATATACCATTGAAAGGCAAAGAGAAACCACAACAGGTATTTGAGGGTTGGCAGGCCCCTTACAAGATCTCTAAAGAAGTGCTCAACCACTTTTTACACACGATTGGACAATCTGCAGCACAAGTACACCTGCTGCTCAGAGGCTGGTATCAGAGGCATCAGCTTACCGATTCTTAAGATCAAGGAGCTCTTTGATGTGGAGTTTACAGATGATACAGCAAGTTATCTAGATGGGGACAAGAGTAACTTTAGGGCCTTTGTAGCAGCGACGGAGATATTCTACGGAGCAGCAGATGCCCTAACTAATTGGCACAAGTCCTATGGATTCTGGGTACGCAACACTAGGCAGCCAGATTAGAGACCATAGGAGGGTTTCACTTGGGTCCCCCACTGGACTGCAATGAGATATCTTAGACGGCATGCCAGGATCAACATCACTTCAAAGCAGCAGTTGACACTTCTTTTGAGCATCAAACAAAAGCTCCTTTATGGGAGCTCATGAGACTTTCACTAACAGGGAGAGTGGTGGTCGCCAATCAGGATCTCCTTGCAACCATGTGGTACATTACTTTTTATTGGGCAATCTTTGGGACATGCATAGACCAAGCGAAGCACCTTATCAACAACTTTATTTGGACATGAAAACCCTGCTTTAGTGAATGTGGCTCAGGGTATTATTATACAGCCCGGATCTACTGGAGGCGTGCAGATCATAGACCCAAAGTGCCAAAGCAATGTCTTACTGGCTAAGCTCATTGCCAAGGGACTCCTACTAGGTGAGGAGTGTTGAGCTTAAAAATGCATTATAAACTAATTAGCTCTTTATTAAAGCCTCAAAACTCAAATTAACCAAAGTTCCATTAAAAGAAATGCAATCCCAGAGTGTTTGTGTCCCATAAGCCAAACCCTGATTTGGGAGGACCCATCCATCTATAAATAGACGGCCTGCCCACCACTCAACCTATCCTGTTTTTCTAGATTGCTAGCCCCTCTCTCTCCTATCCACACACTGTTTGCAAAAGATATCTCAGTTTGAGCTGCAATTTACAGCTGATCTACACCTGGCGTCTACTGTCCAGACTCCAGCCCTCCCCACCTGTTGGCCGGTGCTCTCAGCCTATCCACAAGAGTCAGCTGGCTGAGTTTACTACTGTGCAGATCACCTATCAGCCTACATTTCACCCAGCCTTGCTGCTGCCTGGTGCAGACATCATCTTCTACTACTGCATCTACACTCCAGCCTGGTCATACAGCCTGTTGTCATCAGCTGCTTTTGCTCCAACAGCTGTCCCTGCTTCTTTGAACTGCTTCTGACTATTCAGCTGTCTGTATGACACTGATCTAGCCTCACACTGCCACATTTACTACTGTCAGACATCTCCAGATGCTGTCTGCTATGTTTCGAGATCCACACAAGCTTTTTCAGAGTAAATTATGTGTAACAAAAGAGGGTAAGGGAGGCACAATGGGAAAAGGAAAGGGAGAAGAGTAAGGGACTCAAAGAAAAGTGGGAAGCAAGATGGAGGGGGGAGGATGGAAAAAGGAGGTGGCAAGGCCTTGGAGAGGTGGCATCATGGATAGAAGGGAGACATAGAAAAGGAAGGAAGGGACTATCCCGGGAGCCCCAACAAGAGAGGCCACATAGCACATACAAGGTGGAGTAAAGGGAATACAGATGCCAGATGAATGCAAAAATGGGTGCAAGTGAAGAAGGCAACAAGGTGCAGCCAAGGCTGGAGAGGGAGCAAAGGAAGGCTGCCCAAAGAAGAGGGAGGAGGGGCCATGGCAAGGGCAAGGACAAGGGGCTTGGCATGCAAGCAGACCAAGGTCAGCACCTTCAATCCATCACTAGTGTGGATTGGAAATACCCAAAAAATCTAATCTTCTATGCAACTCATACAGTAGAAACTCTCTGCCCTCTTTGCCCAAGTCAGCACACTGCACCAATTGCTCAACCATAGCATCTACCAACACCGTTTCAACTTTCAACCCAAGAGTTCTGCTACAGCTGTCTATCCCCGAAACAATGATGAAGGCCTAATGAATACATTAAAGATCATACGTCTGCTTCTGTCAAGTGAGTCAAACAACAGGAGACCCTTGGCTTAAGATAATGCATATGCTAGCCTCACTAGGGTGAGGGACAACTATGAATAATTCCTTGCCACCTAAAAGTTAATGCCAATCACAATGGTCAACATCCGTTGTGCCCCAGCAGGCAACACTCACTCATGATGCCTGTCCTTAATCAAGATGACTAACAAATCACAATAATAGCAGGTCATCTAGGAGAAAGAATGTGATTGTAAGCATGTTAACAGTCCTCACTGAAAAGATTGAAGAGCAGTAAATCTTCAGGGCTGCATGGAAAGACAATTGCTTCAAGGGAGCTACTCATTGTGCTATAATGGCTCAATACAAACCTACTACCTCCTCCAGCGGCTCATGATTCTTGGTCTTAGTTGATGGGATTTCAGATCAGTGCATGTTGTAAACAGCATGCCCTCTGCTTCATGGAACAAGTCACCACACCAAAAGTTGTATTGACTACCATGCTGATGATACTACACAGATTCATCTCTCACAGCTCAATACTGAGGCAACAAGCCCAAACTTTGGACCTTAACAGAGATTTTTTTAATTCCAAAGGGAGCAGGTGAATTTTCTCGAGGCCTTGGGAAAACCCCTTCAAGAATAGAAGCAACTCCAAATGCTTCAATACCTTCTAAGGGAGGCAGCATCTTACTCCCAATCTTGTTGGCATTGATGGGAAGAGCTTCATGACTTCATCCAAAAAGGAAACACTGCACACTTGTGGACCTGCCTGCAATATATTCTTATTCACGAAAATTGTTGCTATTAAGTATTGGCATGATGGATTGTTTTTCCAAAAGCTTTTGCTGTTAAACCACTTATTCGAAATACGCCCACCTGTGTCCATACCATGCAGTACTGCATTCATGGTGAAATGCGCTTGCTAGTGCTGAAAAAAGATTCATGAAGTGCTTTGCTAGATGCTGCTACTTTGTCTGACCTGGGTTTACGCCAAATCCGAATAAGAAGTGATTGTTTAATGGGGTAGATGGATCAACTGCCTGCCGCATATGGGGACAACCAGATCAAGAGAATCACAATACTTCACCATTACAAACCATACAGCAAGTTCTTTCTTCAATTCCTCACAGAAATGACACGAGAGAAATTGGTTGTACAATTTCCGAATCCTGTATATATCAAGGTACGTTTTACAAACTGCTTGCAGATCCTAATTACAGCAACTGCTTGTTGCACTCGCCTGCATGTACAGGACAGTTGCTTATACATGCCGACCACAGTCTTATTATACAAAGCTTCCAGGTTCTTGCGGCAATCAACTAAGTCAGAATATAAAGACTAATGGCCACTGAAACGACTTCATAGAAGAACATTGCACCCCCAAATTGCCGCATACGGGAAAAAGCGAGAACTTGAAGGAAGCATAACGTATACCTGGTGACGAAGAAGGTACGAGGTAAATATTATGCAGTAGACATTGTAACACAGGACACAGACGAAGGAAAGAAGGATCCTTACGGGGATTGGACCCGCTGTTGGAGAAGCGGCGTCCTCTTCTATGATCAAAGACACAAAACGAGGAAGAAGATTCTTCGTTGGACGTGGCGAACAATGTGATCACTTTCTTTGATAATGCTTGGAAGATGCTTATACATGGCCATGGCGGCGAAGATGATCTTCGTTCGATACAGAAAAATGTAGACGCTAGCGAATGATATATGATCAATATCGAGGATAATGCTCATATTTCGCCATGGCGGCGATAAGATATTCAGAAAAATGTCGAGACTGGATCAGTATCTCTGATGATGCTTATATTTGGCCATGGCGTCGAAGGAGACCGTTGGTACAGAGGAATGCGGAAGCTGGCGAACGATGGTGCTTATTGTTGTGATGGCCATGGCGGCGAACTCTCTTCCTTGGAAAAGGAACACAAAAAGATTTTCTGTTCAGAACTTTGATCCCTGCTACACAAGCACCGTGATACGGGAACTCTGAGAGAAAGAGAGAGAGAGAGAGAGAGAGAGAAGGGGGACTCGGGAGGCTGGAGCTGCAATCTCGGCCTAAGCTCGTCTATCAGCACATGCCATGCATTCACTTCGGAAACGTGTAGTCGCCACGTCTGCGCGCCCTGGGCTTTTGACTTTGTAATTCATTTAAATTAAAATTAAATTAAATTAAAAGACGGCTAATAAAATTGTTTTGGCTCTCATCACATGGGAGCCATGCTGCCACAATGCCATTACATCAACTATAAGAGCTACATCGCACAATGTGGCATTGATCCCACGATCCCTAGGAACTCACGCCCTCTATAAAGCATCTAGTTGTGCAGCAGTCTATAAGAGTCAAGACACTCAATGGTCTATAAGAGGTGAGTTAAAGAAGCACAAAAAAGTCACAAGGGTTGAAGTGCAACTTAGCTTAACTTGACTTCGCTTACTAGCTAGGCCCACTCACAAGTGCCTGCAAGTGTTTAAGTGCTACTTAGCTTGACTTGGCTTCTCTTACTAGCTAGGCCTACTCACAAGTGCCTTTTCTGTGACTTTGCCTAGTTGATGTAGCCCCTCTAAAAATGGAGGGACAACATTGACTGCTTAAAGTGAATAAGATGTGGCAATCGTACATTTGAAAAGTTGAGAAAGCAATAGTTTCTCTCTCCCCTCGTAGTGGACCAGACCATTCTCTCTCCTCATTGTCATTAACTTCTTTTTGTTAGGATAAAGTCTAGATAAGATAAGAATATGTGACATGTGGACAAAAGGATCCCATAGTTATCCTCGTTGTAAATATCCTAAATATTTAGAATAGGAACTCACCTACCTTATTTAATGTACCTACTATATATATAGCTACTAGCAATGCAATCAACAACTACATTTCACTCTACTTTCCATATTCTCTCTCTCTCTCTCTCTCTCTCTCTCTCTCTCTCTCTCTCTCTCTCTCTCATATATTGTGCACAGTGTCTTCTCATTTACTTATCCTCTAGTCTATGATTTTCACTGCATGGTATTAAAGCCCCATGTTCTAGTTCTTTAGCCTATCGTATCTTCTCTACTATCTCCAAAATCACAAATCGTTTATCTCCCTTTACTCTCATCACTCCAATGGCTCTCTTCAATGCCACTACCTCTTACAACTGCCCCATCAAGATCGACAAACTCAATGACAGCAAAACTATCAAGTCTAGAAGCTGAGGATGGAACTATACCTATCCCAAGCTAACCTTTGGAACATCATCAATGGCAAGGAAGAATTCCCTGAACAAGAAGGAGCAGACAAGGAATATTGGATGCAAAGAGATACAACAGTAAGGATGGAGATTCTTATCCATTGTGGAGATCGACAAGTGCAACTAGTAAGAACAATACCCATTGCAAAAGGTATGTGGGATTTCTTCAACAATATGTATAAAACACACAGATATTGTATATCAAATGACCATGCTCAGAAAGTTAGCCACAGCCACTATGCATGAATATCAATCTACCACTAAGTTCTTAGAGTAGTGGTGGTCCATGCTAGATGAAACCATAATATCTGGATTAGTCGTCTCTGAAGAACTACAAGCTATGCTTCTTCTCTCCTCTTTGCCACTATCTTGGAGAGCCTTTATCACCACTCAAACATCCACGGATAAACTCAACCTTCAACCTCTCATCAATAAAATCAAGCAAGGACAAGCTACCAGGGATACTCTTTTCATTTCTTCTACTCAAGGGTCCAAATCCCTAGCTATAACTACATATAACTCGAAAGATCTTCACAAAAGAGCTCACACCTTTCACCCAAAGTCTAAGTTTTCTCCTCGGTTGAACTTCAAAGGAGTCCTTAGCAATCCTCATAAACAAACCCAACTCTCATAAGCCATTTCAATCCTTATCCATTTCTAGAAATCCTCACTACCATCTCATATGCAATGTTTGTAAAAGACAAGGTCATATAGAAAAGGATTACCAGCAAAAAGATAGATTCAACAAAAATCACTCAAGAGGGTAAGCTCATTTTGTTAGCATTGGAAATTATGACACAAAAGATCAATCACACTACCATCATTAGATTAGCTCTACAAGTGTTTGGGTACCTCATCAAGACTCCAAAGAAGTATATACATGGTTCCTAGACTCTAGAGCTACTCATCATATGACCTTCTACAAAGAATGGTTGGTAAATTTTAAAGAGATGTCTACTCCACTCATTGTAGCCATGGGGGACAACAACAACTAGCAAGCTAAAGGCTACAATACCAGTCAAGTGGAGCTTCCATCCAACCACATAATCAAGGTACACAAAGTCTATTTTGTTTCTAATCTCAATAAAAATCTTCTAAGCATCAATGAGCTCGCTTCTCAAGCCTCTCTCGCTACTCACTTCTTCAAGGACCACTATATCTTGCAACTACTTTCACCTTCTCTCAAACTCACTCGTCCAAAATTAGGCAGCCTTTACACACTTGGCTACTCAATTCTTAAACCTCTTGCTAGTGCTTCCACTAATTCCACCTCACTCTCTAGCTCACCTCAAACTCTCTTCTATGGCACTTTTGACTCGGGTTCATGCCTCAACGTGTTCTCCAATAACTTACCCATAAGAAACTTCTCTTGGGCATCCCACCTTCTCTCTATCAACTTCCATTTTGTCAAGCATGTGCTCTAAGCAAAGCCACACACCTTCCCTACTCTAAATCTCATTCGATTACAACTCAACCCCTTCAATCAGTACATTTCGACATTTGTGGTTCTATCAAACCTGCATCACTCACTAGAGCAAAATATTTTATGATACTCATTGATGATTACTCTAGATATTCTATTGTATATTTTCTCACAAGGAAGTCACAAGTATTTTCAAAGTTCCAAGAATACAAAGAAACGATGGAGAATAAGAAAGAATTATGAATCAAGGCTCTATGGACGGGTAATGGAAGAGAGTACACATCCAATGAGTTTGAAGACTACTGCAAAGCCTTTGGATTTCATCATGAGCTTACTATATAGTATCATCCACAACAAAATGGAGTTGCTGAACATAAGAACCACACATTGCTAAATGTTGCAAGAGCTATGCTATTAGTGGCCCATCTTGATAAAGAATATTGGGAAGAAGCAGTTGCTACAACAACTTATCTTCAAAACAGGTTGTATTCTACCTCTCTTTACAATCACACTCCTTATGAATTATGGTTTGGCCACCCTCCTAACTTATCACATCTTCACTGGATATGGTGAGCCTTATGGTCATAAAGCCTACCAATTTTATGACCCAGAGAACAAAGTCTTTATCTATGGTAGAAGTGCTATCTTTAACGAACTTCATATTTTTTTGGCCTTCTCAACCACCACAAACTCTCAATCTCTTACTCTATATCCAATTACATCTTTGCAACCACATCTTCTAGTTCATCTCCTGCCAATCATACATCCAATTTTGGGCCATGCATCTTATCTACCCACCTCCCTCCTCATAGGACCTCCAACTCACTTGTCACATGGGGCAACACTCTAAACCAAAAAGAATTAAAAACCCCTAGTCAAATAACTAATAGCCAAAATATATTGTCTCCTTTCTCTAGCTCACGACCTGTAGGAAAACAAATTTTAGCATAGACTTCACCGCCTTCTTCTCCTCTCCATCGATGCCTAATCCTCCTTATCACCATCATAATGTAGCAAGGAAACCTCTTCAATATCTCTAGCCTGAACCATGCCACTCATAGTGTGCAAACCAACTCCAATCCACCATACAAATGGTGCCTGATACTTCACGCCAATAATCCATGACTCCAGACTACAACATGTCTACTTCCCAGTGCTCTTTCTAGCTCAGATCTCATCCACAAATCCATCCCCAAATCCCTGCAAAAATAGCTCATTAGCTGCACATTCAAACTTCCCTTCATTTCAGTTCAATGAGAGTTCAATAATGGTCCTCAGAATGCAGAAATACCAACAAACCATACCCAACAAGCAGTCGTCACAAACTTATCTACTCCATCCTCATCGTCTTCAGCTCCCTAGTAATCCCCTATGTCATCTTCCACTCCTGAGAAACTCCATTCAACAATAGTAGGGAATCAAGGAAGAAAATCCACCTCTAACTCTATCACAAATCTTCCCAGGTCAGCAAGGATAACTACAATGTCTTCAACCTACAACAATTCACCTCCTACTGCTCTCATTGTCACTCGTCTTAAACCTCCATGTCTCATATCCTCCTCCAAGCCCATTACTTTTTTCAACTCCTTTGGCTCCGAAGATGATGAAGTCATGCTCTTAACCACTCCATGCTACAAGAGCTTGGACGACCTCTATGTCCAAGTTGATACTGTAGTTGGACAAGCAAGAAATCCACTTCACGACAGCATTCCCAAGCCACCACATTGTCCTTCCATCGCTCAAGTATTCCAAAGTCACAAAGCTCCTTATTGGCAAGTTGCCATGCTTGAAGAATACAAGGCTCTTCTTCAAAACCACACTTGGACATTGATCCCTCTTCCTCCTAGGCAATCAATAATCAGCTACAAATGGGTGCTTTGAAAAAAGCTCAAATAAGGTGGTACCATTGACAATTATAAAGTTTGCTTGGTAGCTCACGTTTTCCAAGAGATAGAATACCTCCACTATGGAAGCACGTTCTCTCCAATTCTCTTCATGACTTCTTTATGGGTATTAATTTCCATGGCTGCTCATTTCAAATTACTTTTGCATCGTATCGATATCAAAATTGATTTCCTGCATGGTCACTTAGAAGAAAAAATTTATATGTCCCAGCGTCCTAATTTTGTGGATCCTAAATTTCCTACCCATGTTTGTCTTTTATATAAAGCTCTATATGGCTTGAAACAAGCACCAAAGCAATGGTACACTAGCATTCATCTCTCTCTCATACATTGTGCATAATGTCTTCTCATCTACTTATCATCTAGTCCATGCTTTTTACCACACCTTTAAATGGTGATGCTATGATATCCTTCATAAATGAGGGATTGTGGTAGACCTACCAGTTCCACCAAATGGTTCAATAATTCCAAGTCCCTCATCTATGATACCCTTCATAAGATGAGGGATTGAGGTAGACCCACCAGTTACACCAAATGGTTCAACAATTCCAAGTCCTAATGCACATGATGCCCAATTTATTTGGCTAGAAGGATGAAAAAGCTAAATGAAAAAGGTGGTTTTCAAAAAGTTTTAAACTAGCACTCTACCTAAAACCATTGTTTTCCTACTTAAAAAGGGAAGGAAGTCGTGCATTTGCCTACATCCATGTGTGTGTGTGTGTGCACGCACGTGTGCGTATGCCTCTCTCTCTCAAATTGTTGTAGCCTGCATGCACTTTAATAGCGGTGGAGGCAAAATATTTAGCTCCATCAATCACTCCGACAAAAGTGCAGAATCCCACAGCCATGGTGGAGGATCCTGAAACTACTATGTTGGTGGAGGAGGTAGCATGTGTGCTCGACACATGGTAGCCTCCTATGCTAAAACTTTCAAGTTTCATGCTTAACACAATTCTTCCCTGTGGTAATTGGGGGAGGAAGTGTGTTACTGTGGTCAACCCACCATGCCAAAAAAGGGTCTACCATAATGACTCTTTTTGCCAAATAGTCTATCATGTGCAAGGGGTAATATGTGACTGTGGGACTTACCAGGCACTCGCCACATTTGCTTAAGTCAATTGACTTCTTGAGCAAGCTATAGCTCTAACCTAAGTTTTGACATGCAAAGTGGGGATAGCAACTCGGGCATGCTTGAGTTCATCCTTGCACACACATGCCATTGGAACTAGAGACTTTGCATCGAGCCTCCACCATTGACAACCATGTATTTCATATTGTTCATGACCAGTATTCTACTCATATGTCAGTTTCTTAGCTTTGAATGATTGCAAAGTACATTTTTTTCAATCCTATGAACATTGCAGTTCTCTCCTCTATAAATTTTTGTTGTGTATCCTTATGGTTCTCTCTCTCTCTCTCTCTCTCTCTCTCTCTCTAAATGGGTAATTGTACTAATTATGAAGAATGTACAAGAATCACATAGCTACCAAGGAATTACACAATGTGATTGAAGAAATGGCAGGACACACTACTAAAAGGTAATAGGCTTTCATGCACAACCGATTTAAGAGGAAAATAGCAAGTGCCACTCACGTGACTAGTGGCATTGCTTAAGAAACAACTTTGTTGAATAAGCAATGGCTAGGACAACATGGAGCTTATACAATGATAATAGATGACACATAAGAAATACATTTTGAGCGTCTCTTCATCCATTGTTTAAGTAATGACTTTTGATGATCCTTACACCGATGCTAGCAAACTCAATGTTATCACTTGAGTGATGTGTATGCTTATGTAATATGTGTTTAAAAACTCTCATTCCCGTCTTTTGTCCTACATTTGTTGCACCTTTATAATGCTCTCCATTACAAGCATCGATGCTCATTCTCGCTCAACCTTCACTATGCTTCTCTCCAATTGTAAGTGTCCTAAAGGTAAGCTTTCTCCTTGCCTCTCTCTATTTCTCTCAATCTATCCACAATAGAGAGAGAGAGAGAGAGAGAGAGAGAGAGAGAGAGAGAGAGAGAGAGAGAGAGAGAGAGAGAGAGAGAGAGAGAGAGAGAGAGAGAGAGAGAGAGAGAGAGAGAGAGAGAGAGAGAGAGGAGTCCTTATACTCAATATAAAGAGGCAGTTCTATGATGAGTGTTCCCTTATCCAAAAAGGCTAGGAGATTACCTTTGTGCATGGACAACAATACATAATTATGGCCAAAACCATGGGTCCAAGATCCGAGATAAGATACAAGAGCTTTGAGCTTAACTTCCATGATTATTACGACCAATAATCAATTGCACTCCGATCCCCTAGACCAATGTATAAGCTAGTTCTATTCTACCAAATTGAGAGTCACATTCTAGTAGCTGTGGGAGCCTCGCTCAACCGCCAAGACCCATGGATTGCTTATTACTCAAGCATTTCAAGCCGAATGATAATGGCTACCTCTCACATAGCCATATGCACTCTTAACCTTACAAGTGTAGTGAGCTTACCTCAATGCCTGATCGAGTACCCTCCTCTCTCAAGCACACTAGTACCTCCACGATCCGAGCTACAAGCTCAAGCAAGCTCAATCCTCCACCTCCAAGCTCCATGCTCCATAGTCGCGTGTGCAAGACAAGAGAAGAGAAGAGAAAAGAAGAAGAGAGGAGAAGATGGAGAGCTTCTCCACCACAGTCCCTCACCCTCACACACTCACTCCCTCACACTCTCACACTCCCTCTCTCAAGCACAAGCACAAGCAATCAAAAAGAAGAATAAGAGCCACTTTTGCCACACACCAAGAATGAGCTTCTCTATTCACTTTTTGGCTTTTATGCATGCCCTCATCGCTTTGGGCACCCATCCCCTTTTTTACATGACCAATGAGCTTGCCAAGGTCTTCTTTCCTTATTTCCTTCTATTTACATTATGCCTTGACCTATGCCTGTCCACTCTTTACAACTTGGACAGGAGGGAGCCTAGTGCTCTTTTATAAAAATTTTGGGGCATCTTTACATTTTAAGATGTGCCTTTGCCTTTGCCTTTGCCTAGACTTTTAAGATTGCCCTTTCCCTTTTGGCCTTTTTTCCTCATATCCTTTTGTTGGATTGCCTTTTGCTGCTTTGCTCCACATTTTTGAATATTCTCAAATTTTCTTCACTTTCTTTTTCTATGTCTTGCACTGAGGTTAACATTACCCTCTCCTAGTCGAGTGCTAGTCCCATGGCACTTGCGGGACTTTGTAGATGAGGGCTAGGATGATTGAAGGGTGGTTATGTGAGTTGATGATGGGGCCTTTGTGGGGATTGGACATGGGAGAGAAGCATATCGAAATGGTGGCAATTGTGGAGACTGAGGCTATATTGAGTGAGTGTCGCGGGCCTTGAAGTCAATGGTTAGGCACAGGTTGTGGAATTCACCTAAAAAAAGAAAAGAGAGTGCACTACCTGGGGGCGTGCCTACCTCATAGTGATCTACATTGTGTTCGTGCCAATGGAACTGGAGCTGGTTCAAATAGCCTACGATGTTGTCCACGCTTGAGGACCTTGTTTGTGTATAGGGAAAGTGCGGTGAGTGTAGCTTAGGGAGATATGTCAAGTGTGACCTCCCTAGGTGTGTCCTGCCCTTGATGTGCCCTAAGCATGAAGTGGGGGCAAAAGGGTTAGGGGGTTAGGAATGGAGCCGGAACGGAGCCGGCTGACTAAGGCCACAAGATGTGCCTAACTTAAGGACCCCTAGGTGCAGTGATTGTGGCACTCATCAAGTGAGGTGTGTTTTCCTGCTTTCCACTTGATTTTCTTTTCTTTCCTTGCTCTTGTCCTTCTTCTTTTTTCTTTTCTTTTTCTATTTCTTTTTCTTGTCTCCTTTTTATTTCCTTTTTTGCTTTTTTTTATAAAAAATGTGCACGAGGAACTAGTCCTCGTATTCATGTTCTCGGGAGCGGAGGATACTAGGGGCTTAAGTGATTTACTAAGGAAGTTCTTACCCTGCATTTGTCCTTTAGATTCATATGTACATTCAGAGGGGTCGTTGACAAAAATGGATGACTACACCTAGTGAATCAGTTGTCATTCATGTCCTCTAGTAAGGCCATGCAAAAGGATGGGAGGAGGGTGGCTCTCATCATGAGCCTGGCCATAGCGCAGCTATCTATGTCAACATTCAAATAAAAAAATAGGGACAGTAGGAAGTATTCGTGAGAGGTAGGCTGTTTCTTAAGCACAACTCTAAGTAGCCTAAGGTAGTTACAGGTTGTCATAAAAGCAGGATCGGGTCAAGAAGAGAATTTGCTAAGGAAATGGGAGATGGAGGGCCCTAGGTCATCTTTGGAGAATATGAGGGCTTCCTCAGGCTTAGTAGCATTTGCATTATAGATTTTAGGAAAGTCATAATGATCATGGATGTCGCGGTTAAAGTCCATCCCTACCCTTCTTGGATACGACATGTATGTGGGGTTGTTTCTCTCGTAAGGTACGATGCTGCAAAATGACATCCATGCATCCACATTCCCATCCCAATTCTCTGCCTCCACTTCGACTGTGACTTGTACCCTTTGACAGTCTTGGTCACCTCCATGACTTTGTCTTCCCAATAGTCCTATGTCTATGTCCCCCCATAGCATTGGATTCTTCTCTTTTTCTACGCTCCACTGATCCCCAAGCCTCTGCCCATGCTTATCACTTCCTCTACCACTTTAGGGGATAATACTCAGCTCAGTGTGGGTGGGTATTAGAAGGTAAATTCGAAGGGCTTGCATTTGTTTTCCCATTGTTCCCACTTTGTGAGTTCTAGGTTCCAGTTGACCGAAAAACATTCCTTTTTTTGTAGAAGGGGGGCTTTTGGAATTGCTAAGGGTCGTGCCCTTAGTCTTCTTCGTGCTTGTTCCAACATCTTCTTCTTTCTTTTCTAACCTATGCTTTCCTTTCTGTAGTTTCATCCTTGGGTGGCACTCCTTGTTGCTGAGCTTCTGGTCTTAGAGAGGGTAGTTGGGGGACGTGTTCCTTGTCTTGTTGCCTCACTTCAAAATCCTACCCCACTTCAGGTACTGTATCTGTTGCTCTTCTTCTCTCACTAGCTCTTGTGGTCCCTACTCCTCCGCACACCCTAGCCATTCCATCTCTTGGATTGTTAGTCTTGCCCTTAGTAGGTACTCCCTTTTCTCTCGTTGGCTTAGGTTTGGTTCTGCTTCGTGAGATTGGATACACAAGCCGTGCCTTATGGCCATGTGGGTAATCTCCAACTTTGACATCTAAGCTTACCAATGCAAAGAGAAATGAAGAAAATAATGATATAAACTTCATTAAAAGAGTGATTGATTTACATCAACAACCAATTGTTGTGGGATATAAAATGATAAATAATGAGATTTCTAAAATATCAAAGATTACAAGCATTATCTCTAGTATTTGAGAAATATCTAAGGTTAATCAGAACCGCATGCATTTGGTGAGGTGAAAGTGAAACATGAGCATCAACCCACTTGGAAAAGTAGCCCTACATTTGAGGAAAATTTTCATGTAGTATCTTTTTGAAAGGCTATTTTATATGAGATGATGTCTCACAACTACTCATATATTTCAGAAGAACTAGTCCTACATTTGAGGAATGATATATAGTGCAATTTCTAAAATATCAAAGATTGCAAGCATCATCCTTAGAATTTGAATAATGTCTAAGATTAATCAAAACCACACTTCTTCCTTAAGGTTTCAACAGCCTCCTCCTCTTCTGGATGCATGACATCTAAGATGGTGCTGAGGAAGGCGCGTTACTGGGCTTCCATGCTCATCTTTATGGCCTCTTCCTTGCTTTCTGCCAACACTCTATTGCCTTTAGCATGGGCTAGATGGCCTGCCAGTTCTCTCACTCTTCCCTCACTTTTGGTGATTCATTCTTCTGCTTTTCACTTCATTTTCTCTAGGCTTTCATTCTACCTTTGTGCTAAGGCCGCCATCCTCGGCTCTAGCTCATTCCACCTCTAGACTGCTTCTTCTTTCTCTTCTCCATGTGCTCAATTTCCCTCTTTAGTCTTCCCTGCTCTTCCAACTCTATTAGTAACCTATACTCCATTTTCTCCATATCTCTTCAATGCTCTTCCTCTCTCTGAGCTTTTTCTGCGTCCACTACCTCCAATTTATTTGTTGCCTCTTCTATCCTCTTCAACTGCTCTCTCAATTCTTCATGTTGCACGAGGATGAGCTTGTACTCCCTTTGCAACCCTATCAGTTCTTGTTGTTCTTCTTTGAGCTTTCCTTGCCAATTATCTTCTTCCTTCTCCTTTGCCTTGAGCTCTTCCTTTAGCTCGTAAATTTCTTTTTGGTATTCTGCTACCTGGTGAGTCCTTTCCAACTAGAAGGCTGCCAATGCTTCTCTTTTAGCTTCCAATTCAACTACCACCATTTTCTTCTCCTTCTTTGCCCTATCCAATTGTGCAAGAAGCTCTTTGACATACTTTTTGTAGCCCATGGACGATGGCAATGCTGTAGGTATGGTCATTGTAGATGCCTCGATCCTCTACTTTTTGGGGCCTTGCCTAGATTCAACATCTAGAGATGCCGATCTCTTCGTTCCAGTCACATCAGAGCTCCCCCACTTGAATTTGGGGCTATTTCTTGCACCTTATTCACTAGGTATTGCACCCAGGCCATGAGGTTGCTTGCATCCACTGTGCTAGTGATGCCTTGGGTGGTTGTGGAAGTTACAGGTTGGGGCACTAGAGCAGATGGGATTGAATATAGTAGGCCCTTGCCTTTTGCCATTGGCGGTGGTTCAATCTTTGGCACTTTGGTACTGGTGCTTGGGCCTTCTTCCCTTGGTGAACTCATCACAGGTAACTCCTCCTCCCTCGAGGGCTATTCCACCGACGTAATGGCTTGAGCTAAATCTTCCTCTTCCTTCCTATGCATCTCTTCCACCTCTGCCTATGCTTTCCTCCTTCGCTCTTCTTTAGACCTCCTTGACTATGCCTCCACTCTGTGCAATTTGGCCTTTTCTTTCTTAGTCATTATTTCCCTGGTCTCTTGCTGCTGCTTTTGAGGGGCCATCTTCTTTGGCCTCCTAGGCCCTCCTTGGCCAGATGGTACCTTCAGTTCTCTACCCTCACTCACTGTCCTTTCGCTTGATTGCTCCTGCTCCTAGGGTGGTGACATTTTAGATGTATCCCCCACTTCATCTTCATCTTTCGCCTCTCCCACAGCCTCTTGCATTATAGTGGTCAACACCCTGTCAAACCCTATGATTGATGCTTTTGATGACGATTTCTTTCTTGATGTCCCCGCCGTTGTGGAAGCCAGAGACTCCCCACCTGCTAGTCTTGTCCTTGTGGCTAGTGCCTTTGCCAAAGCTTCAATGGTTTTTTGCACGTAGTTGTTCCAATTCACCTCATCTAGGGACTTAGCTACAAGGCTCTCTGATAGGGGAACTCCAATTCTACTCATCAAGGCATTGTACCTTTGGCTAGAGAGCAGGGCATGGATCACCTTTGCTTGCAACTTGACTTTAGGATCTAGAATGTCAGTTAGGCTAATGCCATCAATTGGTGTGGACTAGGGCTTTGTCCAACCCTAGCATGCCGTAGATGTCCCACTTAGTCGCCTCTTGACTTTGTTGACTAGGCCCAATGCATTTTCCACCACTTCTAGGTTCAATTCCACCTCGACCCTATGGGGTTCTTCTCCTTGTCACATTGTTACACTATTGTGGTTCCTATTAGCATCAAAGGTCCATATGAACTCTACACACATGCTAAAGTCTGCAGCTTGTCCAACCTTGTCCACATACTTTCCCAGGTTACACTGGTTGACAAGTCGCTTCACGGTCGGTGCTTCCATGACCATGTCATCCAAGTTCATGATGTTCCTGAACTTGAATTGGTTGAAGGCCCTGATTTTTGCCGTTAGGCTGTACTTTGCATGTTCTTCTTCTATGAATGAAAGCTTGGCTTTGTCTTGTCTTGTCATCGTAGATTCTTGCCACAATGCCACTGCTTACCATTAGTTTTCTTGAGTTAACTCTTGTGAACCGATAAGTAGATGCAATGAATGTAAGTTATGGAAATGTGAAGTGCTTAAGTACATAATAAATACTTTTGCTTCAAATAATTCCACGCAATCCAAAAGAAATGATGACAATTTTCCTCAATCATAAGTTGGTTTTTGTTCCTTTAAACATTGGTTGAGGTTTGAGACGTGTTTTCTTTCCCACCTTACCCCCTCCGCCCTTGGGAATGATGTGAATCCTTCCTAGGATTGGAGAATGAAGGGTTAAGGGTATTAAGCATAGGGTTGTAGCGCTTCACTTTGTGTTAGCCAGGCGTAGAAGTGTGGGTTATACTCGAAATGAACATGATGGTCCATGTCATGAGGTCTAATGCCTACATGTGTAATGTAGGTTAGGCCATCAGTTAGGAAGTCATCAGAGTTGATCATGCTAGCAATGTGTAACTCTTCCTCGGTACGGACTCAATCTAAATAGGGGTGAGCCATGTTATGATCTTATAAGGGTTGATTGTGAGTCATGGCCAATACTCTAAAGGAGGTAGGAGCTACATAATTAGGGTCATACTCAGAGGTTTTGATGGCACATCTCTGCTTGGCATTGGTCATGATTGGGTAGCCCTCTTATTCCCATTGAAGACGAAGAGCATACCATTTGCATAGGAAGGAGGAGTTAGTGACGGCCAGCCATTTAAGTTCTTCTAGATCTTGGTTTGTGGCAGAGACTTTGCTCTTGCTATAGGAGGTGATTAGGTCTACGAGCTTGGTCGTGAGAAATCTCAGTGGGTGATCAATTTCTCGGCTACCATGGGGACTTAAATGAACATGAACTTGCATTCTTCCCAAGTACATGGCATCATGTGTACATCACTTTTGCTAAAGGCTCATCTAGGAGGCCTAGGTCCAACGGTTTGTAGCTTTTAGCGAGCATTTTGAAGGTAGCATCCAAAGTGCCTAATGCATGTGACCAAGTCATCCCCCATGTTTGTAGCTAGATCATAGGCCACTGTAAGAACAGATCTCCACTCATAAGAGGGTTTAAGGCATTTAGGAGGTTGGGGTTTGATTGGGCTGGATAGCAAAGCAAGTGGTGCTTGTCGCTTTAACTGATCCTTAGGGTGTGGGCTAGCCACTTGTGTGAGAGGCTTGGTTTGGTGCTCACAGGTTGTATTGCTTACTCGTTTTGAAGCCATTGAGGCGCTAGCAACGTTAGGTTGGGTTAGTTTAGGAACAACTAGTTATTTTTTTGGTTAGTAGACATGTTGAAGTTCGACGGGTTTGGGCTTTGACTCCAGCTATTTAGCAGGTTTAGTTGGCTCACTAGTCTTTGAAGATGCTACTCTTGGTCTTAGGCACCCAAATCCAATTGTTGCCCTCATAGTAGCCTTGTGTGCGGAATAAGGCTGTAGGTACCCATCTTGGCTTGACTGTTTGTCGAGTTCTAGAACACCAACCATGTCTCCTACGCTTAGGGTGTGATGTTCAAGAGTTATGGGTACTTGTGGTTTAGCTCTTAGATGGCAGTGATTGGCATTTAGGTACCCATTCTAGTTGTTGTTTAGTGGTCTTGGTTGTGTTTTCCTTGAGTTGTGATTGGTTGGACTTGATAGGGTGAGACAATGCTAGATACTACTATTGGTGGTGCTGCGGGCTTAGGCGAAGCCACATTGCCCTTGTTGAAGGCCATTACTATGCTCATAGTGCCAGTGGCAAGGTGAATGCACTGCAAGTCGTTGTTGATGTTGCAATGTGTTTGCTTCTTAAAAGCACGTCTTAGCAATGATTCCTTACCTGTAGCCTTGGTATTAGGTAGCACATAGAAAATCATGGCATGCTTTTAGTCTCAATAGAGATCACTACTTTGCATTTCCCTAGTAGAGGGTAGGATTGTTCCTCAAATGGGTTGAGCTTAGCATTCGTGACCTGCAAGTGGGGCTGACTAATGAGAGTCCAATGCTTGTGAGTAAGAATGTTGAAGTCATCTCCCTAATCAATGAGCGCATCAAAAGTGCATGTCTTTTGAGAGTAGCGCTATGATTCGTAGATAAGCACATTCTACTATCTTCTCGTTCGTATCCTTGATTTCTGTGATGGTGGCTACTCTCACGTTGACGAGCACCTGTAACATGGGCATCTTGTTCAATGGATGGGTTGCGGGGTACTACTTCTTGAGACGGCTGCCGTTAAAGAAGCCTATGCCCTCTCCCTCTAAAGTTTCAAGCTCTACATTGCATGTTCGTGACTAATATTGCAGACTCTAAAAGGCCCTAATCCTTTGAATTTCATCTTCTGCTTATGGGCCTTCATTGTGTATAGCAATATTAGGTCCCTTGCTTGAAGTCAGGCTATTTGACATTCTTGTCAAACTAACTCTTGCATCTTGCCTTCTCACAGTTTAGCGCATGAGTAGCTATGAGTCGTGTCTCCGGAGAGATGCTCCAGCTCTACTAAGCATTCAGTCCATGTTTCTTTCCCTTCCTATCACTCTTGTAATGCCACTCTCAAGCTAGGGTTGAAAAACTCTACCAGCAAAATCACTTCGGTCCCGTAGGTCAACTTGAAGGGTCTCTACCCAACTGCTGTCCTATAGGCCCATAGTGCTACTATGAGTTTGTTATCCTAGTCACTGCGTGAGGTTGAGACTACCTTAGTCAGGACGTTCACTAGGATCTTCTTCATGGACTCCACTTGACTGTTAGCTTGAGGGTAGTAGGGTGATGATTTTCTATGGATGATCAAGAAGGTTGAAAGCAAGTGGGCAATCACTTCATTAATGAAATGAGTGCGTTGATCGCTAACTAGTTCGATGGGGCAGCCGAATTGTGAGATCACTTGCTCCCAAAGGAACTTAGCTGTGGTTCTAGCATCATTCTTTCTCGTGGCTTGAGCCTTGTCCCATTTTGTAAGGTAATTCGTTGGTTGCCACAATGATGTATTTGGCTTGGGAGTACTATGCTGTGGAGCTAATTGGCCCAATGAAGTCAATGTCCCATTTTTTGAATGGTTGGCATGCTATGGCCGGGGTCAACTCCATTT
The DNA here is from genome assembly GCF_053477565.2 of Lygodium microphyllum. Classification (NCBI taxonomy): domain Eukaryota; kingdom Viridiplantae; phylum Streptophyta; class Polypodiopsida; order Schizaeales; family Lygodiaceae; genus Lygodium; species Lygodium microphyllum. The sequence goes on along the minus strand of NC_141143.1, from coordinate 6,420,221 downwards.
TGTCCTTATGAATAGGAACCTTAGTCCTTTGATACTTGTCACAATGCTTTATGAATTTAATAGCAAGAGCAATAGGGTGGGCCACCATAGTTGAGATTGTAGCACCTTGCAAGCCATAGTATCTCCACTGAAGTTTCGTCCACCAGCAATTCCACCATGCGCTTCCATTAGCACATCATGCATTTCATGCTCACATACACATCTATGCAACGGGCTGTCTTGCTCTAACCTATAGTGTTGGTTGGTAATCAATTTGATAGGGTTGAATCTTAAGGATAAGAGGCCTTAGCCTTGCCTTCTCAATAGGTCTCTCTGGTAGTCCATATTCTAGGATTTGGACTATGTCATTAGCCCAATAAGGTGTCAAGTCGGCTCTGAACAAATCCTTCTCAGTAGACACACTAAAAAGGTGTTCATCAGGTAGGTCATCTGCAACCACAAAAAAATCAAACTCTAAAATCAAAAGTAACCATTGAGCTATGCGTCCAGTATAGCACAAGGTTGTTGACAAGATAAAGCAAGGATTGATTGTCAACAAAGAAGGTAAAGGGTGTGGCCAAAAGATAATGCCGAAACTTCTTTACAACAAATACCATGGCCAAACCTTCCCTCTCCATTGTGGAGTAGTTCATCTCCGTATTCGTGAATTGTCTACTAGCAAAGCTCACTGGATAGTCAAGGTTATGCTTACCAAGCTGGCACAAAATGGCAAACTTTGATGCATCAATATGCACATGGAATGTTATGTTCTAGTCTGGGGCTCGTTAAATTGGTGTGGTAGTGAGAGTCTTTTTCAACTCCTCATAAGCATGTTGGCACTCTTCAATCCACTCAAATACAATCAATAACTTGTAGAGTGGTCTAGCAATCAATGTGTAGTTCAGAACGAAGCACCGATAGTACCTTCTGTGTCCTAGGAAGCACTGAACTCCCTTACAGTTGGTTGGTGGTGGTAAGTCGATAATAACCCTGATCTTCAAGCAGTCAGTGCGCCAATGCCATTCTTGGACACCACGTGTGCCCTAAGATACATCCGTGTTTTGCCCAAAATCGGCACTTTAGGGGGTTTAAAGAGAGACTATAGATCCTACATCATTCAAAGACTGCAAGAAGATTATCTAGGTGTTCTTTCCAGCTAGAGTGCATGTACAGATTGTCAATGAATAATTCTAGCTCTTGCCTAAGCATATCCTTAAAGATGGTGCACATTAGATGATGAAAGGAAACAAGAGCATTCATAAGTCCAAATGGCATGATTATGTATGTGAATACATCCCACTCCGTGGCGAGCACTGTCTTATGCATGTCATTGGGGTATACTTGGACTTGGTTGTAACATGAGAAGTCGTCCAGGAAATTGTAGGCCTCTTTCCCTACTACTCTCCCAAGCAATGCTCCATATAAGGCAACATGTAATTATCTCTCTTAGTCATGACATTGACTTTCTTGTAGTTCACGCATTCTCAAATTTTTCTGTTCTTCTTCAAGATGATCACAATGGGTGACACCCACTCCGTGTGCTCAATCTCGTGGATGAATCCTACCTTCAATAGCCTATCAATCTCTTCCTTCATGGTATGAGCATGCTTTGGATTCATTGGGTAAGGTTGTTGCTTTGCTAGCATTGCGTCAGGAGTCATTGGGATGTTATGTGTTACGACCCTCGGATTGACTCCTTTGAGTTCGTGTAAGGACCAAGCGAATACGTCTATGTGCTCTCACAAGAGAGCAATAAGATCGGCCTCTTCTTGCTCAGTTAGGTTCTCAGCTATAGACACAGGTTGAGGCTTCTCCCCTTGCCTTGCCAAGTCAAGTTCCTTGACTTTGGCAGGTCCTTCTATAGATTCACTCGTCTGTCCTTGTCTTTTTGTGCCCAACAAGATCATTACCCTGGCCCTTTCTTGAATTTAGTGAAACACTTTGGTAGGTCTTGGGGATTCTTTTGTTGTTCAACTTCCATCTCTTTTGTTTGTCCTCCCTTTCCCTCCTTCAATTGTCTGTGCCTTAGGTGGACTAGTAGGTCCCATTGGTGTGTCTGGTTTTAAGAGGTCGGGGTACCTTTGGGTCACTCTCAGAGCTTACCTCCGATTGCGAGTTGAACTCACAACCCGTGCTAGAGAATAGAGTTTCCCTGGTGGTCACAATTCTGAGGTTGACTACATCTTAAAGAGAGGTGCAACACTCGGTTGGACTAGCCCTGCTTGTTCGTAGTCCATCACACCTAACTGATCTAACCAAGTGCAATCGCATTTGGGTCAGATGACTCCTCTTTTAGTTATAATTGCATTGGCTCTCTGTGGCTTATTGCAAGCAACTTGAACATGCAAAAGGATATGCTTACAAGAGTCTTTGAGGAGGCCATACGGGTAGATGACTTGCATAGGGAGAGAAGCTCTCAGCTACGCAGTAAGATAACAAGGCATTTAGGAACCTCAAGATAGCTACAACAACTAGTGAACGAGCAGCCCCCAATGAATAAGAAAAAGAGAAGAGTGTTGACCAGGCCTAAGCTATAGCTGACCTAAAATTGGTGGAGCTAGCAAGAGCTAGCCAAATTACAAGATTCAATATGTCTCTTACACATATTTTTCTGCTTCCAGTGAAATTATGAGGTTTATTTGTGAGGAAATTACACATATTTGTTTCTTGATCAAAAGCTAGAATATAAAACATCCACAATAAAGCACTAAAAATCTCACAATCTTACTTTTCTTGTTTCCTATTACAAAATGGAATACACCACATTTGTTGATCATTTTTCATTGAAAACTAAGCACCACACTCTCATAACTAACTTTTGTCTAAATATAAAATTTGGCTGAAAAGGGGCTCTTGAATGATAAGAGAGAATGAATTTGAGTTTTTGGACAATATTAAAAAGGCAAAATGAGATTTCAAAGATGAAGAGAAAAGAGGATTATTTTGCCATTCTTCTCCTCACTTTTCCTTGTATTAAGGAGGAGATAGGTGTAGCTAAAAGACACAATTGAGAGTTTGTTTTTTTCTACTAAGAAGTTGTGTTAACATGTCTAATTAATAAATATGTTTTTATATGTCCAGTATGACATGGAAGAACTAATTATTAAAAACCAAAAGTACATCTTTGAGTGAAGTAGGTGGGTAAATTCTCACGGGTTTATCCTATAGAAAGGTGGTCTCAATTAGCCCCCCGAGAAGTTTCCTATAAGTTCATTATATTATGAAAGTATAGAAAAAGCATTGACCATCCTAGAAGTGTCATCCTAGAACCTCGTTTTAGGAGACTAAAGTGAGACTTTACCCTATGGTAGAAAGGTCAACATATTCTAGAATCTCCCCCTCACTCTCGGTTAACCCTCAAAAGAACAAGGTGGAAAATCCGAAAAATCTAAAGCAAAAGACAAGGCCAAGCATGTTGGGGTAAAAGGCCCTTGGGCCTGCTCGTGTACAGTCACCGCCCATATTCTTTATTCATATATATATATATATATATATATATATATATATATATATATATATATATATATATATATATATATATATATATATATGAAAGTGCAATAAGGCTGTCATAACATTTGTTGACAACACCTACATTGTGTGTGCTCTTCTCTCCTACGTCTCCTGCATCCCTTTCAATTGGTATCAGAGCAGGTCCTTCGCGAGCGCTTCCCGGTCTTCCCCAGCATCTACATGAGGTATGAGTTTGTTCTCAGCCATTCTTTGACATGAACTGTAGGGTTTCATGAAGAGACAGCCATATTTTCCATCATTGAAGCTTGTTCGCTTCACCTCTTGCTTGGACTTGTTCTAGGCTTGTGTAGGCCTATTGTAGGCCTTCATTGGGCTCTTGCTTAGCCCCTACCCACCCTAATTTGGTCTCTCAAGTACAGCAGCATGCTCATGTTTTATTTGTGCATGTTTGCAAAAATGGCTCAAAAATCACTCTTTTTCTCATATCTCGGGCAACCCGATTCAAGCAAGGTAAGAGTCTAAGTTGGGGTTTTGGCATGCTCTAGACACGATGGTGATGTCGAATTTCACCAAATTTTGATGACAAAATATTCTGCAACAGATTTTAGGTCTGAGACATCATGTATTTGTATGCCTATGGCTTATGTAATGCTTCTACTGATGTCTATTGATACCAGATCACTTGTGGATGTTATGCCTCTTATGTGAGACGCATTTGGAGTTGATTTAGCTCAGCCATTGACTATTTTGAATAGTTTCAGATCTGTCCAAAACAGGGCAGCCACCTGTTACTTCAATTTCATGCTTACAGGTCTTGGCATTTGATGTCTGATTATGCCTGGTTGGTGCCTACATGTCAGGGAATTATGCCTAGAGTTGGCACTTGATTTGAGCTTGGTTTGAGCATTATTTTTCTCAGTTTTGGACCGTTATTTGTTGCTGAAAACTTTAGGGCTAAAGCTATTTATGCTACAGTTGGGTTATGCCTATTGGTCTCACGGGGTGCTCCTAGCTACTTAGTATGATGTCACGATGTATTTGGACTATGCCACATGTCTTGTTTATGCTTCGGAATTATTTTGAGCTGAGATTAGAGCTCTTGACTATCACTTCTTTGCAGCTGGCATTTCATCTATGATATGGTTTATGCCTAGGCTACCCAATACGGATTATGATGTCTTGGTGAATGCTTTATGCTTTGGCTGTGGATGGTAGTTGTTTGAGCTCATCTTGACATTCATTTGAGTATTCCCTTGAGCAGTTAGACATTGACTTGGCTTTTTCTGTTATAACTTGGCTTTTTTCGTTACGACCTTGGATGCTATATGGGATTTGATGCTCTTATTATGGATCTTGGCTATTACTTGGATGCATTTACAGGTATTGAGCAGTGAACTACTCCCTTGTTTTGGTAATTGCCTATTGAATATGATTGCTTGTTTGCATTTGATATATGGGATACTTACTGATCAGTGAACTTGGATAGTGCTTGAGATTTACAGTTATGGCCGCCTTGCTTCTTTGTTGTATGGCATCTATGCTATTTGGGATGCTATTGCCCGTGTATGTCAGGGAGTAGTTGATCTTTATGGCCACCCGTGTATGCACATGGTCTGCTACTATGTATGTCAGTACATGGTATGAGGCACTGCAAAGTTATGTATACTCCTATGTTTCGGGGATGCTTATGCATTTATGGCTCTAAGGCATGCTTATGCTTTTATGGTTGCAAGCTACAGTGGTTGGATATGTCATGCTTTTGTTTGCTAGGCTTTTCTGTGTGGGAGCTTTTGCATCCGTGGTTGATGCCTTTGTGTTCTCCCCTTCTGGTTTGGACGAGTCCCCTTTGCAGTATGCTATGACGACTTCTAGCACTTCTAGTCATGCAGGCAGTCCTCTTGACGAGCATGTTCTCTCTGATGAGAGCTCCCCTGATTCTTTGAGCTCCTTGGATATATTGGACAGTCCTACTCATGCTATTACAGAGCAGTTGTCCTCTTCTACAGGTTTTACAGGTTCTATTTGCTTTCATTGTGGAAAGACAGGGCATGTGAAGCATAAATTCTTCAAGTGGATTAGAGAGCAGAAAAGATTGCACCGCACTAGACATGAGAGTAGAGTCAGTGATATAGTAAGTGAAACCACTGTTGATAGTGGTATGGTGCATATAGTTACCCATGATGATGCAGCTGAGCCTAGACTCCTGGCATCGTGTTACCCTGCAGATTGCTTGCTTAGTGATACGGCCTACACCTTTGATTGGCTTTTAGACAGTATGGCATCTTTTCATGTTACTTCGCATAGAGCTTGGTTCTCTTCTTACAAGGAGGTTGACGGATGTATTTCTTTGGGCCTTGAGCAGGATTGTCATGTTATTAGTACAGGGGATGTTGAGATAACAAGCTCAACACATGCGGACATTAATGATGGATCACCTGGTTAGATGGGTCCACACATCTACACTTAGCATGTCAGTGGTCATTATGACTCTCACATGGCCACTGACTCATTACTTATTATATTCAAGTTGTTACACCTATTTACAGCTGGCATAGTTATAACGCCAGTCAACTAGTGTAGTCGGTTATGCATTGTTTGACTTAGTAGGCCACTTTCGTTTATGTTGTATCTTATCTATACTTTGTGTACATTGTAAAGTGTGGGGAAGAAGAAGAAGAAACCAGCAAGAAAATGTTTTGGCCTCCATCTCTCTTCTTGTCTCTTGAGTGAGCTTCTCCTTATGCATTCTGTGTGCGTTCGGCGTAGCATCTTGAGCAAATCCCCCCACCACATGATTCTTGACATGGTATCAGAGCTGCACCACTGATTGAGGCTGGTTTTGAAGGCTAAAGTGAAGGAGAGGAGCCAAGGATTTGAGTAAGCAAGCAACGGGCAAGAAGCTCTTCCATTCTTTACTTCTTCTCTTGGACAGTGCCTGTGGAGGCACCGGAAGTAGGGCAGAGCAAAAATCTCAGAATGTAGTGAGATTTGATGTGCACGAAGAGCGCTGTGTATTCTGCAAACCAGCTTTTTAGGGCTAACCGCTGCTATTTTGGTCATCCGAGGTCATTTCAGGCCCCGTTTTAGACTCGCAAGGTTGCGGACAGTAGTTTGAGGTATCTTGTAATTTCAATTATGTCTGCTGTATACAGGTGCACAGGTTACAGATTTCAGATCTGTAAGCTCAAAGGTGTTTACAGTGAATAAACATAAGGTTTATCTACAAACTGGTTTCAGATTGCATGTATTGTTGAGCAAACAGTGAAAAAGGCTGTCTGGTGTATTGTTGTGCATTACAGGTCGAGGGTTGTAGAAGATTTGCTTGCTGTTTGGTATTGGTTTTGTGATAATGGCACAAAACAGTGGAAACCCCATCATTGAGAAGCTCGACAAGAACAACTACCCTTCATGGAAGTTCCGTGGCACGAACTTTCTTATTGGAAAAGGCCTCTACGCGCTTGTTTCAGGTGAAGAAAAGGAGCCGGAGGTGAGTGATCCTCCAACTGCAGAAGAGACAAAGGCATGGAAGGAATGAAATGCAAAAGACAAAAAGGTCATGTACTGGTTGTCTATAGTAATTGACAATAATATGCTAGGACATATTAGAAATGCAGAGAATTCATATGCAGCTTGGACCATACTTGAAAATATATTTTCTATAAATACAAAGGCACGAAAGATTTAACTCAAGCAAGAGTTGAATACATTGAAGAAAGGGAAGATGTCTATTAATGAGTATGCACTGAAGGTAAAGAGCATTGCAGATGCCTTGGTAGCAATTGACGTAACGTCCGATGATGATGATTTGGTGTCGTCTACCTTGGGTGGACTTAACAATGAAAAGGCTTGAAAGTCTTTTGTAACTTCCATATATGTCAGAAAGCCATTTCCAGATTTCGATGAGTTGGTCTCCCTTATGATCACTGAAGAGATCAACATGCAGAGTGAGATGTTTGAAAAAAGTGGTGAATAGGTCCATGCTTTCTACTCCAGTTCAGGAAGGGGACGTGGCAGGTCCTCTTCAAGAGGCCGTGGTACAGGATGTGGTAGTGACAACCAGCAAAACAGATTGAATCAGCAATTTGGCGATATGCAGGTTTCAGGAGGTCGTGGTAACTTTAGAGGCAAGGGGCTTTAGAGGAAGAGGTGGATGGCAGAACAGAGGTTCTAACAACTCTGGTATTGTGTGTCACTACTACTGTGGCAAAACAGGTCATATTGCAGCCCAATGTTATGCTAAGAAAGATGATATTCGCAGTGGTAAGTTGCAGTAAGGAAACTATGCATCGTCTTCACGACAGAATGAAGACAAAAATGAACGTCTGTTTGTTATGTAGCATATGCTGAATGCTGCTACAGGAAAGAGAACACATGATGATATTTGGTATGTTGATTCAGGTGCATCCAATCATATGACTAGCCATGCAGAATGGTTTGGAGAGATGCAAGATTTGTAACATATAGGTTATGTGCAGACGGGTGATGATTCATGCCACCCAATCTCACACATTGGAAAAGTTCCCTTGTCCTTGCATGATGGTAAGACAAAGAGTCTTTCAGATGTATTACATGTGCCATCTATTACAAAGAATTTGGTGTCAGTTGGTCAGATGATAGAGCAAGGGCTGCAAGTCAGATTTAATGCAAAGGGCTGCTTTGTAGAAGACTTCAATGACAAGTGTAGGTTGGTTGCAAAGGGAAGTAGAGTTGGACATATGTTTACTCTGGATGCTGGAATTCCTACTATGAATGCTAAAGGAAAAGGTGTTGTTGCAGATATTGAAATTTGGCACAAACCATTGGACATGCAAATGTACAAAGGCTGAAATTAATGCAGTCCAAAGGATTGGTTACAAGTTTGTGCCTACATTTAGAATTGCAGAATTTCATAAGGTATGCGAAGCATGTCAGTTTGGTAAGCAGGCAAGACAACCCTTTTCACATGACAGAGATGTAAGCAGAAATATCCTTGATGTTGTGCATACAGATATTTGGGGGCCTACACAAAATGTATCTCTTGGAGGCACTTCATACTTTGTCACGTTCATTGATGATTGTTCTAGAAAGCTGTGGGTATATTTTATGAAGGAAAAGAGTGAAGCGTTTGAGCACTTTAGAACTTTCAAGGCTGCAGTTGAAAGAGAAACATGCTTGAAAGTAAAGTGCTTGAGGTCAAATGGAGGGGAAGAGTACTCTCGAATGAGTTCAGTGATTTTCTGAGGGCTCATGGGATAAAGGGACAGTTCACATGCAGGTATACCCCACAGCAAAATGGTGTTGCAAAAAGAAAAAACATGCATATTGCAGAAGTTGCATGGGCATTAATGGCTGAAAAGAATATGCCCAAACATTTTTGGTCTGAGGCTATCCATACTGTTGTCTACATTATGAATAGAACTCCCACAGTTGCAGTTCATGGGATGACTCCTGAAGAATGCTTTACTGGCAAGAAGCCTGATGTATCGCACTTGAAGGTATTTGACTGTGTTGCATATGTTCATGTGCCAGATGAGCTACGGAAGAAGCTTGATTCAAAGGCATAAAAAATTATGAGCTTGGATGATGAGCTTGGTATTCCTTTTGTCAGGACACCAGGTGTACATAGAGCTTATAGTAATGTAAAGGCTCCATTGAGTGATCCGGTGGTATGCAGATCTACCAGGGTCAGATACCCTGTAAAAAGATTTTGTTTTGAAGGCTATGCAACTCACCATTATGCTTATATGGTGAAACTAGTTGAGGATGTTGAGCCCACTTGTTTTGAGGATGCTGTTGGTCATACTCATTGGGATGCAGCAATGGAGGAGGAGAAGGCTGCATTAGAGGCCAATAAGACTTGGGATCTAGTATCATTGCCGAAGGGTAAGAAAGCTATTGGATGTAAGTGGGTTTATAAGATTAAGCACAATGCAAATGGTTCTATTAGTAGATACAAAGCTAGGCTGGTTGCAAAAGGCTATGCCCAGACATATGGCATAGATTATGAAGAAACCTTCAGTCCAATTGCTAGGATGGCAACTGTCAAATGTGTGATTGCTTTGGCAACAGCCAAAGGTTGGAGGTTGCAGAAAATGGATGTGAAGAATGCCTTCTTGCATGGTGATTTGCAGGAAGAAGTGTATATGGATCAGCCAGCAGGTGATGAAGATTTAGAGCATCCCACGTATGTGTGCAGGTTGAAGAAGGCGCTCTATGGGCTCAAGAAAGCACCTAGAGCACGGTCTGACAAGATCAGAGAGTATCTTGTCAATATTGGCTTTTATGTTTCTGATGCTGATCACTCACTTTATGTGAGAAAGGGAGATGCAGGTTTGGTCATCATAGTCATCTATGTGGATGACTTGATTATTACAGGTGATAGTGATAGTGGGATTGCTGAAGTCAGGGACTTTTTGAAGAAGAAGTTTGAGATGAAGGATTTAGGTGAGCTAAGGTACTTCCTTGGCATTGAGGTGATCACATGTGATGATGGTATATGGCTGTCCCAAAGATAGTATGGCTTGGATATGTTGTCTAAGTATGGTATGACAACATGCAAACCACTTTCAGTCCTGTTGGAGTAGAATGTAAAGTTGAGTGCTGATGTTGGGGATGAGATAGAAGACCCTACTATGTTTAGGAGGATAGTGAGGAGTTTGATCTACATGACCATTACAAGGGCAGACTTGAGCTACGTTGTTGGTCTTGTGAGTCAGTTTATGCAAGTACCTAGAAAGCCACATTTGAATGCAGTCAGACGCATATTGAGATATGTGAAGTCCACATTACATTATGGACTTTTCTATGAGGCAGGTACAGATGTACATGTGTTTGGATATACAGATGTAGATTAGGTTGGTAGTATATCTGATAGAAGATCTACCAGTGGATACATGTTCTCTCTTGGTAGTGCAGCAGTTACTTGGAGCAGCAAAAAGCAATCTACAGTTGCTTTGTTGAGTACATAGGCTGAGTATAGAGGTGCTGCTGTTGCAGCATGTGAGGTAGTATGGCTGCAAAAGTTATTGGCTTATTTAGATGTGCAGGTGGAAGGTCCAGTTGTCATTTATTGTGACAACATGAGCAGTATACAGTTGGCTAGGAACCCTGTGTTCCATGCCAGGACAAAACATATTGAGATACACTACCACTTTGTGAGAGAGAAGGTACTAGTAGGTGAGATTGACTTGGTATATGTCAGCACACAGGATCAGATAGTTGACATCTTCACGAAGGCATTGGGTATAGAGAAGCTTCAAAAGTTTCAAAGCTTACTTGGAGTTGCAGAGATGCAGTTGAGCTTGAGGGGGAGTGTTGAGATGACAAGCTCAACACATGTGGACATTAATGATGGACCGCCTGGTTAGATGGGTCCACATGTCTACACTTAGCACGTCGGTGGCCATTATGACTCTCACATGGCCACTGACTCATTACTTATTATATTCAGGTTGTTACACCTATTTACAACTGGCATAGTTATAGTGCCAGTCGACTAGTGTAGTCGGTTATGCATTGTTTGACTTAGTAGGCCACTTTCCTTTATGTTGTATCTTATCTATACTTTGTGTACATTGTAAAGTGTGTGGAAGAAGAAGAAGAAACCAGCAAGAAAATGTTTTGGCCTCCATCTCTCTTCTTGTCTCTTGAGTGAGCTTCTCCTTGTGCATACTGTGTGTATTCAGCGCAGCATCTTGAGTAAGTCCCCCCACCACGCGATTCTTGACAGGGGATATACACTTGGCTTTACTAATTGGGTCTTCTCTTATGCTCCGTGATGTCTTGCATATACCTATGCTCATCTCTATCAGTTAGTTGCATGGTGCAAGATATTATGTCTCTCTTGGGGATACTTCATGGAAAATCCATCTTGGTTGCTTGGTATTGGCCAGAGGTGCTAGATATGGCAGTGATTATGTAGTGCATGTCTCTCATGTGGGAGATTCTATGGTTGCAGTTATGCAGATACCACATGCATTGTTATGGCATTGTCGTCTAGGCCATGTACGACACACTGAGATAGATGCTTTATGTGATATGGGCTTAGTGCTTGCTCTTCCCCATGCTACTTACCCTCATTATACTCATGGTCCATGCAAAGCCTCTTTGGCTTATGGCGATCGTGTGAGGCATGCTCCTCTAGATCTAGTCCATGTTGCAGTATATGGACCTATGCCTTCCCAATCACTTGGTGGAGCGTCGTATTTTGTGACCTTCATGGATCATGCTACTCACCGTGTTTCCTTTGGTATGGATTGAGGATTCTGTTACTATGCTTGACAGGTTTATGGATTCTACTGGTAGTAGGCCTAGATGTTTGTAGATGGATTATGAGAGTCATGTTATCTCTCCCAGCTTACGGATCTCTTGTTAGTAATATGGCATTGATTTCTTATGCCCATGGTATTATGGGATTGCTCATGGCATGTGCATGACCTTACATGCGAGGATTGCTACTATGCTTACCACAGCTGGATTGTCTTATGGCTTTTGGATTGAGGCCCTTATGATGGCAATCTACTTGGTTAATAGGACGTTGTGCTTGACTGTGGATGGTATTACACCACATGAGGCATGGAGTGGTAGGAGACCCTCCTATGATCACTTGAGGATATTTGGCTGCCAGGCCACTGTCAGTATGCCATGAGCCTATGTCACGTAGATGTCTTCTCCTTGGTTATGGAGATGGTGACTTTACGGATTACAGGTTTTGGGATTTGGATGCCCAGCAGGTTCTACGCAACCGTCATGCCATCTTTTATGAGACGCAGACACCTCTCAGGCCTCTTGATGCGCATTCAGTGCACTTTATGGCTGATTCTACAGCCGTATGTCAGTCTTCCACTTCGTTGAGGCTGCATACTGTCTTGAGACCCCGTTTGACTTGTATCCAACATGGTGGTCCTCTTTCATGATTGACTCTGGAGAGTTTGGATACTCTTTGCTGTCTTATATGCACTAGGATGGTGGCCCTCTTTCAGTGATTGACTCTGGAGAGTTTGGATACTCTCTTCACCTATTGTCTTGAGACCCCGTTTGACTTGTGTCCAGGATGGTGGCCCTCTTTCAGTGATTGACTCTGGAGAGTTTGGATACTCTCTGTTGTCTTATATGCACCACGCTGATACTATGCGCTACTCTGATGATGATGATGTACAACCTTGCACTCATGAGTTGTGTTGGATTGCTTTGTTGTATGGAGCCGCGGGATCACTTGCCTCCTAGATGTCTTGGACTCGGCGATTCTCGACACTTATTGCATAGCTCGCTTTTCGATTGGGAATTGGGTGAGATGTCATGATTCCTCACCCTATCTTTTTTCATTTGTTTTGTTTTTTCACTCCCTGGCCCATTGGCCTTTTAGTGGGAGGTTGTTGGGGTAAAAGGCCCTTGGGCCTGTCCGTGTACAGTGACCACCCATATTCTTTATTTGTATGTATATGAAAGTGCAATAAGGCTATCGTAACATTTGTTGATAGCACCTACATTGTGTGCGCTCTTCTCTCCCACATCTCCTACATCCCTTTCAAAGCAAAAGTGAAGTGGAAGACGAAGGCGTGCCAAGAAAAAGCTGCAAACACAAGAAGTCCAAAAAAGTCTGAAATCAAGAAGAGAGACACACAAGAAAAAGCGCAAGTCTATACTTTTGTAAAAGAGCACAAGGTGCACCATGATTTATTTTGTAAAAGAGCGCCACACGCGTGCAAATTGTAAATGGTTAGAGGTATGGGTTGAGGCCATGACAATAAGGAAAGAGGAGGAGAAGGTTTGGAGGAATGGGCCAAGCCCGGACCAAAAAGCAGATGACTACCCAAAGGGAATTAGGGTTAGGGTTTTGTGTGTGGATGAAGAAGCGCATTTTTGTGTGTGGCCAAAAGTAGCTCTCCTCTTCTTCTTCTTCTTCTTCTTCTTGCTTGCTTAAGCTTGTGCTTGAGAGAGGGAGTGTGAGAGTGTGAGGAAGTGAGCATGTGAGGGTGAGGGACCATGGTGGAGAAGCTCTCCATCTTCTTCTCTCTTCTTCTCTTCTCTTCTCTTCTCTTCTCTTCTCATGGCAATGGAGTTTGGAGTGTGGAGCTTGAGGATCGAGCTTGCTTGAAGCTTGCACTCGGATCATGGAGCTACCAAAGTTCTCGAAAGAGGAGGCAACTTGATCGGGCATGGAGGTAAGCTCACTACATTCGTAGAGAGAGATAGCATGTCGGCTATGTGAGAGGTAGCCATTAGTGTTTGGTTTGAAATGATTGAAAGAATAAGCGGTCTGTGAGTCTTGACGGTTGAGTGTGAGCTCGCCTCTACATTTTGGTTATGTTATTGGAACCAATAGATTTAAGCCTTGAGGGCTTGCATACTCCGAATTGAGCTTTGAAGTAGGGTTTTCTCTAAACCAGTTCTTGAGCTAGATAGGTAGGAGGGAGTTTGAAGAGGTATTCGATCTCCTTAGCAAGTTTTTTTAGACTTGGAAAAGTAGGTTGGAGTAGTGTAGGTGTTTGCTTTGTGATTTGGATGCATTAGGATAGGAAAAAACAAATAAAGAAAAAGAAAAACATGCATTAGGATTTTTGTTGTCATAACAGGGCTAGAGGGTTTGATTTATTTTCCGATTTGTATTTTGGAGTTTGTTTGCTATTCCATGTATATACAAACCTTCATTAGGGTCTATTCTTACATTCTAGAAATTTGTGTGACCCCTCATAACCAAAATCATTAGAATCGAGTTGATTTTTGTCATTCTTGGAAGCTCGTCTGAGGAATCGACACTGTTACTAGAGTTTGATTCTTAGAATCAGACTCCCAGAATCAGATTCCCAGAATTGGACTCAAACGGTCTGATTCCCAGAATCAAATGGTTCAATTTTTAAACTCGAATACCCTAAAAACCTGTCTGATTGGACACACGAGACTCATCTGATTCAGATGCTCAGATAATCAGACAATGCTCAAAATTAGACTACCTGGGAATTGGATGCACGAAAATTGGACGCACAAAAATCAGACCAACTCATAATTGGACCACTAGAATTGAACCAATCGGACAACTCGGATTCAAACCGTCCAATCGGCCAAGCAGAACAACCCAAAATCAGACTTTTAATTATGATAATCAGATAGAAAACTGTCAAAATCGAACATGTGAACAGAATACAAATTTGACACATCTAACCCTTGAAACCGACCTAGAGACCATATAGAACCGAAAGCATATCATAGATCTATCACCGGGTTGAAATCTAGAGCAAATAGTTCAAAACTTGGCTACAAATGTCTTTCAAATTGCGCATGGTATTTAGTGTAAACCTCGAACCCGCGGCCCCCTCTGCACCTCCCCCGAGTAGACTGGAGAGAAAACACATGTCGTGAGAAGTCCCCCAAATTAGATCCTAATGTAATAATGGCTCTACAGCATAAGCATAGATTCTCACTTGCAAAACAGTGACCAAAAGCCCATACCCAAACAAAGACAAATAGAGACCCTAGAACCTCAAAGGGAAAATCTAGCCAATAAGGGCAAAAAGGCCACCCCACAAAAACATGTATATGTTGCGTTCAGACTGCTGTAGCTAGTCAAAGCAAAATGCAACAATATCAAGCTACAATTGCAAGGATGACTAGACATGACAGTCCTGATGATAGATGCACCTTGAATGGCACTACACAGATGACCCAAGACATTAGTAGAGAATCCACATCTGGTTGTGTAGTTAGAGAATCAAAGGCATGTATCAAAAGGCTTAAACTTATAAGCCAAGACCCAGAAGATGAAGACATAATACTGCCTACTTATCTTAGGGTCAAACTCACTGCAAAAAGAGAGCATTGTGTTGATGCTCTCATTGATGAAGGAGAAAATTTTAATATCTTCACCTATGAAGCATGGACTCGACTAGGCCAACCAGAGCTCACATTGACTAATGCAACTCTTAATCCTTACGGGGCACATTCACAAGCACTTATAAGAAAGTGCAAGATCCTTGTAACTATTGAAACTAGAAGCTTGTCTATCCTATTCCATGTTCCTCCAAATAGTGCAAAGGAAAGGAAATCCTCCTAGGAAGACCCTTCAAAAGGGCGGCGAAGTGTGAAGCCGATTATGTAGCACAGAGGATACACTTGATACTACTGGGTGTGAGGATAATCACAATCTTTAGCAAGGGGGACCTCGTCAAACCTTGAGGTAAAGACAAGGAATATTTTGACATAGCAGGCAAGCCCAATAACAAAAGCAAGGACTTGTTGAAAGAGTTGAGACAATTGCATGTTGAATAGAGAGAACCGGTGAGCGAGGCCATGCTTGAAACAAGAAGGTTAGGAGACAATGCCAAGGATAGGCTTTGGACTTACAAATATCGTAGAAGACCATAAAAAAACCCAAGCCTTATAGATGAAGGTATCGATGGAGAGCTAGCACAACGTCGTGATGGATATCCAAAATGTTGCTACGTGCTCAAGGCTATTAAGCAGGTAATCGATGGATTTGGGTACGAAAACCCCCTACTAAACCACCTCTATCAGCTGAAGGCCATGTCATATCAAAAGCAAAGAAGTGCAGGAGGAAATCTAAACGAGAATCCAAGTCTCGAGTTAACAACATTGGAGTGATTGAGCCCCTTAGGATTGAAATCAAGAAACCAAACATGACTATTTGAAAGGTAGATCCTCAGCCTAGCATGCTTAACAAGTGGATATCAGATGTAACCTTCTAGCGTACAAAAAGACCACTAGTGCCCAAGGAGCCTTTGACTTCCCAAGAGGATAATGAGCACCACAGGCACAATGCTGCTTAACAAGTGGATATCAGATATAACCTTCTAGCGTACAAAAAAACCACTAGTGCCCAAGGAGCCTTTGACTTCCCAAGAGGATAATGAGCACCAAAGGCACAACGATGCTCATGATAAGGCTAATTGCTCAACAAAGTAAATGGCAGAAACGTCTAACAGCCATGAGCAAATCTTCCAGCAGTGCCAAGTCCACCTAGGAGTCCCACCCTCTTTCTCTATACGGACACAGGAAGCACAACAATAGTTGTCAAGTGTAGCTACTCAATCCCAATCTCTATCTCCATTTGAGCTTCCAAATGTCCAAGGTGTGGGACATGGCACCACTCCTAGTTCTCAGCCTAAGGATATTCTTGTGCAATCCACCGTGACTAGCTCAATTGATGCTCAATTTGCACAAGTGAATGCACAAAGGGCAACAAAAGACACAACCACTTTTAATTTGCCTAAGGACTTGACACCGTAGTCTACCAATAGTAGCCAGTTCATTGAACTAGCCACTACTACTTCCAATTAGGAATCACAGCAGTCACGACTTTGGCCATGACGATGCCCCTTGTAGAATGTGTCCTTAGCAATTCACCTATGGAAGAGATGTTGCAACACACCTCCAGCACTTTTGAAGTACCTAAAGCCTAGGCTTGAGCAGAAATCTCTTGAATATTTAGCCAAAGAGATAGTGCAGCTAACCAATGAACCAGAGATGAAGTGCATGATGAAGCTTGATCACAAGCTGACTGCCATCACACATGCATTCATCCATGTGGACATCAAAAGGCCAACACCAGAGCACACACAGCTCATAGTTGAACCCTTGACTTTAGATGAGCAACAACATGTTTGATCCTGCTATGTAGTTGTTTTGCTGAAGAAGTCATAAAGGACATCCCAAAAGCCACAACTAGAGAATTGTACTTGATACCCTCACTCTATATTATTCAATGTGAGATAAACAAGAAAAAGCTAAAAGCAATCAAATAAAAAGGGAAAGGAGAAGGTAAGTTTGTGTAGAAATGGTACTCCAACCAAAGTTTGGCAGCCAAAATTGGCCATTGACTAATGACACTTGTTGAGCAAAGAAAATCCCTTTGGACATCAATACATGATCCCACTACGTTTCCCCAACCTCATTTAGAGTGTTGGCAATGGTCCATGAGGTCCAGCTTTCTGTCACTCTCCAAAAATATCCCTTGTATGATAAACTGCTTTTAGAAGAAGATCTACACATGGTTAGCAAACTAGGACTAGGGAGCATGGTACTTGATGTTAACACATATGTCTTGTGCCTCACTCAAGACCCTACAATCCTAGATCTCTATGCTTCCCATCAATACAATCCTAACTTCTTCAGCTAGTTTCGTCCAAGCCTATGTGACAGGAATCCTAAACCATCTCTTGGTTCTACACTAGAGTCACATGAACCTCTAGAGCAAGAGAAAAATAGCTCTAAACACAACACCCGTTGTGATAAGAAGCAATGGAGGCATGCTCCAATGGGTAAGGACAAGAGTCTAGAGCAAACACCCGACCATTAGCAACTGCCAATGCAATCATGAGGGGCTAAATGGAGGGGAATCAACTGAAGAACTAGACTCTTCAAAAAGAGAGGCAATTGTACCCTCACAACCTCATGAGGCTATTCAGCATGCCGTGGCTATGTCCCATGCAGACACACTAGAGAAAGAGAATGCTAAGACCCAACCAAGCACATCAATGGCTAACCTAGTTTAGGGTCCTGAGTCTTTAAAGGATACACCTCAATTACCCAAGAAAAAGAGGAGAAAACAACAAAAACAATGGTAGTTGCAAGTAGCTATAGATGCCAAGAAGATTGAGACCAAGAGTGCTGAAGAGTTGAGAAATAAAGCATCGAGTCCGAATGAACCCATTGCCATCTCTCTTAATGGTAGTGAAACCTCAGATACATTTGTGTATTCTGATAAATGAAAGCAACCATTACCATCAACGGTTGCTTGCAATTCTTGATCCACTGAGACAATAGAACTTACATTGACCAATCAAGAGTGGATACAACACTGTCACAATAGGTTGATGAAAGTATACTAGACACATCCGAGGAGAACCATAACACAATAACAGTAAAGCCTCAGAAGAAACATGAAAACCTTGAGAACATGAGCAATCCTAGCATTGACCAATCTTGCTCATCTAGGCGTGAGCACCTAGCTATGCTAAAGTCTAGGGAAACTCCCAGAACCTTGCATGAGATAGCAACCAAGCAATCCCTCATCGAACATAGAAGTGTCACAGAGTGCTTGACTGAGTTGGATGCTAAACTCAAATTATTCGCATGCGCCTACATCCTTGCGAACATGGACATATTCCCTAGGGAGTAGCTTGAGGAATATTCGTCATATCCACTATCGTGGGAAGAGTAAGAATATCTTAAAGAGCACTATGATAAGCTCCTACATGAACGCATACAACTCATCTTTGACGAGGAAGCCGACAAACTATGCTTAACTGTAGCATTCAACAAAGCACTTTGCCAACAAAATCTCTTAGAGATAGAGAAACTAAAGTGACAATCAAAGGATCAAAGTCAATTTGAAAAACATTGGTTTGAAAACCATGCTCCAATGGTTGAACTTGGAGCCGAGTCTCACAAGAGCGACTGGCCAAATGGTGGTCTCAAAGAGACCCGACCTATGTGGTGCCAACTTCCTTTCGAGTAGTGACTACCGTTCGGGGTATAGACTTAGTTAGAACCAGCCAAAAGGACTCTCTGATTGATAAAATTCTCATTGAGGAGGAGCTACATATTGCCAATAGACTTGGACAAGGCACAATGCTACTCGATGTTGCAAAATATCTCTTGTTAGTGAGTAGGCTGCCACAATTACTAGATATGTATGCCACACTCCAATACAATCCTGAGATCTAAAATTGGTTTTTATACTCACTAAGTGACATGGATTCATAAACATGTATATAAATAAACAATGTGTTTTTGACTGTGTATAAGTAATACCAAAAGAAGCAAAGCTAGCACACACACAAGCAATGATAATCAAGAATAGGTGATATGCATCGAAGTTAACACTATGGGATTTAGATAAGTGATGTCTCTTTGAGATGCACTTGTTCATTATGGTTGAAGCATATGACTTGCATGTACCCTCACGAGTTGCCAAGTGAATGCAAGATGACACAGGCCTCTGTATGAAAGCGTTCAATGTCCAAGTCACCACAAAACCACCAACCCCACAAAGAACCATTATAGAGAAAGTGATAGAAATAAAAAGAAACAAAGAGCCATGATGGAAGCTCCACTGGAAGAGAAAATCACCCCTGTAGAAAGCACACATTGCATTTGAGCATGGCCCAAAGCATAGTCATTGGCTACTCTCTCTTTCATGGCCAAACTCTACATTTGGGTAGGAGCCACGCTCTCAACAATGACAAATGTTCCTTCATCAACTAGGATTCAATTCGCCAGATGCTTTGTCCCTTGTCTATGCACAACTCACTCCAATCATTCCCATATCTCATATGTTTCAAAGAGGTTTGCAAAATCTCAAGTGTACCTCTTCATCTCAACAGCTGTTCCTCTAGCATCGAGGCTAGTAACACAATTGTCTTTGTAATAACCATTTTTCACACACTTTGGATCTTGACATTTCTCAATCCAAATGAAAGGCTGATAGCCTCAACGTATTGCAATGATTTTATTCATTTTATAAAAAAAAATAGAGAGAAAGAAATGAAAAAAAAGGGACACCCACGATCACAACATAGCACCTAGGGGTTCTCAAATTAGGTACATTCACCAGTGACCTTGGTCGGTTGGCTCCGCCCCTAGTCCCCTAGCCCTTTATACATCCCCCACAATGTTTAGGGCACATCAAGGGTAGGACATACCTAGGGAGCTCATCTCGCCTATGGTTATGTCAAGAATCACGTGGTGGGGGGACTTGCTTGAGCTGGTGCGCCAAACACACATTGTATACACATGAGGAAGCTCACTCAAGAACACAAAAAGAGAGATGGAGGCCAAAACATTATCTTGCTGATTTCTTCCTCTTCTTCAACACACTATACAATGTACACAAAGTATAGATAAGATACAACATAAAGGAAAGTGGCCTACTAAGTCAAATAGTGCATAACAAACTACACTAATCTACTGGTGCTATATCTTTGTCAGCTATAGGTAGGTGTAACAAACTAAATATAATAATTGATTAGTTAGTGGCTATGTGAGTATCATAATGACCACCAACGTGCTAAGTGTACATGTGCAGACCCATCTAGCTAGGTGGTCCATCATCAATGTCTGCATGTGTTGAGCTTGCCATCTCAAGACTTCCCCTCAAGCTCAACTCTATCTTTGCAACTCCAAGTAAGCTTCGAAAGTTTCAAAGCTTCTTTGCACCCAATGCCTTCGTCCATTAGTCAATGAGCTTAAGATTTTGTGGGAGGAGAGGGTCACCGTGCAAGATATGAGTAAGCGTGATGGTCGACGGTCCACTAGTATTCGAGCCATTCTCATGTGGACGATGCATGACTTTCTGGGATTCGGAGAGTGCTCACGTAAATAGACTTCCGTTCTCATTGGTAATATCTATCATAGCTCATTCAAGTTTGTATTCACTAGATAGAGGTGTTGGGACATATCTAGTTACCTCAGGTTATCATGCATATCCATTGTGTGGGCCACAATTAGACTCCCAAAGGTCACGAACCATGAAGAAGATGGTATATCAAGGACACGCCGCTTTCTTGCCAGAGGGTCATGAACTCGGAGAAGGTTTTCTTGGACGACCTCCAAAACATATGAATGCCCAAAGCTGGTAGGAGCTGAAAATGGTCCACGTGGAGTCACATCCAAATGGAATGCGATGGTTCTCATTTTTCTACGAGTTGCCATATTGGACCCACTTACAGATCAACCACTTGTTGGATCCCATGCATATTTTCAAGAACGTGGGTAGCTTGCTATGGGACCACATCACAGGAAAGAGAGACACTATAGGAGCACAAATGGATTTGAAGGAGGTAGGCAAGATGGAGGCGCTTTGGCTGCAGTTGAGTGCTGATGGTTGCTTGCAGCTACCTTGCGCTCCTTGGGTTTTGTCCACTAAAGAAGAGCGCATTGTGAAGCAATAGTCAAGTCTATCCGCACTCCGACGGGTATGATACGTTCTCTCAGGTCCGCTTTTTCTAAAGATGACCAATTATCAGGGCTAAAATCCCATGTTTGGCATAAGATGTGTCAAGTTTGTACTACAAATGGATTGTAAGTAGCCTGCGCATTTTGCTATTTGGAGTGTAGTCATTTTTCATAATGCTTTCTCATTTGTGGCAGTTTGTACTACCGATCGTGATCGCAGGATGCCTTACTCCTGAAATATGCGGGGCAATTTACAGGTTGTCGACTTTAGTGCAATGGATCTCACAGAAGGAGATTAAGACGTCCTCTATTGAATTTGCAAGGCAGGGAATAGTGGAGACGATCTCTCTCTTTGAGAAATATTTGCCTATCAGCATGCTCATGATACAAATCCACATTCTTGTGCATCTTATAGGTGAAGTGGAGATTGCTGGACCTGTCCATATGCGATGGATGTTCTTCTTGGAGCGCATCATGAAAACTATGAAAGGCTTTGTGCAACAACGAGCTCGGCCAGAAGGTAGCATGGCTGAAGGTTGGTTGGTGTCTGAGGCGCTAGTGCATATTTCACAATGGCTACCAACTGTGGATCCAGATAACAGTATGCTATGGTCGCTGAAGGAGGATGATAGACTGACTGAAGATGTGGTGGTTGAAAATGGGATTAAAAAAAAAATGGATGCTACAATGGAGGAGAAAGTGAATCGCTTTTGTATGTTGCACCATGCCTCTATGGAGACGTGGCTCACCAGGTACCAGCAAGCTAGGCATGATCGAGAGGAAGCACGATTTGAATTTCGACATAGTATGCGCCATTGACTGATTTGATATCCCAAGGGCATGGAGGAGATGCCGCGGTTTATGTTAACACAATGGTTGCATGGAGCTTTGACCGTAATGTCTCTCGAAGGGGTGAAGGTCTCAACCGAGGAGTTGGAATTCTCGAGGGGATGTAGTCCAAAGGTGATGACGTGTTTAGGGTTTGTCGTATCTATATTTTATATGCAACAAATAATTGAGTGTTTCAATGTATAGTACAAAATATATCGTGTAGTGTGGTCACATGGATGGCATTTCCGCGTGGAGTGTATTGACAAAATGCGCTCCACAACAGACTGCGGTATTATGGCAAGGTTCGAGCAGGAGAGCCGACGACGAGCAACAGATCCAAACACGGTTATAGATGAGATGGAGTATTTTGGGAACTTGCAAAGTATTGTTACGATGGATTACCGTAGCTTCTCCATGATACTATTCGATGTGTGCAATGGTTCAAAGTGGTACTTGAAGGAGCTAGAGCAACAGTTCGGACGAGGTCCATTTGGATTTCTCGAAATAGACTGCGAAAAAAATGGAAGGATTTGCGCGACACCTTTGTGTTGCCAACCCATTGTGAATTGGTGCATGAACTCATTTGTTTGTAAATTCTATTACGACATGGTATATGTCACAATAGTTAAATCTCTCTTGTATGTGTTTGTGAATATGTAATCTTCTATCCAAACCCCCGACAACCTTGATGGTGGTATGTTATACATTTAGCTCCCAGAAGTGCGAGAGTATATGATCAAAAATTAGGAGCTATCTTGGACATCGTCAGACCGCTCTATTAGATCTACTTCGGCGCGATTTGATGCTTCAGTTTCGTGCAGACGAGGTCAATGCTCCAGACTTGGGCCAGACGGAGGGAGTGCTTCAAGGGGATGCTGCAGAGATCCGGATGCAGTGAGCCTGTGGTCGGCTTGGGATATAGGTGCTACTCCTCGCTCTCGTGGTGGTTCCAGAGAGCATGGCTCAGGTGGTTGCTGTGGAGGCATGGATGCGGTGTCTCTGTCTCGTCCATCTGCTGGAGTTGCATCACCTCCGAGATTTGTCACACCTATGGGGACGTCGACTCTAGTCACTCCACAGCCATCCGTAGGTGGCACCCCTATGGGTGCTACTCCGATAGATACTACCATGAACGGTACACCAGATGTACAGGGGTCTCCTGGATATGCCCAAGAGCATAGTTGCAGGTGGGAGAGGACCCAAGATGATAGGTGAGGAGCCATCATCATGAATGATGAGGGGAGGAGGGTGATGGCTCGCATGAGAGAGTTGTGCTAACAAGTTTTTTGGCACAACATCTTGGATCATTGGAAAACATACCAGAGGGGAGCAATGACTACATAGTAGCATCCTTGCATGAGGAGTTTTTAGTACCAGCCGCAGCATATAGGTTTTCTACGGGCTGGATGACGGAGTGCATGCGTGCATATATGTCACACAGACGATCGGACACACGTAAGGCACTCAAGAGTAGGCCTGCAAAGCCCGAGTGGCTAGATGTGGACGACTAGCACCGATTCAGGGAGGAGGCTACAGATTCTCTATGATGTTGGAGACAACAGCACGAGGCGGCGAGGGCACGACTAGAGGCTAGAGTGGTCCATCATCTTGGGAGTGGCGGCCACATGATATATTTGGAGGACTTTGTAAGTTTTTCTTTTGTTTTGCTTGCTTATTTTTTTGCAATATCCTTTGTGCTGACAATCGTGTTTCTAAGAGTTATTTTGTTTTCTTTGCAGCACTCCATTACAAATCGCGATCTGACCAGCCTTGAGACTTGATATGCAGAGTGGCACAGTCTCACTGCATTGATCGACTGATTGTATGGATGCGGC
Organism: Lygodium microphyllum; assembly: GCF_053477565.2. NCBI lineage: Eukaryota > Viridiplantae > Streptophyta > Polypodiopsida > Schizaeales > Lygodiaceae > Lygodium > Lygodium microphyllum. Next base: position 6,396,213 of record NC_141143.1, on the reverse strand, counting down.
GGCCCTGTAAGTCACTCATCTTTCTTGTATGTAGTTACTTTGTTTAATTAGAATGCATTATTGTATGATGGACTGATGTGTAGTTGTTTCTTTTTTTGCAGAGTCCGTTTGATGCTCCTTTGCAGCGGGATGAGCTTTCAGATGGCAATGATCTATAGCTCGCCCTTGGATCCTTGGAGCTCACACACCCTTCTTTTTTGGTCACGTGATCTGTATAGACATTTTCTATGTAGTAGTGATATCTTGCCATGATTGTACCAATCACTTTCATTATGCAATCATGTATTTATTTCATGTATAAGTGTTATGATTTAAGTACACTTTGTCTTTATTTACACGAGCATTGTACATAGTGCATAAACTATTTTGTATGACCCAAATAGCCATGTCACAAATTTCCCCCCCTATTATTGTCGCTATTAGCGTCGCAAATTTACTACACACGTTGTTATTGGCGTCATTATTAGCATCACAAAATGTCATTATCAGCGTCATTATTTGCATCGGTATCAGCGTCGCAAATGCAATGCTGCTGATATCGATGTAAATAGCAATGCTAATAACAACGCTAATACCGACTGTTCTATGGCATTGCCAATAACGATGCTTTTTGCGAAAACGGGGGTAAATTTCTTTATTTACATTTTCGTCGCTTTTAACGTCGGTATAAGGACTATATCTTGTAGTGATGATCTACGTGACTCGAGATGGATTCTCGAGTCCCCTGTTATAGTGCAAGGGCAGAATCTTGGAGGAAAAATGAAACAACATCCTTAGGGATTGCGGGATCGTACAGTGGACAGAAACTTGTACTTCATATGGATTCTCAATATAATAATTACTTTTTCTTGAAAAATCTTGTTTGATACTATCTTCGTGTTGGTACGTAAGATTACCTGAAAGAACGTGTATCTAACGGGACTAATCAATGAAGATGTTTGTATATGCCTTCATTAACATGCTCTTAAGTAATTAAAAAACTAAAAAATATTCCTATCACCAAGGGAAGCAGGTGGGTGCAAATCCTTGACCGATACACCCAATGGCTAGGTGGTCTCGGTGAGCCGGGAGGCTTCTCGAAAAGTCAATAAAGACATTGACCTTAGGATGTCTAGGTTAGAACCCAGAAAACTCAGGTCGATCCTCAGAGGGTTGGCCGATACATTCCATTGCGAGGAAGACTCGGGAGGCGCTATCTAACTAAATATGTGACATTCTTCAAGAGTGCCAGGTGACGTCCTTTAGATTTTCCTCCTGATGGGCTACTAAAATGTGTCAGGGTTCGGACACATTACAATGAAAGTATAGAATATCCAACTGTTGAACATCAATATCCACATTTGGATTGATGCATAACTTGGATATTTCCTTTCCATTAGCATGGGAATATTTGTGCATAAAATCCATATACCAAGCAAAGTGGATAGTCAATTTCACTGAAGGATCTACTAATTGACAATGGATATTTATGAACTGAAGCTAGTTATGATAGGTATTGCAGGAAACTATCTAATCTCTTAGAATAACATGCCAATTAACTTGAGGACCTGTCAACGATTCATTCTGCCTCCAACCTCTCTATTTTGGAATTTGAGAATCAAACTCTGAATAGCCAATAACCAATTGAGGTGGATCAAGGACAAGGAAATTAAACATAGGAATATGAATAAGGAATTAGGGATGAAGTGGTGGATAGGCAAAACCATAAAAATATGAAAAAGATAACAATGGAGAATTAGCAATAGGAATTGAATTAGACAAAAATAGGGTTCATAAATATGGGAAAAAGGTAGATAAGATTGGAGGGCAAGGCATAAGATTAGGAGAGAAATATGTGAAAAAGGATGATCTAGGATGAAAGGACAATGATTGAAGATAGAAATCTGAGGATCATTGTCGAGACCTAAAATGGGCCCAACACTTGCTCTATGGTACTAGCCCGTTGTCCTCTACTACACACCCAAACCAGCCGTCACAACCTCACGACAAGAGTGCCTAAGGGGTATACTACCCTAATCTCTGATGTAGAACTTCACATTTGTATGGATTGTAATCCAACGGATAACCCTTCCCACACTCCTTAGAGAGAGTCCCTACACATATTGGTGCAATACACCACGTAAGCACAGACAAAGGGAGTGCCCCAAGTGTGTAATGTAAGGGGGTTATTTACAGATTGAATAGAAAAGGGTTATGTTTTATTTAGGAAAATTTCACAGATAAGGATATTTATAAATAGGTCTTAAACACACGTGATGCAAAGGATATACATATAATAACTTCCTCGAGGCTAATTATGCTTTTATTGAAGATGTCTTTTTCAATTGTGGTCCAAGGAAGCTCTTACAATTACCTTCTAACATTAGCCCAGGACTACTTTGGGGTCTTCTTGCTGACATGTCCTATTTTGGTCATCGATGGCTAGTTTGGGTTATGAGTGTTGAGATATCGAGCTCCACTCGTGATATGCCAGGGTGATCGTTGTGCATTTATGTCACCGACTTGTTAGCTGCATATGCGATTGGTACACTGCCCATGAATAATAGCTAGATGACAGCTATCCTTATCTACTCTAGTTCGTGGCTCAGTTAGTATGACACCTTAGTTAGTTGAGTTTGGTTTGAGACCCATATATAGGGTTCTTCTATTTCTCTGTACTAGAGTTCTTTTTGGCTTACACAACTAAGAAGAGGAAAACTGTCTTCAGCCTCCACCTGTGTGTATATCCCCATTGTGCAAGTAAGAAAGCTACAAGTGAGACTCCTTCCTTCTCTCCCACAATCTTGACATGGTATCAGAGCCTGGTTCGTGGTAAAGAGCTCAAGAAAGCAAACCAAGTTCGCGGTGTTCTGGTAAGAGGACCAGTGTTGCTTTCATTTTTCGAGTTTGGGAGCAAGTCTTTGCAGGTAGCACAGCCGGAAAGTGCAAAAGTACATTGTCTCAGATTGAGACGCCCTTCGCGGTGTAGCAAGAGGGCAGTATATGCTGCGGGCAAGGGCTTTAGCCCTTGATTGCCCTGTTTTTTTGATTCGAGGCCATTTCAGGGACTGTTTTGGAGGCATAAATTTTTCGCACACACTCAGGAAAAGGCCCTATTTTTTGCTGTGCGACCACTGTTCTACAGGTCAGTGAAATGTTACCATAGAAATTGCATTGTATGCCTGTGCGCAGAGACATTGGGAGTTACAGAATCATCCTTGTTGCCTGTTGATGCAAAATCGTTACTAGGAAGTGACTGTGTGGTCAAATACCACTTTCGTCAGTTTTGCAGATTTGCCCTTGTGAGGCTGAAGCTGTGTTTTTTGCAGTGACAGAATTCTTTGTAGTGTTCTGTAATGGCGTCTGATTCTCTTTCACAGATTGTCACTGAAAAGCTTGACAAGAACAACTTCCAAGCATGGAAGTTTAGAATGACAAATTTCTTTATGGGAAAAGGATATTGAAAATTCGTTGCAGGAAATGAAGAAAAACCAGTTCTTCCTGATGTTCCCAATCAACAGTAAATTCAGGCATTTAAAGGATGGCATGAGAGAGCCAGAAAAGTTATGTATTGGCTGTCTATCAGTATTTTAGACTCTATGATTGTGCATATTCAGGATGCAAGTATGCCAAAGGATGCATGGGATACTTTGTCAAAAATGTATAGCACAAATATGCAAGCCAAGAAAATGCAACTCAAGCAAGAGTTGCACAATGTCAAAGAGAAAGTATGAGCATCAATGACTACCACATGAAGGTGAAGAAGATTCAGATGCACTTGCTTCCACTGGGTCGCCAGTGGAAGATGATGATTTAGTTTCTGTGACCTTGAATGGTCTAGGAAAGGATTATGCACAGTTTCGAACATCCATTTCCGTCCGTGAAAGATTTCCTGATTTTGAGGAGTTGATTGCTCTTCTAATTTCTAAGGAGCAGAGAAATGGTGGTGCATCTTATTCAGGAGGAACTTCAAAAGAAGTCGTCTTCTACTCAAATGCTAGAAGAGGTAGAGGCAGAGGTAGAGGAGGCCAGTCTGGAGGCCGTGGTAGAAATCAGAATATGTAGCAAACTCAAGAAAACCAGTCCTATGGAGGAGGACATGGTAACTCTAAAGGCAGGGGGAGCCAAAGAGGTCGTGGTGGATGGCAAAGAGGCCAAAATGCAAACAGCAATGTTGAATGCTACTATTGTGGTAAAATGGGTCATATGGCTAAAGACTGCTATAAAAAGTAGAATGACATCATGAATGGAAAATTGCGACAAGGGAATTATGCATCTTCTAGTAGACAGGGTGATGACAGAAATGAGCATTTGTTTATGGTGCAGCACATGACCAATTCTGTGATGACAAGTGTAGAAGAAAGCAACGATGTGTGGTATGTTGACTCAAGTGCATTAAACCACATGACAGGTCATGCAGAATGGATGTAGGATGCAAGGAAAATGGAAAAACTAGGATTTGTGGAGACTGGTGATGATACTGCACATCCTATTATGCAGATTCGAAAAATTCCTTTGTCTATATAGGATGGGAAAAAAAAAAACCTGTCGGATGTATTTCATGTCCTGAATATCACCAAGAACCTGGTTTCTATTGGTCAAATGGTTGAGCAAGGCTTGCAGGTCAGATTTAATCCTCATGGATGCTTTGTTGAGGATATGAAAAATAAAGGTCGCTTGATAGCAAAAGGAAAGAAGAAAGGCAAAATGTTTACGTTGGATGCAGACATGCTTGAATTGAGTGCAGCAATGTTTGCACATGGGATTGGTGTAGTTGCAGATATTGATATCTGGCATAAACGCATTGGTCATGTTAATGTACAGTGACTTAAATCAATGCAAGCACAAAATATTGTTGCAGGATTGCCTAAATTCAAGGTTGCAGAAATGCATAAGGTATGTGAAGCCTGTCAATTTAGAAAACAGGCAAGGAAACCATTTCCTAGACATGTTCAAGAGAGTAAGAAGCCATTGGAATTAATCCACTCTAATGTGTGGACTACTAAAGATGCATCTATTGGAGGCTATCATTATTTTGTTACTTTTATTGATGACTATAGCAGAAAAGTTTGGGTGTATTTTATGAAAAAGAAAAGTGAAGTGTTTGGGCATTTCAAAACTCTTAAAGCTATGGTTGAAAAAGAAACAGGCCTGCAAATAAAATGCCTAAGGTCAGATGGAGAGGGAGAGTACCTCTCAAATGAGTTTGCAAGGTTTCTGCAGGAGCATGGCATAAAGCAGCAATATTCATGCAGTCATACCCCACAACAAAATGAGTTTGCATAAAGGAAAAACAGGCATATTGGAGAGGTATCTCGTGCCATGCTCAACGAAAAAGACTTGCCAGATTTTTACTGGGCTAAAGCAGTTGCTACAGCAGTCTACATAATGAACAGGACTCCCACTGCAGCAATACATGGGATGATTCCAGAGGAGAGGTATACTGGTAGGAAACCATATATTTCTCATTTGAAAATTTTTGGTTGCATTGCCTATGTTCATGTGCCAGATGAGTTGAGATCCAAGTTGGATCCAAAAGCTGAGAAGTGCATCTTTATTGGTTACTCTCTGCAGAAAGGGTATATTTGCTATAACCCTTCTACTCATAAGTTTACAGTGAGCAGAGATGTTGTTTTTGATGAGATGAGTAGCTGGTATAAACCAATAAATGTGATTGATGATGTAGATGCACAAAATGGTAATGCTGCACAGAATTCACAGCAGCAGTCACACAAACTTTTAGTGGACCTGGAGTGTCCTCTAGCAGTGGTTCACATTCTTCGCCATGGACAGACAAATTGAGATCAGGAGAATCTCCTCAAAACAATGCAGATAGTGATATGCAGGTTTCACGAAAAGGAAAAGAGAAGGTAGATCAGCCCATGTTTGATGTGAATGCAGGTCACTCTTATGTGGATGGTGAATCCAGTGGCTCAGAACAGAGCATTGATGATGAGTTGGGTATTCCTTCTGTTGTTACACCTGGGGTAAGGAAGACCAGGGATGTTTTGAGAGCACCTGGAAGTCAGCCTACTTTGTGCATGTCTACCAGAGCTAGGTATCCTGTGGATAGGGTAAAATATCATGGATTTACAGCCATTCACTATGCTTATATAGTCAAAGTGATACAAGAACCAGAACCCACTTCTTTTGAGCAAGCCATGGGAAAAGAAAAATGGGAGAAAGCCATGGATGAAGAAATGGATGCCTTGGAAGCAAATGCTACATGGGAATTGGTACCTTTGCCTAAAGATAAGAATGTAATTGGTTGTAAGTGGGTTTATAAGGTGAAGCACAATGCAGATGGTTCTGTGAACAGATACAAGGAAAGATTAGTAGTCAAGGGGTATGCACAAACATATGGCATTGATTATGAAGAAACATTCAGTCCATTTGCAAGGATGGCAATCGTAAGAGTAGTCATTGCTATGGCTGCATCAAAGGGATGGTCTTTACATCAGATGGATGTAAAGAATGCCTTCTTGCATGGTGATTTGCAAGAAGAGGTCTATATGGAGCAGCCAGGAGGTTATGTGCATGTTGTTCATCCTGAGTTTGTTTGTAGGTTGAAGAAAGCCTTGTATGGCTTGAAGCAAGCACCTAGAGCATGGTCTGACAAGATAGGACAGTATCTTGTCACTATTGGCTTTCAGATTTCCAAGGCAGATTTCTCACTTTATGTGAGAGAAACAGAGAAAGGTATTATGGTGCTTGTCATTTATGTTGATGATTTGATTATCACAGGTGATAATGATGAAGATATCCTTCATGTGAAAATGCTATTGAAGCAGAAGTTTGAGATGAAGGATTTGGGAGAGCTGCGTTATTTCTTGGGCATTGAGGTGATTAGATCACCAAGTGGGATACGGCTCTTGTAGAGGCAGTATGGATTGGACATGCTGTCCAAATATGGGATGATAGGCTGTAAGCCTATTTCAGTTCCTTTGGAGCAGAATGTGAAGCTGAGCACATAAGCAGGTGAGCTTCTGGAAGACCCTACTATGTACAGATGCATAGTAGGAAGTTTGATTTATATGACTATTACCAGGCCAGATTTGAACTGTGCTGTTGGATTGGTAAATTAGTTTATGCAGGCTCCAAGGAAACCGCATTTGGATGCAGCTAGATGCATACTCAGGTATGTGAAGTCCACATTGCAGTATGGACTATTTTATGAGACTGGGGTTTAGATACAGTTGCATGGATACACTGATGCTGATTGGGCTAGTAGTATTTCTGATAGACGATCTACCAGTTGATATGTGTTCTCTTTTGGGAGTGCTGCAGTCACTTGGAGCAGGAAGAAACAACCTACAGTTGCCTTGTCCAGCACAGAGGCTAAGTACAGGGGTGCAGCAATGGTTGCATGTGAGGTAGCTTGGTTGTATAAGCTACTTTATGATATGCATTAGCCTACAGATGGGCCAATTGTCATTTATTGTGACAACATGAGTAGTATACACTTGGCAAATAACCCAGTCTATCATGCTAGAACAAAGCACATTGAGGTGCATTATCACTATGTGCGGGAGAGGGTTTTACTAGGTCTTATTGATCTAGTTTATGTCAGCACAAAGGATTAGGTAGCTGACATATTTAGGAAGGCATTGGGCGCAGAGAAGCTGTGCAAGTTCAAAGACCTGCTTGGTGTGCAGGAATTGGGATTGAGCTCGAGGGGGAGTGTTGAGATATCGAGCTCCACTCGTGATATGCTAGGGTGACCGTTGTGCATTTATGTCACCGACTTGTTAGCTGCAGATGCGGTTGGTACACCGCCCATGAATAATAGCTAGATGATAGCTATCCTTATCTACTCTAGTTCGTGGCTCAGTTAGTGTGCCACCTTAGTTAGTTGAGTTTGGTTTGAGACCCATATAGTGCTTCATCATATCCTTAACTTTGCCAGGGATATTTGAGGCACTTGATTCATATCCATGATGACCTACCTATCATTCCATTGGTGTAACCACTTGATTGGGAATTGGTTGTTGATTCCCTAGAACAACATTAGGATTTATTGTTTGGCCTCCAATACTTGGTGCAGCCATTTGACTAGCCATAGGCATGATCACACTGGGAGGAGCTAGCAACATGGGCACATTTTGAATCATGCTTTCTCTTCCATTGGAAGTACTCATGGGTATCCCTTGACCTCCATTTGTTAATGCCAAAGTATTCCCAACCCCTAGACTTGGATTCCAATTTTCCCTAGAGGAATAGGTTGCCTATAATCACAACTCTACCTCGTCTACTCATGTAATAGCCATATCAATATTAGCGAGAGCAACATTGCTCAAATGCACATGAGTATTAAAGTCTAGCGCCCCATGCAAAAAGTATTGCAACTAAGTAGTAGCTGCAACTTATGAAATACTTCCTTCAATTTCTTGGCATAGCCTCAAACATTCTCATGAGGTTCTTGATGTGCTACATTGAGAACACATAGCCAGTACCGACCTCCCCTTTTAAGGGCAAACGGAAGGCTGCAATGAATAAATCAATTGTAGTTATGATTATAGCCTCTAGGTTGTGATACCATGTTGCAACTCCTCCTTTCAGAGTCATATTAAAGAACATCATCAAGTGTTCTTTATCTTGGATTCGACAGTTAAAAATTAACTTTTGGAATTCATTAATATAAAATTTTGTATCTTCCTCTGCTAACACATTAAAAATGTGTAGAGGAAATCCCAAGATTGGCAAGTCTGACATTCTTGCTGGGATTGCAATGGATTGCACCATGGTGACAACCGGATTTGTTAAAGGATTTTGAATGATGGGAACTATAACTCCACTCAAATGGGCTACCGTGTAGCCCGTTCAGCTCTTTCTTGCTTCTGAAGTTGGGATTGATAGTCTTTTGGATCTATCTCATTGCCTTTTAGCATACAATGATAAACTAGTCTCTATCAATTGAGATTCAAAGACCGCTACTTATTGGCGGCTCTTGATAAATGCACCACCTGTCAAGACCTAAAATGGGCCGACACTGGCTCTATGGCACTAGTTGGGCCTCTACTATGCACCCAAACCACCCCTCATGGCCTCACGACGAGGAGTGCCTAAGGGGTATACTACCTTAACCTCTGATGTAGAACTCCACATTTATATGGATTGTAATCCAATGGATAATCCTTCCCACACTCCTTAGAGGGAGCCCCTACATAAGTTGGTGTAATACACCATGTAAGCATAGACAAAGGGAGCACCCCTTAGCTGATTGTTGTGGCCCCAATACGGCTCTCCTACACCTCAGGGATTGGGCCCAAGATGCGTCGCACATATATAGAACACATACAACACATGGTCCAATCTTTTAATCAATCAATTCAAGAGATGTAATATATCATCATTGAATACTCTCCAAAGGAATGAACAACTAACCCTATAGCCACTTAGGGTACCTCACCTCCTCAACGTAGGTCATAGTTCATGAAAACAATTGTTGTGCATCCAAGATGATACCATGTGTTGCATGCAATACAATTGTTTATGGTTTATAGTGCTCAAACATTTTTTCCATAAAAAACCAACATTGTGAAGGTGCAAAAACATTTCTTTTCATGCATTTACTCTAAATGAGATTGTTGTGTTGCATAGGGTCAACACTAAGCATGCTCGTGCTACCTAGACCCTTTTAATTTTAAACCACACGTGTCCTTTATACCATGCATTAAAAAAAACATTAGAGTTCAATGTATTATCAACACTTAACACCCCACTTTCCCTTACCGCTTAAGATTGTGCATTCGATGGTAGGTTTAGAGAGCATTTTTAATGTATTTCTCCTTCATAAAAGCAGTAAATATCCACTTTAACATAAAGATAGGGCTGAACTGAGGGTAAACCTCATGCCTTAGCCTTATCATATATTTACAAACACAAATGTGATTTTTCTCTATTTTTCAAATGCAAAAAACTTAATTTTCTCCCTTTTTCTCTATTTTTTATATTTATTTTATTGATAAATATTGAGTATTTTTTATTTACTGATTTAGACAGACTAAGCTTACTAAGAATTAATTTTATATCGCATTCCATTCCATGCGAACACCATACACACAACAAAATCCCAAAACCACACGATTTCTCTTAAAATTGCAATGTTGTGTGTTTATAAAGAAATGATTAGATGATTGATTTTTCTTGATCTCCTTAACATTTCTAATCAATCACAGCATTGACAACCAAGGACAACCTTTTTCAACCATTTACCAATAGAATTTATCATAAAACGATTATATTTACGATGTACTCATAAAACTGTGCCTTATATCATATGCATCTCGTGATTGGAGGTCCATTAATGCTTCCCAATAGTCACACTGATGCTCCTTTCAACCTCGATCTATGCTCCTTCATGCTCCAACATCATCCCACAATCAAAATCTCTCACCTTGACCCATCCCCCTCTCTCATAGATTATGCATAGGAACGGACTGCAAAGAGGAGAGAGAAACAAGAGAGAGAAAGAATAGAAATCAGCAATTTCATTTGCAAGACCATATCCCATGAGAATACAATAAAAAAGGAGGTCTCTTTGTCTAGATCAGATCTATGGTATCATTTCTCTATCTCCCCAGCCCGAGAAGAGGCACAAATTTAAGGCAAGAAGAAGCGCAAAAAATTTCGTGCGCACCCTTCTTGTTAGCTGCAAATTTGATTTTTTTAAAAATAATTTACATTTCATTTCATATCATTTGCAAGCATTTATTAAATAACGGGTTCACTTCTTGCATGTTTACACTGCTTGCCAGCAAGTGGTTTCGCCTCGGTTGAGTGTGCAAATGGCCTCAGAATCACGATCTGGATGGCTGGCTTCATAGCATCAAACTCTATCAATTGGCCTCTGTTGCGCACTTTCAGGCTCCTTGAACACATAGTTGCTTTATAACGTGAAACCTTGCAGGGATTAAATGGGGGGTCAAACGAACTCTAATTGATGAATTGAGACTTGCATTGCGTTCCTGGCATTGAACTCTATCTAGGAAAACTCTAGCTCATCGATCCACAACCGTTTCATCTTCCATGAAAAATTGGTCTTTTACGCCTCCCAAGCACTTTTGCACTTCAAAAATGGGTTCCAAAAATCCGCTCTCAATCACATTAGGATTTAAATAAAAGAGAAAGAACAATCTAAGGTTTGGACTAAAGAAGTGAAAAGTACACTTCAAACTATTGGCAAACTACTGAAAATATAGGAAAGATGGTACTATAGGACCTAGAGCAAGCCCAACTATTATAAGCTTTAAAGAAAGAAGAATCAAAAGGAGGTTTTTGGGGAATGCAAGCTAGAAGATCCACTTTCAATTGGTTAGTTTGCTGGACATGAATAGAGGCCTTCAAGTAACATTGGTTTAAGGCAACAAAGTCCATTGGAACATGCCAGGATATCTTAGAATAACTAGTCACTTTGGAAGAATATCCTTGAAAGATCTCATCCATGTTCAACTCCTGAGATTGAACATATCAAGCAGATTGAAGGACCATATCCCCCAGATATCAAGAAAGATCATCTTTATCAGGAATCACGAGGTCACCTTAGATATACATATAAGACAATAACATTGTGTCAAGTGTCACAAAATCCTCAAAGACCATTATAACAACATTCGCAAGAAGATCTAATGGTGAATGAGTACCAAAACACCCATCCTTAGGAGGGGACAGATCCATTGTAGACAACTTCATGTAGAATGCCTATTTAATTTGCTACTAATAGTGAAAAACAATATTGAGTGATCTAATGGGACATAGTCGACATACTACTCAAAAGATGTCCACAAGATTTCCATCCTGGAGGACTAAAGTCTTTCCACCTTCAATTTAAATGATGGGTATAACACTACACTATGCTGAAGGTTAGCCAAGTCCATTGGAGAAAGAGATGGTACTGTAGGAGCAATGAGACTTGGGGGAACGGAGCAAGAATGGACTAATTATTCTTGCAAATCCTTAATTTTGTTAGTTTGAATCTCAATTGTAAAGTTGGTTGTATGTAAATTGGTTGTCTGAGCATTGATCAAGGCTTGAAGTTCCTGGACTTTCCAAGAGAAAGGATGTCCCTCTCCTGAGTGACAATTGTCATTTGAGTCGTCAATAAGCTATGTTTTCGAAAAGGTTATCTCAACCTTCTAATTTTTCAGTAGCGTAGTATCTTGCTCCATCTATTTAAAAAGATTAGCCAAAGTCTCATTTGGTAGAGCTTAATTGAGTTGTGGCTTTATGTAACTCATCCTTAGTCTTTTGCAATTCCTCATAAGAGGAAGAATAGAACTGCTAAACACATACTATGACTATTAATTCAACAAAGCTCTGACGCTCTTTTCGTAAAAAGGGAATGGCATCACCTACCATAAGGTGATGGAGTGAAGGGTCTTGAATATCAATATTACCCTCTTTTTGTACCAAAAAAAAATTTGGGCAAGTAAGGAATGTAGAAAGGGAATCCCTTATGTGGTAAGAGCAATAACTAGAGGGACTGATTCTTTTATGGTTTCCACAACATGCTTCAAATGCTTGCATTAGATCACCACAAGGAGCAGAGAGTCACGGGCTTCCTCTACAATAGGAATGGTATCCTCAATAGGAGGAGGATAATTTACATGGGGATCTCCAAGAGGTGGAAGTGGATTCTTAGGAGCAACAAAATAGATAATGAAAGCATGCAAATAAGAGCCATAAGTCACATTGGTTACATGACCTCGAGTGACTTTCACAAAATATTGATTAATCTTTTCAAGGAGATAAGAACTTTGCACCCTGAAGCACCATTCTAGAACTAATGAATAACTCCTTAGATGGGCAATTTGTAGTCCTAAAGGAACTATCAACTTGCTTCCAAAAGGGATCTAAAACCATGGAAAATAGACACTCGAAGTACTGGTAACCCATTTAGATTCCAATGTGTTCCAAGTTTGTTTTTGCAATACCTTCATAATGTCCTCACTGTCCATAAGCTAACAAGCTGCTGGAAAGGATTCCCCATGGTAGGGAAGAGATAGAGTTTTGCCCCAACCCTATGGGGGTCATCATAATAGTAGCATCCCCCAACCCAACGTGCATGCTAGCTATATGAGAAGAGAAAGGCAGCACATAAAGCAAGATATAGGAACATGCGGCAAGATATGACCCACAAAAGCAGATAAATGAACCTTCTAGATAAGATCCAATTGAAGCAATCGAGGATAATCACTAGAAACTAGGGGAACATATTGGACAAGCTAGGGCTGAGAAGGCTAGGGTGCCATTTAGATTATCACAAAACACACACACGATATATAGAAAAGATGGTTTCAAAAGATTGAACAAGATAGAGATAAGATTGTCATGAAGGAATTGCTCGTATATGAGATAGATTATTTGAGACGAGTGTCTTTATACTTACTCATCACCAATTACATGACTTTTGTGAACATCAAACTCAAAACGAATTCATTTGAGGATTTATTTTGATGTAAAGGGAGAATATTATGGTAAGTTTTTGCAATATTTTTGGGTTCATCATCTCGCCCACATTGAAGAGTGAAGCATCCTCGCAAACACATTTGAAGAAGAGCCAACATCAACACAAAAGGTCTTTGGAATTAATAGTGGGGAATAACTCATTGATGATGGAAACTCGATGATGATGAAGCCAAGCCATGACCATTCATGACCAAAAGGGACCCCTTCTTTGTCTCTTTGACAATATAAACTTTGCATAGTCTTCAAAAAGTAGGGCTCTAACTCCAATCTTGTTAATGCATGGAACTTCTCACTCATTGAGGAGAAAATGTAGTTATGAACATTGGGCTACTTGTTTAATTTAATAATGGTGTGTGAATGGGGGACTAAATATTATTTTTTAGAAACGTTACTTATGAATTTGAAAAAAAAAATCTTGGATAAGGGATGTATTCTGAGGCAAAAGCCACATGATACATACCATGTGGCAAGGAAGCAAGAACATTATTTTTTATGAGATAAGCAGTTGGTATGTATCTATTGGTGATGTATTAGATGATGATAATGATCTTGATAGCTATGTACATAAAGAAAAGCAAGAATCGTGGAGCCTTAACAAACCAAAAACATCATTTGGTACTACATCTATAGTTGGCCCTTAGTTTGAGAGACTAAGGAGTAGCCCCACATCTTCAAGTGGATCTATAAGTGTTGCAGGTAAAGACAAAGGAAAGAAGAAAGTATTGGATGGTAATGACGCATCTACTAGTTATTTGGGATTTGATAGATATTCTAGCAGTTTAGAGAGTTTGGATGATAAACTTGGTATTCCTTCAGTCAAGACATTAGGTATAAAGAGAGCACATACTAATGTAAAGGCTCCATTGAGTGATCCAATGGTACGCAAGTCTAGCAAGGTCAAATATCCTATTTAAAGATTTGGTTTTGAAGGCTATCCAACTCACTATTATGCTTATATGGTGAAGGTAGTTGAGGATGCTGAGCCCACTTGTTTTGAGGATGTTATTGGTCATGCTCATTAGGAAGTAGCAATTGATGAGGAGATGGCTGCATTAGAAGCCAATAAGACTTGAGATTTGGTACCCTTTCCTAAGGGCAAGAAATCTATTGACTATAAGTGGATTTACAAAATCAAGAATAATGCAAATGGCTCAGTTAGCAGGTATAAGGCTAGGCTGGTCGCAAAAGGCTATGCTCAAATGTATGGCATAGATTACGAAGAGACATCAGCCCAATTGCTAGGATGGCAACTACTAGATACATGATTGCTTTAGCAATAGCCAAAGGTTAGAATTTGCAGTATATGGATATTAAGAATGCCTTCTTGCATGGTGAATTGCATGACAAGGTGTATATGGAGCAGCCAACAGGTTACAAGGATTTAGAGCATCTCACATATGTATGCAGGTTAAAGAAGATGCTCTATGGGCTAAAGCAAGCACTTAGAGCATGGTCTGACAAGATCGAAGAGTATCTTATCAATATTGGCTTTTATATTTCTAATGTTGATCACTCACTTTATGTGAGAAAGGGAGATGCAGGTTTGGTCATCATAGTCATGTATGTGGATGACTTGATTATAACACCTGACAGTGACAATGGAATTGCTAAAGTTGAGTTTTTGAAGAAGAATTTTGAGATAAAGGATTTGGGTGAGCTGAGATACTTTCTTGATATTGAGGTGATCAAATGTCATGATGGTATATGGCTATCCCAAAGGCAATATGGCTTGGATATGTTATCCAAGTATGGTATGACATCATGTAAGTATTTTTTAATACCATTAGAGCAAAATGTGAAGTTGAGTATTGATGTTGTGGATGAGATAGAAGACCCTACTATATTTAGGAGGATAGTAGGGAGTTTGATTTACATGACTATCACAAGGTGATACTTGAGCTATGATGTTGGCCTTGTCAGTTAGTTTATGCATATATCTAGAAAGCCTCATCTGAATGTAGCTAGACACATATTGAGGTATGTGAAGTTCACTTTAAATTATGGACATTTTTACAAGCCAGGTAAGGATGAACAGGTGTTTGGATAGACAGATGCAGATTGGGTTGGTAGCATGTCAGATAGAAGATATACCAGTGGATTCATGTTTTCCCTTGGCTTTGCAATAGTTACATGGAGCAGTAAAAAGCAACCTACAATTGCTTTATCAAGTATAGAGACTGAGTATAAAGGTGGTGCTATGGCAGCATGTGAGGTGGTATGGCTACAAAAGTTATTGGGTGATTTGGATGTCCAGAAATGGTCCAATTGTCATTTATTATTGTGACAACATGAGTAGCATATAGCTAGCTAGAAATCCAGTGTTCCATGCTAGGATAAAACACATTGATATGCACTACCACTTTTGAGAGAGAAGGTACTTGCTGGAGAGATTGACTTGGTATATGTCAGCACATAGGATCAAATAGCTGGCATTTTCACCAAGGTATTGGGTGCATAGAAGCTTTGAAAGTTTCAAAGATTACATGGAGTTGTAGAGATACAGCTGAGCTTAAGGGGGAGTGTTGAGATAGCAAGCTCAGTACGTGTGGACATTGATGATGGATCGCTTGGCTAGATGGGTTTGCACATCTACACTTAGCACGTCAATGATCATAATGATCCTTACATGGCCACTAACTTATCACTTATTATATTTAGTTTGTTGCACCTACCTACAGTTGGCATAGTTATAGTGCCATTTGATTAACATAGTCAGTTATGCACTGTTTGACTTAGCGTGTCACTTTCCTTTATGTTGTATCTTATCTACACTTTGTGTACACTGTATTGTGTGTGAAAGAAGAAGAAAAAACTAGTAAGAAAACATTTTGGCCTCCATCTCTCTTCTTGTGTCATTGAGTGAGCTTCCTCTTTTGTGTATGGCATGTGTTTGGCACAATAGCCCAAGCAAGTCTCCCCACCACATGATTCTTAACAATCTCAAGTGAGCAAATAATGCACCACATCATGCTACTCTCACATGTACTCATAAGAGTCTTGCCCATCTCAATACCAACCCACACCCACCCTGTTTGCAAGGGAGGTTTGAAGGGTAGAAGGGGGAAAGAAACTGACCTCTTGTACTGCACTAGAGTAAGCTAGTGTTAGTGTGTACCTATGCATATACATGCACACATATGCATATTAGTGCATGTGTACTCTTATGTAGTGTTGAGTGTACAAGAACTTGCACTGACACCACATAGTCCCACCTAAATGCACTATCCCTAGAGTTAGTGAGACACTAAAGCCTCACCTTCCACCCTAGGCACTTCACACAAGTGCACTAGCTTACCACACTTATGTGTAGTGCACACATGCATGAGGGGACATATACTAGTTCACACATGCACTAATGCACTCGAGTAGTCGACCTAGGTGCATCCACCATGCACTAGCCTTTCACCTACATATTTGCCCTTGTGCACTAGCTTGGTGCAAAGTGCATTTGCACTTAGGCACACATAGTGTGCACTAGTGCACCGAATTATCACACATGTGCACTTGATCCTTCTATAATAAACCTCTCTAGTTGCATCCATATTCACCTATAACACGAAGCCCAAGCCACATTAGTCCACCTTGGTACATGGCACCCAACTCAATGCACATATGAGCACTCGTATGCCACCAATGCACATGTACACTGTTGCAATCTCCTACACACATCCTAGTGTACACATGCGCTAATCTACCCACATTTAGTCCATGGCACATGCATTGCACTCGTGGACTATGCCTAGTGCACACAGGCACTAGAAAATCCACCCAAACCATTCTAGCATCTTATCTGTGTGCATCTCCATACTATACACAACATAACACTACAGATACCCTCTTGCACTTAGAGACCACTACATAATAGGACATGAGAGCCTAATCATAGTGCACATATGTGCGATTGGACACCTATTAGTGCACCTATGCACTAACTTGCACCTATGCCATGTGCACATTAGTGGGCACTCACTCTACACCATCTCTTATTATAATTGCATTCACAACACCTTGGTGCACACTTAGTTATCAACCCCATCCTTAAGATTGGCCACATCTATTCTAGTGCATGACAAACCTTGTGCATCACTCCCATCCCATCAAACATACCTTGGTGCAAAAACCTAGTGCACTCAGCTAGCACACTAGTGCACAACACAATTGCACTAACATACTCCCTTGCTCATAGTACATAAAATCACACCTTAGAACACACCCCATCATGGGGTACTGACCTTAGCACAACCACACAAATAACCCCTTCATACCCTAATCCTTTTGAGTATACTAACACACCCTATCAAAAGTCTATGCACTCCTATCTTATTCTAGTATACCTTCATGCACTTTAGTGCACATAAACACACTTGTGTACCATCCCTGCACAAGTGCACTTTGCATTGTGCAATGTCCAATAACCCAATTCACTAACTTCCCCCTAAGAAAATCTTAGTATACCCTCCTTCTTGACCCACGTCCACCCACTTTAGTGCATACTAGTAGGAAGCCTGTAACCAACCTTAGTGCACTGCATTGTTGCACTCTAGTGCACTTCCATCATGCACTAAATTCATATTCTCACACTATTCCTAATACAATTCGTGCTTGTGCACCACACACCCTTATTCAACCCTCATGCATATACCTTGCATATTAATATACTAACTCCTCTATTTTTCTTAGATTTTCCACTCATTGTGTGCTTGTCCACCCTAACTCACTCATATAGGCACATAATAGTGCACATATAGTTGGTCTCATGGTTCACTATCCCTCACATACCCGCTAATGCACTCAAGCACTTCAACCACTTCAACCACTACACTCAGATGCATAATAGTAGATCCACACACACATGAAACATAGGATGCACATGTGTTAATACACCCACATAAAACACAACAGTCAACCTTTAACATAGCCACAATGAACAGAAACAATAAATGCAATATTTAAGAAAGGGGATTCACAAGGGAAAATGTAATTTCAAGAAAAAAACAACCATCATGAGAGCTAGAACGAACCACACTCTAACACAACCACCTTTGTTCAAAATGTTAAAGTAATTGTAATTTTCACACATTGTTTAACAAAAGTAGAAAGCCTTTTTTGTGCACAGATCGCACACAAAAGCCAAAACCTAATAAGGGAGATAGTGCTTGGTCAATATTTAAAGATCCAAATAAAGGAAGGAGTCTCAAAAAAAGAAACAAAATAGCAAATAGAGAGGTACCTATGCCTTAAATAACCCATGATGTTGATGCATGTGCTTGCACAGTGGATGAGACCTTCTAACACCCATATCATGTAGAGACCCCAGTCCTAGCACATTTGTAAATGTTGAAAATACCCCTATCCATAAACTAATCTATCAAGTCCTCTGGCTTTTCCATCTAGAAGAAAAAGAAATCATGGGGATGACTCCAAGCATAATGGAGAGGGCTAAGGACTCAAGAGACACCTCTAATGCTTTCCAAGCTTTGGTCAATAGCTTCCAAGAAGCTATAGATTTTGATGTCTCCACTATGACTCCCAAGGCTATGGAAAGGAAGCTTCACAAGTTACAAGGCCAAGGAGTGAAGACTCTCAAAACCAACTAATGGACCTTAACCATGACAATAGACACCAGATGGGAAGTATGTGCACAATGTTATTAAATGCAAGAACAACATGCTCATCACAGGAATCTCTCTCAAATCTCATGCAATGATGCCTATTCAACTACTCAAATATGATGCAGGTAGGGACTCACATCACACAAACCATCCTAACCAAAATGGGAAATACTCTCAAATCTCATGCAATGATGCCTGTTCAACTACCCAAATATGATGCAAGTAGGGACTCACATCGCATAAACCATCCTAACTAGAATGGAAAATACTTTAGGTACTAAAGACCAGGCAAAATTTCCCTTTACGGCAAAATATATTGATAAGTATCATGCCGAGGATGACCCTTATAGATTTATTGAGCAATTGAAGAAAGTCTATGAGGAAAGTAACCTTCTTGGTGACTCCAAGAAAGCACAAGCCTTTAGAATTTTCTTAAGAGAGAAGGGAAGAATCTTATTTATTGGTCTTGATGTTGTTGAGAAGGCTTCCTTTGTACTAATCAATGACTTGTTCATTAAATGCTTCATGGAAGCTAGCTATGGGGATAACCCCATTGTTTGGCTCATGAACATCAAGCAATTGGAGGACAAGAGCATGAGATATTACATCTCTAAGCTCTATAGTTTGTATAAATAGATCCCAACCATAAAGAGACCCATCACTGAGGCAGTCACAAAGCCTTCATCAAGGCATTGCAATGAGAAGATCTATGAGACCTTGGTTGGAAACTCCAAACTTGACCGCTCCAACACCAACAATCTTCTAGAGATGAGGATATCTGTGTGGAGGACCTCCATCGTGAACACAACAAAAATAAAGGAATACATGAATCCTACTAGGATACATTAGTAGGAAAAAATTCACAAAGACCAAGGAAACCAAATATTTAATTGCAAATGTTAGAAAGCAATAGTAAGAACTACTTAGGATGGCTGCATCACTCAAAATTTATAGACCATATCACCAAAATGTGCACTGCAAATATTTTAGTGAGGACCATTTATCTTTCAAATGTCCTAGACCACCTACCAATAGTTTTGTCACTCTAACGAGCAGATCGTGAAGACCCACAAACCACTTGTTCCTTCAAGCATTTCAATCTGAGAGCTATGGCTACCTCTCACATAGCCGTGTACTCTCACACACACAAATATATTGAACTTACCTTTGAATCTGATTCAGTTGCCTCCTCACATGAATCCACTAGTAGCTCCATGATCCACAATTTACTTTCAAGCAAGCTCCATCTCCAAACTCCAAGCTTTGAGTTTCATAGCCATATGCTAGAAAGGAGAAGATGAAGAGAGGACAAGAAGAGCTTCTCCATGGTCCCTCACTCTCCCACACACACTCTCTGCCTCCTCACACTCCCTCTCTCCATCTCTCATACACGGGAGTGAAGCAAGAGCAAGAAGTAAGAAGAGAGAAATTTTGGCCACACACCAAGAATGAGCTTCTTCATTCACTTTTTGACTTTTATACATGCCCTATCTCCTCCTTGGGTAGCCATCCCCCTTTTTGGTCTGGCCTTTGTCCATTCCCCTACTCTTTTTCCTCCTCCTTTCCTATTAGCATGGTCTTAACCCATTCCTCTCATTCTTTATAGCTTGTATGGGAGAGAGCCCACTGCTCTTTTACAAGATAAATTATGAGGCATCTGGCGCTCTTTTTGCAAAAATATTAAGGTTCCCTTATTCTCACGCACCTTCCTTTTACATTTAGACTTTTTCCTACACTTTGTGTCTTCAAATTTCTTTATTGTACCTTTGTCCTCCATCTTCCTCTTGTGCGAATGCCTTCCACTTTTGATTTATTGAAATTTTCCATCTTGGTCTTCTGGGGGTTAACATTACCCCATCCTAGCTGAGTGCAAGTCCCATGGCACTTGATGGTATGGACTGAGGATGTTGAGGATTGATGTGGAATGGTTTTTGGGGCCTTTGAGGAGGTAGGTGTCATGTTACAGACAATTTATGAAGCAGGTTTTGAAGATTGTTGATATCAAAGATAGATGGGTGGTTGAAGGAGGCTTCCGCAATTAGCTTGCTACCTTGCCGCATAATGCTCCTGAAAAGAAGAAGAGTGCACTTCCTAGGTGTGTATCTACCTTATCATGCAATGCACTTTGCAAGCAAGTGGAACTAGAAGATGGGTCTGATGATAGGTAGTGGAACCATAGGCATGAATGATAGGAAAAATTCGTAAGGTGTTGTCCCACACCTGAGGACCCAGTTCATATATAGAAAAGTGCTATGAGTGACTTAGGGAGATAATTCTATCAAAATATCATGCCCTTGATGTGCCCTAAGTTGTGAAGTGGGGGAGGGGCTAGGGTGGTCCCTAGGTGCAGTGAGTGTGACACTCATAGAATACAAATGGATGGATTTCATTTTTCTTTCTTTTTCTTTTTCACTTCTTTTCTTTTGTTTTATTTTTCTTATTTATTTATTTATTTATTTATTTTGGATTTTACAAGAGAGCACGTTAAGTGGCATCCCATTCATGGATAAGGGCCAAGCTGCGGGGAGGCTTAAGGGATTTGCTTAAGAAGGCCCTACTTTGTATATAGCCCTTCAAGTTAATTCTTACATTGAGGGGCATGGTGGATGAAAATGGGTGGTTGCACCCAATGAAACTACTATCACTCATACATTGTAATAGGCTCATACAAAATGCTATTAAGAGGGTGGATTTCATCATGAGGTGGACCATTGCACATCTATCTATTCCTATATTAATATCCAAAAAGAAGGGCAGTAACCACTCTTCCTTTGCAGTAGGCTTTTGTTTTAGTAATATTCACAAGAGGCAGAGATAATTACATTTGGTGATGAAGGTAAGATTTGGACAAGAAGAGGATTCACTATTGAGGAAGCTTGCACAATGGATGGGCGAAGGTCCCTCTCAATGAAAGTTAAGTATTCCCTTGGAGAAGTGTCATTCACGTTGTAGATCAAATGAAAATCATACCTACCATATACCTTCCGATTGAGATCAACTCCGATTCTCCCGAGGTAGGGCATGTAGATAGGATCATTCCTCTCATATGGTAGGGTGCTACAGAAAGCCATCTAGGTATCTAAGTTAGATGCCAAGATGTTTATGTGCCACTAATGCCATATTAGAGAATTTAGGAATCTCCCAAGTCCCACTTTCAAATGAGGGGTAAAGATTTGGTCATGTGGCTAAATCTTAACCCGTGCTTCAAAGTGAGACTTGGAAAGGCAACCTATAGAGTAATTAGGGTAGACTCCACTTTCAAGTAAGGGGACAAGATTTGATCATGTGGCCAAATATTAAATATATTGGGAAATCCCAAAATCCCTAATATAGTGTTCACTTAGATTATGCTTCATATCCCTCCACTTTCTTAGGCACCTCCATTTTCTTGTCTTCCCAATAATCCGTAGGATCCTATTGCCATTTTCTTGTCTTCCCAATAATCCGTAGGCTCCTATTGCCATTTTGTGGGGTGTCTAATTCTCTCCTCCAACCATCTCTTCCCCAGCCTTACTGAGAGCTTTATCACGACCTCCACCACCCTTGGAGATAATACCCTATCTAGTGTTTGAGGGAAGGTGAGGGTGAATTCAAAGGGATAGTTGTGATTTTTCCATTGCTCCCATAGTACAAGTTCTTGGCTCCAATTCACATGATCGCACTCCTCTCCTTGAGGGATGGCCACATGTGGAATTTGTAGTAGCTTGGCTTGGAGTTTTCTTCATGATAGCTCTACCTAATCCCTCCATTTGTGCCTCATTTCTAGCATTCTCTTGGGGTTATGCCTTCCTTCCCTTGCTCTTTTGATTGTACTTGTGTTTGTAGAGGGGGACTTGGTTCATGCATCTACTCTTCCTCAATGTGACCATGCTGAAATTCTAGCCCCTCTTCATGGAATGGCTCTCTCGGCTCTTGAGGAGGGAGAGGATGTGCTCATTGCTTCAGTTGCCCAAACCCTAGCAATTTGAGTTCTTAGTGCATGGTTAATCTAGTTGTGATCAAATAAGCTCTTTGCTCCTCCATTCCTAAGTTGATACTAGGTTTGCACACCTTGGCATATAGTCCATATTTAAATGCTCTCCTTGCCAGCTCTAATTTCCTTTTGACTTCCTCCATTGTCTCTTCCTCTCTTGGTTGGGTTAAATTTAGTAGTATGTTTAAGAAGGCTTTTTGCTACTCCAACATCCTTGCTCCACCGTTGTAGCTTTTCTTTATGCCATAATGCATTCACTCTCTGAATGTGCCAGTTGGTAAGCTAAGTCTTTAATCCTATCCTCATTCTTAGCTACCCCTTCTTCTGCCTTCTCTTTGATCTACTCCAAACCTCGGTTTTGGTATTGGGCTAGGGTGGTGATGACATGCTCTTGCTCTCGCCATAATATATTCATTTTTTCTTTTCTTGGTTTCTTCACTCTACTTGTTCCTTTAGGATTGCTTGCTCATGGAGAGTTGCGTGGAGTTGGTTATGCGGTTCCACCATCTTTCTCCTTGCTTCTTGCTCACTTTGTACTTTTACTTCTTGTAGTTCTTTTGATAGATGTTCTCTTTATTGGTTCAACCTATCGACCCCTTTCTCATTAAGGTGTTGCATGTTCTGAGATTTGAGAGCACATTGTGCCTCTAGAGTAATGCGGCTCTCCTTTTTTCATCATACAAGTCTTTTAAACTTTACTTGCCCTGCCTTTTCTTTAAAGCCTTTATTAATGTCATCACTTTCCTAGTTACTATGGTCATCTACCTTGTTTTTTCTAGGCGGTAGATTGAGAAGGCATTATTTTCTTCTTCCAACTCGGCAAGTGCATCCTTTTTTTCTTCTATCATCTTGTCAAGTTGGCTCTATAGTTATTTTACCAGCTCATTGTACTATTCTGTGTTGCACATTGCCGAGGGCACCAAAGTAGTAGATACTTCTAGGTGGGCTACCTTTGGCCCTTGGTGCAATTTTGCATTAGCTGTGCTGCTAGCCTTTTAGTTCCTATAAGTGGGGCTCCTTTGCCTGGTGTCACAAAATCCTCTTTGAAACTATAGACAGAATCCACACTCTCAAGCATACATAGATGCACTCAAAGTAGTGAATTTTAAGCCCCAAAAGGTAGAGATAAAGTGTATCTGGCACCACGAAAGCAATTTGAAATGTCCTTGCCAGTCAAAACCAAAAGTCAAATATGTTGAGATTTGATACTCATCGATGCAAGAAAACCACAAGAACTAACAGCACTTGAATCGGAGTCCGTTGGAGCCCAAAAATCCCAATTCTTTCCTGCCTCAAGAGGTCACTTTGACGCGAAATTTCGGAAGTGCTCCCAAGCTCAATTGGCAATGATAATACTTCAGAAGCTTGTCTTCAAATCATTCTCGAAGCTCATGAAATCAGTTTGCAATTTGGATGTCGTACCAAGAAGTTATAGATCTCAGAAAATGTGCTCAGAAAGAGGAGAAAAACACCCTTTTTTTTACAAGGGGATGGAGGGCTCACAAGCTTGGTAAAAACGGGATTCTATCCCACATGCAGAGTGTCACAAGGAATTTGCTATGGATAAAAGGTGAAAGGGAGATAGTCATTCTCGTAAGTAAAAGAGAGAGAGCTCTCTTGTGTGATGGAGTGTGCCTTGGCCTTGGTGGCGCTATTGGCGTGATTTTGGGTTGTCGCTGCAAGTTCTTATATTTTGCTCACAAGATACTGCACCCAAGCCATGACATTACTCTCATTGATTGCCCCTTTGATAGTTCCTTGCATTGGAGTGATTGTCGAGCTAACCACCATGTTAAAATGTCAGATCTAAAGCATGGCTATGGTGGTTGAAAGAGGAAGAGTGAGTTCATGAGGTAACAAACATTAAGACCAAATGTCACACAAGTGAATTAGGTTCCAAGATAGAAGCTTGGACTCATAAACACAATATTGTGTGTTGACAATGACACAGACACTTTGCTGGAAGTGCAAAAGTACTATGACATTGCATTCAAAATGAGTGCAACTACAATGCTTTATAGTAATAGCACTTTCCACCATTGGCATATGGGATTCTGTATCCCCTAAGCCCACACTGATCCATACAAAGAGGCTAAGCTAGGTGTGATTGCCAGTATCTCAACACATGACTAGTGGGATTGTGTACAAAGGAGCCTTTCCCTTGTCTTCCACCACTGGTCTTTGTCTTGCCTCTTGTGTGATAGCACTTGTGCTTGGCATATCCTCCCATGTGGGGCTGATAATAGCTAACTCTTGAGATTGAGAGGGTTGCTCCACTGATCTTCTAATGGCCAAAGCTATGTGCTCCTACTCCTCTTGTCTCAGTCTTTCTTCCTTCTCCTCTTGTCTCTTTTTGTGCTCCTCTTCAAGATTCCTAGATTCCTCTTTCACCCTCTACAGTTCTCTATTTTCTTCTATGGTGGATCTGATTCTCTTGATAGGGATTTTTAGCATGATCCTTCTTCTTTCTCCTTGGCTTGATGGCTCTAAACCTTGCTGTTTGCTGACTGTCCTTTCACTTGATATTTCTTACTATTGAGTGGGGCGGTTAGCTTCTATCTCCTTAGTAGCTTGTTTTTCCTTCTCCTACCGATCTCTATTGAATTCTTCCTCCCCAAATTCCCTAGTGAGAATGAGATGGAAGGGCTCACTAGAGTGGAAGAGCAGTGCTCTTACTCGGATCACTGATTGCTCATGGGTTTCCTCCACTACCTCTTCTTTTTCCACCTCCCCTAAGGCTTCCTGGATTATAGTTGTCAGGACCTCTCTAAACCCTACAGTTGATACCTTGGATGCTAGTGTTTTTCCTCTCTGACCAGGCTCACTGGAGTGGAAGAGCAATGCTTTTCCTTGAATTGGTGATTTTTTAGGGGTTTCCTTCACTACCTCTTCTCTTTCCACCTCACCTAAGGCTTCCTAGATTATAGCTGTTAGCACCTCTCTAAACCCTACAGTTGATGCCTTGAATGCTAGTTTTTTTTTCTCTGACTCTACTCTTATAGAGTCGAAGACTTTCCCCTACTACTCTTGGTACTGTTTCTAGTACCTTTGCTGATGCGTGGATTATTTTTTGGATGTAGGCATTCTAATTCACCTCATCTAGTGCATTTCCTACAAGGCTTTGTAGGAAGGGCACTCCTATTCTGTTCATGAGGGTGTTATATATTTGTCTTGAGAAGAGGGTGTGGACCATCTTTGCTTGCATTCTAATGGTGGACTCGGGAATATTAGCCAAGCAGATTCTGTCATTTGTGTAGACTTTCTTCTTATCCATTCCCAACATCCTATAGACATCTCTCTTTAGCCTCTTCTCCAACTTGTCCCCACTAGCCCCAAAGATCTCTCCATGATTTTTAGGCTAAGTTTAACTTCCACCCTTCTAGTGGCATATCCTTGTTTGATTCTTGAAGGATGTGATTAATCGTTGTTTGAAGGCATGTTCTCGTGAGATTTCATTGGCAATCATGTCTTATGCAATGGCTGAGGCCTTAACAAAGATGAATTCGTAATTGTTTCAAGAAAATGACAAGGAATGTACCTCATTTACTATGTGTTCGTCGAGTAGGTCTAGGTCCAAGCCTCTGTAACTTCTAACAAACAATGTGAATGAAAGTTGAGTCTAATCAACGGATGCACATTACTAAGTCATCCCCTATGTCCATGGCCATGTTGAAAGCCATTTCAATAATGTATCATCATTGCTAAGATGACTTAAGACATGCTGGGGTGGCTTTGGTTTAGTTGAACTAGATAATTTTGTACATGGTATTTCCACTTTGGGATTCTCATTGGGTTTGGTGAGCATAGTTTGAGAAGTTCGGAGTTCATCGATTTTTGTTTTGTCATCAAATCTTATAGTGGTGATCACATCAGAGTTATTAGGTGGGAGCTCATTAATGATTGGTTGCTCATTGATGCTTGGTTGATAGACCATTAGAGCACTCATGGATTGAGTACCCTTCCTCTTGGTTTTTCTCCTACCCTATTTTGATTTACATTTCTCAGCCTTATTTTTTGGAGCCTAAGATTGAGGATCATTAATGCCACTTGTGAGTTTG
Source organism: Lygodium microphyllum (assembly GCF_053477565.2). Lineage (NCBI taxonomy): Eukaryota > Viridiplantae > Streptophyta > Polypodiopsida > Schizaeales > Lygodiaceae > Lygodium > Lygodium microphyllum. Next base: position 6,369,124 of record NC_141143.1, on the reverse strand, counting down.
GGAAGTCATACCAAGATGTTACCATCATAGTAACCTTGGGCATGCAATAGGGCTTTAAGGGCCCACTGTGGCCTAGTCACCTATGTACCACAATGGTGCCCACTCCTCCATTTAGGTCTAGAGTGTGAGGCAAGAAAACTATGAGTTCCGAATGATTGACTTTTGTAAGGCTATGGTCTATGCTTGGGGACCCACTTGATTTTTTAATCCATAGTTTTGGGTGTGGTTTCTAGATGCTGGTGGGACTGCACCATGGATGTATGTTCTAGTATATTATCCCCCACCTTAGGGTTGACACTATGGTTAACTATACTGATGGCACTCTAGGATTTTGGGTGGCTATGGTGTCCTTGTTGAAAGCCGTTACTATTCTAACATTTCCTATGGAAAGGTGGATGCATTGTAAGTTGTAGTCAACATTACAATAAACTTTTTTTTTTGAACGCATGATCCAACAGTGATTTCTTGCCATCACTTTTTTTGTTAGGTAATATATAAAAGATGAAGGGTAGGCTCTCAATCTTGATAAAAACCATTAGTTTGCACTTTCCCAAGAGTGGATAGGACTGCCCCCCAAATGGGCTAAGTCTTGCATTGTTTGGTTGCAACTGGGCTTGACCCATAATGATCCAGTGATCATACGTTAAGATCTTAGAGTCAGTTCCCTCATCAATTAGTGCATCAAAGGTGTATGCCTTCTAAATAGTCATTGTTATATGCATGTAGGCTAGTGCTACTACTTTCTCATCCTCATTCTCCATTTTACTAATGGTTGCAACTCTCACATTCAATGGTGGTTCTACCATTGGAGATTTATGGAGTGGATGTGACAGAGGGTAATACGTTTTTATGTGACTTCCATTAAAAAAGGCTATGCCTTCTCCCTCTAAGGTTTCGAGTTTGACATTGCGTGTTATACACTGATATTGTGAACCTTGAAAGGTCTGAATCCCCTCAATTTCATCTTCTGCTTGTGTCCCTTAATAGAGTACATCAAGATTAGATTTGCTTACTCGAAGTCTTGTTGTTTGGCATGCTTGTCTTGTGCTGCACCTTCTCATAGATTAGAGCATGGGTTGCAATGAGACAAGTCTTGATTAGGAATTCTAACTCTATCAACTGATTTCTTGATGCTTCCTTCCCCTCTTATCTCTCCCTTGGATTGCTATTCTCAAGCTTGGAACAAATAATTCCACTAATAGAGTCACTCGAGTTCTGTAGGTCAATTTGAATGGAGTCTATTATTGAGTGTTGAAATGACTTGTTTTGTGGCTGATTTTTGTTGTTTTTGAGAGCTGAATGGTTGATTTTATGGGATGATTGATTGATTTGGAAGTGGTTTGAGAGTGTTTTGGATGATATTGATTGTGTTTTGGAAGTTCATGATGTTTGTTGATGGTTCTGTGATGTTCTGATAGGTTTTGATTGGTTCTGTATACCTTCTGTTTTGTTCTGTTTTGGTCTGTTTTGTTCTGATTGTCTTCTGTAAGGAGGGAAGGAGTATTGATTGATGAAGAATGAGATATTGCGAAAGTTTATTGAATGGTTTGTGAGAGTTTGGAATGATTTGAGAATGAGTTATGTGGTTTTGATAACCTTCTGTAACCTTCTGTAGGTCTTCTGTAGAGCTTCTGCTTCTGTTCTGTCTCTGTTTTGTTCTGTACTGTAGCTGTTCTGGTACTGTTCTGTAGACTGTTCTGTATGCTTCTGTAAGTGTTCTGTGGAATGTATGTGTGACTTTGGGAAAGTTTTCTAGCCTTGGAAAGAGGTGAATACAAGTGCAAAAGATCTGAAAGAAGTGGAAGAAGTAGCTATTAAAGACTCAAGAGAAGACTAGAGTGAAGTGACAGTAGTGAGCTATGAAGAGACACTGTAGTGGCTCTGGTGACCCTTCATATCAGACATACCTCTTGGGAGGGGTATCCACGACCTAAGAGTGATTATTGAGAGTGATTTTGAGAGATTGTAGTGAGGACATGATGTATTATTGATGGAGAGAGAGAGAGAGTCAGAGATAGCCAATTCTACTGAAACAGAGTGATTGTATATGAGAGATTGAGAGAGAAGACTATGAAGATATTGAAGATGAATACTATGTGATGTATTTCCATTCAAAGATGGTGTATTTCTTTGCTTTCTTTGTTCTATTGATGGATTTTGTGAAGATTTTGAAGAACATGGCTGATTTTATTAAAAACCGTGGGAGATCTACATGATGCTGCATGAAGATTTGTTGTTCCTGGTGTTCTTTTCTTCATTGTGATCATATGAAACATGATAAACAAGCTTGTTGATGTTACAAGATAGATTTTCTCGCAAGAGAATTCCCTTTTCTTTGGTGTTCCTCTCGGGGCTCCATGTTTTTGGTGCGTAGCCGGGGAACCTTGCCATCAACAAGCACCAAAAGAGGCTGAAAATGAAGGAAATGGCATTGCCAAGAAGAGAAGAATTCAATGGATGTTTGTAAAGTTCCTTCTTCCACTGAAGAGTTGGAATTTCTCATAATCAAAGCCACTTTCCACAAGAAGTTCATCCCACAATGGCGGAAACACATCACCATCATGATGCATGCTCTATGTAGTGGACAGTTTCCTCTTCCTGTTGAAGCAGCAGAAACTTGCATCTTGGTGGCAAACTGTTTGGGAACAAACTGAAGAGCAGAAACAGAGAGGATGACCATCCATGGAAGATTTGGCATTCATTGAGAAGTTTCCAGACAACATCAAGTGGGAGATTGTGAAGAAGCTTCAGGAGTCTTGGTCTGTAGAGGTTCACAGGGACAAGAAGGAAAAGAGTTGGAATTTGTTCGTGGATGCTCAACAGCAAGATACATGGGATGCTTGGTGTACTGATAATCTTCTGTTTGTTCAATTAGCAACCCACTGGAAGTTGGTAGACAGAGTGTTTTTCACAACATACACTGTTGAAACTATCAGAAGTTGGCATTACTATGATGATGGCACTACCATAATGCTCAGACATATGCATTTTGACACCTTTAGAACCGAATACCTTCCTCTGTGCAGTGGCATGAAAGCAGAATTCAGGGACGTTGAAAAGAAAGAAGTAGAAGAAATGTTGGCAAGAGAGTCCTCCAGAGACTGAAGCCTTCTGTTAACCCTCTGTGGAGCACTAACAACATAGTGGAGCCACACCCCTGATGAATGACGCAATAAAGAGGCAAGCGTTAGAACGAGTCCAGAGGTACGTGAGAAGAGAGAAAGCAAGAATCAAAGCCGAGAGCAAGCTCGCAGCAGAAGCTGCCTTTGATGCCCTTGCGGAACTCTTTACAGAAGTCCCAATGGCACATCAAGCCCTTCCTCCTCCTGCTAGAGGTCCACTTCCAAGCCAGATCCATCCTGGAAATATTGATGACAGACCAGCGAATGTAGTCCCATTGCCAGTTTTTAAGGGAGAGTACAATGAAGATCCCGATCTTCATGTAGTAGAGTTTATGGTAGCGTGTGTGGCTAACAATGCCAGAACCCCTAAGCATTGGTTAGCAATATTCCCCGCCACTTTCAAGGGCACGGCGTTTCAGTGGTATGAGAGACAAGCAGCAGGAAATTTTGGCACATGGGACGACCTGAAGTTGGCCTTCCTCACTAAATTCAAGCGTGAAGGTTTTGAAGAGCAGATGAGAGAGGAATTTATGAACCTAAGTCAGTCCTCTGGAGAAAGAGTAGAAGCCTATGTCTCACGAATGGAATCCATCCTGAAGAGATGGACTAACCATAATCTAGATGATGGCATTCAGAAGGGGGTGTTTCTCAGAGGATTACAACCAGAAGTCCGTAAGTTTGTGGAGCTGCAAAGACCAGCCACACTACAAGCTGCAACAGAAGGAGCAAGACTGTATGATGAAGTGGAAGCTAGATTAGCGATGAATACAGGAAGAGGAGTCCTACCTCCTTTGATGTCAGGAATGATGTATCCACCAAATGCAGTTCCACGGACTGTTCCCTATCCCTACCAACAGATGCCCCCGGTATCACAGTACAGTGCACCAAATCCACAGTGGCCACAATCCATGCCTCAAATGATGGCTCAACCACAACAACAATGGTCCCAACCAATTTCCTCAATGCCAAATCAGCAGCAACAGTGGAACCCTACCAACTGGAGCCAACAGCCAACAGTTCAAACAGGAGCTCTAAATCAGAACCAGAACAGAGACCCCTCTGTACTAGCCCAACCAGTTTATGCAGTGATTACAGAAACTCCTCAAAACCCTCATGCCAGTACGTCCAGAGGAGAAAGCTTGAAGGATTACTTATCCAACTCAGTTGCAAACATCAAAAAGGAGTTGATGGATGTGATTACAGAACAACTACAGACGTTGAAAGTGAATACTGCAAGCATATCCAATGTTGCGGGAGCAGGAAGAGATGTGATGCGGTCAAATACTTGGTGTGGTAAGTGTCATCAAGTAGGCCATTTAGCCACTGAATGTACACGAAAACCAACCATCCCTGGAGCCTTCTATTCCTACTGTTTGCGGAAGAATCATACAGAGGACATTTGCTCTCTGAAGGAGATGCATGATAGGAGAAGGAAGGAAGAAGACGCAAGATTCAACTTGCTGGAATCCAAAATGACAACACAGGATATTGGACCCAAGCCTAGAGAGTTTGGTCCTAATTTCGGACCCAGAAGATTTCCCTCTCAAAGTTAGAGGAAGACAGTCTGGCGGTGGTCAGAGATCAGAAGTGGAATGTTATAGATGCGGAGAAAAGGGACACATTTCACCAAATTGTCCAAATCCTCGAAGGTCAGTGGATTACAAGCCCTTATGCAGTCGATGCAAAGGAGAAGGCCACACTGCAAAAGACTGTCCAAGCCCAGCCCCAGTGAAAAACAGTGCTACTGATAGTCCAGCCAAGGCCCAAGAGCCTACCTCTAATTTGGTGGAATTGGAAGTTGCTGCCATCACGCGTGCAAAGCAGAAGGAACCACCTATCCAGAAAGAGAATAACCCTCCTGCCAGAACAGTGAAGTTCAGACTTCCACCAGAAGAACAGAACAGAACAGAGCCTAACAGTGCCGTACAGGGCACTACAGTGCCACAGAGAGTTACAGAGACAGTTACAGAGACAGGACCAGAGGTCCAGGAGACAGAAGAGGAGGAAGTGCCACAGGTGGCAGAAGAAGTTCCTGTAATTTCTCTGTTGGAAGAAAAAGGGAAAATGAAAATGGGTGTTGCCCCATTCCCTAACCGGTTAGAGAAGCCAGTGGATCCTATTAAGGAATACGATCTGGTCAGAGATCTAGATACCTTTAAACCAAACCTTACATTCCGACAATTATTGATGTTGTCTCCCAGTTGCCGGAAAAGGTTCAAAAGTATACTGACAAGACGACATGGTTTAAGGATTGCTCCCTCAATAGCAACAAAGTCCAACAAGGCTCCAGAGCTTGTAAAAGAAGTGGATGTGGCTAATGCTTTCCTAGATCCGGGTACTCTAGAGATTGGCGTGTGGATATAAGGCTGTTTCATTGCAAATGCACTGATTGATGGTGGTTCATCAGTGAACATTATGATGGATGTGACAATGAAGGATCTAGGCTTACAAGGTGTGCAACCAACCCAATGGCTCATCAGACTGGCGGATCAGAGTAGAATCAAGCCTTTGGGCATTCTCCCATATGTGAAGACTACAGTGGCTGGAAAAGATTATTGGCTAACCTATCTGGTGGTGAAGCCAAACTCTTATGGTACATCCTACCCTCTGTTACTGGGCAGACCATGGCTTTTTGAAGCCCGAGCAAGGACGGATTGGTTTAAAGGAACCTTGACCTTGGGTAGAGGACCCAATAAAGTGGTGATGAAACTGTATGGTTCTCAAAAAGGACATGGATCCACCTCCTTGGAATTATCTTATGACTCCCCTAATGAGGTTACAGATGGAACATCAGCAGACGAAGATGCTGTCAAACAGATCCTTCCTAAGAAAATAGTGGCACATTCCTTAACAGTGGATACTGTAAGCCGACTTCCAAAAGATGCAAAGCCATTATCAATGGGTGAATACTTCCTGCTTGAACCAGGAATGACTTCTGAAATCACTTCTGACAGTGAGATAGAAGCATGGATGTACTGCTCTCCCTGTTACATGGTCACAGCAGAGGCAGAAGCAGAAATAGAGGCAGAGGCAGAAGAGGAAACAGAGAATCTATTCTTTTGTTACAGAGCTCCTACAGAGACAGAAGCAGTAACAGAAGCAGAAGCAGAAGCAGACGCAGAGACAGAGACAGAAGAGGATGGATATGATATGGACAAAGAAGATTATGAAAGTGAAATAGAAGAATCTATCCCACTTGAAGACGATACATTTGAAGAAGAAGTTCCAGAAGTATCAGAAGCCGATGAGCTCATGCTATGGGACAGAATGGCGATGGTACCATTTGGTTTGGTAAATGGATCTTCTCATATGCAAAACCTTTATAAGGGATGGATTAAGAAGACCAAGCCGTCTTTCAGCAGTGGCTCATGCCGTCCTAACCCATCCTTGCCGAAGAAAGATGATGATGATGCACTGTGCCAACAAACACCAATCCAACTAACCCAACAGGCATCACAGGGTTCCTGTTATGTGACATTCCTGGATGTATCATCAGAAGATGAATCTTCAAGCCAAGAGGTAATTACTCTTGAAACCAAACCTGAAACGGCTCTTATCCCATTTCAACATCTTAAGGAGCAACCTAAGTCTCCACCAAAAGAAGAAATCGGTTCTAGTGGGACATCAGACGAGGACACCACTCCCTTGAAGGAGTCGGATCTGTACCCAGAAGCAGTCCGTGGGACCTTCATCCGAGAAGTGGAAGGTGAAAGGCAGTTAACCTTTGTGGATTCAGAAGGCACTGAACGCCACTTGAAGGTGGGTAGCAGTCTCCCAGAAGAGGAGTTGTCAACTTTGTACAACTTGTTGAAAGAAAATTTGGACGTGTTTGCATGGTCCTACAAAGACCTAAAGGGGATTGATCCCACAATATGTCAACATCATATTGACTTGGAGCCTGATGCCAAGCCAGTACGGCAACGACAGAGGCGAATGAACCCGAATTATTCCACATTGGTGAAAGCGGAGCTGCTGAAGCTTCTGGAAGCCGAGTTCATCTATCTAGTGGCAAATAGTGAATGGGTTTCACCCATCGTGGTTGTACCCAAGAAGAATGGAAAATTGAGAATATATGTGGATTTTCGAAAGCTTAATTCCAAGACAAAGAAGGATCACTTTCCTATCCCTTTCACAGACCAACTGTTGGACACAGTGGCAGGACATGAACTTTATTCTCTTTTGGATGGATTCAGCGGATACAACCAAGTCCAAATCGCAGAAGAAGACCAATCCAAAACAACCTTCACCACAGAATGGGGGACCTACGCTTACCGAGTGATGCCATTTGGGCTCTGCAATGCCCCTGCTACTTTCCAACGAGTCATGATGGCCGCATTTCAAAATCATCTGCATGACTTTATTGAGGTATATTTGGATGACTTCTGTGTCTATAGTTTGATCCGTGAACATTGGGAACACCTGGAACAATGCTTTGACCGATGCTGGGAGTATGGGATTTCCCTCAACCCCGACAAATGCATCTTTGGGGTTTCTTCTAGAGTTCTGTTGGGCCACATTGTCTCAACACAAGGGATATCAACAGACCCTGCAAAGATCGAAAAGATCGCAGCTCTGGCAGCACCCACCAACCTCAAACAGTTGAGGGGATTCCTAGGCCATGTGGGTTACTACAGAAGGTTCATAGCCCATTTTGCGACAAAGGCAACCTCCTTGCATAAGCTCTTGAGGAAAGATGCAGAGTTTACTTGGACAGAAGAATGTGACAAAGCCTTCCACACTCTGAAGCAGTGTCTGATAGAGGCCCCCATTCTTCAACCTCCTGATTGGACGAAAGAATTCCACGTACACACTGATGCATCTATTGAAGGCTTAGGCGCAGTCCTATGCCAAAAGGGTTCCTCGAAGCTGGATCAACCGATCTATTATGCAAGCCGAAAAGTCACTGATAGGGAACGGAACTATACAGTGACCGAGCTAGAGTGCTTGGCAATGGTGTTTGCCCTGGAAAAGTTTCGCCACTACCTCCTATCTACCCATTTTAAATTTTATGTGGATCATGAGGCCCTGTCCTTCTTGATGAACAAAGCAGATGTGAAAGGACGATTGATGAGATGGCTCCTTTTATTCCAGGAGTTCGACTTTGAGGTGATTACTAAGCCTGGTCGTTCCCATGTTCTGGCTGATCATCTGTCGCGTATCCCACAAACTGCAGACGAGGAGCAGGATGATCCAGACCTCCCTGATGCTTCCCTATTCTTGGTAGAAACTGTAACTCCCTGGTATGCAGACATTGCCAATCTGCTGGCAACCCAACAATACCCTCCTGGTATCTCTAGTCGGGAAAGGAAGAAGCTCATGCTAGAATCAGCCCCATACACCCTGCTAGGCGGTGCATTGTACAAGAAAGGCAAAGATGAAGTGCTCAGAAGATGTGTTGCAGGAGATGAGATTGGGATTGTTTTGAAGGCTTGCCACGACGAGCCATGTGGAGGTCACTTTGCAGGAGAAGCTACAGCCAGGAAGGCTTTGCTAGCAGGATATTGGTGGCCTACCATCCACAAAGATTCCTATGATTACTGTAAAAGATGTGATGCTTGTCAAAGAATGGGGAAACCCACGAAGACAAGTGCCATGCCACTGCAACCTATCCTTCCCTTAAAGCCGTTTGAGAAGTGGGGCATTGACTTCGTAGGTCCGATCAACCCTCCCACCAGAAGGAAACAGAACCGATACATCCTCGTATGTACGGATTATGTCACAAAGTGGTGTGAAGCTAAAGCCCTAAAGCGGGACGATGGTAACAGCGTGGCCCTGTTCATGTACGAGAATATCATCACCCACTTTGGTAGTCCCTTAGAGCTGGTAAGTGATAGAGGCACTCATTTCCTCAACAAAGTCATGGAAGAGTTGACAGAGTTGTATAAGATCCGCCATCGCAAGTCCACTCCTTATTACCCTAGAGCCAACGGCCAAGTCGAAGTCACCAATCGCATCCTCTGCTCGATTCTGACAAGAACAATTGCTGCACATCGTCGTGATTGGGATGATCGACTTACAGAGGCCCTCTGGGCGTACAAAACCTCCCATAAAGCAGCAACAGGATAGACACCCTTCTAGCTGGTGTATGGAACAGAAGCTGTTTTTCCTGTTGAATTGGAATTACCCTCTTTGAGAGTGGCTATCAAAGAGCGTTTGGGAGATGATGATTCACTGCAACGCCATCTCCTGCATTTGGAATGTTTGGACGAAATTCACGGGATGGCTCTACAGTGCATGGAAGCCACGCAAGCCCGACGTAAGGCTTACCATGATAGTTTCATCAAGCATAAGGAGTTCAAAGAAGGTGATTTGGTCCTAGCCTATGATTCACTCTTTGGCAAGTTTCCTGGCAAGCTCCAGCAGCGGTGGATGGGCCCCTATAAGGTACTTGCAGTCAACCCTAATGGCTCTGTCCAAGTACAGACCGTGGATGCCTCTGATGATCCCTTTCTGATCAACGGATATCGCTTGAAGAAGTACTTCCCTCCTTGGGGATCTTGACAATTACGGACACTTGATCCTTTCCCTCGTTGACGTGGCATTGTACTTCTTATGATGCTACTTCTGATAGCCGTTCTTCAATCACTTCTGATGAAGAGGGTGCAACCCTCTGTCCCCTCCAAACCCCCTTCCAGCCTTGATCTCTTATTCTCTATTTTCCACCAGCGACAGTGGCGAGGTTGGTTTTAACACATGGTCTTTCTACCATTCCCTTGCTCACTTTGCAGAAAAAAAAAACAAAAAACAAACAAACAAACAAACAAATCTGTTATGAGAGAAAAGGAAGCAATTCCCTGTCATAGCAGGCCTCGTTCCAAGAAAATGTGGTAAACACCCTTGGGCGAGAAGCTGGCTGTGGAAAAGGTGGTAACACCCAGCAGTCCAGAAAGTGGATTCATCAATTGATATTCCCAGGATCCAATTCCAAAGCTGCCTCCCTTGGTACGCTGTGTCCTGGGTCTTTCTGCAAAGTGTCTAACTGTCCTCTAACAGATGACATGTCCTATTCAACACAATGTTCGATTTGATGGCTACCTCCCTGGGTACGCCTCTTTAACAATTGATGACGCGATCTTCATCAACAAATAATAGAGTGATGAGAGCTTTCATCCTAACCGGATGGGGAAGTGAGTATGGTTGCCCTCTATGACTATCAACAACGAGTGAGACAGAGGGTGGGCCGAGAGACCAGTCTTTTCCCTTCAAATCAAATGAGAGGTGAGTAGTGTGAATGAATTGTTGCATGCACGGGATGGGCCTCTCAAAGCACAAAGCACAATTTGTCCCTGTGCACTGCACCATAAGGCTCCCTTGCCTTCCTTTTTGCACCATATGCCGGCACAGGGCGGGATGCACAGTTGCACCATCAAATGCGCACAATGCATACAACCTTTGCACAAGCGACCATGAGGATTACATCAATGGGTTTTAGGAAAAGGCTGCCCTTCTGTATCTATCAATAGAGAGTGAGACAGAGGGTGGGCTGAGTGTGACTGGAGTTTCTTCAATCAATTACCAAGAGGTGAGATTGAGGGACATTACGACACTTGGAGTTAGGTATGTTCCCGTTTCCCTGTGTACCCACGGGATGGGTCTTTACCGTCATCACAAGACACATCACCTTGTTCTGTACACTGCACCATAAGGCTCCCTTGCCTTCCTCCTTGCACTTATGCCAGACGGGTTGGACGCACTAATGCACCATCAACTGTGCACCCTGGCATACTCCTTCTGCACCATTTCCCCCTTGTCGATTCCTCAACCGGGTATGAGATATGGGTTTAATCATTCTTCCTCAAGTGATATTAGTCATGGGGCGAGTGACTGTTCTTTCATTCCAATTGAGTGATTGTGAGTTGAGTGTAGTTTCCCTCATCATCGACGAATTTCCTGCGATTCCTTCCATCAGCTACCTCCCTGGGTACTGCCGCGTGGTCCCTGCCATGACGAACGTGCGCTGTAAAGATGCCTTGGTCCCTCCAGCGCCGACAACCACACTGGACGTGCAATCGATACTCAACCTTGATTCTTGACGAAACGGGCCAAGTTTTTCTAACCCTACACTTTGGTTTCTTCGTTCCGGTCATGTTTTAAGTGTGGGGAAGTTAGTGGATGGTCTGTGGCATGGTCCTAGGTCCCTGTTGTTCGGTTAACCCTATCCGTTAAGGTCTTAAGTGTGGGGACGCGTCCCTGCTCGTCTACATTGTATATCTTTTGCATCTGCCTTAACCTGTTCATGCATGTATGCCATGACTTGCTTTTACCCTCCTGGGATCCCTTCCCACCCACCCGGTTATGTTCCACCCACCCTTGGGGCTGTTCCCTTCCAATTTTTCTTCATTCCTTGATTTTGAGGTCCTGCCATGTGAATGCACCCTACGTTCACCAAAATCCAAATCCAACCTATAGCCCTGTTCCTCCCATCGAACTGACCATTTTCTCTTTTTACCTACCCCTGTTCCGGTGCACGGTTTTTGAGTTATTAATTTTTGAAGCATTTTGTGCAAATTAGCCGGTTTCCCATGTGAACGCGCTTTTCTTGCTTTGGAACCGTGATCTGTTGTCCTAGCCCTACCAATCACTTTTCCCATGACATTTTTCCTTTTTATTCCGCATCATTCCGATACACGGTTTGTCCATTATTAATTTTCCGGGTTTTTACGACTTTTTCATGCGTATTTTCGACATTTTTCCATGTGAACCTGCCCTAGTTGTATCAGAATTCAATTTGATTTGACATCCGTGTCCCCTGTGCCTTCCCCCACCTTTTTCCTTTTTCCTCCACCCTCTTTCGACTTTCGGATTTTTACTTATTAATTTTTAATTGAGTTTTCGGGTGTATTTTTGGAGTTTTTTACATGTGAACCCCTCCTATTTCCACCGAAACTGCGCTTTAACATGATAACCCTGTGCCACTCCTTCCTGCGGACATTTTTCCTTCTTACTGCATGACATTCCGATGAACGGTTTGTCCGATATTAATTTCAGATCCCATTTTTGGGTTTATTTTTTGGGTTTTTCCCATGCGAAGGTGTCTTATCTCCGTTAGAATTATGTTTTGATGTGATAGGATTGTCGGGCACATCTTTCTGCATAGTTTTCCTTTTTTCTGCACCTCATTCCGATGCACGGATTTTTTGCTATTAATTTTTAATTGCGTTTTTTGGTTCATTTTTTGTGTTTTTTGCACGTGACCGCCCTTTACCCCTCCCGGAGCCTCTGTCATATATTTTTCTTGTTTTCCCCCTGTCATCCTGCCCACTTTTTGTTTTTACACTATGTCGTTTTGACGTCCCGATTGGGAGTTATTAATTTTTCTTTATTTTTACGTTTTTTCTCGCGCCCGTTTTGCGCGTGACCGCGCCCTTTTTCGATTTTACGAATCCCCACGCGCCCCGGTTGTGTCCGCATGACCCATAACGTCCTCCCAGCGTCCTTTCAATCCCGTCACGGTAAATTTTTTTACCCCGCCCCGCACACGTGCGCGGGACGGGGGTACGCACCCATCCCTTCCCACCCTTACCCTTCCCTCGGGCACCCCCTATCCCCCTTGGACCCCTACCCCGCCCATCATCCTACCCTACCCTATCCCTACCCCGCCGTTACCCCTACCCTTCCCGCCTCTCCCTATCCCCTCTCCCCTCTCACGACCCCTCCCCACCCTAACCACCTCTTTCCCTTCCTCTTCCCTCTCCTTGAGTCGTCCTTCCTCTCCTCCATCTTCTCCTTCCCCTCTCCTATCCTCCTTCTCTCCTCTCTCACGCTGCCCTCCTTCCCCTCCTACTCCTTTCTTCTCCCTCCCTCCTCTCCAGCCGTTTCTGCTCCCCTCCCGTAACGCCCTGCCGCCTCCTTGCCGTTGTGGCCCCCACTGGACGCCCTGCGCCTGCCTCTGCCGCCGTGGAACACTCCTCTTGCCAGCGCGACGCCCGCGTTGCCTCCGTGGACGCCATCCTCCTTGCCGACGTGCTGCCTCCATCCCCTCGTGGCCCTGCGCCTGTGCCCTTTGCTGCCGTGGAGCCCGCTTCTGCCCGCCCTCTGCACTCGCGTCCTCGCCACCGACGTCCACCACCTCGCCCACGTCGTCGCCCTGGCCCGCTGCCTCCACGTGGCCCTGCATACCCACCCCCCATTACCCCCCCACTAACCCCCCTTCCCACCCACCTCTAACCACTCCCCACTACCCCCCCACTAACCCCCCTTCCCACCCACTAAACCCCCCCGAAGGTACACTCCCCTTCCCACCATCACACTAAAACCCTCCCACCCCTTTGTAAACCCCCATTCCCACCAACCCACCACTCCCCCCCACTAGCCCCTCTTCCCCTTCACCATTCCCAACCCGTTGAACCCCTCTACCTACACCCCTTTCCCCCCCTGCAACCGGACCTGCAAACCTACTTTTCCCCTTGTAAACCCCCATTCCCACCACCCACTCACTTTCCCTCCTTCTAAACCCTCATTCCCCCCATTACCCACGTGCCCCCCTAACACACACTCCCCTATACAGCCCCTTGTCCCACGCTGCAGCCCCGCTCCACGACGGTACCACCGCAACCCCCTCCATCAACCCCAGTCCCACCTGCAACCACCCTTGAGCTGTTGACACGCGTGCGGGTGTGTACGCGCTTGTGGTTGATCATGCGGTTGTTCGTACGCGGCTGTCGGATTTTGATCATTGGTTGCTGACCACGTAGCTGCCACGCAGCCTGTTGCTGGGTATTTTTCCCATATTTTTCATTAACACACCCGTAACTCTTTTTTTTCCCATTTAAATACCAACTAAAAAACACACCAAAACATTGCAAAATATAAATAACATTAAAAAACCACTTTCCATTCTGAAAAATTACAGAAAAATCTTGCAAACTTTCTTTTTATTTTTGCAATCCATGGCTTTTTTTTTCTCAACCTGTAAATTTCATTAAAAATCTTTCCAAATACCCAAAAATATGATACAAATTCATTAAAAATACTAAAAAATTCCAAATTAATTTCTGAAAAATTCGTTCATGATGTTTGTTGATGGTTCTGTGATGTTCTGATAGGTTCTGATTGGTTTTGTATACCTTCTGTTTTGTTCTGTTTTGGTCAGTTTTGTTCTGATTATCTTCTGTAAGGAGGGAAGGAGTATTGATTGATGAAGAATGAGATATTGTGAAAGTTTATTGAATGGTTTGTGAGAGTTTGGAATGATTTGAGAATGAGTTATGTGGTTTTGATAACCTTCTGTAACCTTCTGTAGGTCTTCTGTAGAGCTTCTGCTTCTGTTCTATCTCTGTTCTGTTCTGTACTGTAGCTGTTCTGGTATTGTTTTGTAGACTGTTCTGTATGCTTCTGTAAGTGTTCTGTGGAATGTATGTGTGACTTTGGGAAAGTTTTCTAGCCTTGGAAAGAGGTGAATACAAGTGCAAAAGAGCTGAAAGAAGTGGAAGAAGTAGCTGTTAAAGACTCAAGAGAAGACTAGAGTGAAGTGACAGTAGTGAGCTATGAAGAGACACTGTAGTGGCTCTGGTGACCCTTCATATCAGACATACCTCTTGGGAGGGGTATCCACGACCTAAGAGTGATTATTGAGAGTGATTTTGAGAGATTGTAGTGAGGACATGATGTATTATTGATGGAGAGAGAGAGAGAGAGTCAGAGATAACCAATTCTACTGAAACAGAGTGATTGTATATGAGAGATTGAGAGAGAAGACTATGAAGATATTGAAGATGAATACTATGTGATGTATTTCCATTCAAAGATGGTGTATTTCTTTGCTTTCTTTGTTCTATTGATGGATTTTGTGAAGATGGTGAAGAATATGGCTGATTTTATTAAAAACCGTGGGAGATCTACATGATGCTGCATGAAGATTTGTTGTGCCTGGTGTTCTTTTCTTCATTGTGATCATATGAAACATGATAAACAAGCTTGTTGATGTTACAAGATAGATTTTCTTGCAAGAGAATTCCCTTTTCTTTGGTGTTCCTCTCGGGGCTCCATCTATCCTATGGCCATTTTGTAGGCCATCCTATATGCCCATAAAGCTACAATGAGTTTGCTATCCTAGTCACTAGGTGAAGCAAAGACTATCTTTGTTATGACATTTACCAAGATCTTGTTCATGGACTCAACTTGACCATTAGCTTGAGGATAATACAGTGAGGATTTTCTATGGATTATCAAGAAGTTGGATAACAAGTGAGCAATCACTTCATTGATAAAGTGTGTGCCTTGGTCACTAATATAACCAACTCTATGGGATAACCAAATCGTGAGATTACTTGATTACTTATTCCCAAAGGAACTCGGTTGTGGTCCTAGCATCTTTTTAGCAAGTTGCTCAAGCTTCTGCCCACTTGGTGAGATAGTCTGTGCAATAATGATGTACTTGGCTTGTGAGTACTGTGTTGTAGGCCTGATTAGACCAATAAAGTCAATTTTCCATTTCTCAAATGGTTAGCATGCAATCATTGGATTCAACTCCATTTTGTAGTTATGAATAGGGGCTTTGGCCCATTGGCACTCATCACAATGCTTCACAAACTTAGCTGCATTGCAAAATAACATGGGTTACCACAATTGAGACTAGAGCACCTTGTGTGCTATGGTATCTCCATTAAAATATCCTCCAATGATCCCACCATGTGATTCCATGAGCACATCATGCATTTTTGTTTGTAAACACGTCTCCTTAAGAGTCCATCCTATCCTAACTCATATAATTGACTGAATGTCAAAACTGATAGGGTTGGATCTTCAAGATTAGTCTTTTTAATCGAGCTTTTTCTATGGGTCATTTACGCAATCCCTTCTCTAGGATGTAGATAATATCATCTGCCCAATACCGAGTGAGTTCTAATCTAAATAAGTCTCATTCATTGGATATTCTAAAAAGATGTGCATTTTCTAGGTCATCAATAATGCCCTATCTAGCTGCTTCACCTGTGGGTATGCGAGACATATGATTTGCCATATAGTGATGTTTGCCCTTTTGTACTACCACAAAGAAGTCAAATTCCAAAAGCAAAAGTAGCCATCAAGCAATGCATCCTATTGCGCAGGGTTTGTTCATTAGATAGAGCAATGCTTGATGATCGACAAAGAAGGTAACGGGTGTCATTAGAAGATAGTGTCTAAACTTCTTTATGGAAAACACCATGGCTAACCCTTCCCTCTATGTTGTGAAATAGTTCATTTCGGTATTAGTGAGCTATTTGCTAGCAAAAATCACTAGATAATCAAGGTTATACACTCACTAGGTTGGCACAACATTTCCCTTACAGTAAACTTTGATGCAACGATGTGCACATGGAAGGTAATAGATCAATCTGGGGCTCTTAATATAGGAGCTAAAGTTAGAGCCTATGTAAGGCTTTCATAGGTTTGCTAACATTCTTCGGTCCACTCGAATACTATCAATAGCTTGTACAAAGTAGCAATCAATGTATAGTTCAGCACAAATTGCCTGTAGTACCCTATGTGGCCTAAGAAGCATTAAATTTTCTTGAAGTTGGTCAAAGGAGGGAGAAGGCCTACAATTACCATATCTTTCAAGGAGTCTATGGCTATCCCATTCCTCAACACAATGTGCCCTAAAATACAACTGTGCTTCACTCAAAACTGACACTTTAAGGGGTTTAGTGAGAGATTCTATTGCCTATACCCTTCAAAGACTATTCGTAGCTTTTCCAAGTGCTCTTCCTAGTTGGTGTGGAGGCACAAGTCATTGATGAATACTTCTAAAAATTTTCTGAGCATGTCCTTGAAGATGGTACACATGAGGAGCTAGAAGGTAGCAAGGATATTAGTTAGCCCAAATGGCATGACTATGTAGGCAAATATCCCCCAATTCGATGGCGAATGACATCATGTACCTATAATCCAAATGGACTTGCACTTGGTTATAGCTTGACAAGACATCCAAGAAATTTTAGGCTTCCTTTCTTGCCACTCTCTTTAGCTTGTGCTCATCAGTGTATGGTAATGGGTAGTTGTCTCTCTTTGTAGCTGCATTGGCCTTTTTATAGTTCATGCACGCTCGAATCTTCCCACCCTTTTTCATGACTATCACTATGGGTGATACCCAATCTCTGTGCTCTATCTCCTAAATGAATCTTTCATTTAGTAACTTATCAATCTCTTCATTCATTACATGTGCATGCTTAGGATTCATTGTGTATGGTTATTGCTTAATTGGTACTACGTCGGGGGTCATGGGAATATTATGAGTCACAATACTTGGATCTGTTCCCTTTAGCTCATATAAGGACCATGCAAACACGTTAGAGAACTCACTTAAGATGTTCATGAGAGTAGTCTCTTCCTCCTTAGTTAGGTCATTTGCTACGTACACTGATCGAGGCTTGTCCCCTTCCCTCGCCAATTTGACTTTCTTAACTTTGGCTGGTCCTTCGATGGGCTCACTTGCCTGCCCTTTCCTCTTGACTACTAATACCATTATTTGATCACCCTTCTTAAACTTCGTAAAGCACTTGTGTAAATCTTGGGGTTTCTTCTATCGATCAACCTTTAAAGGCTTGACTAGTTCCTTCCCTCTTTCTTTAGTCTCTTGCACCTTAGGTGGACTGAGAGGTCCCCCTTGGTGCATTTGGTCCTAGGTGGTCAAGGCATTTTGGGGTCACTATTAGAGCTTACCTTTGACTTAGAGTTGTACTCACAATGCTCATTGGAAGACTCTATCTCCCCCCTGATGGTCATAGTTCTGAGGCTGAATCCACTGCAAATAATGATGTCGTGCTAGGATGGACTAATCCCAATTGCTCATAATCTACTACCTTTAGGAATTCTAGCCAAGTTCGATTGCAATCTACCTTGGCAACTCCTTTGTTCACTCTAAAATCATAGACTCCTCAGGTTTTAGAGTCTGCTTTGATTTTCTCAATTACTCCTCCATCTATTTCATATTCTATGGTCTCCACTTCCTCTTCACTTTCCTCACTGATGGAATAACAATCTTTGTACTCATCATCAGAATTCTCATACTCAAACTGTGTGTTTTTTTAGGATTCCTGTTAAGTTTTTTATCACTTATAATGAGAGCCCAGATGTATGACATGTTGAGATATCGAGCTCCACTCGTGATATGCCAGGGTGATCATTGTGCATTTATGTCACCGACTTGTCAGTTGCAGATGCGGTTGGTACACCGCCCATGAATAATAGCTAGATGATAGCTATCCTTATCTACTCTAGTTCGTGGCTTAGTTAGTATGAAAGCTACAAGTGAGACTCCTTCCTTCTTTCCCACAATCTTGACATGGTATTAGAGCCTTGTTCGTGGTAAGGAGCTCAAGAAAGAAAACCAAGTTCGCGGTGTTCTGGTAACAGGACCAGTGTTGCTTTCATTTTTCTGTTTTGGGAGCAAGTCTCTACAGGTAGCACAACCAGAAAGTACAAGAGTGCATTGTCTCAGATTGAGACCCCCTTCGCGGTGTAGCAAGAGGGCAGTATATGCTTTGTTTTTTTGATTTGAGGCCATTTCGGGGCATGTTTTGGAGGCGGAAGTTTTCTGCACGCACTCAAGAAAAGGCCCTGTTTTATGTTGTGCGACCATTGGTCTACAGGTCGGTGAAAAGTTACTATAGAAATTGCATCGTATGCCTGTGCGCAGAGACATTGGGAGTTACAGAATCATCCTTGTTGCCTGTTGATGCAAACTCGTCACTAGGAAGTGACTGTGTGGTCAAATACCACTTTCGTCAGTTTTGCAGATTTGCCCCTGTGAGGCTGAAACTGTGTTTTTTGCAGTGACATAATTTTTTGCAGTGTTCTGTAATAGCGTCTGATTCTCTTTCACAGATTGTCACTGAAAAGCTTGACAAGAACAACTTCCAAGCATGGAAGTTTAGAATGACGAATTTCCTTATGGGAAAAGAATATTGGGAATTTGTTGCAGGAAATGAAGAACCAGTTCTTCTTGATGTTCCCAA
The DNA here is from genome assembly GCF_053477565.2 of Lygodium microphyllum. Lineage (NCBI taxonomy): Eukaryota > Viridiplantae > Streptophyta > Polypodiopsida > Schizaeales > Lygodiaceae > Lygodium > Lygodium microphyllum. Next base: position 6,350,064 of record NC_141143.1, on the reverse strand, counting down.
TCAACAGCAAATGCAGGCATTTAAAGGATGGCATGAGAGAGCTAGAAAATTTATGTACTGGCTGTCTATCAGTATTTCAGACTCTATGATTGTGCATATTTAGGATGCAAGTATGCCAAAGGAGGCATGGGATACTTTGTCAAAAATGTATAGCACAAATACACAAGCCAGGAAAATGCAACTCAAGAAAGAGTTGCACAATGTGCAAAGAGAAAGTATGAGCATCAGTGACTACCACATGAAGGTGAAGAAGATTGCAGATGCACTTGCTTCCATTGGGTCACCAGTGGAAGATGATGATTTAGTTTCCGTGACCTTGAATGGTCTAGGAAAGGATTATGCACAGTTCCGAACGTCCATTTCCGTCCATGAAAGATTTCCTGATTTTGAGCAGTTGATTGCTCTTCTAATTTCTGAGGAGCAGAGAAATGGTGGTGCATCTTCTTCAGGAGGAACTTCAAAAGAAACTGTCTTCTACTCAAATGCTGGAAAAGGTAGAGGCAGAGGTAGAGGAGGCCGATCTGGAGGCCGTGGTAGAAATCAGAATATGCAGCAAACTCAAGAAAACCAGTCCTATGGAGGAGGACGTGGTAACTCTAGAGGCACGGGGAGCCAAAGAGGTCGTGGTGGATGGCAAAGAGGCCAAAATGCAAACAGCAATGTTGAATGCTACTACTGTGGTAAAATGGGTCATATGGCTAAAGACTGCTATAAAAAGTAGAATGACATCATGAATGGAAAATTGCAACAAGGGAATTATGCATCTTCTAGTAGACAGGGTGATGATAGAAATGAGCATTTGTTTATGGTGCAGTACATGACCAATTCTGTGACAAGTGCAGAAGAAAGCAATGATGTGTGGTATGTTGACTCAGGTGCATCAAACCACATGACAGCTCATGCAAAATAGATGCAGGATGCAAGGAAAATGGAAAAACGAGGATTTGTGGAGAATGATGATGATACTGCACATCCTATTGTGCAGATTGGAAAAATTCCTTTGTCTATGCAGGATGGGAAAAAGAAATACTTGGGATGTATTTCATGTCCCGAATATCACCAAGAACCTGGTTTCTGTTGGTCAAATGGTTGAGCAGGGCTTGTAGGTTAGATTTAATTCTCATGGATGCTTTGTTGAGGATATGAAAAATAAAGGTCGCTTGATAGCAAAAGGAAAGAAGAAGGGCAGAATGTTTACGTTGAATGCAGACATGCCTGAATTAAGTGCAGCAATGTTTGCACATGGGACCGGTGTAGTTGCAGATATTGATATCTGGCATAAACGCATTGGTCATGTTAATGTACAAGGACTTAAATCAATGCAAGCCCAAAATATTGTTGTAGGATTGCCTAAATTCAAGGTTGTAGAAATGCATAAGGTATGTGAAACCTGTCAGTTTGGAAAACAGGCAAGGAAACCATTTCCTAGACATGTTCAAGAGAGTAAGAAGCCATTGGAATTAATCCACTCTGATGTGTGGACTACTAAAGCTACATCTCTTGGAGGCTATCATTATTTTGTCACTTTTATTGATGACTATAGCAAAAAAATTTGGGTGTATTTTATGAAAAAGAAAAGTGAAGTTTTTGGGCATTTCAAAACTCTTAAAGCTATGGTTGAAAAAGAAACAGGCCTGCAAATAAAATGTCTAAGGTCAGATGGAGGGGGAGAGTACCTCTCAAATGAGTTTGCAAGGTTCTTGCAGGAGCATGGCATAAAGCAGCAATATTCATGCAGTCATACCCCACAACAAAATGGAATTGCAAAAAGGAAAAACATGCATATTGGAGAGGTATCTCGTGCCATGCTCAACGAAAAAGACTTGCCAAATTTTTACCGGGTTGAAGCAGTTGCTACAACAGTCTACATAATGAACAGGACTCCCACTGCAGCAATACATGGGATGACTCCAGAGGAGAGGTATACTGGTAGGAAACCACATATTTCTCATTTGAAGATTTTTGGTTGCATTGCCTATGTTCATGTGCCAGATGAGTTGAGATCCAAGTTGGATCCAAAAGATGAGAAGTGCATCTTTATTGGTTACTCTCTGCACAAAAAGGGTATAGTTGCTATAACCCTTCTACTCGTAAGTTTACAGTGAGCAGAGATGTTGTATTTGATGAGATGAGTAGCTGGTATAAACCAGTAAATGTGATTGATAATGTAGATATACAAAATGGTAATGCTGCACAGAATTCACAGCAGCAGTCACAAGATATTAGTGGACCTGGAGCGTCCTCTAGCAGTGGTTCACATTCTTTGCCATGGACAGGCAGATTGAGATCAGGAGAATCTCCTCAAAACAATGCAGATAGTGGTATGCAGGTTTCACGAAAAAGAAAAGAGAAGGTAGATCAGCCCATGTTTGATGTGAATGCAGGTCACTCTTATGTGAATGGTGAAGCCAGTGGCTCAGAATAGAGCATTGATGATGAGTTGGGTATCCCTTCTATTGTTACACCTGGAGTAAGGAAGACCATGGATGTTTTGAGAGCACCTGGGAGTGAACCTACTTTGCGTAGGTCTTCCAGAGCTAGGTATCCTGTGGATAGGCTGAAATATGATGGATTTACAGCCATTCACTATGCCTATATGGTCAAAGTGATACAAGAACCAGAACCCACTTCTTTTGAGCAAGCCATGGGAAAAGAAAAATGGGAGAAAGCCATGGATGAAGAAATGGATGCCTTGGAAGCAAATGCTACATGGGAATTGGTGCCTTTGCCTAAAGATAAGAATGCAATTGGTTGTAAGTGGGTTTATAAGGTGAAGCACAATGCAGATGGTTCTGTGAACAGATACAAGGCAAGATTAGTAGTAAAGGGGTATACACAAACATATGGCATTGATTATGAAGAAACATTCAGTCTGGTTGCAAGGATGGCAATCGTAAGAGCAGTCATTGCTATGGCTGCATCAAAGGAATGGTCTTTACATCAGATGGATGTAAAGAATGCCTTTTTGCATGGTGATTTGCAAGAAGAGGTCTATATGGAGCAACCACCAGGTTATGTGCATACTGTTCATCCTGAGTTTGTTTGCAGGTTGAAGAAAGCCTTGTATGGCTTGAAGCAGCACCTAGAGTATGGTCTGACAAGATAGGACAGTATCTTGTCACTATTGGCTTTCAGATTTCCAAGGCAAATTTCTCACTTTATGTGAGAAAAACAGAGAAAGGTATTATGCTGCTGGTCATTTATGTTGATGATTTGATTATCACAGGTGATAGTGATGAAGATATCCTTCATGTGAAAATGCTATTGAAGCAGAAGTTTGAGATGAAGGATTTGGGAGAGCTGCGTTATTTCTTGGGCATTGAGGTGATTAGATCACCAAGTGGGATACGGCTCTTGTAGAGGCAGTATGGATTGGACATGCTGTCCAAATATGGGATGACAGGCTGTAAGCCTATTTCAGTTCCTTTGGAGCAGAATGTGAAGCTGAGCGCAGATGCAGGTGAGCTTCTGGAAGACCCACTATGTACAAACGCATAGTAGGAAGTTTGATTTATATGACTATTACCAGGCCAGATTTGAGCTATGCTATTGGATTAGTAAGTCAGTTTATGCAGGCTCCAAGGAAACCACATTTGGATGTGGCTAGACGCATACTCAGGTATGTGAAGTCCACATTGTAGTATGGACTACTTTATGGGACTGGGGTTCAGATACATTTACATGGATACACTGATGCTGATTGGGCTGGTAGTATTTCTGATAGACGATCTACCAGTGGATATGTGTTCTCTTTTGGGAGTGCTGCAGTCACTTGGAGCAGCAAGAAACAACCTACAGTTGCCTTGTCGAGCACAGAGGCTGAGAAAAGGGGTGCAACAATGGTTGCATGTGAGGTAGCTTGGTTGCATAAGCTACTTTATGATATGCATCAGCCTACAGATGGGCCAGTTGTCATTTATTGTGACAACATGAGTAGTATACACTTGGTAAATAACCCAGTCTATCATGCTAGAACAAAGCACATTGAGGTGCATTATCACTATGTGCGGGAGAGGGTTTTACTAGGTCTTATTGATGTAGTTTATGTTAGCATAGAGGATCAGGTAGCTGACATATTTACGAAGGCATTGGGCGCAGAGAAGCTGCGCAAGTTCAGAGACCTGCTTGGTGTGCAGGAATTGGGATTGAGCTCGAGGGGGAGTGTTGAGATATCGAGCTCCACTCGTGATATGCCAGGGTGACCGTTGTGCATTTATGTCACCGACTTGTCAGTTTGTAGATGCGGTTAGTACACCGCCCATGAATAATAGCTAGATGACAGCTATCCTTATCTACTCTAGTTCATGGCTCAGTTAGTATGCCACCTTAGTTAGTTGAGTTTGGTTTGAGACCCATATATAGGGTTTTTCTATTTCTTTGTACGAGAGTTCTTTTTGTCTTACACAACTAAGAAGAGGAAAACTGTTTTCAGCCTCCACCTGTGTGTGTATTCCCCCATTGTGCAAGCAACAAAGCTACAAGTGAGACTCCTTCCTTCTTTCCCACAATCTTGACATGACATGTTTAAGTCATGCACCTCAGTCCATTGCCACTCCTTACTCTCCATGAGATCCTTGAGGGGCTTCAGTTTTGCAAAGTTGGGTAGCCAGCTAGCTCACTTGATAGAGGTACTCAAGGATTCTATGGATTCCCAATTTGTTAGCCTAGACATGATAGGTGATTGGTGTCGGTGAATTAATGGAACTCCTAGCCCTCATGCATAGGGGCACTGTGGGTAGGTTAGAAACTGTGGCTTTGTTGGGTTTACTACGTGAGTCTATAGCTTGCCTATATTCATCCTCATCATTCGAAAATGGTAGATCAGTGGTTGCCAATTCATGCATCCAATCATGCTCATCCGTAGGACAAGGAATGTACTTAGCTAGGGGTCCATAATCACTTCTAGCCTTTGAGTCACCCTTACCATGGTAGAGATGGCATCTAGGTCCACTTTTGAAGTTTTCTAAGTATCCATCTCTACTCAAACTACTTCTAATCTATTACCTAAGAATATCAAGCCATTACCCAATCCTCATCACTTGAGCATTCCTCATCCAAGGTCTTCCTAGTAGGATATCAAAACTAGATTCTACTCTCTGAGGCAGTACATATCTCTACTTAACTCCAGGTGTAACCACTAGAAGTATACCAAACTTGCCATCAAGACTCTCAAAAGGGTCATAACTTGAAATCAATGGACATGTAATATCATTAGAGACCTTATCTTTTCCTTTATCTCTCCCCCTCACTAACATATCCATGTTAGTGGTGGATGAAGACCCATGGTTGCAGAGCCTTTTAGTCCAAGAACTTACATTGCCAAATGCATCCTAAGTAGGCCCATTGATAGAAGTAGTGCCTTGCTATCCATTTTTAGCATATGTACCTTGTGAATCATCATCATATACTGTAGCATGTTTAGCACCATAACAAGATTCTAATTCATCAAAGATAACACCAAGCTAAGCAATATCTCTTGTGTAGTGAGAACAATGCACTTGTATGTCTTGCTTTCCTGTGACTATCCAAGGAAAACACACTTGACCACTTTAGGGTCAAGGTTCTTGTGTTTGTCATTTGGAACATGGACATAGGCAATGCTACCAAATGCTTTCAAATGTCAGATATCAAGCTTATAGCCATAGAGCTACTCATAAGGTGTCTTCTCATGTATTCCTATTGCATGTGTTCTATTTATCACATAGATAGCCGTAAGTGCCGCTTCAGCCCAATAAGACAAAGGCATGTCCTTCTCATGTAACATAGCCCTAGCTACCTCCATAATCACTATGATCTTCCTTTCAGCAACTCCATTCTATTGTAGACTATAGCTGCAAGTCAATTGCCTCTTGATCCCATGCATTGCTAAGTATCTGTCAAACTCCTTTGACACATACTTTCCACCACCATCAGATCTCGTCAGCATGAGACATAACAGTTAAGCACTTTTTCTGTATGAGCTTTAAAATCCATAAAACTATCCAAAACCTAAACTTTAGGATGTACATCCATGTGTACCTACTATAGTCATCCACAAAAGTCAAATAGTATCTAGACCCACCAAGAGATACATTATGAGTGGGTCCCCAGATATGTGAGTGCATAAGCTATAACAATGTGCTACTATTCTGTGTACTCTTTGCAAATGGAAACTTGGCTTGTTTTCCAAATTGACATGCTGAGCATATATGTCCCAAATTAGCACATTTAAACCTTGGTAGCCTTGTAACAAGGTCCTTGTGCTACATATTTTTCAGCTTTTGGACATTTATATGTCTAATAATCCATTTATGCCATATATCAATGTCTTTGATACTTTCCCCATCATGAGCAAACATAGCAACATTCAATTCAGGGATGTTTGCATCTAGTGTAAACTTCCTGCCATGTCTCTGGCCTTTAGCAACCAATCTACATCCTGTGCCACACTCCTTTATGAAGCAGCCATGTCTATCAAATCGTATATGTAGGTTCTGCTCAACCATTTGACCAATAGATAGATGAAGCTTAGTGATCGATGGAACATGCAATACATCATGCAGCTGATTTTTCTCGCCATCAGGCATAACCAAGGGAACAATCCTTATATGTGCTATGTCATACTTAGAATCATGTACATAGATGGCCATTAATACCTATTTTTAACTCATTAAATCACTCACCATGTGGTGTCATGTGGTTTGAGGCATTAGAATCTATATACCAAAACTTTCCTTGTTGGTTGCCATCGTTGCATACATAAATTCATAACAAATAATCTCTCACTAGTCTCAAGTACATGACTAGAAGATGCATAGTGACCCTGTTGTCTACCCTTTTGATCAGCCTACTTCTTCCAGCACTCTTTTGCAATGTGGCTATGCTTGCCACAGTAATGACAATCTTTATCTTTGTTTGCATTTTCATGACTAGACTGAGTATGCCAAGATGCTCTATCCCTAATTGAGATCCCCCCTTGCATAGGAGTATCCACCACCTCTACCAACAAATCCTTGTTGACTCTACCCATGTTGAGATGCATGTTGCTGGGTTCCCCCTACCATGGCTAGGACCTTTGCTGCCATGATGACCACGGCCCCTCTGATTAGAGTAAAAAGCTACGTCTCTATTTTTAGAGCTACTTGAGCTCGTAGTCAACCCCAATTTCACTTCTTCATGGATAAGCAAAGATACCAACTCATGAAAACCAAGCACTTTAGCCCTAAGATTGAAATTGACATATCAAGGGACTTATGTTCTGGCCCTAGGCCATTCTCACGGTCACAACCACCAAAACTTGAATGGACGCTAGCTGATCTGCAATAGTTTTTATCTCAATCACATAGTCTTGAATGGATTGTCCTTTCTTGTCCATAATGCTAAACTTTTGCTTCACCTGTATTTTTTTGGCACTAGTAGTAGTACCATAGTATCTCAATAGAATATCCTATGCATCCTTGAATGAGCTGAAATTCATTATTTGCATAAGCATAGCATCGTAAATACATAGGGATAGCCAATGCAATACACTACCAGCTCTCTCACTCCATGCTCGATGTGCCCTAAGTTGATTAAGAGTTGCATTCCTATCATCGGGGAGTTTGGGCTCAGCATCCACACCTATAACAGAGTTCGAATAGCCCTTGCCAATGAGAAAATTCTCCATCCTAAACTTCCAGATAGCATAGTTGTTGTTTTCTAATTTGTCACCCACTATTTAAGTTATGTTATTTGTCCTTTCATCATTTTCCATTTCTACAACTCTATGTACTCAATGCAGTCTGAATTAGACAGTGTCAGACCAAGTAAACTGTGTATGAAAGTTTCAACCCAAGAAATTATGATAGTAAATTTCTACAATAATCATTGTATTTTAGCTCATAGAGATGTCAAAAACATCCCCAAACATGTGGCAAAACATCTACACATGATGACATATTCATGTAGGCTTCATCTCCTGTATATCTTGTATGCAACCAAGCTATGTAACAATAAATAGACTAATTTGTAATGACCAGCAATTATTTCCCTATTCAAAATGAATTATTTTCAGCTCAAAAAAGCCTCAAAATATCTCTAACTTGTACTAAACCTTCAGGGCTCAATGCTAGGACATACAAGCATCAACAATGGTGCATATGACCAGTAGCAATGCCAGACAAGCTTCTTACAGGCTATAAACAGCCAACCCACTATATGGTAGTAGTGAATTCAGTCCACATTTAAGATATTTCCATCAAACAACATCCACATCACATCCCCAACACATGTGGAAAAGATTCGGGCTTTTGCAAGTACCAAACAAGCATCACAACACTTCAACCTTCAAGTGTTAAAACTATCATACATTCAATGATAGATTTTAGCATGCTCTTGCCTTCTAGATCTGAGTTTCAAACTCCTCAAAACCATGCCCAAATGCATGATATTGAAATCATTTATATTTTCAAACATTCCATGACATTGTCTATGCTTACCATAAAGCATCTATGGTAGAGAGTCATCAGACATATCCCATCAAAATGAGGACATACATAGGTATCATGGGCATCATACCACACTATTTCAGACCTGAGAAGGCTATCTATATAGACTCATATGCATCTCACCAAGATCATAAGCTTTGCTCCAAGAGATAAACATGATGCCTACTACTATATAGTCCAATGGAAATACTTCCCATCAAGCCTTTGATGAAGACAAAAAAAAAATTCAGCCCACACAAGTACAACCTCATAGTGATCTACTCTAGATTTAATGTGTTAGTTATCTACTGTAACTGAGCATAGTCAATTCTAAATACATTCTTGAAATATTCAAGGCACTTGCCAAATGCCAAGCCTCAATAGGGATACTCAACCAGGCTACTGATGCTCCAAACCTGATGTTTACCATGCAGAAAACAATGCTTGTTGTGTTGTTTCATGATGTCCATTCTTGCTAGAAAATAGGAAAAATATTTGGCAATCATATTTTTTTAACTACTACCTTTACAAAATGAGAGCGGAATTTTGGTGCCAAAAAGTGCTTAAAAATAGCTAAAAATTATGAATATCAAGGGAAAAATATTCAACGTCAAAGGCGGCGGCGATTTTAAGCACCAAAGTGCTTTAAAGGTGCCCAAGCGACACTTGTTGATTTTTCATAATTTTTCAGACAGTCGTGCAGGTTGAAACGAGCTACTGGCCAATGCGGGATGCCAAGACGGACTCCCAGGATTTTTCAGAGCTCGATTCCGAGTCCGGACGGGGAAATGGCCAAGGAAACGGTCAAGATGCGAAGAGGTGGACATTGGAGTGGCCAAAATGGGCAAGTAACCTTTGGGAGCCCAAAAATTTAAATGTCACATGAAAGTTTCATGCAAGAAAGAAGCATGAAAAGTGGGAAGAGGGCGCCATCAGAGAGCGCCGAAAATTGCGCTTGAAGGATGGGAGATGCCTCATGCTGCCTGTGAACAACCATGCCAATTGATCATTGGCCCTCATTCCCCTCTGTCTGCTGGTCATTTCGCCGCCCTTCGCTCGCGCAATGATGGTCTCTTTGAAGATCTCTGATTTTAGTATTTCTCTCTCCTCCCTCTCTCTCTTCTAAAGGCAAGTTCATGTGGGAAGAGAAAGGAAGAAGAAAGAATGGTGGAGGCTTGTCCGGCATCGATCGGATTGCTCCACGGGCTGGAAATGGTGACTTGTGATCATCATGAACATGAAGTGCTGCTGATTTTCAGATTTGCAGCCATGGACATGAAACCCGAAACACGCAAATAAGCGGTAATTCAATTTTTTCAAAGGAAATTTGAGATTTCATGGCTTTTGATTGATAAAATGTTGTTCATGTGGGCTAAAAACTATTTATGTTGTTGTTCTCCATGAGTACTTGCTGATCATAATTAGAAAATCAGAAAAATATGCATCTTGTGGGTCAAAATAATACACTAAAACACATAAAATGTGAAAAATCAAGGGAAAATGATGTTTTGGTCATAAAAATGGAAGAATAAATAGGAACACCAACTAAATTTTCATTTTTGTTGCAAGAAGGAACTAAGGGCCACATCCCATAACCTATTTTGAATTTTTAGTAATAAAATAACGCAAAAAATAAGAGAAAATACAAGGAAAATAGAGAAAAATCATAAAAAATAGGAAAAAAATGCATTTTGGGTACGGAAAATTAATGAAAATTAAGAACAATGTTTGTGAATGTTTGTGGGGACTAAAGCATGAGGATTTGCCTCAGTTCAACCCCACCTTCTTATTCTAGTGTGTTTTTTCCGCTTTTTACACATAAAATGATGGCAAAATGCTCTATAAATCTATACAACAATGCAACATTTGATCGATGGGAGGGTAGAGTGGTTAAAGTGTGTCTAAATGTGGAGTCAAATGATGAAAAGATTGCTGTTTCTGTTTGCATGCCATATAGGTCGGTGAATAATTATAAAATAAGGGCCTAGTAGCACGAGGGTTTCCTTGGTGCTAGGTTCGTGCAACGGCGCATAAGATTGGTAGTTGAAAATCATTGAAAGGATGTTTTGCACATGTGCACAATATTGATTTTATAATTTTTTGAGCACTTGGCATCCACAATATGCATAAACCATGGAAATATTTAAAGGTATCAGAAATCCTGGATGCACAACAATTGTTTTCATTAGGATCTTGGCCCACGTTGAGTGAGAGACAGGACACCCTAAGCCCTAGGCTAGTCGTGGGGTCTAGGGGAAAGAGAAGTAAGGACAATGGTACATTCTTGTATATGATTAAATGGTACATTGAGTGGATTTTGTGCGAAATGTTTATATGTTGAGCGAGGCATCGAGGGGCTAATCCCCAAGGTGTAGGAGAGTCGCAGAGGGGTGGCGGTATTCAGCCGTGGAGGACCCCCTATGTCTGTGCTTCGTGCCATTAGGCAATGTGTAAGGGACTCCCTCTGAGGAGTAGTGGGTGAGAGAAGAGTGGACTACAAATGACGTAATACAAACGCAAGACATTTAGGAAGGCAATGTATGTGTCATCAACGCTCCTGGCCGCGAGGCCGTGGGTTTGTTGAGCACGTGAGATAGAGGTCCGGCTAGTGCACGAGCCAGTGCCGGCCCGTTCTAGGTTCCATCAGTGGTGCGTTTGCCGGGAGCCGCTTAAAAGTGGCGGTCCTCGAATCTTGATTGTCTAGGGACCAACTAGCAGTTTATGCCAAAGGATACTGTGATTGATCCGTTATTTATCGATAAGCATCGTCTAGCAGAAACCCAAAAGCAAGAGAGAGACGAAAGAGCTAGGTGGCGTGCTAAAATTTTTAGGAGATATCCTCCTAAGCGGAGCGATGCTGAACCCTTACGAGGGAGTGGATCTAGTGGTCTAGGGGCCACAAGCAGTAAGTTAGGAGAAGGTGGAAGCTCTAGTGCTCCCCTTTCTTCCATAAGCCAGTCTATATCAAGTGCGGGAGGTGTAACCCCACTGTCCCCTATTCCTAGTGCAAATCCAATCCTCGGCATGGCGCAACCTATTGCAATTCCAGCAGGAACGACGGATTTGCTTGCTCTAGGTTACCCGCTACCCATTTTTAATGGGCTAGTTGAGGAAGATGCGGAACTCCGCATTAGGGAGTTTCAATAGCTGATGTTTAACTGTCGCATTCAAGAAGGACATTTAATGATGTTCTTCAACATGACTCTCAAAGGAAGAGCTGCTATATGGTATCATGGTTTAGAAGCCGGAACCATATTGAATATTGATTCATTTTATGGAGCTTTTCGAAGGGAGTTTGCCCCTGAAAGGGGTGGGCAATATTGGTTGCGTGTACTCAACGTGACCCGCCAAGAACCACATGAGGATATTCGTGCTGATGCGAAGAAGATAAAAGAGGTTTTCCGTAAGTTGGACACCTCTATTCCTATCCCTGTAGCTGCCCAATTGCAATATTTCCTACATGGTTTGGACTTTAATACCCAATTGCAGTTGAGTAGTGTCCCCTTGGGGGATATAGATACTGCCATTACACGAGCACAAGAGGTGGAATCCCGACTACAAGCAGCCTATGCTTCTCGAGGCAATTCGAATATGGGTTTAATATTGGGAAATAATGTGGCAATGGCCAATGGGAGTAGTGGCCAAGGGATAGCGATGGCTAACCCTAATGGGAGAGGGAACATGATGCATAATGTCCCTTTATTACCAGCTCCCCCTAGCATGTCGATGCCTACGGGCAGTCAAATGGCTCCAAATGGTGGAGGCCAGGCGGACAATTCTAATACCATGCCTGTGGCTCAACAATCAGTGCCTAATCGAATTGTTAGGCCGATGGAACGACATGGTAATGACCAAGGCTATGAGTCGAGCGCTTCCAATGTTCTTGGCGAGGTTAAGGACATGATGAAGCATTATACCGACATGATTACGGAGCAATATCGACAAATAGCCGTTGATGTCAACTTCCTTAAAAAACAACAAAATTTGATAGGAAGTAGATACGTAGAGGAGGGTGCACCTTCGAGGTTTAGTTGCAAATGGTGTGGTGGGCAGCACTATCCAAGAAATTGCCCAAATGTTAAGTGCGACATTTGTGGAAAATCTGGCAATTTAGTAGCTACTTGCTAGAGTAAGATCAGTTCCCTCTAGTGACGAGGAAGTTGGCAACTAGGGCCTGTTAATCATCGTGCGCAAGGAAATGATTCCCAGCGAGAAGATGGGCCTAAACAAATACTTCAACGACCAAAGACTACAGTGGAGGAGCTACCAAGTGGTAGTGGGGTTAGTTTGATTGAGGCTGTACACGTTAATGATGCTGAAACCTCTAATCTGCGAGTTGTTCTTACAAGAGGTCAAAAGGATAGAGAAGCCGACAAGGATAAGCCTGTCGACGGAAACCCTAAACAAGGCGACAAAGGAATGCAAGTTTTGGATCCTACCATGGAAGGGGGACCTTTGAAGCCTGTGGAAAGTAAAGCCGATAAGGAACCACCAAAGAAGAAGGTGAAAGTTAAGAAAGAGGCAATAAAGCCGATTCAGTGACCTAAAGAGCGGATGGTTTGGCGTGAAAAGCGAGGTCTATCGAACTATCATGAATTTGATTTGGCGAGCTCTCTTTGCAAAGTCAAGCCGGATGTGAATCTTTTACAGCTTATTAAGCTTTCCCCAGGAGTACGCAAGGAATTTAGGAAGATCCTACATACCAGGTATATTGTAGAACCTTTGGGTATTGCGCGAGTTGGTGATGACTGGTTCGAGCATGCTGAGAAGCATTGCCCAAGGGTTGCAGCCTACGTCGATGGGATATTAGTAGATTATGCCATTGTCGACACGGGATCATCTGTTAACATTATGAGTTCTGAACTGATGGAAAGGTTGGGTCTTGCGATCCAGAAAGATACCTCCACAATTCTCAGAATAGCGGATGATAGTTTGAGACAGCCAGAAGGCTGCATTACTAAGGTCCATGTCACTGTTGCAAATGTAGAATGCCTGTTGGACTTTAGGGTGATTCGTTTTGCAGGGTGTCCAAGTTACCAAGTATTACTCGGACGACCTTGGATCTTGCAAGCGGACTGCCAAGTGTATATACCCGCCGGTCGACTAATATTCGGTAGAGGTGCCCAGCGTGTGGTGGTTGATGCTTATCCTGAGTCCCCGCAGAGTGAGAGAGCTCCTCTATCTTCTACAGAATTAAAGACATTAGAAGATTTATCTGCCAGTGAGACATCATCGAGTGATGAGTCCAAAGAGGGATCCAACACGGAAGACATCTATCTGATTACTTTGAATGAGCCGATAGAGGGCCAAGATCGTATAAGAGATGTAGATGTTATCGAGCTAGACCTTGGTACGCCTGATGATTCGCGGCCAATCAAATTAGGTTCTATGCTCAGCACAGCAGAAAGGGAGGACTATGTGGCCTTGATTTAGGAATTCCGTGATATCTTTGCCTGGAGTTATGATGAGCTGAGAGGCATTCCTCCTAGTCTTGCTGTTCATACAATTCCGTTGAAAGAGGGCAGTCATCCTGTACGACAGAACGTAAGGCGTATGCCTTTCGAACTAAGGGACGGGCTGTTTGAAGAGTTACAGAAGCTTCGAAAAGCGGGTTTGATTTTTCCTGTGCAACACACGGAATGGTGTTCGCCAGTTGTGATCAGAAAGAGGAAAAATAATCAAATTCGATTATGTGTAGACTTTAGAGAGCTGAATAAGTAGACAGTTAAGGACTACTACCCGTTGCCATTTATTGACCAGATTTTGGATCAATTAGCGGGTAGGAAAATATATTCATTCATGGATTGCTTTGCAGGATATAACCAGATGGCAATTGCAGAAGAGGACAAGTTGAAAACAACTTTTATTACTGTATTTGGTACTTTTGCATACCATGTGATGGCCTTTGGTTTATGCAATGCGCTTGATTCGTGGCAACGAACAGCAGATAAGACATTCGGTGACATATCCCCTGAAGAGTTGAAGGTGTTTATTGATGACTTAGGGGCCGCCACCGTGAGAGGAAGGCAATTGATCATTTTGAGAAAATGCTTTGAGCGCTGTAGACAATTCTACATCGCTCTAAACCCACGGAAGTGTGTTTTTGGAGTACCTTATGGGCTATTGCTAGGTCATGTGGTCAGTTCGGTAGGAATTGCGACAGACCCCGAGAAAGTCAAAGTTATAGTTGCCATGGGTCCACCACGCACTCCGAAAGAAGTTCATAGCTTTCTGTCTTCGGTTGGTTATTACCGTAGATTCATAAACGCCTTGGCAGAAAGAATGTTGCCGCTTACAAATTTATTGTCCTTTAGCTGTTAGTTTGAATTGTCAAGTTTGTGGGAGAGAAGGAAGGAGTCTCACTTGTAGCTTTCTTGCTTGGACAATGGGGGAATACACACAAGGGTGGAGGCTGAAAACAGTTTTCCTCTTCTTAGTTGTGTAAGCCAAAAAAAAGAACTCAAGTACAAAGAAATAGAAGAACCCTATATATGGGTCTCAAACCAAACTCAACTAACTAAGGTGGCATACTAATTGAGCCACGAACTAAAGTAGATAAGGATAGCTATCATGTAGCTATTATTCATCGGCGGTGTACCAACGGCGTCTGCAACTGACAAGTCGGTGACATAAATACTCAACGGTCACCCTGGCGTATCACGAGTGGAGCTCGATATCTCAACACTCCCCCTCGAGCTCAATCCCAATTCCTGCACACCAAGCAGGTCTCTGAACTTGCGCAGCTTCTTTGCGCCCAATGCCTTCGTGAATATGTCAGCTACCTGATCCTCTGTGCTGACATAAACTAGATCAATAAGACCTAGTAAACCCTCTCCCGAACATAGTGATAATGCACCTCAATGTGCTTTGTTCTAGCATGATAGACTGGGTTATTTGCCAAGTGTATACTGCTCATGTTGTCATAATAAATGACAACCGGCCCATCTGTAGGCTGATGCATATCATAAAGTAGCTTATGCAACCAAGCTACCTCACATGCAGCCATTGCTGCACCCCTGTACTCGGCCTCTGTGCTCAACAAGGCAACTGTAGGCTGTTTCTTGCTGCTCCAAGTGACTGCAGCACTCCCAAAAGAGAACACATATCCACTAGTAGATCGTCTATTAGAAATACTACCAGCCCAATCAGCATCAGTGTATCCATGCAGCTGTATTTGAGCCCCAGTCTCATAAAATAGTCCATACTGCAATGTGGACTTCACATACCTGAGTATGCGTCTAGCCGCATCCAAATGCGGTTTCCTTGGAGCCTGCATAGACTGACTTACCAATCCAACAACATAGCTCAAATCTGGCCTGGTAATAGTCATATAAATCAAGCTTCCTACTATGCGTCTGTACATAGTAGGGTCTTCCAGAAGCTCACTTGCATCTGTGCTCAGCTTCACATTCTGCTCCAAAGGAACTGAAATAGGCTTACAGCCTGTCATCCCATATTTGGACAGCATGTCCAATCCATACTGCCTCTGCAAGAGCTGTATCCCACTTGGTGATCTAATCACCTCAATGCCCAAGAAATAACACAGCTCTCCCAAATCCTTCATCTCAAACTTCTGCTTCAATAGCATTTTCACATAAAGGATATCTTCATCACCGTCACCTGTCATAATCAAATCATCAACATAAATGACAAGTAGCATAATACCTTTCTCTGTTTTTCTCACATAAAGTGAGAAATCTGCCTTGGAAATCTAAAAACCAATAGTGACAAGATACTGTCCTATCTTGTTAGACCATGCTCTAGGTGCTTGCTTCAAGCCATACAAGGCTTTCTTCAACCTGTAAACAAACTGAGGATGAACATCATGCACATAACCTGGTGGCTGCTCCATATAGACCTCTTCTTGCAAATCACTATGCAAGAAGGCATTCTTTACATCCATCTGATGTAAAGACCATCCCTTTGATGCAGCCATAGCAATGACTGCTCTTACGGTTGCCATCCTTGCAACTGGACTGAAAGTTTCTTCATAGTCAATGCCATATGTTTATGCATACCCCTTGACTACTAATCTTGCCTTGTATCTGTTCACAGAACCATCTGCATTGTGCTTCACCTTATAAACCCACTTACAGCCAATTGCATTTTTACCTTTAGGCAAAGGTACCAATTCCCATGTAGCATTTGCTTCCAATGTTAGATATGATCAATGCCCCACCCTCATTAGGTGCTACCAATGATCCATGGTGCTCAAAGTTGTAAGGCCCCCATTATGAGGAGAAGCCAAATGTGAGCCCGGACATTGGTTGAGTCCTGACTTGTATATCAGATGAGGTCTATGTGACCGGATGGCAAAAAGGTGACTGTTGTGGGTCTAATCTTTGGGTTAGACAGAGTGGTTAAGCTGGTAGCAACTCGAGGCACATTGCATTGAGTTGCGTGGTAAGGGAGTTAAAAGGGGCCCCTATTGTGGGGTCCGGGGGCCGCGGAAGCGGCCCCTGGCTGGGGGGTCCCAGGGGGGCCAGCGGCCCCCCTGGCGGGGGTCCGGGGGCAGCGCCCCCGGCCCGATGGTAAAGGGAATATTCCCTGGAATATTCCCTGGCCGACTAGTGGAGGCTCATATGGTAGGTCGGTCAGCAGGCCGACCTAACGACCTTCGCGGGCTATAAAAGCTAAACCCCTTCGCAGCCATCTTACACTCATCTTTCACCCAGTCAGAGTTGTTGTTCCAGCTAGCCTTAAGCTCTTCACCTATCTTCTGTCTAGATCGCCATCTAAGCTTCACACAGTGGAAGCGCACGGGTGGACAGAGCCATCTTTGTATCAGTTGTTTGGAGTTAAAGAATTTACTGATTCTCCTCTTATCTGTTGTGTACTCTCTATCTCTTTCTCAGATTCTGTTCGCTGCGCCGTGTAATATTTTACATGGTATCAGAGCCCAGGGGGCTCTAGAGATCGGAGAGCGTGCAAGAGGCAAAGGCTTCAACAGCAAAGAGAAACGATGTCGACTCCGGGAAGCAGTTCTGGCGCATCCGGAAGCGGTGCAGGAGGTGGTGCTGCTGTACCGGCTATTCAAACACTGAGGATTCGTCCACCAACCTTCAGCGAAGGCAAGTTAGATGGTACAAACTACACCTTGTGGAAGTTCAAAATTACAACTATCCTTGATTCTTATGAGCTTCTGGAGACTGTGCTGGGGACTGACGCAGAACCACAGCCTATCCCCGACCCATCAAATCCTAGTGTGATGATTCCTCCGAATGCAGATCTTCTACGAGCTTGGAAACGAAGGAATGCAGATGCATTGTGTGCCTTAGTTACAAGCTGTTCTGACAGTGTTTTGACTCTGATTCAGCATACAACCAAAGCGTCAGAGGCTTGGAATGTACTAAGGAGTCAATATGAAACACGAAACCAAACAAGGATTCAAAACTTGGAGAATCAACTAGCAGCGGAGAAGTTTGCTGAAGGAGAGACGGTTGAAGCATTCATCACTCGGATTAAGAATCTGCGCGACCAGATGGCTGGCGCTGGGATACAAAAGACTAGCGAAGAGCTAGCTCGGAGGTGTCTTCGGATTTGTCCACAAAAGTTTGATGGACTAGTAACTGCCCTTAATACTCAGGTGAGACCTCAAGCTTTGACTTTTGAGGAGTTTTGTGCATTATTAATGGAGGAGGAGTTGAGGCTGAAAGCCCGAGAAGGAAGCAACAATGGAGATGCTGCATTCTCTGCCAATGCAAAAGGCAAAGGTGTTTCCTCCACCAAAAATGATGGTGACAAAAAGAAAAAGGGCGGCAAGAAGAAGTTTCAAGGAGAGTGCTTCTACTGTAAGAAGAAAGGACATGCGATTGCAGATTGTCGTGTCAAGAAGGCAGATGAAAAGAATGGTACCCTTAAAACTAAAGGGAAAGAGACAGCCAATACGGCTGAAGCAGAGTTGGAATTATTCATGGCGACCATTGAGGAAGTGTGCTCCTCGGCGCAAGAAGAATCTACCACTGACTCTTGGGTGTTGGATAGTGGGGCCTCCCGTCACATGACCAACAAGAAAGGTCTATACAGTTCTATGCAGCCTCTACAAGAATCCATCACTGTGACGGTTGGA
Source organism: Lygodium microphyllum (assembly GCF_053477565.2). Taxonomy (NCBI): domain Eukaryota; kingdom Viridiplantae; phylum Streptophyta; class Polypodiopsida; order Schizaeales; family Lygodiaceae; genus Lygodium; species Lygodium microphyllum. The sequence continues at coordinate 6,331,551 of NC_141143.1, read as the reverse complement.
AATGATGCTAAATGCCCTGCTGCGGGCACAGGTACTATTTCTTTTGTTGCTGCAAATGGTGAAGTCAAAAAGCTTTCAAATGTGTTGTATGTTCCCGAAATCAGAAGAAATCTCTTATCAGTTGCTGCCATAACTGATCTTGGTCATGAAGTGAGGTTCAAGAAGACAGGTGCAGAAATTATTGATAGTGCTGGCACAATTGTTGGCAAAGGAGAAAGGAGGAACAACCTGTATGAGCTAAGTGCTCTTACAGCCACCGCTGGAGTGGGCACAAGTAAGCTTTGGCATGAAAGGTTTGGACACATCGGATTTGCAGTATTGAAGGAGATGCAAAAGCAAGGTATGGTTGCTCACCTACCTACAATAACTGAATTGAAGGAACCATGTGAAGCTTGTATGATGGGCAAGCAACAGAGAAAGGCATTTCCACAAGAAAGCAAGAATAGAGCACATGCTCCTCTAGAGTTGGTGCATGCTGACTTGTGTGGTAAGATGCCTACACAGGCCTTGGGGGATCTTCTTATTTTATGTTGATTGTCGACGACTACAGTAGGAAGATGTGGGTGTACTTCCTTCGTGATAAGGCTCAAGCTTTTGGTAAGTTTAAAGAATGGCTAATACTTGTTGAGAATGAAACAGGGAAAAGTGTGAAGAAATTTAGAACAGATGGTGGTGGTGAGTTCAACTCAAAGGAGTTTGAAGGCTTTTGCAAGAGCAAAGGTATCAAGCGTCAATTGACAACGCCTCACACACCTCAGCAGAACGGTGTTGTGGAACGCAGGAATCGCACCATTGTGGAGATGGCAAGATGCATGCTAAAGGGCAAGGGATTACCTAACCATTTTTGGGCTGAAGCTGTTAATACTGCAGTCTACATTCTAAATCGGAGCTATACAAAGGCTCTCAAGGGAAAAACACCTCATGAGGCTTACACTGGTAAGAAACCATCTGTCTCACATTTCAGAATTTTTGGATGTGAATGTTATGCACATGTTCCAGATGAGAAGAGAAACAAGTTACAACCAAAAAGCAGAAAATGTATCTTCTTGGGTTATAGTGATGAGCAGAAGGCTTACAAGTTATATGACCAAGAGGCAAAGAAGATCATCGCGAGCCGTGATGTGGTGTTCAAGGAGGAGCCGCATACAGTGGAGGAGGAGAAGGCAAGGTCTTCCACTTTATCATCAAGCGAAGAAGCAGTCCACTATGAACCTGTCCCGAGAGCTATCCCTATCCTTAAGGAGGAGGAAGCATCATCTTCAGATGATGAGGAAAAAGTTCACCAACCTGACATCACCCCACCGGAAAAGCCATTGCCGCGCTGGGTGAAGCAGCTCTATGACCACAATAATCCTATGCCTGCATCTGTTGAGGAGAAGGCAGACGGACCAAGGAGGTCTCAGAGAATAGAGGAGCAAAGGAGGGCTTCTGCTCACATAGTCAACATGGCCTTGATGGTTGAGATTATGAGAGAAGTAAAGGAGCCAACTGACTTAGAAGAAGCACTTGCAGATCCATCATGGAAGGCTGCTATGCAGGCGGAGTATGACAGCATAATGAAGAATGACACTTGGGAGCTAGTGGATCGGCCAGCAAAGCGGAAGATTATTGGCACCAAGTGGATCTGGAAGGTAAAGTACAAGGCTGATGGTACCTTAGAAAAGTACAAAGCTAGACTGGTTGCCCAAGGATTTTCACAAGTTGAAGGGTTTGATTTTCAAGAGTCATTTGCCCCAACTGCCAGAATGACCACTATTCGCACGGTACTTGCAGTGGCTGCCCACAAGAAGTGGCCAGTGTACCAAATGGATGTTAAGTCAGCGTTCTTAAATGGTGACCTCAAGGAGGAGGTGTACGTGGCTCAGCCACCAGGGTTTGAGGCCCCCCATTCTGAGAACAAAGTATGTAAACTGAAGAAGGCATTGTATGGGCTGAAACAAGCCCCCAGAGCATGGTACCAGCGGATAGATAGGTTCTTTTTAAACCTAAACTTCAAAAGATGTGCCTCAGATGCTAACTTGTATGTTTACAGGGATGGTAAAAAGTCTGTAGTGATTGTCCTATATGTGGACGACCTTCTTATTACAGGTGACTATGAAGATATGATCAACCAAACTCGAAAGGCTTTGAGTTTTGAGTTTGAAATGACAGACTTGGGCTTGCTGCACTATTGTTTGGGGATTGAAGTCTGGCAAGAGCCAGGAAAGATCTTCATCTCTCAGAAGAAGTATGCATGGGAGATCTTGAAGGCATTTGGCATGACCGAGTGCAAGGAGATAGCTACACCTATGGAGGTGAATGTAAAGTTATCCGTTGAGGATACATCAGCACTAGCAGACATTGGGAGGTATAGGAGGTTGGTCGGCAGTCTAATCTACTTGTGTAACACCAGACCAGATATCAGTTTTGCTGTTGGTGTTTTGAGCAGGTTCTCAAACAAACCTCATGAGAGTCATTGGAAGGCTGGGATGCGGGTGCTCAGATACTTGAAGAAAACTCTTGACTATGGTATCACATACAGTTTCGGAACTTCTCTTGTGGGGAACTGTGACTCAGATTGGGCAGGAGACATTGATTCCAGGAAGTCACTTTCTGGTTATTGTTTCTCTTTGGGTTCAGGAATTTTCTCTTGGATTAGTAAGAAGCAACCAATAGTGGCATTGTCTTCTACCGAAGCAGAGTACAAGGCAGCTTGTTTTGCTGCATGTGAGGCCGTATGGTTGAGAAGGATTCTATGGCATATGGGAGTGCAGGATGAAGAACCAACTGTGCTGAGATGTGACAATCAGAGTTGCATCGCCATTGCCAAAAATCCAGTGTTTCATGCACGCACCAAACATATAGAGATCCAGTATCACTATGTGCGTGATTTGATGGAGGATGGGATAGTGGAATTGGTCTACTGTCCAACAGAGGAGAATGGAGCAGATATCTTCACCAAAGCACTTACGAAGGATCTGCTTCAAGTTCATCTTCAGAGACTCGGCATTGGGCCGAGGAGATAGTTCACCTATGGGTGGACATTGAGGGGGGGTGTTAGATATGATCAATGCCCCACCCTCATTAGGTGCTACCAATGATCCATGGTGCTCAAAGTTGTAAGGCCCCCATTATGAGGAGAAGCCAAATGTGAGCCCGGACATTGGTTGAGTCCTGACTTGTATATCAGATGAGGTCTATGTGACCGGATGGCAAAAAGGTGACTGTTGTGGGTCTAATCTTTGGGTTAGACGGAGTGGTTAAGCTGGTAGCAACTCGAGGCACATTGCATTGAGTTGCGTGGTAAGGGAGTTAAAAGGGGCCCCTATTGGGGGCAGCGCCCCCGGCCCGATGGTAAAGGGAATATTCCCTGGAATATTCCCTGGCCGACTAGTGGAGGCTCATATGGTAGGTCGGTCAGCAGGCCGACCTAACGACCTTCGCGGGCTATAAAAGCTAAACCCCTTCGCAGCCATCTTACACTCATCTTTCACCCAGTCAGAGTTGTTGTTCCAGCTAGCCTTAAGCTCTTCACCTATCTTCTGTCTAGATCGCCATCTAAGCTTCACACAGTGGAAGCGCACGGGTGGACAGAGCCATCTTTGTATCAGTTGTTTGGAGTTAAAGAATTTACTGATTCTCCTCTTATCTGTTGTGTACTCTCTATCTCTTTCTCAGATTCTGTTCGCTGCGCCGTGTAATATTTTACATCCAAGGCATCCATTTCTTCATCCATGGCTTTCTCCCATTTTTCTTTTCCCATGGCTTCCTCAAAAGAAGTGGGTTCTGGTTCTTGTATCACTTTAACCATATATGCATAGTGAATGGCTGTAAATCCATCATATTTCAGCCTATCCACAGGATACCTAGCTCTCGTAGACCTGCGTAAAGTAGGTTCACTCCCAGGTGCTCTCAAAACATCCCTGGTCTTCCTTACTCCAGGTGTAACAATAGAAGGAATACCCAACTCATCATCAATGCTCTGTTCTGAGCCACTGGATTCACCATCCACATAAGAGTGACCTGCATTCACATCAAACATGGGCTGATCAACCTTCTCTTTTCCTTTTCGTGATACTTGCATACCACTATCTGCATTGCTTTGAGAAGATTCTCCTGATCTCAATCTGCCTGTCCATGGCGAAGAATGTGAACCACTGCTAGAGGACGCTCCAGGTCCACTAATATTTTGTGACTGCTGCTGTGAATTCTGTGCAGCATTACCATTTTGTGCATCTACATCATCAATCACATTTACTGGTTTATACCAGCTACTCATCTCATTAAAAAAAACATCTCTGCTCACTGTAAACTTACGAGTAGAAGGGTTATAGCATCTATACCCTTTTTGCTGCAGAGAGTAACCAATAAAGATGCACTTCTCAGCTTTTGGATCCAACTTGGATCTCAACTCATCTGGCACATGTACATAGGCAATGCAACCAAAAATTTTCAAATGAGAAATATCTGGTTTCCTACCAGTATACCTCTCCTCTAGAGTCATTCCATGTATTGCTGCAGTGGGAGTCCTGTTCATTATATAGACTGCTGTAGCAACTGCTTCAGCCCAATAAAAATCTGGCAGGTCTTTTTCATTGAGCATGGCACGAGACACCTCTCCAATATGTCTGTTTTTTCTTTCTGCAATTCCATTTTGCTGTGGGGTATGACTGCATGAATATTGCTGCTTTATGCCATGCTCCTGCAAGAACCTTGCAAACTCATTTGAGAGGTACTCTCCCCCTCCATCTGACCTTAGGCATTTTATTTGCAGGCCTGTTTCTTTTTCAACCATAGCTTTAAGAGTTTTGAAATGCCCAAAAACTTCACTTTTCTTTTTCATAAAGTACACCCAAAATTTTCTGCTATAGTCATCTATAAAAGTAACAAAATAATGACAGCCTCCAAGAGATGCAGCTTTAGTAGTCCACACATCAGAGTGGATTAATTCCAATGGCTTCTCACTCTCTTGAACATGTCTAGGAAATGGTTTCCTTGCCTGTTTTCCAAACTGACAGGCTTCACATACCTTATGCATTTCTGCAACCTTGAATCTAGGCAATCCTGCAACAATATTTTGGGCCTGCATTGATTTAAGTCGCTGTACATTAACATGACCAATGCGTTTATGCCAGATATCAATATCTGCAACTACACTGGTCCCATGTGCAAAAATTGCTGCACTCAATTCAGACATGTCTGCATCCAACGTAAACATTCTGCCCTTCTTCTTTCCTTTTGCTATCAAGCGACCTTTATTTTTCATATCCTCAACAAAGCATCCATGAGGATTAAATCTGACCTGCAAGCCCTGTTCAACCATTTGACCAACAGAAACCAGATTCTTGGTGATATTCGGGATATGAAATACATCGGACAGGTATTTCTTTTTCCCATCCTGCATAGACAAATGAATTTTTCCAATCTGCACAATCGGATGTGCAGTATCATCACCAGTCTCCACAAATCCTAGTTTTTCCATTTTCCTTGCATCCTCCATCCATTCTGCATGACTTGTCATGTGGTTTGATGCACCTGAGTCAACATACCACACATCGTTGCTTTCTTCTGCACTTGTCACAGAATTGTTCATATGCTGCACCATAAACAAATGCTCAATTCTGTCATCACCCTGTCTACTAGAAGATGCATAATTTCCTTGTTGCAGTTTTCCATTCATGATGTCATTCTGCTTTTTATAGCAGTCTTTAGCCATATGACCCATTTTACCACAATAGTAGCATTCAACATTACTGTTTGCATTTTGGCCTCTTTGCCATCCACCACGACCTCTTTGGCTCCCCCTGCCTCTAGAGTTACCACGTCCTCCTCCATAGGACTGGTTTTCTTGAGTTTGCTGCATATTCTGATTTCTACCACGGCCTCCAAATCGGCCTCCTCTACCTCTGCCTCTACCTCTTCCAGCATTTGAGTAGAAGACAGTTTCTTTTGAAGTTCCTCCTGAAGAAGATGCACCACCATTTCTCTGCTCCTCAGAAATTAGAAGAGCACTCAACTCCTCAAAATCAAGAAATCTTTCACGAACTGAAATGGATATCCGAAACTGTGCATAATCCTTTCCTAGACCATTCAAGGTCACAGAAACAAAATCATCATCTTCCACTGGCGACCCAATGGAAGCAAGTGCATCTGCAATCTTCTTCACCTTCATGTGGTAGTCATTGATGCTCATATTTTCTCTTTGCACATTGTGGAACTCTTGCTTGAGCTGCATTTTCGTGGCTTGCGTATTTGTGCTATACATCTTTGACAGAGTATCCCATGCCTCCTTTGGCGTACTTGCATCCTGAATATGCACAATCATAGAGTCTGAAATGCTAATAGACAGCTAGTACATAACTTTCCTGGCTCTCTCATGCCATGCTTTGAATGCCTGCATTTGCTGTTGATTGGGAACATCAGGAAGAACTGGTTCTTCTTCATTTCCTGCAACAAATTCCCAATATCCTTTTCCCATAAGGAAATTCGTCATTCTAAACTTCCATGCCTGGAAGTTGTTCTTGTCAAGCTTTTCAGTTACAATCTGTGAAAGAGAATCAGATGCCATTACAGAACACTGCGAAAAATTCTATCACTGCAAAAACTCAACTTCACCCTCACAAGGGCAAATCTGCAAAACTGGCGAAAGTGGTATTTGACCACACAATCACTTCCTAGTGAGGATTTTGCATAAACAGGAACCAAGGATGATTCTGAAACTCCCAATGTCTCTGCGCACAAGCATACGATGCAATTTCTACAATAACTTTTCATCGACCTGTAGAACAATGGTCGCATAGCATAAAACAGGGCCTTTTCCTGAGTGCTTCATAGAAAACTTCCGCCTCCAAAACAGGCCCCGAAATGGCCTCAAATAAAAAAAACAGGGTCGCCAAGGGCTAAAGCTCTTTCCCGCAGCATCTATTGCCCTCTTGCTTCACCGCGAAGGGCGTCTCAACCTGAGACAATGCACTCCTGCACTTTCCGGCTGTGCTACCTGCAGAGATCTGCTCCCAAAACAGAAAATGAAAGAAACACTGCTCCTCTTACCAGAACACCGCGAGCTTGGCTTGCTTTCTTGAGCTCCTTACCACGAACAAGGCTCTGATACCATGTCAAGTTTGTGGGAGAGAAGGAAGGAGTCTCACTTGTAGCTTTCTTGCTTGGACAATGGGGGAATACACACAAGGGTGGAGGCTGAAAACAGTTTTCCTCTTCTTAGTTGTGTAAGCCAAAAAAAAGAACTCAAGTACAAAGAAATAGAAGAACCCTATATATGGGTCTCAAACCAAACTCAACTAACTAAGGTGGCATACTAACTGAGCCACGAACTAAAGTAGATAAGGATAGCTATCATGTAGCTATTATTCATCGGCGGTGTACCAACCGCATCTGCAACTGACAAGTCGGTGACATAAATACTCAACGGTCACCCTGGCATATCACGAGTGGAGCTCGATATCTCAACATGAATGGGGTGACCCTTGTAAGGTAGCATTCGAGGATGTGAAACAAGAGCTAGCAAGAGCTCCTGTTTTAAAAGCACCTAAAAGAGGTGAGGTGTTCTATATATTCTCAGCAGCCACCATGTATAGTATCAGTTGCTGTTTAGCCCAAATTTGGGAAGAGAAGTGGTACCACCCGATAGCTTTTGCTAGCCGGAAGCTGGGGGTATCCGAAATCAATTACACTTACATGGAGAAGTTGTGTCTAGCGATGGTCTTTGGGACCAAGAAATTCAGGCATTACATTCTCTATGAGAAAGTCGTGCTTTATACGAAGGCGGAGGGACTTCGACTATTGATGAATAAGCTACAGCTGCCTGATCGTCTAGCGAAGTGGTTAATCACTTTGCAGGAGTTTGATTATGAAATCCGGAGTAAGCCACCAAGGTTGCAAGGCATCGTGGAATATCTTGTGGACTTTGGGGAGCCGAAAGAATCTATGGCTGAAGGTAGTGACATGGAGTTGTTATTTAAAATAGATAGGGCATCTATTCCCTCCTGGTATGCTGAAATAACGCATTATTTATCGACGGGAGAGGCGGGATCCGAATTATCTAAAGCTGAGAGAATGAAAATTAAGCAGCAAGCATTAAAGTTTGCTTTGATCGCATGTACATTATATCGGCAAGGGGTTGATGACATCTATCGCCGATGTGTGATGCCTAACGAGGTGCCATTCATTTTGGAAGAGTACCATGATTCTGCTTGTGGTGGCCATTTTGCTGGACGGCTTACAGCACAAAAGGATTTAAGAGCAGGTTATTGGTGGCCTGCCATCTTCCAGGATGCGTTTGCATATGTTAAGAGATGAGATATTTGTCAACGACATGATAGTCGAGAGAATAGGAAACGACCACTCACCCCTATTATGGCGATACTTCCATTTGAGAAGTGGGGAATAGACTTTGTGGGTCCTATTACTCCGTCGTCGACTGCGCAAAAGAGGTATATCATTGTAGCAACTGACTACTTCACAAAGTGGTTAGAAGCACGTGCAACAAGGAAAGATGATGCTAAAGAAACTGCTAGTTTCCTTTTAGAGCAGATAATATACCGTTTTGGTCCGCCGAAAGAATTAGTGTCGGACCGCGGAACCCATTTCATGAATAAGGTGATCAAAGGTTTGACAGAGACTTGGCAAATTAAGCATAATAAGACAACTCCATATAACCCGCAAGCCAATGGGCAGGTTGAAAGCACTAACAAGAAGCTTGTGGGCATCCTGTCCAAAATTGTGTCGAAAAAGAAACGGGATTGGGATAAAAAGTTATACGTGGCAGTGTGGGCCTATAATACGACTTTCAAACGAGCCACTGGCCATACCCCGTTCAACTTAGTATATGGGGAGGAGTGTGTCTTGCCTTTAGAGATTGAGCTGCTGACTATTCGGTTTGCCATCAATCATTCTTTGAGTGAGGAAGACACACTTTTTGAGCGCTTGACGACACTGGTACATTTAGATGAGCTTAAGCTACAGAGCTTATTGCACCAAGAAGTGGCGAAGCGCCGAATGAAGCAGTTACACGACCTTAAAGCCAAGAAATACACCTTCAAGAAAGGACAGCTTGTTCTGTATTATGACGCATGACGTGAATTATTTCCAGGCAAGCTAGAGCCCAAATGGGATGGGCCCTATAGGATCGTTAGAATAGGAAAGAATAAGTCCACAGTTTTGTTAGCCGACCTTGGGGGGATAGAATTTAAAAATAAGGTTAATCTTAATAAGATTAAACCTTATTATTTGTGATTGCACTAATACTATGACTGCCTTGTAGGTCTAGGCGAGATCGATCAAATATCTGTAGGGAAATCGTGATAGAGATTGATGGGTTGTCTGATCCATTATTTAGAACACCCATATTTAGAACAAAGGTATCATCAGGGAAAGCTCATTTGGTGGAGCAAAGGATACAAGGTGATTGAGCAAGAAGGCGGGACATTTATTTGGGAGATCAAGGTCTTCTGCCATCACTGCCTACAAATTTTGACGAGCATCCCTGTTGAGTTCAATGATGATGGAGGGATGGAGCCTACAGTCCACCCGTTGAATATGCTGAATTTTGATTACCATAATTACGAGTAGAGTTCTGGATGGCGGGATATGTAAACCCTTTATGGACGTACACCTTGTACTTTGATGGGGCATCCAGGGGTGCATGCAAAAAAGGAAGTGTAGGAGTTGTCATCCAAGTCCCCCGACGACGGATTGTCATGAAGTTAGCTGCTTACCTCGGGGTGAATTTTACCAATAATATGGCAGAATACAAAGCCCTGATTATGGGTTTGAATATTGCAAAGAAGGGTGGTATCTGCCAATTGTTGGTGAAAGGGGACTCTCAGTTTGTTTTAAATAAACTCAACGGGACATACATGGTACGAAACCCCATCCTTTGCATGTATCATCATACTGCCATAGCCCTGCTAGACGAATTTGATAGAGTGTCTTTTTAGCTGATTCCACGAAATTGGAATCAGTTTGCCGATTCATTGGCTAATTTTGCGTATGAAGAAGACCTCTTCTTTAATTGTGGCCCTTGTCTTGATATATCTATTGATGGTGAGACAAGACCTAGTCGTTTGTGGGGTATGCTTTCTGAACATGCCCTCTTTGGCAGACGATGGTTGATCTGGGTGATGCAGAGGGTAAGCGAGACTCATCTACCTTAACTATCTTGGACCCACAGACTGATTAGACGACATGTGATGCGAACACCTCTTGCGATATACGCAGGAGGAATGGGTCATAATTTAATGCATCTAGTTTAGGGCTACGAGCCCTGTTCCCTTGGGAATGATATGCTTTGATGTCTATCATAGTTGTTTCCAGGAGGATGTTATGCGTAGTCATGTCTGATTTCATTAGGCCAAGAGGGCTGATTCAGTTTTGTAGCAAAGTCATGTCTGATTTCATTAGGCCAAGAGGGCCGATTCAGTTTTGTAGCAAAGTCATGTCTGATTTCATTAGGCCAAGAGGGCCATTTCCTTGTCTAGTGTGGGTGCATTTAATTGGGTTTTTGTTTTAAGTGTTGTGCTGGACAGGTTTTGTGATTCGTGGAATTTGGTGGAGCCGGGAGGAGCCTTTGCTGCGATGGAAGCTTCTTGTGGCCAATCCAGGTGATACCTCTCCTTTACGAGTACCTTTCTTTCCTGTTATATGTGTATTTGTACTTGTCGAGGGGATATATTTTTGTTGGGGACCGACAACCAAGGCATGAAGTCCCAGGTTTAGGCTAAGTATGTTTGAGGGAGGTCGGAGTAGTCATTGCCTCCTGTAAAGACATTGTCAGGCATTGAAAGGCTTGTTTTAGAAGGAAGTCTTAGTGGCCCTGTTCTGCTAGCCTGCTAGGCAGCCGTTCTAGGAGTTCTTGTTAGTCGTGAGGCAGTTAGAGAAGCCTGCCAGAAGATAATAATGATGATGCCAAGAAACCCTGAACATCCCAAAAGATGAATATAAATACGAAGGTGTGTAAAAAGGGGTTCTAACCCCTATCAAAGCAAAGAAAAGGAATGAAAATATATAAGCAGTTAATCATTGCCTTGTGAAGGCCTGGTAGGTTCTTGGGGACGAGTCAGACCCGGGGCCGATACCTTGTCTTCCTAGGGGTGGCTTCTTGCTGGGAAAATAATACCAAAACAAGGAAGGTTGGAGCGAAAATAAAAGTGAGCGTTACGAAAGGATTAAGTGTTCGCCTTGCGAGCGCTTGGTAGGTTCTTGGGTGCCGAGACAGGTCCTGAGACCGATGCCCTGTTCTCCTTGGGTCACTACGCTCAGCTCCCTCCTTTTTACATGCCCAAGTATGTTCATAAAATAACAACCCTAAAAGAAGAAATGTATTGAAAGAAAGTACTCCTTGATCAGGCTATAGGAGTCCTCACCTTGTAGGAGCTCCTAGTTGTGTTGTCTTTAGTTGGTAAGTAGTTCAGACTACCACTTAGGGCAACCTCTTTGATAGGGTTTTTCAGTTTGGCTGGGTTGGAGTAGTTGGTTAGTGACTCGCTTCGGATCTTCTATTAGATGATGCTAGGCCTACTCCTTGTGGATGTCATGCCTTGGTTCTGTCTAGGGGTCGGGGGGAGCATTGTGCTGAGTTTTATTATATACTTGTTTTGTATCAGTTTGATGCTTCTTTGGTTGTTGATGTGCAGATATGTTCATGGATTCGACGGGCTGAGTCACCCTATCCCGTGGTCGCCAATGAGATCTGAATTTTGGTGCCGGAAAGTGCTTAAAAATAGCTAAAAATTATGAATATCAAGGGAAAAATATTCAATGTCAAAGGCGGCGGCTTGATCTAGGACGATTTTAAGCACCAAAGTGCTTTAAAGGTGCCCGAGCCACACTTGTTGATTTTTCATAATTTTTCAAACAGTCGTGTGGGTTGACATGAGCTACTGGCCAATGCGGGATGCCAAGACAGGCGCCCAGGATTTTTCAGAGTTCGATTCCGAGTCCGGACGGGAAAATGGCCAAGGAAACGGTCAAGATGCGAAGAGGTGGACATTGGAGTGGCCAAAATGGGCAAGTAACCTTTGGGAGCCCAAAAATTTAAATGTCACATGAAAGTTTCATGCAAGAAAGAAGCATGAAAAGTGGGAAGAGGGCGCCATCAGAGAGCACCGAAAATTGCGCTTGAAGGATGGGAGATGCCTCATGCTGCCTGTGAACAACCATGCCAACTAATCATTGGCCCTCATTCCCCTCTGTCTGCTGGTCATTTCGCCGCCCTTCACTCGCGCAATGATGGTCTCTTTGAAGATCTCTGATTTTAGTCTTTCTCTCTCCTCCCTCTCTCTCTTCTAAAGGCAAGTTCATGTGGGAAGAGAAAGGAAGAAGAAAGAATGGTGGAGGCTTGTCCGGCATCGATCGGATTGCTCCACGGGCTGGAAATGGTGACTTGTGATCATCATGAACATGAAGTGCTGCTGATTTTTAGATTTGCAGCCATGGACATGAAACCCGAAACACGCAAATAAGCAGTAATTCAATTTTTTCAAAGGAAATTTGAGATTTCATGGCTTTTGATTGATAAAATGTTGTTCATGTGGGCTAAAAATTGTTTATGTTGCTGTTTTCCATGAGTACTTGCTGATCATAATTAGAAAATCAAAAAAATATGCATCTTGTGGGTCAAAATAATATACTAAAACACATAAAATATGAAAAATCAAGGGAAAATGATGTTTTTGGGCATAAAAATGGAAGAATAAATAGGAACACCAACTAAATTTTCATTTTTGTTGCAAGAAGGAACTAAGGGCCACAGCCCATAACCTATTTTGAATTTTTAGTAATAAAATAATGCAGAAAATAAGGAAAAATACAAGGAAAATAGAGAAAAACCATAAAAAATAGGGGAAAAATGCATTTTGGGTGCGGAAAATTGATGAAAATTAAGAAAAATGTTTGTGAATGTTTGTGGGGACTGAAGCATGAGGATTTACCTCAGTTCAACCCCACCTTCTTGTTCTAGTGTGTTTTTCCCACTTTTTACACATAAAATGATGGCAAAATGCCCTATAAATCTATACAACAATGCAACATTTGATCAATGGGAGGGTAGAGTGGTTAAAGTGTGTCTAAATGTGGAGTCAAATGATGAAAAGATTGCTGTTTCTATTTGCATGCCATATAGGTCGGTGAATAATTATAAAATAAGGGCCTAGTAGCACGAGGGTTTCCTTGGTGCTAGGTTCGTGCAACGCCGCATAAGATCGGTAGTTGAAAATCATTGAAAGGATGTTTTGCACATGTGCACAATATTGATTTTATAATTGTTTGAGCACTTGGCATCCACAATATGCATAAACCATGGAAATATTTAAAGGTATCAGAAATCCTGGATGCACAGCAATTGTTTTCATTAGGATCTTGACCCACGTTGAGTGAGAGACTGTAACGTGTCCACTAGAATCATCCAGGACACGTCTTAGCAGTCCATCGGAAAGGATGTCTAGAAAGTTCCGCCCGGCACTCCCATGGAATGTTACGGGCTTTGCAATCTAGGTCTTCCCGTGTCTGCCACGTAGCGGAAGTATCCTGGCCGTTCCCACTTAGGATCGACCGGAATTTGGGTTTTCCTGTTTGGTCATTAACTAGCAGCAACTAGCGTCAGTCCCGAGCGAACTACTTTACGCAGAAACGCCAGGTCTGAAGCGGATTCACGCTGCACTTGGTTCAAGGAGAATGGGAAACGAGAGGGATGCAAGGCTCGACCTCTCTGCCATAAGGCATAGTCCCATTCCGTTCCCCTAAAACAGCGTGAATCGGGTAATAGGTAATTCTAAGTCATCGTTCTCGTTATTTGTTTCGGCGATGATGATCATCCCTCTGTTCGTTGAAGATTTTTGAGAAAAGTTCCCGGCTAACCGGGACCACCCATCCATAGGACAGACCCATGGTCCATCCTCCACACTTTCCTCGGTTTGTTTTAGTTATGTAATTACCTACCACATTAATTCGACATATATCAAATAGCTTCTTTGATTAACCCTGTTAAGCACTGGTTCCTTCACGTAATCTTATCACAGGACATAAAGAAAACAATGTCAAACAATTTCTTTATTATCATTTTATCCTTTTATCTTTGAAATACAAGGAGTTCCGCCCGTAGGCTTGTCTATAATCCGCCCGAAGGCTATCCAGTAATCCACCAGGGATCACTATTCCAAGCTTCTGCCCGTAGACTAGTATGCGGGCCTCGAGATCCAATCCCGAGTCACGTTAGCCTCTTGTGGAGGACCCGGAAGGCGAGGGATTTACGGCCAGAGCCCCCCCTGTCACCCAAGCGTCCTCCTGCTCCAAGTAGAGCTCAACGGAAAGACCTCTCACGGCGGGTTCGGTCCACGTTCCCGGCACGGTCAACAACCCCCTTGGTTAGGGTCAGGCAGGCAGTTGGGGGTAACTGAAGCTGCCTCTCCCTTCAGGCCTTCAACCTGAAGCATTTATATATCTTTCATCCTTTAATTCCTTGAACAAACAATGCAAACAGTGCTTTCTAAACTGTTACAAGCACAATCAATTCCAGTGGACGTTTAGCTGGCAAACTGTTAAGGAGTGACTCCTTCTCTCCGAATGCATCCCGCATTCGATCCGGAATCAATTGCAACTTGGCAAGATTCCTATCATCCTTGGGTTAGGGTCATACCCAACTTAACCAATACCTTAGGTTCTATTAATAGTAGATTCTGGCGACCCTGTCGCTTTAATTTATTGACTAATCATTTGCGCCGAGCAATTACTTAACTTCCCTTAACTTGGCAATTTTTCCCTAATGAGGGCGATGTAACAGGATGACTACCCATCCCTTTTCAAGTTAAACTTGCGCAAGAACCTGCCAATCTCATTCCAAGGAATGGCAAAATTCTCTTACGATCAACCCGCAAGGCTATGCGACGTTGCAACTTATGGCGCAAGCGCCGCCTCCATTCCAAGAGATCGTTTCACCTAATGAATGGCGTATTCTGGTCACGGAATTAACTTCAGACGAGAGCAGGGTTTAGGGTGTCTTTTTACCCAACCCATCCCTAATTTTACTAAATTGACAACAATTAGTCCTAGGGTTCCAACTCAATTCGAGTTTCATCATTTTGAACGCTTGGTCCTTAAGGTAGGAATCCTAGATTATTGTTTACATGAGCATCCAATTAACTCAACATTTTGGGAATGTGGTTAGGACTATTGGGCTTGAAGGTTTCGACTTAACGTCAATTGGAAAACTTGGCCGAATCCTTAACTTGCTAATCCCTAGTTAGTGTTTGGGGTATCTATCGTATTGACTGATCCATGCGTATACGAAATCCTTTGTGGCTAGGTGATTTGGGTAATTCACTATGCTTGTCTCGCGACAAGGATGAATCCTTCCTAGAGATAATAAACTAGATCTAAAGAAGAAAAATGGCCTCGACTACCACAATACATGTAAACATGCGACTCACTCTATCTTTTATTGGTAAGAAAAAAACACATGATAAGTTGGATACCAACTTTCTTAGGACCTACTAGGCCTTACTTCAAATAATCATGTCTACTACCTTGTTATCTACACCTTAGAATCTCAGGCTTTGTTTAAATCCTGCAACCTTTCCTAACGGCAACACTTGATGAATGAATTTTTATGCACGATGAAAGTGCAACATGCAACCCTTACATAACTACAACGTAGTTAAATGAGATTATTGTAGAGTTAGTGTTGGTATATTCTTTCTTGCAAGCACATGCCACATGCCAATCCCTAGATTCAATTTTTGATACGCCATCATTACTTTTCGGATAACCTCCTACGGGTGTTAATAGCTTTTCCCCATGAACCATTACAATAAAGATTTTTCCTCAAATTGCCCTTTTAATTCGGCTTAGTAAATTTAAACATGCATAGGTACCTTCTATTCCGTGAGAGTTATCATACCTAATGCATTACTTTTGCGTAGAATCAAAAATCATAAAAACCTGGGTCTGTGGGCTCGGGGAGATATCCACTTGAATGCTTGGAGATGAACCTCCCGCAGGCGCGCCTTGCAACTTCTTGGGAGCCATTGTAGTCGTGGTTACGGACTCCGCAGATTCCCTCTATCCTTTGCTCTTGCTTTTTGAGACGGCTAGGAGGTCGATTCCTTCTCCTCGCTTGGGAATAGGAGTTTCCCTAACCCGGATTTAAAACCAAGAAGCCGCATAGGATCAAGGCCTATGTCCTTAAACCTTAGAAGCTTCTAAGAAGCTTCTGGGCAGCAGCGATGACGAGAAGGGGATCCCAATGATTGGGAAGAGAGACGTGGTCAAGGCGAGGATGGCGGCGGACTGTGGCGGCCTGGCGGACTGTGGTGGCGATGGCAGCCCTGGTCTCCCTCCTTTCCCCAACACGGCGTGGCAGCAGCGTCCGTTTCCTCCCTTTTTTCTTCTCTCCTTAAAGGGAGTACATATAGGCAAGGGGGGGAAGAGAAGGCCTCCACACACGTGGCCCCTTGCATGGGTTCCCCCCCTCCCAAGCAGGCCACGACTCCTCCATGGCCCATCCCCCCACACTCCCTCTTCTCCAGCCATGCATCGGCTGGGGAAAAGGGATTAAAGTAAAAAAAATTTGCTTTAATAATAACTATTTTGCCCCTCCCAAGAGGGTGTTTACGCGGGAATTTCGGTTTTGAACCCTCGGCTCGCTTTTGCCAATGCGAATGGTCTCGATTTCTCACGTGCAGGCTACACATTATACTGCCGGTAAATCCAATATGTGGGATAACCTTTGTACAAAGTTTACGCAGTGTGCGGAAAGTCAATGTTCACGGGTGGAAATATTACAGAGACATGACACCCTAAGCCATAGGCTAGTCGTGGGGTCTAGGGGAAAGAGAAGTAAGGACAATGGTACATTCGTGTATACGATTAAATGGTACCTTGAGTGGATTTTATGCGAAATGTTTATATGTTGAGCGAGGCTTCGAGGGGCTAATCCCCAAGGTGTAGGAGAGTCGCAGAGGGGTGGCGGCATTCAGCCGTGGAGGACCCCCTATGTCTGTGCTTCGTGCCATTAGGCAATGTGTAAGGGACTCCCTCTGAGGAGTAGTGGGTGAGAGAAGAGTGGACTACAAATGACGTAATACAAACGCAAGACATTTAGGAAGGCAATGTATGTGTCATCAACGCTCCTGGCCGCGAGGCCGTGGGGTTGTTGAGCGCGTGAGATAGAGGTCCGGCTAGTGCACGAGCCAATGCCGGCCTATTCTAGGTTCCATCACAAAACTCAATGCTCATTCAAATGAGCCCCCACATATGCTAAAAGATCCACTTGAATAGCCTCAACAATCTATAGGCTAAACTCTCAAGGTATTCATACCTTTGATGTAATGTAAATAGCTGCCACACATGAACTTCTATAGGACTTCAATCTTCCACTCCTTGTAGTGCCAATGCCATGCTTCAAGGCTTCATAGATCATTCACAAACCATGGGGGTTCATGCTCTGATACCATTTAGAAACAATGAGAGAGAGATAGGGGCAAAAGAGAGCAGATATCTCTCAATTAGATTCTTGATCTTATTCATCACACATACTCACTAACTTAACACATGAACTAGGTCTTAGTGACCAAACTAACTAACCATTGACTAACTATGGCTAGGTCAAGTTCCAACTTATTTAAGGCACACACATGATAGATAGCTACACACACCCAGTTTTCATGTCAGTAGGTAGTAGGTAGATTGACTAAGCTTGCATATCTCAACACCCCAAGCTTGCAAGACTGCATGGCTAAGTACATTAACTCTTGCTCATGTGTCTACTATCCCCTTCCATATTGTATCCTAGGGCAATGACAAGTAAGACTGTGTGCATCTTAGTGCCTTCCCAAAGGCATTCATTTGTGGGGACTTAGAATTTGGATTCAACGTTAAGCTTGATATGTGCATCACAACAATGTCATGGTCAGGCAAGTATTGTGGTTCATGTCTATCGGTTTGTTCTAGCCATTGCTCTTGTGTATTGGACTGACAATGACAATGACACTAGCTGGAAGAGGAAAGCATCATGATATTGCATTCATCATTATGAAAGTGATAGTCAAGTACAATGCTTTATAAAAGTTGGGTTATTCCACTCTCCTCAGTGTGCATATGGGATTCAGGATATCTCTTCTTAGAGCATACATCATTTGTATATTTCTCAATATCCCCCGAGTCAAATGATGAGTCTATACACTTGTTGCTGGCTTTTTGCCCCCCTACATGATTACATGGCCCAGGAGACTAGCTCATAGGCAGCCTAGTCAAGTTAAAGCTTGAAACATTACATCTTTGGCAATGGTTTTTAGAAAGCAAATCCATTAAGGGAAAAATAGAGATCCACTATGGGAAAAAACATATGAAAGATACAATGAAAATTATTTAGAAAAATTTGTCAGAGTTGTCGATGGTAGTGGAAGTATCTTCTTCTTCTTCTTCATTTATGAACTGGTTCTAGTGGTGATCATTTTGCATCTGTTGTGCTCTTTTCTTGTGGAAACATTCACTGGCTGTATGGCCAGTCTTGCCACAGTAATGACATACAATCCAATCCTTGTTGTCATTGGTGCTGAGTCCTCGACCACGGCCTTTTGCTCCATAAGTACCCTTGGTGTACAAGAGACTGTTGTTGGTGGTGTGTTCCTTTGCATCCTTTCTTTTAACTTTTCTTTCTCAATCAAGTAGTGAGTGCTCAATATCTTTAAGTGAGAGACTGGGAACATTACTTAGGGTGGACACAAGATTCTCATATGGATCCTTATTTACACTTGCAAGTAGTACGACTCATCTTCATCAATATTCTTCTTAAGAGTTGCAAGCTAGGTTTTTAGGCTCTTGATTATCTACTTTATAAAACTGCATGAGTAATTTTACCTTTGAATTCTTTGCTTGGGTACCAAAAATCCTGTCAAGTTCCTCCCAAGCAGTTCTAACATCTCTCATGCCAGAGATATGATGTAAAGCATCATCACTTAGTCCTTAGGCAATGATGCCTAGTGCTTTGCTATTCATCTTCTTTTATTCTTTGGTTTTTGGTGGAGCTATTTTAAGGATCCCACTTTCTGAATCTTTTTTCCCACCATCTACATCACCTGCATCATCTTCAAAGAGATCCCAGAGGTCTTTCGTCATGAGGTGATACATGGTCTTTTCCTTCCAGGCATGTAAGCCTTCTCCATTGAAATTTGCTATTTATTTGAGCTTCGCCATTTTTTATCAGTAGCAAATTAGCTAGCAAAAGAGTTGTACTCCAATGTGTCAAGAGACACAAGGTGATTAATGTTTAACAACACTGCATGAGTATTAAAAAGATACGATCTTGAAGCTCAATGTCCAATGTTGATGCTTGATCTTCTTCTTGCTTGCTGATTTAGTGTGATGCTTTGCTTAAAATTACAGATTTCAGTGGTAGGAACTTGGTTCAATTGGCAAGAGTGCGAAAATGTAGGAGATGAGCCTGAAGCTTGAGTGGCTATGGAGTCTTTTCTCTAGCTCTTCAATTAATCTTTTGACACCTCTATATATAAAATATGTTGAAATTTAGAGTACTTACAAAAAAAAGAATTGAAATATCAAGGAGCCCTTGGATAATACAACTTACAATTTAGCATTTCCATGGCTTCCTTTCATAGAGTTGATTAAAAAAATTGCTTATCCACAAGGTCTATTGCAATCAAGCTCCAATGAGAACTAAAAGCAATCATATCTCAACAAATTAGTAGGATAAAATCTCAAAAACTCTAATAGAATATTGAATCACTTAATTTTCATTATATGGAATTATAAGGAGCTTCAAAGTATCGAAGTCAATCAGATTGAGCTAGTGCTCAATAAAACTTGTATCAAGCTCGTTCCTCATAAAGAATGAGATAGATGGATCAAGAACCTTAATTTTTTGTTGTATATCTAAAGGAAACTCATGCATTATACACCTAGAAAAGGCATAGAAATAGTGAGTATAAACAAGAAAAATATTATTGTTAAAAAAATATCAAAAAGTATAAGTAATTATGGATGGATATACCTTAGGCCAACAAGAATAATACTGTCAATTACTTCTCTTCTTTTATACTTAAGAATCTGAACACATACAGCATCAAAGGAGATAACCTCAGTTCTTTTGTCTAAGTCACCAGGTAAGAAACAAAACACACTGAATCCTTTTGGATTAGCTACTTCAAGAAGGGTGGCTAGCTCATTTTCAAAGGACTCTAGTTGCTCTGTTTCCCTTTCTTCAACCCTTTGCCTCCTATACTCTCTCCATTTATCTGCATGTTCCTCTTTAGCTTTCTCCTCTTTTTCATGTTGCCTTGTATCCCTCTCATGGGTGACATCCTCAACCCTGAGACCAGAATCATCTTTCTTTCTCCTAGTTGGGGGCACATTAAGGATATTAAATGTCTTCACATTAGTGAGGGAAATTGGCTCAAGGACCTTTGAAAATCTATATCTTAGCCTCCTAAGAATTACCATGTCCTTGTCCATGAGTGTGAGCCTATGAGCATGAGCAGCACAAATATAGGCATCTTGAAAAAACTCAACTAAAAAATCCTCTGTGGCTTCTTGTATACAATTAAGAGCTGTTCTTGTCCATCTGAAACTATCCAAACTATATTTGTCACAAATTTCCCTGACAAGCCTCCGAAAAGACAACTTTGGAATTGCATTGTCAAGAGCCTTTACTACCTTCCTAATCTTCCTTAGGCACCTGACATTTTGAGAAAACTTTCTCTTTGGCTTTGATTTTCTAGAGAGCTTCTGAGGCTTTGAAGACTGATGAATCTTTGATGTTAAATCCCTAGGATCAATCTTCTCCTTTCTTGCTGTTGGCTTAGTTCTAGCCATCTACCAAAAAAAGACATGCTACTTCTTCTCCAGGATGTCCAGCTCCAGCGAAACGCGAGTTTCAGATAAGAGCTATCCATGCTACATGTCATTTTCGCGTTTCAGCTGAATTTTTCTCGAGCGTGTCCAATGAAACGTGAGTGTCAAGCAAGGTGCCTCCTTGCAGCTGCTTCTTTTCGCGTTTCACCGGACTTGTTGTCCATTGTGTCCAGTGAAATGCGAATTTAAGACAGGAGGCCTCCTTGAAGCACGTTCTTTTTGCGTTTCACCGGACAACTCCTGAATAGCAAAAAAATCGACAAAACCAAGAAAAAAGAGCATTGATCTAAGGAAAGCTTTTAAAATTACATAAAATATCCATAAAATTAGGGAAGAAGTTTGAAGATTTCCTTAAATCTCCACAACATTAAGGAATGCTCCCACTGTGGAAAAAATTCTTTTGTAGTGCTGATAAGCTCATTATAACATAAAGGATTAAGGAAAAGTATCAAAAGAATGCATTGAATGGAGCATGTTATTGAAAAGCAAGATGCAGAAGACCATACCTTCTTTTTAGCTTGTTCTTCACAATCTTAGCCTAATGATGAGAATATGCTCGAAGGTTTCCTTTGTTGGGGAAGCAGTGAAATGCTTGGAGATTGGAAGGAACACCAAAGCTAAAGACAGAGTAGCAGTGTTTTCTGCTTTTGCTGGAAATGCATTGAAAGGCGAAGGCAGTGAATTTGCATGGACTTAACGTTCTTAGCAAAGTGCTAATAATACACGTGTGACGTATTCTCGCTTACCGGAAATTTTTTATCTTGGAAAAGTGTTATGTAACACACATGTGACGTATTTTCGAAAAAAGAGGTGCGCACGTCTTCTGAGGAGTTTGACACGGTGTGTTAAGTGAGACACGTGTGCACGTATTCTGAGGCATTTCGTGCATGCAAAAGTATTGGAAAATTCATCCAAATTTGCGGTCCCGTTTATTTTTCCATCATTACACAAACTTTTTCGTTGGAACTATCACCACATGCTTAACGGTCAATATAAAAGCATTTCGAAGCCATTTCTCCGACATTGTCTTCTTTTCTGTCGAAATTTCGTCTCGACTTCCCTTCAAGGTCCTTGCTTCCTGTGTGGAGAGCCGTTCAACAATCTTTGATAGGTAACACAATTTTTTTATTACAAGTATTTTAACAAAATAAGTTTGATTAATATAGAAAGAATTTTTAGTAACACTTGAATAATTACAGATGTTATGTGCTTTGTATCTTTTAAAAGCATCATAACTTTTTCAGAAATGATTTTATCATAAATTTCTGTGTTTCCATAGAATTAATTTATAGTTCATGTTTCTCTTCTTGATTTGCATCTTTTGACCAGTGAAACGTGAAATAATCTCCCTGTTAGTGATATTTTGCTAAGTATCGCGTTTCACCGGTGAGATATTGAAATAATTTTCGTCTTCAAGGTAGTGTTCGGTGAAACACGATTTCTTCACAGGCATTTGCCTTGGACACTATAATTTTCGTGTTTCACCGGTCAACTAAAAAAATTTCTCATTTTTTGATTTTTTTGTCTTGAAAAATGCAATTTTGGGGCCTCTTTCCATGGTTCCATCTTGTTTATTTGGATATTGTTTCTATTCTGCTTTGTTTTCAGGGATAAATCTTTTCCTGGTCAAGATGACAAAGAGGAAGCTATCTCTGGAAGGAATGGATGAGGAGGAGATAATTGAGACATCTGATGATAGGCTCTTTGATTTCTTACACACCACTGGAAATTCTTCCAAGTTTGGCTATCTCAAGGAAATTTTCAATGTTCCTTTTGATTTGAAGGAGTTATTGGAGGATCTTGAAGATAAACTTAAGGAGTACAGATGTTTTTATGATAGACATGTGCAAGGTTTGGAAGTCAATGGATTTGTTCATTATAGTGATGTCATGGGAGCCACCAGTACATCCAGGTCAACTTTGCTAGGCAGGTTCAACCTCATTGATGAGGAATTCAGAAAGAAAGAAACATATTGCCCTTTCCACAAGTTTCAACACCAATGCCTTCTGATCCACAAGGATGTTGGATTTATTGTGTATCTTCAGTACATGGAAAATTCTTCTCCAGATATAGACCAACAGGGAAAGCTAGAGGATATTGCAAGTATGGATAAGGAGGTCAAAGAGAAGGAGGAGATGTTCCAAGAAGTTGTTGAGAATCAACTTGTCCAAGGTTTTGATGTAGGTTTGTTCAAGAGTGACAATATCACAATGGTGGAAGAAAAGGAGATCGAGCCAAGTGCACAGGTTGATGAAGAAGGTCCTCTTGCATGTGTTCCAACATTTCCGACTTATCTTATCAACAAGAAGAGATATGTGTTGCTAAATGATATTCAACATCTTTTTGATCTTAGAGAAGATTATTGCTTAGCAATCCTTGCAGGTTGGGGCAAAAATGACATGAATTTTATAGGTTATGAACAAGGACCACTAGCAAGTCTTGATGTTGAGGGAGAGAATATCCAAGATAGCTCTATAGCCTACATGTATTAATCAGATCATAGAATACGAATAGGGGGGGCTACCTATAGAAGAAGAGTTCTTGCAGGTCCATAAGAAACTTCATATTGATGATGTAGGGTATGAAGAGAGATTGAAGTCTCCATCAGATGAGAAGCCCAAGAGTTTAATAAATCTTTATGATGATAGTCTTCTTGAAGAAGACGAACACCCTAAGGTATGAAATATAATTTGAAGTTACCCATTGAGTTTATGTGAGACTTTATTATGCATTATAGATAAATATCTTATATCTTGTACTGTTGTGGTTTGTTCTGTAGATTGAGTTTGAAGATCTGGACAACTTTCTTGGAAGGGCTTGACAATCTACTATGATATATTGGAAACTTAAACAATCAAACAATTGTAATATATCATAGTAGATTGTCAAGCTCTCCAAGTCTACCAATGATGGCTTTGAGAGCTATCTCAAAGGTAATTGGATCTCAAGTTTTCAGCAGAGGTTTGGACAAGATCATTTTAGTGGAGAAGGAAGAAGCCATAAGAGTTATTGGCTTCATGCCTGGATATAGTGGATCTAGAGCTGGATATTTTGGAGTTCTTGGCTCCTATTTGCTCTCTTATGTAGGAGATAGTAAGAATTTGAAGCTTCTTCCAGGCTATCGGAAACAAGAGTTTTTGAAATACAGAGGTCTTATTGAGTGGGATGAAACAAAAGATTTCTCTAGAGGCCCTGTCGAGCTACCTGAAACCAAGGACTCCTCTGAAGGCCCTGTTGAGGTGCCTGAAACTAAGGACTCTTCTGCAACACAATCAGACTAGAAGATGCCAAAGATTGAGGGTTTCTTGAAACCCATCTTTTCCCAACTCTTTGTTTGGTTTGTAACCATTCTGTAAATCTTTGCTTTGCGCAAGAATTTAAATATCTATCTTTTCTTCTTTGGGTAACAATTTGTATAGTCCTTGCTAAAGATGATGTATTGCTTGATGTGGTTGTATCTTTAAGCTTGAATTTATGCCAAATTTGTCGATAGAACCATTGAAAGACCTCTAATAAACTGTTGGCTTTGTGTCTTCCACCTCCATGTCTTGTGTGTCTGAAATATTTTGTTCTTGCTTGATAATGTGATTTTTCCATACCTTGGGTTGACCAGATAGATAGAGATCCATATTGTTTAATAAAGTATAGAGCATGGTTGTATAGAATATGCTGCATAGTCAACAAATAAAGAAAGTTATTAAAAAACATTATATGAGTTCGACAATGAAGAAACAAACATATACAAACTTCTTACCATATAGTGAGTAAAGTGTTGATCACCCCAAGCTTCTGTCATCGCCTTTTTGAAGAGGTTCAATTGGTTTTTAAAGTCTTTGAGATCATCATCATTCCATTCAGTCTTATCACAATAAAAAAACACTTTGTCTAGTATTTCCCAAACTTTAGCTTTTCTATTTCGAGCTTGTCCATTATCAATGTGATCCTTAACTACATTATGTAGGGATTTCCACTGATTAAATTTAATAGTTGAGCCACCATTTCTTGAGTTTATCTTGCCAAGTCTCCCATGAAAGCCTAGAAACCTTCTAGCCTTCACTCCACCAATAGATGGTTTTTTGGGGCACAATTACCATCCTTAGACTTTTGAAGATCTGGTTCAATAACAACATTGCCACCATGCAAACCAATTGCAGAGAGAACTTTTTCAACCTTTGTTATAGCCTTTGTTCTAGTTGATAATGGCTTCAGCTTCCATGCAAATCCTATATAGAGATGAACAAGCTTTTCAATTATCCTGCAAAGTGCATAAAGTGTACAAATATGGACATTCGCTAAAGGAATGTCCAATACTGGTTTAAACTGTGGATCCTTATTGTGCATAGAGGGAGCTCTATTCCAATTGCTTGAGTTTAACTCTGCAGCTGGTGGCATGTAGTATAAGTAAGGAGATCTCGAGTTAGCTCCCTTTGATACATTATACATACATTTGAGTGTCTTTAGGTCACCAACTATGTGCCACTCAATCCTGTAGTTCCCAAATCCTTCAACAAATAGCTCTTCTCCTGCTTGTTGCCTTTGAATAACATTAGGTATTGATGTTTGATGAAAAACCCAATATAGTATATCAAAATTCTCAGTATCTACCTCAAATGCTCCTAGCGACCAGATGTTATATTCAGATTAAACACTAAATGATGTTGAGTAATTGCAATGACCTGACGAAAGTGCTCTATTCATCAAGATGATAGAGATTCTCTCCAATTTTTTACATTTTAGAATCTCACTTTCATCAAGTTTAATCACAAATCTAGCCACTCCCTGTGCCTCTGCTACTGAAAAGTCATAAAATTTGATCATTAAGCATTGTAGGGTGGGCAAGTCAAGGAAAATATTGTTAAATTCATTGAATGTAACCTCCTTTTTCTTGCCCTTGAAGCTAGCCTTGATATGAAAAGGCTCACCTAGAATCTCCATCACTTTGTTATTAACTCTCTGTCTGATAGTCCTAACCACAAATGGCTTCGGAAGTATGCAATTGCGTACCTGCCCTTGCTTCATATTTGATTGTAAAAGCTGGAAAAGTTGCATATAAGCATCTCGACTGATACCAATACTATCCAGTGTCTTCTGTACTAACTCAGAATCCAAAGAATGATCCTTTACAAATGACTCCAAGCATTATTTCTTTGCCTTTTTAAATTTCTTCTTCTCCAAAATATCCTTTGAAACTACTGAAGGAAGAAGATGATAATAAAACTGAGCTGCTTTTAAAGAATCTCTTTCACTTGCATTTGGTTGTAGAAGAGATCTAAGAAAAATTAACATCACAAATCAATGCAAGTAGTTTAAATAAAGCCATATTTAAGATTTTTCAAGTGAAAAGAAATATACCTTACTGCTTGGATTCTTTTACCATAGCCTCCTCCTCCTCGTTTGAGATTCTCAATATTTTTAAGAGCTCTTTGTCGATTTCGAAGGCCTAATAAAGTTTGCTTTCGTTGATAAGCTTTGATATGCTTTTCCAATGAATGAATTTTTTGTTGACAATCCTCTAGCTTCTGCAATAACTCTATATTGTGTTTCATCAAAAGATGATTCTCTAGTCCAAGGATATCCTTTTCTGCAACAAGATTAAGTGTATAACCTAAAAATCCATTGCAGCCATCACCAATAAGCCTCATTAATGATGAGCTATTATAGAAAGGAGGAGTGCTATTTCTGCTAGGATCTTTGGGATATAGCTTTCCATCTAACCAAAGATCAATATTATTCTTTCCTTCAAACCTCTATATATGTTTCATAGACTCTGTAAACCGTGATAGATTTTGTTCTCTTTCTTATTGGTTCATACTCACTGTCCAACTCAATATAAAGATGATAGAGAGGTCTTTTATGAGAGTTATAGAGATCATTAGATGATTGATCCATAGCTGAGTTACAGAGATCATTGGGTGATTGATCCATAACTAAGGATATGATTAGAAGCAAGAATGAAAACAAAGAAGAGACTACTAAGGAGGAGAAAAAAAGAAGAGAGAAACGATGGAGGGAGGCAATCGAGTATCCACCAAAATTCAAATTGAATATTACTTTTCACTTTAATGAGGAGAGGTCAGATCTTCATTATGACAACCTTGCCAACTTTATGGCGACCTAGATTTCTAGGTTCGATGTGACTACGAGAATATCACGACAATGACTTATTAACGAATTTTGATATTTTAACTTACCAAAATATAAGCCTTTTAAAAATTCTATAAAATGATTTTATTTCTTAAATTGTTTTCTCTCTCTAGGATCTCTTATAGGGCATTTTTGAGACCTCAAAACTCCCCTAATGTTAGTCTCCCAGACCAAGGGCTCACTATAGGTGTGGTACAAGATGATGTTTCTGGTCCACTAAGACTCTGTGATTCTTGTTTATCTTTCTGCACATAGCTGTCCTGATCATTATCATCATCCAAAACATCACTAGCAGCAGGTGTATACCAACTTCCCATCTCATCAAAGATAACATCCTTGCTCACTCTGAACTCACCTGTGACAGGGTTATAACAACGATATCCTTTTTGCTCTAAAGAGTATGCAATAAAAACACATTTTTCTGCCTCTGGATCAAGCTTCTTTCGTAGCTCATTTGGCACATGAACGTATGCAACACAGCCAAATACCTTCAAGTGCAATACATTAGGCTTCTTGCCAATAAAGCATTCTTCAGGAGTCATCCCATGAATTGCAGCTGTGGGAGTTTTGTTCATAATGTAGACAGCAGTATGGACAACCTCAGACAAAAAATGTTTGAGCATATTCTTTTCAGCCATTAATGCCCGTGCAACTTCTGCAATATGCCTGTTTTTTCTTTCTCCAACACCATTTTGCTGTGGGGTATACCTGCAAGTAAATTGCCTCTTTATCCCATGAGTCCTCAAGAAGCTATTGAACTCATTAGAGAGGTACTCTCTCCCTCCATCTGATCTCAAGTACTTTACTTTTAAGCCTGTTTCTATTTCAACAACTGCCTTAAAAGATTTGAAGTGCTCAAACACATCACTTTTTTCCTTCGTAAAGTATATCCATAACTTCCTTGAATAGTCATCAATAAATATGATAAAGTATTCGCTGCCACCAAGAGATACATTCTGTGTAGGCCCCCAAACATCAGTATGCACTACATCAAGTATTTTCCTACTCACTTCTCTGTTACATATTTTTCTACTCACTTCTCTGTTATGTGTAGACCCCCAAACATCAATATACACTACATCAAGTATTTTCCTACTCACTTCTCTATCATGTGAGAAGGGTTGTCTTGCTTGCTTACCAAACTGGCATGCTTCACAGACTTTATGCAAATCTGCAACTGTAAAAGAAGGCAACCCTGTAGCCAATCCTCTGGACTGCATTAATTTCAGCCTTTGCACATTTGCATGTCCAATACGTTTATGCCATATTTTAATATTTGCAACTACTCCTTTTCCTTTAGCATACATAGCAGCATCCATTGCAAGAATTCCAGCATCTAAGGTGAACATTGGGCCAACTCTACTTCCTTTTGCGACCAACCTACACTTATCATTAAAGTCTTCTACAAAACAATATTTTGCATTGAATCGGACTTGCAATCCCTGCTCTACCATTTGGCCAACTGATACTAGATTCTTTGTAATTGATGGCACATGTAATACATTTGTCAGACTCTTTGTCTGGCCATCATACAAGGACAAGGGAACCTTTCTAATGTGTGAAATTGGGTGGCATGAATCATCACCCATCTGCATATAACCTGGGTTTTGTAAGTCCTGCTTCTCTCCAAACCATTCAACATGACTGGTCATATGATTAGATGCACCTGAATCGACATATCATACATCATCATGTGTTCCCTTTCCTGTAACTGCATTCATCATATGCTACATAACAAACAGACGCTCATTTTTGTCTTCATTTTGTCGTGAAGACGATGCATAGTTTCCTTGGTGCAATTTACCACTACGAATATCACCCTTCTTTGCATAGCAATGGGCTGCAATATGGTATGTTTTGCCACAATAATAGCAAATAATAGTAGAATTTCCAGAGCCTCTATTCTCCCATCCACCTCTTCCTCTAGAGCTCCCCCTGCCTCTAAAGTTTCCTCTACCTCCAGAAACCTGCATTTAACACAATATTAGTGAGTTTGGGAATCTCCCAATTCCCATTTTTTGAATACTAAAAAGGTGGCACCCATATAACATGCCTATAAGTTTCTCAAAACCATATGATGTGACCTATCATTGGAAAACACTTGAAAAATGGAATCTATTGAGCTATAGAGTGCTCGATTTGGAGTTATAGTGTTCAAGTTATGAAAAATCTAAAGATTTGACCACGTGTCCCAAGCTTATGGAAAATTTCCATATTTTTCAATATGGTGTTATTTCACCAAACTGTTGATTGAACCTATTTTTCTGGTTATCGCCAGCACGTCCCATACCATGGCCTCTTGAAGAGGATCTACCACGTCCTCTTCCTGAACTTGAGTAAAATGCTTGAACCTGTTCACAAATTTTTTCAAATAAGTCACCTTGCATATTGATCTCTTCAGTAATCATGAGAGAGATCAACTCATCAAAAACTAGAAATGGCTTCCGTTCATATACTGAAGTAACAAATGATTTCCATGCCTTCTCATTATTAAGGCCACTCAGAGTGGATGAAACCAAATTATCATTATTTGGCATTGCATCAATTGCTGCTAAAGCATCTGCAATGCTCCTCACCTTCAACACATACTCATTGACAGACATTTTTCCTTTTTTCAAAGCAAGAGTTGAATCTTTCATGCCTTTGTATTTACTGAAAACATGCTCTCAAAAATTATCCAAGCTGCATGTGAAGTTTCTGCATTCCTGATATGTCCCAACATAGTATTATCAATGAGTGCAGATAGCCAGTACATCACCTTTTTGTCTTTTGCATTCCACTCTTTCCATGCTTTTAACTCATCTGCAGTCGGAGGGTTACCCAGCTCTGGCTCATTTTCTTCACCTGAAACAAATTCATAAAGGCCATTTCCAATGAGGAAGTTCGTCACATGGAACTTCCATGAAGGGTAGTTGTTCTTGTCGAGCTTCTCAATGATGGGATTTCCACTGTTCCCTGCCATTATCACAAACAAGAATACAACACAGCAGGCTAGTCTTCTACAATCTTTCACAACACGTGCACAATACTACACCAAGCAACCTTTTCACTGATTGCCCAATAGTACATGTAATTTGCAACCTGTTTGTAGATAAACCTTATGTTTACTTCCTGCAAACACATCAAAAATTACAGATTCGAAATCTGTAACCTGTGCACCCACTTTCGGTCAAAATAGCCGAAATCACAGTGTACCCTGAAACTGTTGTCCGCAACCTTGCGGCTCTAAAACAGGGCTTGAAACGACCTCAGACACCCAAAATAACTGCAAAAAGCCGTAAAGGGTTTATTTGCAAAATATACAGTGATCTACTTGCACACCAAATCTCACAGCAATTTGAGATTTTTGCTCGGCCCTGCTTCCGGTGCCTCCACAGGCACTATCCAAGAGAGAGAGTGGAAGAATGGGAGAGCTTTTTACCCGTTGCTTGCTTGCTCGAACCTTGCTTCTTCTCCTTCACTTCAGCCTTCAAAATCAGCCTTTCTCAATGGTGCGGCTCTGATACCATGTCAAGAATCGCGTGGCGGGGGCACTTGCTTGAGCTTCTGTGCCAAACATACACTGTATACACAAGAGGAAGGTCACTCAAGAACACAAGAAGAGAGATGGAGGCCAAAACATTTCTTGTTGGTTTCTTCTTCTTCTTCCACACACTATACAATGTACACAAAGTATAGATAAGATACAACATAAAGAAAAGTGGCCTACTAAGTCAAACAGTGCATAACCGACTACACTAATTGACTGGCGCTAAGTCTTTGCAAGCTGTAGGTAGGTGTAACAAACTAAATATAATAAGTGATAAGTCAGTGGCCATGTGAGTATCATAATATTGACCACCAACGTGCTAAGTGTAGATGTGCGGACCCATCTAGCCAGGTGGTCCATCATCAATGCTCGCACATGTTGAGCTTGCCCTCGGGGGGTTCACTATATATATATTCTCTATATAACGTGCGTTCATGGTCTATTTATAAATATCCTAATCTGTAAATTTTTCTTGAGTAGAACACAACCCTTTTC
Source organism: Lygodium microphyllum (assembly GCF_053477565.2). NCBI lineage: Eukaryota > Viridiplantae > Streptophyta > Polypodiopsida > Schizaeales > Lygodiaceae > Lygodium > Lygodium microphyllum. The sequence goes on along the minus strand of NC_141143.1, from coordinate 6,300,524 downwards.
TATTCAATCTGTGAGTAACCCCTTTATATGACACTCTTCTGTATGTAAAAAATGTATAAATTTGGTGTTTTAAAAACCCCTTATTTTAAACTCACGTTATATATACATATATTCATGAGTGACCCCCCCCGAGAGCTTGCCATCTCAACAAGTTATATCGTGGAGTATCCACCATTGAAGTGGACTAAAGGTCATCTATCCCAATGTAGGTGATGCTTATGAATCCAAAAACTTTCATCATGCTCTCGGTAGTGGAGGATCAACTATCGAAACAACAAACGATCATGGGTGAACAGTTGTTCCTTTGTATCTTGCCCAAATTGATTTCAAACACTTTATACAACATGATAGATTTCAAAGCTATTGCAATAGGAAGACAGTGAGGTTTATCTCAAGGCTATCTTCATTGAATAAATTACCTTAAGCCACTTGCCTCTACCATTTAAAAACCAGTTTGCAATCTACATTCGTTGTGGGACTTTTTGGTGCCCTAGGGTGAAAGCACCCAAGTCGGCAATAAGCAATAGCCGTGTCATATAGGGCGGACGCACATAAAAAGACTTGCCTTTATACCAAAAACGTTAAACAATGGTGTGCTTTGATGTGGAAGGCAATCGTTGCGAATATGCAACGCAACGCAGAGATATTGCTAGCGCTGTGGGTGGTATTAACTGTGGCGGCGATGTTTTGGATCTCTGAGGCGAGCGATGATAACCCAGATTATGGCAGCACTGAGAGCGTCGAAGGTGAGAGAGAGAGAGAGAGCGCTGCTTGTTTCAACAGTGATAATATCTCATATGAGAGAGAGGAGAGAGAGAGAGATAGAGAGAGAGCTGCTTGTGTCAACGTTGATAATATCCAGTGAGAGAGAGAGAGAGAGAGAGAGAGAGAGAGCTGCTTGTGTCAACGTTGATAATATCCAGTGAGAGAGAGAGAGAGCGATGGTGACAATATCCCATGGATTATCTCATGTATAAGCTGTTGTTGCACCTGTTACTGATGGTGTATATGCTCCTATTGCTAATCGGTTGGTTCTATATCTGCGGCCGTGAATCTGACGGAATATTCTGCCACGCCATGTAGCTGCTGCTTTGCTGGCGTTCAAGGCAACGGTGGTGGGCGATCCGCACGGGGCATTCGACACGTGGCGCAACCAGACTGGCGCGTCCCCTTGCGTGGACGGGTGGAACTACCTCACCTGCGACGCAAGACGCATCAACGTCGTACAGATGTAAGTTCATACAGTATTGCTCTTTGACCGTTGACTGCTCCACCATTGACTGCAGCGTTGACTGTGATTGGTTCTTTAACCAGCGATATGCAAAACCAAGGGTTAATCGGAACGCTGGTACCGGACCTTGCGAAGCTTTGGAACTTGCAATATCTGTGCGTCTCTCTCTCTCTCTCAAAACGAGTAGATCTTGCAATACATCATATGATAGCTAAGTCTTTTGAACTGCATTTCATTTATCTAGATTAAGCCTCAAATTATCTAGAAATCCAAACATCTTATACACACTATCAATCACAAATGACACACAATATCTCTAGTAAGACATGCCACATAACATATTTACACTTTTTTTGATGGGGAAAATAGCCAAACTAGGCATGACAACTGCCAAATTTAGGCCTTGGTTCCAATCCTATCCCTACACCTTGTCATTTATGTGGTTAATTTGGCCAAAGACTAGGTTTAATGACCAACTTTTTTGGATGTTGATACTAGTAGTAGGAACGATTTTCTAGAGAGCCCAACAAGGATTCCTAATAATCTTGTGCTAATTAATACTAGTCTTTTTAGAAGAAAAGTAACTTTGTGGTATTTTGAACCCCTTATAAAATGTTCCTTTTCTATATAGATTAACACTAGTCTTTTTAAAAGAAAAACCACATTTACAAAATGTTCATTTTCTCATCAGTAATAAAGAAGAAAAAATGGTTTCAAGGAAATGTAGCTAGCACAAGGTAGCTCTTTGACTTATTAAATCTCTCTCTCTCTCTCTCTCTCTCTCTCTCTCTCATATGTAGTTATATATGATCTACTTATGTATATTGCATGATATTCATTTGTTAACATCGAATATCCAAGATACCTCATGAATTGCAACAATCTACCTTTCATATGCCAAGTCTAGTGTTTATTAGCTCACTTGTTGATCTCTCTTGTTTTAGTATGTGCCTTAATTACATGTGGTATTTCATGTCAAGTCTAGTGATCTATCAAGCAATAACCTAACTGGTCCCATCCCGCGTGAGCTAGCAAACCTCCAATACTTGGTTTCCCTAAATCTCTCCAACAATCAACTAAATGGATCAGTACCTGAGAGTTTCTACAAATTTTCTTATGATGACCATGCGTTAAAGATCTTGTGAGTACTCTTTGAATGATCAATATTATGCATAAATCAACATGCAAAAGTTTAATTTTAAGACTAAACTCATACTTGGTTGGCATGTATTTTATGTTTTCGCAATGTAGGTGCCTAAACAACAACAACCTCACAGGGACACTTAATGCATCTCTTGGTCTTATCCCACTATATGTCTTGTAAGTTCAAACTCAAACCGCATTTGTGTCTCAATATTTTGGTATTTTGTCCAAACTTTGAATGGATTATTCAGAGTTACATGTATTCAACCAATTCTCAATAAATCAAGCTAATACTTATTCAACTACATGTTCTTATGTTTGATGCAATAAAATCCATTACCTATTGCAAAAATATAATTAATTGAAACATAGGCTCCCAAAATATATATTCTAGGGCTACACAAATGGCTACATTAGAAGGGATTTACAATTCCAAGTTAAACCTATGAGTAGTTGATCACATCAAGTTTTTCATTGATAATTGAATAAATAACATGTAAGCTCTAAGGAAAAATGAATCATTTTGTGTAAAGGAATTCACAAGTATTGTGTAAAGGAACCCCTTTAGAAATTTAGCAAACATGTGTTACAAGTAAATTATGATTATATGATATATTAGATTTTAAACAATAACACATCTAATTTTGCACAATTTTGAAAGTTATTAAAGATCTTATTTGATTCCATCTACGTTTTCATTTTGTGTACAAAAGCAATATCAACAACAATAATCTTACTGGCTATCTTCCTCGAACATTTAGTCGCTATGACATGAAAAGGTTCTCTCTCTCTCTCTCTCTCTCTCTCTCTCTCTCTCTCTCTCTCTCTCTCTCTCTCTCTCTCTCTCTCTCTCTCTCTCTCTCTCTCTCTCTCTCTCTCTCTCTCTCTCCATGTGCGTGTGCATGTGCATGCATGTTGTGCACACCCACTTATGATGAGATTATGACAATCTTAATGATTATATGCAGCTTTCTTCCTGGCAATGATGAACTTTGTGGTGGTCCTCCCATCAACATGCCATGTATTAGTAATGATTCCCCTGGGATCATACCATGTAACCAATCAGGAATTTGCTTGTAAAAGTTTGTGTTAAAGGTTGTACATGCTAATCCAAGCATTTCCTCTCTCTCTCTCTCTCTCTCTCTCTCTCTCTCTCTCTCTCTCTCTCTCTCTCTCTCTCTCTCTCTCTCTCTCTCTCTCTCTCTCTCTCTCTCTCTCTCTCGTGCGTGTATTGAGCTACAAAAATATAGGTTTAGTTTTTATTAACAACAAAAGGATTCATTCTTAGAGTAATGAGGTGCAAAATGGTATACAAGTATTATTTAGAAAGTTAACATCATTCTAAGGTATAGTTTCTTGCTTTAGAAAGCTAATTGGACTATAATGGAGGTATTAGGATATAGAATCTCATCATGCATTTAGTTCTAAACTCGTTCTTTCTCTTGGCTAATACTTCATCCAAGAAATCATTTTTTGATTAATATTTCCACAACTTATATAAATAATATTTTCTAGTATATCATATTTTTATAAGCTAGATTCTTACAAAAGTAATAATTAAGTAGAAAAGATAACCATAATTGATGAATATCTAAAGCCCATAGGAATGGCAAAGCATTATAGTTTAATGGTGTGTTGAAGGTATTATAAATGATAATGTATTGCAATTGATGAAATCCTCTTAAGAAATATAAAAAATATTCTTGTGAGTCATGTGACCATTTTCTAAGGGTAAGGTGATTGGAAAGAGAGACAATTTTATGTTTGTTATATATGAAGGGCCAATGAATAATAAGTTCCATGATAGTAACTAGTGTAATGAATGAGGCTAAGAGGAGAGAGAAAAATGATCAGAAGAGAGAGAAATACTAGAAGAGGAGAGAGAAAGACAAGAAAGGAGGGGAAAAAGAGGAAGGAAACCATGGAAGTTGAAGGAGAAGGTGAAGAGTCAGTACTTGATTATACATGGATGTCCTAAATGGGGTCTCTTACACCTTTTATACCAATCAATGTGGCTAGGTATCTAACCCCTAGTTTCCGTGCACTTCGCTCGTTATATTTCATCCTGACCCTGAAAGTTTTTGCCCTAAAAAATAAAGACAACTGGAGGGACTTGTCAGAGGCTAGTGAGTGGGGTTGTAGAGTCCATGTGTATCCAAGGAGATTTGGGGCAAACGGAAAGGTATGGCTAACATGCATTTTGTGGGCATGGTTGCAAGGGAATAGTGCAACCAATTCATTGTAAATGAGGGCATGAAGACTATGGACAACATGTTGTCCACCGCAAGCCTGTTAAGGTAAATCTATCATAACTTTTGATAGGCTACTCCCAATGGGATGTGTTAATGTTAAAACGGAGCTTATGACGAGCATTTTCAGCCCATGTATGGAGCACATGATTGTAATTAATGTAGGTACAAAATTGTTCTAAAATAGTGTGCACTTTGCATGCAGTGTGGCATCAAAATGGGGCATATCCATCTGATTCTAGTCTTCAACATGTTGGGCCTCTAGGTGAGAAAAAGCTTCCATGATAGTTGTTGGGTGCCAAGAGGCTTCTTCTAGGGGTAGGCCTTGCCATTTGATAAGGTTTTTCCCTAATGATCTAGAGCCTGATACTTGTAGGTAGGTGTAGGTACACACCTTAATCACCTCGTTCCTAATGAGAAACCCCTTGACATGGGGCATTTTCATTGATGAAGATATCCATGTATGGCACTTGACATGTATGTAGTCGACCATTTTCATATGTAGTAATGGTAGAGCAAACTAATGCCTAAATATACTTGGGATTATGCTCAGTATGCTATGGATGTTAGCTACCCATGCAACTTAAACACATGCTTCATAAACTAAGTGGCCATCTAAGATGCTATAAAGTGGGTCTTTTCTTGGATAAAGTAGGGAGCCTTAGTGAGGTAGTCAACTACCACATATATATTATTCCATGCTTTCTTGGTGACAAATAGGCTAGTAATGAAATTCGTAGTGATACGTATCCATTTCCCTTCAAGAATAGGCCCGGGTTGCAAGAAATGAGCAGGTTTAAGCAAGCTATCCTTATTCTGTTGGTATATGACATAACTTGCCCCAAAATCTTTGACATCCCTCCGTAGGCCTTTCTAGTGAAAGTTCTTGGCAATCCTATTATATGTTTTGAAAACACCTAAATGACCAGCAGTGGAGCAAGAATTCATCTCTTTCATGATCTTTCATGTGAAGGGGGAATTGTGGGGGATGACATTTTTAAGCTAGTATTGAGAGTTTTCATTCATTATCACATATAATTTCTAAAAATATGTAGTTGAAGTCCTCATTTAGCAAATAGGCCTCATACCATTGTAGAAATACAAATGTTCATTACCCCATTGCTAGAAAGGTATCAAATGCCATGGCTCATAGTAGAAAATATTTTGGCATGTATATTGATGCTATTAAAAAAATATTACGACTAAAATTGTCTCTTTCTTTACACAATCTATGGCTAAAAGCATACCAAGAGTGAGGATAAATGCATAGCAAAGACATCAAGATAAGAGCATCCTCTCTTCCTCCATTTTACATTGCTTTTGCTTTGGTTGGTTGTTTGTCTCCCACACACTTTCTTCTTTAGTATCTCTTGCAAAAAAGGCATGGCTTCAAGGTAGGGTTTCTTCTTTTTGCATACTAGACTCCATGCTTGTGAGAGCTACAATTTGAGTTAGGAAGGGTATATGTGTGTATCTGTGTATATATATATGTATGTGAGCTTAAAATAAGAAGGAAAAAGGTCAACATAAGTTGTTTTGCACCATTCTTCACTTGATGTTAATGTAGATAGTATACAAGAGAGAAAGAAGAGGAGAGGGAAAGAGAGAAAGAAGAGAAGAGGTTTAATGTTTGCTGTGTTTCATTTAATGTTTTTTTTCTAACATAGGTTATTGATCACCATGGTCACATAGTGGAGAGAGACTTGGGGTGTGAAGGGAATGAAGGGATGCATCTTCTATATTAGCATCTTTATCAATGATGTGAGGTACATGACATGAGTTATTTTTCAATTGTAAATATTAACTAGTACATAAAATATTTGAAGGATGCAAAATGTTGAGGTGGATACATAGCTTCCATATCAAACTCTATTGCGATATGTACCCCAATGAACACTCACCCTCATTATTTGGAAAAGTGAAATGTGACATTCTTAGTGATATGGAAATCATTTTGTAGTAGTTTTTTCTTATGCAAGAAATTCATTGTATTTACGAGATGCTACTCCATGTTCATACAAGCTAGAATCCAAGTTGGTTTAGATTATCCACATGTAAAATAAATACTCATTTATGGTTACAATAGTTTTGTGCTAGAGATAGGCTAATTAAATGTGGGATTCTTTAAGCTATGCATACACATCCTCATACTCCCATTTCACACAAACTCAAAAGTTGCATTAAACTCAAGCTCTAACGTCTTAAACTTAAAGGCTTGGGCTAATGGGCTAAACTTAGACACAACATTTTCTACTCTAGCTTTGATATGCCAATGTCTTTGTCAAGTTCGAATGAGTCTTGAGGAAAGTTTTTGAATAATAGATGGATGAATCAAATAATACCTTGCCCATGTAGCTAGTGCAAGACAACTATTAGATGATAATGTCACATCACCTTTCAACACTTACAATATTATGAAATGTTTGATATCTCCTAGTTACATCAACTCGTGTGAGAAGTTACCTTATCTTTGGTGTGACTCATGACTCTAGCCATTATTTGAGTAGAGTATGTCCACTTGGGGAGCAAGAAGTGGCGAGCGAGTCAAGCATGCGCAAGCATTTATGAAGACTTGACAAATATAGTTTCTCAAAGAAAGCAACCATGTGCTATTATCCACGAGATAACATTATCCATGAGCATAACAAAGGTTTTATATCGTGTAGCACATCCACCTTTGCAAGCATATCACAACACTTCCATTGTCAACAATAAAAGTTTCCACCACTCTCACAAACATGTGGTACTTCCACTGTCAACAATAAAACATTGAGTATGTGTGGAAAAAAGTAGCATAACATTAGTGCTCTTATTATGAATGATAGAAATTCAAGCAACATCAAAATGTATAATTGTGCATGGTTTTTGGTAACCATAAAGTTAACAAAACTCTATCCTCCACGGCATTGTCATAAAGGAAAACATATTTTGGTCTTCTTCTTCTTTTGACACTACCTATGGCATAACATTGAATGGAATGGAGCACAAATAGCATAGCATTAGTATCATCAAAATGCAGAACTGTGCATGGTCGCTGGTAATCATAAAGGCAACAAAACTTAATCCTCCATAGCACTGTCAATCAATGAAAACACATTTTCTTCTTCTTTTGATAATACCTATGTCAGATGCTAAAGTACTTGCCATGTGCTTGGTCATGTCCTCTGCATAACATGGCAAATAGCTATGGTGAGCCAATTTATTTGCAGAAAATCATATTACCAAGATACACTTACGACATTGGACTAATTCACTTACTAGTCGGATGGGACATCTCGCATGAATGCCTTGGCATCTTCCTTGTCCTCCTAAATGTCAACATCCATAGCTCCAACTGTATCCATGTCATAGTAACCATTGACATGGTTACACTTACAACATTGGACTCATTCACTTACTAGTCGGATGGGACATCGCACATGAATGCCTTAGCATCTTCCTTGTCCTAAATGTCAACATCCATAGCTCCAACTGTATCCATGTCATAGTAACCATTGAAAAAAGGAAGCAAATACTTTTCACATATCTCAGCATCACTCTCTATCGCCATGTAGGGTAATCCAGTATGCATGGCTGCCCTCATGCAAGGTCAAGTTCCTCCTCCAAGCTCAAGTACACAACCATTAGGAGGGCAAAATGCCTCCATGAATAGCAACATATGTGAGGCATTTTCTCTAGCAGCCCATGCCATCCGCCACTCTTGCCATCATGCCGTTTCAAAGACAAGGGCAAGTAATGGTGGATGATGTCCTCTATCAAATCTTCTTGCAAGGCATCCCCAACCTATGTTATCATAATATACAATTCTAAACTCAAAGCTAACATTGAAACTTAAATGTAAATTGCATCATTGAATAAGGGTATGTTGATTATTGTTCCTACCTTTAAGGTGCCCTCTATGTCATATTTTGTTCTCTTTCCAACCTTATGGAAAGCCATCTTGTGAAAAAATCAACTCTGCATAAACACAAATACACTTAAGTATAGTGCAGCTAAAATGGAATTGCTAATTAGCAACCAAGAAACATGAAAAACACCTCACACCTTGAAGGAGACTTCACATTTTGTTGTACTTGAGTAAGGCTTGGAACACTCCATTGCCCATTGGAGACCTATCTCCAATCCTATGTGTGATGCCATTTTCTCCACAACTCCAAGGCATGAAGGGATACAAATGACAAGAACCCATCCCAAGTCATCCATAACTGCACTTGCCACTATCAATTATGCTGACTTAATATGCTCGCTTAATAGACTATTCCATGGAGGAATGTCATCAAAACCCACTACATGGGAGCTTGTGGAAAGATCAATGAAACAATACTCCACGCTCCAAGAGCTTGGCTTTGAATTTCTTAGCTTCTTCCCACCATCCACTTCTAGATAGAACTCCCTCATCACCTGAAAACCCTCCTTGAAATTTCTAGCAAGCAATTCTCCTGCTAGCTGAATATAATCATATTGCCACACATATGTGTCTGACTTCGAGGGTTTTTATTCACAAGCTCATGAAAATGTTCAAGGGGCACATGTTTCAACTCCAGGTGACCCATCTTCTTGTGAGAAAGGATGGTAGTAGTCAAATGCACAGACTCTACATAAGCACTCTACATAAACAATATCCCGATGGGTCTTACATACAAACTAGCAAAAAGAAAGAAAATATATGAAATCCCCAATAATAATGAATTAGACCAACATGAGATCATACTCTTTTCTAGATTTGATCGATTAGTAGGATGTCCACCCTTGGCATGCTTCATCAGTCTTTTAGCCTCTTCTCTCTCTTTGATTTGCCTCAATTCCTTCTCCATCTTCCTTTGTTGTTGCTCATTCAAATTGCCTGAAGAGCCTAGATCTGACTTGCATTCTCCTTTCAAGTGCCTGAGATATGTCTCCTTCTCTTCCTCTAGGCATTCACCCTTTTTCATGTCTAACCACCAAGGGCCGTGCTCGCGCTCCCAGTCAAACAATATGAAAGCACCTTCGAGCTTGTTATCCTCCCTAAAAATTGGTGAGGTATACATGCAATAGGTGGGAGGAGAGAGGATTGTCCAAGCCTTGCAAATGTTAGGCAATGATGGAAGGTTCTTCATCCCAACCAATGTAAGAAGAAACCTAATCCCAGCAACCAAAAATATATTAACTATCAAAAACATTCATTCAAAGAACTTAACAAACTGGATACAAACTTGTATACTAGCCTTCTGGAGGCATTTTGCATGTCTACATGCTTGGCTGTAGGTGTAGCCACCACAGACATCTCTTTTTGGAGAGGAAGTAAAAGTAATTCTCTATATATGGCCACGACATCCAAGAAGTACTGATCCAATGTTGGCTTAGCTTCTAGCAACATTTGACTCAATTACTTGCTTCGATAATCGACGCCTCTTCCAAGACCTGATCCATCCATACCTCCTTTGCTAACCATGGTATAAAGAAATGATCACCTATGGGAATCTTGTAGCTCTATTACAAATTCTCATTCACACAAAGCAATGACATGAGAGAGAATTTCTTTTGCATAGAACATGCATGAGAGCAAATTTTAGAGGTAACTTTTGAAGCGGAAAAGAGCCTGGGAGGCCATAAAAGACCAAATTTTCATGCAAAATGAAATGGTTTTGAATCAATGAGGTAGAGTTTCCTAGATGGACTTCAATGCCATGAACCCAACACAAGTTTCGGTTTGTTGATTAGAGTCTGTTTGACCCCCCATTTAATCCCCGTAAGGTTTCACGTTATGAAGCAGCTACATGATTTGGAAGCCAAAAAGTGTGTCATCATGGCCAGATTTGTTTCGACAAAAGCTATCAATTTTGACATGGATGTTTATATATTTTGACGTTATGAAGCCAGCCATCCAAATGGATCTCAAATCTGAGCTTGTTTGCCCCTCAAAAGTGAAAAAACCACTTTCCCTGCAGTGTGAAAACTCCAAAATGAATCATTTTTTTAAAAAGATTTAGGTTAAGATTTAAACAAGCTAAAAATGAAAGAACACAACTCTTCATGAATCATTGGGGGGAGGCACCGTTTTATTCGGAGCCACCAAATGCATCATTTTTAATGATTTTTCAACCTCTGCAATGATAAAGGGAATCCTTCTGGCTATGATCTCCATCATTTTTTTGCTCTTCATCGCCACAAAAATGACCGAATTTGACGCATTAAACAAAGAGATCTAATTTTAGTCTTTCTCTCTCCTCTTTCCTCTCTTCTCTTGTGGAGTGTTCTTATGGATCAATGTAAAAGAGAGGGGGATGGGCCGAGATGGATATTTTTGGTCAAACGATGAGGCGGGAGTGAAAAGAGATGTGAATCAAAGTCAGATGGATCGTTAGTGAGACAGTGGAAGAGTGTCAGCAGGTCTCCAATGTCGAAAAACACATGCCATAATAATGAGCAATTTTATGAGAAAAATGTAGATTTTACCATTTTATGAGATGAATTGTTCATTTGAAATGGTTAGCAACGCTGGGATTTGATTGTCAATCCTCTGTTTGATCAAACAAATTGAAAGAAGCATAAAAATCTAGTCAGATAATAATTGTATGCAAAACACGCAAAACCCAAGACTAGGCAATTTTAGAGAAAATATGCATTTTTTGGGGTTTTTGGTGTGCATTTGCCGTTCCCATGGAATAAAATATGCTAATAAATCATTTTCTACAAGAATAATTGCTCTACATCTAAAAATTAGTACTTTTTCATAATTTCTATAAATAAGTAAAAAATTTTAGATTTTTCATATCATTAAAAAAAGGAAAAATAATATTAATGTATGTGGATGTATAATGGAGCTGAATCATGAGGTTTAGCCTCAATTTAGTTCCATTTCTTTGTTAGAGTGAGTTTTTACTGCCTTCAATAAAGAAAAATACATAAAAAACCATGTCTACACTTATCACGCAAGCAAAATCTTAAACGGTAGGGGATAGAGGTTTGTTGAGCAGCTAAAGTGCATTAAATTCTGATTTTTGATGCCGCATATCATATATAGTTCATGGTTGTTTAAAATTAAAGGGACTAGTAGCACAAGAAAGCTTGATGCTAGCCCTGAGCAATGAAGCACTCGCGTAGAAAAGGAAATCATGAAAATAATTGTCTTGGCACTTTCACATTGCTGATTTTCAACGAATATTTGTTGGAGCACAATGGTCATATTCACCATTGCATTGATGTACCTCATGGTATCATATCCTAGATGCATAGCACCTGTTTGTATGAGCGATGATCTGATGCTGAGAGTGTGAGGTATCCCAAGCAGTAGAGCTAGCTAGATATTTGGTTTCTTGAGAGTTATTTGGTGAGGTTTATATATCATCTTCTAGATCGTTTCTCAAAAGAGTGGACTTTTTTTCGCATGTGTTTTACATTCACTTAGTATCTTGGGGCCAAGCCCTGAGGTGTAGGAGAGCTCTGGTGGAGCTAGGGTAATTAATCGAGGGGTGTTCCCTATGTGTGTGTTACGTGGTATACAATACCAATGGGCTTAAGGACTCCTTTTCAGGAGTGGAAAAATAACTATTCGTTGGACTACAAAAAAATTGCCACAAATGCAAAGTCTTAGACACTCTTGGCCACAAGGTCATGTGGGGTGGTTTTAGGTGAGTAGTGAGGCATGGCTAGTGCCTTAGAGCCATTGTCAGTAGGACCCCATTATAGGTCCTGTAGGTGGTGCCTTTTCCGTCGGGAGACATTAATAAGTGGCAGTTTCCGAATCTTGGTCAATAGGGACCAATTTATTAGTGTATGCCAAAAGGGAGTGAGATAGATTCAAAAGACCATCAAGCTGAACTTCAGAAGTAAGAAAGAGCTAAAAGGACTAGACGATATGTCAAAATTATTAAAAGATATTCTCTGCAAAGGAGTGGTCTAATATCCCTACAAGGACAAGGTCTTAGTAACCCTAGCTTGACGCATAGTTGATTAGGAGGAGGAAGTTCGAGTACTTCCCCCCTTCCAGTCACAGTCCGTCCACTTCAAGTGGAGTAATAGTTCCTATTGTTCAAACTCCTTTAGTGAATCCAATTGTTACCATGGAGCAACCCATTGCAATCCTAGTAGGAATGCTGGACTTTCCAGCCTTAGGGTTTCCTCTACCCATTTTTAATGGGTTAACATAGGAAGATGTAGAACTTCATATTAATGAATTCCAAAAGTTAATGTTTAACTGTTGGATTCAAGATGAAGGACACTTGATGATGTTCTTTAATATGACTTTGAAAGGAGCTACATTATGGTATCATAGCCTAGAAATTGGAACCATAACTATGATTGAATTTTTCTTTGCGGCCTTTCAAAGAGAGTTTGCTTCTGAAAGGGGAGGTCAGTATTGGCTAGGTTTCCTTAATATAACACATCAAGAACCTCACGATAATATTGGTGGATATGCCAAGAAATTGAAGGAAGTATTCCGTAAGTTGCAAAACTATATTCCTATCCAAGCTACTCCTTAGTTGCAATACTTTTTAAATGGGTTAGACTTCAACATTCAAGTGCAATTGAGCAGTGTTGCTCTTATCGACATTGATACCACTATTACAAGAGCAGAAGAGGTAGAATCACAATTACAAGCAACTTATACCTCTACGGAAAACTGGAAAGTCTAGGTGTTGGAAATACATTGGTGTTGACAAGGGATGCCTATGAGTCCTCCTAATGGGAGAGGAAGCATGATCCAAAATGTGCCTATGTTGCCAACTCCTCCTAGTGTGACCATGCCTATGGCTAGTCAGATGGCTCCACCAAATTTTGGAAGCCAAATGATAAATCCCACCATCGTTCCAAGAAATCAATAGCCAATTCCTAAACAAGTGGTTAGGCCAATGGAATGACAGGTAGATGATCGTGGCTATGTGTCAAGTGTCCCCAATGTCCTTTGGCAAAGTTGAGGATATGATGAAGCATTATACTAACATGATCACTAAACGATATAGATAAATAGCCATTGATGTCAATTTTATTAAGAAGTAATAGAATTTGATAGAGAGTCCACACCATGAAGAGGGTGCCCCCTCAAGATTCGGTTGTAAGTGGTGCGGTGGCCAACATTTCCCTAGGAATTGTCCAAATGTAAAATGTGATATATGTGGGAAGTCCAACCACCTAGCTAGTATGTGTTGGAGTAAGATTAGTTCTCTCCAACAAGGAAGTAAACAACTAGGTGGAGCTCAAGGAAACAATATCCATCAAGATGAGTGACTGAAACAAATACTACAGAGAGGAAAGAGAGGTCAAAAGGGTAAAGAAGCTAATAAAGACAAGGTAAAACTTATCAAGGGAAACCCTAAGTAAGATGATAAGGGGATGTAAGTCCTTAATCATGATATGGAAGGCAAACCTCTCAAAGCTATAGATAGTAAAGCCGACCCCAAGAAGGATAAGGAGTTGCTAAAGAGGAAGGAAAAATCCAAGAAAGAGGCACCAAAGCCAGTTCAAAGACCAAAGGAGAGAATCATTTAGTGAGAAAAGTGAGCTCTTGCTAGCTATCATGAATTTGATTTAGTGAGTTCTCTTTACAAATTTAAGCCAGATGTAAACCTCCTACAATTTATTAAGTTGTGTCTAGGAGTATGTAAAGAATTTAAGAAGATTCTTCGCACTGGGTATATTGTTGAGCCCTTTGAAACAATGTGGGTAGGAGATGATTGGTTTGAACATGCTAAAAAGCATTGTCCAAGGGTATTAGCATATGTTGATGGAATATTAGTGGATCATGCTATTGTGGACACATGATCCTCCATCAACATTATGAGTTCGGAATTGATGGAGAGTTTGGGATTAGAAATAAAAAAAGATACCTCCACGATTCTTCGGATGGTTGATGACAATTTAAGACAACCTAAAGGTTACATTACCAAAGTCCATGTGACCGTTGCCAATGTGAAATACATTCTGGACTTTAGGGTCATTAGGTTTACTGAGTGACCTAGCTATTAAGTATTGCTAGGCAGGCCATGGATTTTAGAAGTTGACAGTCAGGTTGATATACCCGCTGGTCGATTGATCTTTAGTAGAGGTGCCAAACGTGTAGTAGTAGATGCCTATCTTGAATCTCCTCAAAGTGGAAGAGTTCCTTTATCTTCGTCAAAGTTTGATATGCTAGATGTTCCATCTGCTAGTGAGACGTCATCCAATGAAAAATCCAAGGAGGGGTCCACTACATAGGATATGTATTAAGTAATCTTGAATGAGCCAATAGAAGCTCAGGAGCAGATAAGGGATGTAGATGTAACTGAGTTAGACCTTGGCACGCTGAATGATTCACTGCCAGTCAAATTAGGGTCCATGCTCAGTTCAGAGGAAAGGGAGAACTATGTGTCCTCAATTCACGAATTCCGTGTCATCTTTTGTTGGAGTTATGATGACCTAAGAGATATTCCTCCCAGCCTAGTTGTTCATAAGATTCCTTTAAAGGAAGGTTGCCACCCTGTGCAACAAAAAGTGAGGCATATGCCTTTTGAATTAAGGGACGGACTATTCGAAGAATCGACAAAGATGCGAAAAGCTGGCCTAATATTTTCAGTTCAACACATGGAATGGTGTTCACCATTTGTTATAGGGAAGCAGAAGAACAATCAAATTCCTCTTTGTGTAGATTTTAGAGAGCTTAATAAGTAGACGATTAAGGATTACTATCCGTTTCCATTCATTGATCTGATTGTGGATCAATTAGTGGTAGTGGGTAAGGAAATCTATTGCTTTGCTAGATAAAATCAAATGGCTATGGTAGAGGAGGACAAATTGAAAATGATGCTTATTACTATCTTTGGTACTTTTTCATTCCATGTGATGGCCTTTGGTCTATGCAATATGCCTGGTTCTTGGCAATGAACAACTGATAAGACTTTTGGTGACATATTCCTAGAAGAGCTAAAAGTCTTCATTGATGATATGGGGGACAGCCACCATAAGGAAAAGATAGGTGATCATTCTAAGAAAATGTTTTTAGTATTGTAGATAGTTCTACATTGCTCTTAATCCTAGAAAGTGCATCTTTGGGGTGCCCTATGGGTTGGTACTGGGCCATATGGTTAGTTTGGTTGGTATTGCAATCGACCTGGAAAAGATAAATGTTATAGTCTCTATGAGCCTACCATGTACTCCAAAAGAGGTGCACAACTCTTTGTCATTAGTGGGATATTATCGAAGATTTATTAACGCACTAGAAAAAAGAGCATTGCCATTGACGAACTTCCTATCTTTTAACTGTCTGTTTGAGTGGAGCGAATCTTGATCCTTCAAGGATGTGAAGTAAAAACTAGCAAAAGCACCAATTCTAAAAGCATGGAGAAGAGGTAGAGTTTTTAAATATACTTTTGGTAGTAGACACAATGCATAGTATCAGTTGTTGCTGTTTAGCCCAAATTTGGGAGGAGAAAATTGTATTATCCAATTGCCTTTGCTAGTAGGAAGTTGGGGATATTTGAAGTCAACTATACATACATGGAGAAATTGTGCCTTGGAATGGTCTTTGCGACAAGAATTTTAGGCATTATATTCTCTATGAGAATGTAGTATTTTTCACAAAGGGGGAAGGACTTAGATTGTTGCTGAACAAGTTCTAGCCACCTCATTGTTTAGTAAAGTGGTTAATCACTTTGCAAGAGTTCAATTATGAGATTAGAAGTAAGCCACCAAAGTTGCAGGGTATTGTGGAATGTCTTGTGGATTTCGTGGAGCCAAAAGAAATTCTGGTTGAAGGAAGTGACATTGAAGGTTTATTCAAGATTGATACATCTTCCATCCCTTCTTGGTATGCAACTATAATGCATTATTTGTCTACAGGAGGATTTGGGGCTACTTTTTTAAAGTCTAAAAAGAAGAAGATCAAGCAACAAGGATTGCACTTTTCAATTATAGTGGGTGTTTTGTATCGGAGAGGAGTATATGACATTTATTGTCATTGTGTAGTACCTGATGAGGTATCATTCATTCTTGAGGAGTGCCACAATTCAGCATGTGGGGGACATTTTGCTGGATGGCTTACCGCCCAAAAAGATCTTCGTGTTGGATATTGGTGGCCATCAATTTTCCAAGATGCTTTCAGTCATGTTAAGCACTGTGATGTCTGCCAAAGACACGATATGAGGGAGAATCGTAAGCGACCTCTAAATCCTATTTTGGTTACGTTAACCTTTGAAAAATAGGGTATTGATTTTGTGGGACCAATATACCTTTCATCAACTACACACAAGCAATATATTATTGTAGAGACGGACTACTTTACAAAGTGGTCTAAAGCTTGAGCAACTATGAAGGATAATGCTAAGGAAACAACTAGTTTCATTATGGAACAAATTGTTTGCTATTTTGATCCATTGAAGGAGATTGTGTTTGATTAAGGGACACACATCTTAAACAAAGTCATAGTAGATTTGATTGAAGCTTTGAAGATTAAGCACAATAAGACTACCCCATATAATCCTCAAGCGAATAGTCAAGTTGAGAGTACAAATAAATAGTTTTTTGGAATCTTATCAAAGATAGTATCGAAAAGCAACTACGATTGGGATAATAAATTGTATGTGGTAGTGTGGGCTTACAACACGACATTCAAGAGAGCTACAAGCTGCACCCCATTCAATCTAGTGTATGGGAAAGAGTGCATTTTGCCATTAGAAATAGAGCTTCCCACTGTGCGTTTCACTCTCAATTATTTGTTGGGAGAAGTAGAAATGTTACAATTATGATATACTTCTCTTGCACATCTTGATGAGGTTCGGTTGCAGGCTTTACTACATCAAGAGGTAGGGAAGCGGAGAATGAAAGCCCTTCATGACCTTTGGGCTAAGAAGTACAAATTTGTAAAATGTCAGTTGGTGCTATATTATGATGATTATCATGAGCTATTCTAGGTAAGTTGGAATCCAAGTTGGATGGACCATACAAGATTTTACGTTTAGGGAAGAATGGCTTTATAGCCCTTCTAGCAAATTGGTAGGGGGTAGAGTTTAAGACTAAAGTTAAACTATATGTAACGGCTGACATTGGGCTTGGTGTGCATGCATGTCCTTCAAGATTCAGCTTTAATATGCAATAGATACCAAGATGAGTAGATGGGATGAATCATTCCATATCTGTGTTGAGATGGAAAGCTTAACACGTGTGGACAATGATGATGAGCCGCTTGGCTAGATGGGTCCGCATGTCTACACTTAGCATGTGGATGGTCATTATTATCCTCACATGGCCACTAAATTATCACTTATTATATCTAGTTTGTTACACCTACCTATAGTTGGCATAGATATAGTGCCAGTCAAATAGTATAGTCACTTATGCACTGTTTGACTTAGTAGGCCACTTTCCTTTATGTTGTATCTTATCTATACTTTATGTACATATTGTATTGTGTATAGAAGAAGAAGAAGAAGAAGAAGAAGAAGAAGAAGAAGAAGAAGAAGAAACCAATAAGAAAATGTTTTGTCCTACATCTCTCTTATTGTGTTCTTGAGTGAGCTTCCTCTTGTGTATATAGTGTGTGTTTGGCATAGTAGATTAAGCAAGTCCCCCACCACATGAGTCTTGAAAATCTGGTGCATTCATATCTAGAGTAACGTTACCACCAAGGTTGCATGATCTGGTGGAGTAAAGGGTATCAGGTTATTGAGTGGCAAGACAGATCTTTCACGTGGGAGATTAAGGTCTACTGCCACCATTGTCAACAAATTTTGACTAGCATTCCTATTGAGTTTAG
Source organism: Lygodium microphyllum (assembly GCF_053477565.2). Lineage (NCBI taxonomy): Eukaryota > Viridiplantae > Streptophyta > Polypodiopsida > Schizaeales > Lygodiaceae > Lygodium > Lygodium microphyllum. The sequence goes on along the minus strand of NC_141143.1, from coordinate 6,282,196 downwards.
TGAGGAAGGATGTATTGTACATGTTATACATCCCCTCTCTCGGCTTAATTTTGATTATCAAAAGTACGAGTGAGGTGATTAGTATGGCATGGTCCATCATTGAAGACTGGGTCTATACTTTGTATTTTGATGGAGCTTCTAGAGGATCTACTAAACATGCAAGCACTGGTGTGGCCATTAAAAACCCCCAACATAGGGCTGTCATGAAGATGGAAGTCTACTTAGGACATTCTTTTACTAATAATATGGTAGATTACAAGGCCTTGATCATGGGGCTGAATGTAGGTGGATGTGGTGGTATCCATTGATTATTGGTTAAAGGTGACTCGCAGTTAGTAATCAATTAGCTAAATGGAACCTATAGTGTGTGGGATCCTATTTTACGGATGTACCTTCATGCATCCTTGGATATGTTGCATATTTTTGAGATGGTGATCTGTAAGTTAGTTCCTTAACAATGGAATTACTTTGCGAGTTCCCTGGCTAATTATGTTTTCGTTGAATATGTCTTTTTCAATTGTGGTTCAGAAGAGCCTTTACAATTATCTCCTAACATGTTTGGGGTCTTCTTGTTGACACATCATATTTCAGCCCCACCGATGGTTAGTTTAGGTTATGAGTCAGGTATCTAGTGAGCACCTCCCTACTCTGTCATTGATGCATAGGATTGTGTATCATCATATTCCTCAGACACCCCTTGCTATTTGTGCAGGGGGATTAGCTAATAACTTGATGCCCTTAGTGTAGTGCATGAGAAGCCCTTATCCTTGGTTGGTTTTGTATCATAATAGAGTTATGTTAGGACTAAGGGTTTGTTTAAATAGTATGCTGCTGATGGTAAGTGTATTATTTTGTAAGGCCAAGAGGACTAGTTTGTTGGTTGAGAACTGTTATATTCCTTTAGGTCAAGAGGGCCATATATCTATTTGGTACAGGTACATTTAATGGTTTTCTATTTTAATGATTGCATCAGACATATTTGATGAAGTGTGCCTGGAGGGAGCCTTTGCTATGCAACAGATTCTTGTGGCCATTCCAAGTGGTGTCGTCACCTTTCCGAGTTTTTCCCTTAAGTTGATAATGTTATGTGTGTATACGGGGGTCATTTTCTTTTCACTTGTGGGGACTGGCAATCAAGGCATGTCCTAGGGTTCAGTTATGTATCTCTGGGGGAGATTCGAGTAGTTTTCTACCTCCTATCAAGACATTGTTAGGCATTAAAGACCTATTTTAGAAGGCATTTGTAGTGACCCTGTTCTCCTAGCCTACTAGGTAGTTGTTCTAAGAGTCCTTGCTAGGGTGAGGCAGTTAGAGAAGCTTGCCAAAATAGAAAAGAAGAGAAAATTTTGAATATATCTAAAGATAACATTACAGAGGTGTGTAAACAAGGGTTCTAACCCCTTTAAAAAAAAAGAAAAAGAAGAAAAACATCCTAAAAGCAGTTGATTATCACCTTGCAGAGGCTTGGTAGGTTCCTGGGGACAAGTCAGATCCAAGGCCAATGCCTTGTTTTCCTAGGGGTAGCAACTAGCCAAAATAAAAGAAATAAGGTTGGAGAAAAAAATAAAAATGAGCGAAACAAAAAAGGATTAAGTGCCACCTCATGAGAGCTTGGTAGGTTCTTGGGTGCCAAGTCAGGACTTGAGGCTAATGCCATGTTCTCCTTGGGTCACTCTATACTCAGCTCTCTCCTTTTTACACACCTAAGTATGGAAACTTTGGAAGGCAAGTGTGTTAAAAGGAACTATTTGATGACCAAGCTATAGGAGTCCTCGCCTAGTAGGAGTTTTTGGTCTAGTTGTCATAGTTGGATAGGTAGTTCAGGCCACCACTAGGATGACCTCCTTGATGGTTTTTTTAGCCGGTCTGTGTTGGAGCAGTTGGTTAGCAACTCACTTTGGATGTTTGTCAGATTATGTTGGGCCTATCCCTTGCGGATTTGCATGTCTTAGTTTTATGAGGGGGTAGGGTGAGAGCTGTTCTTGTGCTTTATTGAGTATATTTTTTGTGGCAACTTGATGATTTCTATGGTTATTTATGCAGCTTAGTTCATGGGATTCAACGGGCTAAGTCGCCCTATCCCATGCTCACCAATGAGAGCGGATTTTAGAGGTAACTTTTGAAGTGGAAAAGAGCCTGGGAGGCCGTAAATGACCAAATTTTCATGCAAAATGAAACGTTTGTAGATCGATGAGCTAGAGTTTCCTAAATAGAGGTTGATGCTAGGAACCCAACGCAAGTCTCGGTTTGTCAATCAGAGTCCGTTTGACCCCTTGTTTAATCCCCCCAAGGTTTCGAGTTATGAAGCATCTACATGATCTAGAAGCCAGAAAGTGTATCACAACAGCTAGCTTTATAGATTTTGATGCCATAAAGCCAACCCTCTAGACGGATCTCAAATTCGAGCTCATTTGCCCCCTCAAAAGCAAAAAAATCACTTTTTTGGTAGTGTGAAAACTCCAACGTGAACCGTTTTTAAAAAAAGTTTTAGCTTAAGCTTTAAACAAGCTTAAAATGAGAGAACACAACTCTTCCTGTATCGTATAGGGGGAAGGGGAAGGGAGGGGGCATTTTTCCTGACACCCCCAAATGCATAATTTTTATGATTTTTCAGCCTGCAATGATCAAGGGAATCCTTTTGATTGTGAACTCCACCACTTTTCACTCTTCATCGCCATAGAAATGATGGGATTTGACACATTAAACAAAGATATTTGATTTCAATATTTCTCTCTCCTCTCTCCTCTCTTCTCTTGTGAACTGTTCTTATGGATCAATGTAAAAGAGAGGGGGATGGGCTGAGATGGACGTTTTTGGTCAAATGATGAAGTAGAAGTGAAAAGAGACATGAATCAGAGTTGGATGGATTGTTAGTGGCCGTGGAAGAGTGTCAACAAACCTCCAACGTCGAAAAGCATACGTCACAATGAGCGAATTTAAGAGGAAGATGTAGGTTTTACCTTTTTATGATGAATTCTCATTTGAAATAGTTAGAAATGCTTGGATTTGATTGTCAATCCTCTATTTGATCAGTTGTATGGAAGGAATCATAAAAAATCAGTCGTATAATAGTTGTATGCAAAACATGCAAAACTCGAGACTATGTAGTTTTAGGAAAAATATGTGGTTTTTGGGCTTTTCGTGTGCATTTGCCATTCCCATGGAATGAAATATGCTAAGAAAATAATTTTCTATAAGAGTAATCACCCTGCCTCTAAAAATCAATAATTTTTTGTAATTTTATATAAGTAAATGGAAAATTTTAGGTTTTTTGCATCATAAAAATAAGAAAAAATAGGATTAATATGTGTGGATGGATAATGGAGCTGAAGCATGAGGTTTTAGCCTCAGTTTAGCCATGTCTCTTTGTTAGAGTGAGTATAAAGAAAAATACATAAAAAACTATGCCTACACCTATCAACACAAGCAAAATCTTAAACAGTAGGGGGTAGGGGTTTGTTGAGTGGTTGAAGTGCATAAAATTCTATTGTTTGATGTTGCGTATCATATAGAGTTCAGGATTGTTTAAAATTAAAGGGACTAGTAGCATGAGGAAGCTCAATGCTAACCCTAAGCAACAAAGCACTCACATAGAAAAGGAAATCATGAAAAGAATTATCTTGGCACTTTCATGTTGCTGATTTTCAATGAATATATTTTTTAGCACAATGGTCATATTCACCCTTGCATTGATACACCTCATGGTATTGTATCATGGATGCATAGCACCTGTTTGTATGAGTGATGACTTGATGATGAGAGTGTGAGGTATCCCAAGCCATAGAGCTAGATATTCGGTTCCTTGGGAGTTATTTGGTTAGGTTTATATATCATCTCCTGGATCGTTTATAAAAAGAGCGGACTTTGTTTCGCATGTGTTTTATGTTCACGGCGCATCTTGGGGCCAATCCATGAGGTGTAAGAGAGCCGTAGTGGAGCCATGGTGATTAACCGAGGGGTGCTTCCTATGTGTGTGTTACGTGGTGTACAATACTAGCATATTTAGGGACTCCTTTTGAGGAGTGGGGAAATAATTATTCATTGGACTATGAAAAAACACTACAAACACAGTCTTAGATGCTCCTGGCCACAAGGCTGTGTGGGGTGGTTTTAGGTGAGTAGTGAGGCTTGTCTAGTGCCTTAGAGCTAGTGTCTTGACAATGTAGCTAAAGCAATGGAGTACAAATTCTCTATTATTATCTCTTGAATTTCACATCCTCAAATGAAAGTTTCCATAGTGTTTGAAACCAGTCATTACCCAATGACGTTTTCACCACAACCAAAATCTAGAAATACATAACCTTGATTTAGTACAACATTTTCTATGCATGAGTAGCGTATCTAAAAATGAGACTCCTTTATTTAAAACGTGTTACCATTGTCATTTTCCTATTATAAGTTTTGGTGATGGCCTTTCTCACTAGATTCACCCTTGCTTTAATCTTATCCTTTGAAAGACTAGAAGGAATCTTTTTGCATGCCATTTCAAAACCAGCCTTCCACTTACCCTAAAAATAAGAAAGGAGGACCAATGAAAAATCAAAATTTACTAGAGATATAAGTCACAAAATAAAAGTCTACAAATCACTACATAAACCATACGACCAAGGATGGATTGGGTAAGAGGATACCACACTCTTCTTCCTGTGCTTGCTTCCAAGGCCCCTACTTTTTGAATATACATTTTTTCCTCATTGATGAATTTATCAATAAATTCTTGCTCATCACATGAGCACAAGTTGCTTGTATGGAACAAGTAGTCGAGGTTTGTGATCACAATCGCATCCTCATTTAGCCTAGAAATTTACAACCACATGAACATACCCCAATGAGAACTTAAATTGATCAAATTCACAACATGAATGGCACACCTTTGAAACCCATGGATGTGAAAGTAGTTCCAAAAGTACCGCAAATATTGAAGTAGGAAGAAGACACAAATACCACAAACAACTTATAAGTTGAATATTTGCAAAGCTGCAATCAAGAGAAACTCATATTTGGGCTTTGGTGGAATGAACTGTGAATGCACTCTCACATGTCTTGCCTTATTATTTCTATACAACTCATTAATACTCTGCATCCATGTTGCAATCTTGTGGTTGCCCTCCCAAGAATGTGCCAATCCGTGTTTCCTTCCAACTCCTTTTCGAACTCCTCATTTACTAATTGCCAATTTTTGTCCCACTTAGAGACAATGTTGTCATCTACCTCTTGTTGTGTTCCATCTGGTAAAACTAGTGAGAGGATGAAAGAGCCTTTGGTGGGTATGTAACCCTCATTCTCAAATGCAACCTTCAACATAGATAAATCCTATCTAAGCTCCCTCACCCTTTGATTGCATATGCATTGACACAAAGGAATCAAGGGGGGAACCCTACCTGGATTGAGTGTCAATGCTTCAAGAGCTTTAGAACCATAAGTTTTTGCCACAGCTTGAGAAATAATGCAATCATTGTTGAGAATCAGCAATCACACTCAAACAGCCTCTTTGTATGGAATCTCAGGGTCAAGGATATGCAGGCTAAATTATCCTATATGCACAATAGTGCCTACTGCAGTTTCCTACTTTCCTATAAAGCATTGTACTTGCTTCCTTTCTTAATGCAATGATAGTACTCTTTTCATTTCAGTAGAGTGTCAATGTCATTGTCCACATACACAAGATTGTGTTTATGAGTCCAAGTCTCAATCTTGGAACCTAATTCACTTGTGTAACAAACAGTGTCCATTCCATCATGAGTCTACACTTCTCCTTCCATCCTCCATAGCTTCCGGTTATGTCATGCTCTAGATCCCGCATTTCTAACATGGTATCAGAGCCCAGTTGGGCATGGCATTGCTTCTCCAGCCTCTCTTGATTCTTCTAAACCTCCATCCAGCTCAGTGTCAGTGTATGACTTCTTTTCTCAACTCTACTCTCACTGAAGCTTCCATGGCAGCCATAGCCAGCAGCACCCTGTCAGATTGAACTGCTTATATCTCACTCCACAGGTCAAATCTCTTGGAGCTTCCTTATGGAAAAGTATTCCCCAACTCATAAAGCTTCCCTGTATCACATCAATCCAGGACATTGGACCATCTGGAGCTCAGCATTGTGAAAATCCCCAATCTCTATTCTGTGTCTGCCATAGCCAGACAGGACCTACCTTGCTTGGAGCTTTCATAACTCTTCAACCAGGCCATTTCAGCCCACGATTTCTTCTGGAGAGTTGTTCCTCTGCTCAAGGCATTTCATCTTGGCACAACAATCAATGACATTGATGCTCCCTGGCTCCAGCATTGCAGAAATTTGACCACGCTGTCCAGATCTGCGCCGAATCTGTTCGCGGCACCTGCGCGCCTCATACTGACCACGATCTGCACAATCTCCATGGGGCTTTGGTAGCCCATGACATAAGCTTCCTAGATATGTAAAAAGTTTTGAAAATGATGCACTGTAGCTCCTGCAATAAGCAAAAAACCAGGCCCCTGTCTCAGAAACCCTAATTCCACCATAGCCAAAAGCTTCAAAATCTTGACATTTTTCACTGTTTCTCTCACTGAAGTTATCAACAGTGATTTTAATCACTGAGCAATACTCTCTGAAGTTCGTTAAAGTACTGTCACTCAGATCTGAAGACATCAGCATCAAATCAAGAAGGGGAAGATCACTTGGAGAAAAAGACTTTTGCAGATTTGGTATTCATTGACACTCAGTTAGTGCTTTTTAGCACTTGTGTCTCTCAATCAATTCTTCTGTTGCTCAAATCTAATAAAGTCTGAAGTTGATTTGCTACTGTTCCCATAAATCTAACATGGGCAAAGACTCGCCAAATGCTCGATTCAAAGGAGTCGGATTCCACACTTGGCAAACCCGCATCAAGCTCATCCTGATGAAGAAGGGTCTCTGGGCCATCACAAATGGCAAAGAGAAGAAACTGCGGGACGCGGACCTTGCAACTACTTGGCAAAAGAATGATGACAGAGCCCAGGCCATTATCAAATTGGAGCTAGACGACAGTTATATCCATCATGTGGATAACTGTGAGACCTCACAGGATACATGGAAAAGACTTGACACCCTGTTCGGTGCACAATCTAAATCATCAAAGTATGGTCTCCTAATTGAATTCTTCAGGCTTGAAATGAAGTCCAGCACATCACTTGCCACACATCTTAATTACATGGAAGGACTCCTAACCCAACTTGCAGGAATCAACATTAAAATGGATGAAGATGTTTGCATCGGTGTTCTACTTAAGAGCTTGCCTCCTGAATATAATAACGTATCAACAACTTTAATCAACATGCCAAATCCTGAACTTGTTGATATCCAGGCATCACTGTTAGAAGAAGAAAAGAAGCTAAAAACTAAAGAAGAACCAAGTACCTCTAGAGATGAGCATGCATTATATGTTGGCAACAGGTACAAAGGCAAGAAAGATCAGCTCTTTTGTGACTTCTGCAAAAGGACCGGACACATCGAGAAGTTCTGCCCCGCAAGAAAGAGATCCCAAAAGGCCTATCTAGTCGCAGTCAAAGAAGAAGAAGAAAATGAAGCAAAGGAAGAAGAAGATGAAGATCACCAGGATCGGAAGGACAAGACTCATCAGTCCTTGTACTCTCATAATTCTGATAGATTGTTTTAATAGCCTTGTATTTTCCTTACCCTAATGCTTCCTGCCATAAGCTTTGTAAACTCCTTATGTATCTTGGCATTAGAGTCCCTGTACACTTTGTGAGGCCCCTGTTACAGCCTCTGGATGTCCACCATGTTTATGGTACCCACACTTAGCTTTTTCTGCAACAGCCTCTGGTGTTTTGCCATGTCTGTGGTATACCCACACTTTGCAGGTGGTTCTCATTACAGCCTCTACACACTTTGTGCCTTTCCTAGTTGTGACTGAGGAGGGGTGTTGAGAATCAGCAATCACACTCAAACAGCCTCTTTGTATGGAATCTCAGGGTCAAGGATATGCAGGCTAAATTATCCCATATGCACAATAGTGCCTACTGCAGTTTCCTACTTTCCTATAAAGCATTGTACTTGCTTCCTTTCTTAATGCAATGATAGTACTCTTTTCATTTCAGTAGAGTGTCAATGTCATTGTCCACATACACAAGATTGTGTTTATGAGTCCAAGTCTCAATCTTGGAACCTAATTCACTTGTGTAACAAACAGTGTCCATTCCATCATGAGTCTACACTTCTCCTTCCATCCTCCATAGCTTCCGGTTATGTCATGCTCTAGATCCCGCATTTCTAACAATCATTATCCAAATCCTCTTGCTCTTTGTTCTCTCTAGCATTGGATGCACTAGTACCTTGATCGTCACCTATTTCATTTTCTTCTGGATTGGGAGTATCACCACTTGCTTCAGTTGGAGTAATATTTGTCCTCTCGTCTTGCTCAACATTTCTCTCTGTAGGATTTTTTTTTCCCTCCCCTAGCTTGAGGTTCAAAAACCCCTTCATTTCACCATGCCTACAATAAAATATGTTGAGCCATACAAGCACATTAAATACACAAATTCTTCAACACACATGATATAAATCCTTTTGAGCCATACAAGCACATTAAAACTTTGCATCTAGACATTGTTCAAAATTGGCCTATCCTACTAATATCAATGCTTCAAATGGTTGACTTCAAAATGGCCATGTTTTTCCCTCCCAAGATCTATAATAGGATCCATCCCAATGCACCTTGATCTTTCCACCATTCTCATGTTTTCCATGGTTGGCCATCCATATCATGAGGTATCCAAAAAGGTTGATGCCTGCACCCACGGCTAGCACAAACCAAGAAGGGGTTACCTCATTCAGCAAGCCTGAGACAATGCCCACACTAGCTCTTGTTAAAATACGCGGGATCTAGAGCATGGCTATGGCGGCTTGTAAGCATAGACTGAACTCATGATGACATTGACTGAAGACCGCAATTGTTATAGAAGTGAATTAGGTTCCAAGACGGAAGCTTGGACTCATAAACACAATCTTGTGTAGGACTGACAAGTACAAGAGTGACACTAACTGATAAAGAAAAGCATCATCATGTATTCATTCATCTATCAAAAGTGGTAGTCAAGTACAATGCTTTATAGTTGTTGGATGGGTACAGTTTTCCCTTTCTGTGCATATGGGATTCCTATAGCCTGTATGTGTTCATCCCAAACTGCCTCATACAAAGAGGCCACATTAGGTGTGATTGCTAATATCTCAACACCCCTCCTCAATCACAACTAGAAAGTACAAAGTGTGTAGAGGCTTTAGTGAAAGTAACACCTACAAAGTGTGGACACACCATAAACATGGAAAAACACTGGAGGTTGTCGCAGAAAAGGCTAAGTGTGGGTAGCACAAACATGATGGTCATCTAGAGGGTGTAGTAGGGGCCTTACAGAGGCTGTAGTACAAGGCTACATAAGGAGTTTTACAAGATTATGATAAAGACATTTGGGCTAGACATTATAAGGCTAAAAAAGTCAGTAAAAAATAGGATCAAGGACCGTGAGGCCCTTGCGGTTTTTAGCATTTCTTTTGACATAGATTTTCGATTCATTGCAGTTCTTGCTATCTAGCTTCCTGTACTTGTACTTCACTTTGTTTGCCACTTCAAAGTCTTCATGATTTTTTTGCTTCTTATTCTTGTTCTTTTGGTCCTCTTGATCTGCTTCTTCATTGAATTTTCTTGCAATAGTTGCATCAGTCTCTATGTCCATGTCCCCCTCAAGCAAAGGTATCATTGTCTTTGAGGCAACAGAAATGTCTTCAAAATATTCAAATAAAATCATCGATTGCTCTTCAAAACAAGTAAATCCATCCATCCCTACAAGCGAAATAAACAAGTCTTCCATGTAGTTGAATTGAGCAACAAGAGTAATGCTACTCTTCATGGGATCTTCATAAAAGACTTGATTTTGGTCATTCGCATGATAGAAATCAGCTTCAAATGACTGAGAATAACCGGCAATGAGTTGATCTTTGTATGTGTCAAAAGACACAAGCAATGGCAATGAAGTATCAAAAGATACTAGTTTGAAATTTGATGTTTGTTGCTTGAGTTTGACTTGATGATCTTCAAAAACTCTTCATAGCTTCCCCTCCTTGCTGATTTGATGGTTGAATACTTACTAAAAAATTTAGATTAGAGTGGCCTTGGCTTGGTTTAAGTGGTAGGAGAGAAAATGACAGAAAAATGAGCTTGAAGGTAAGTGGCTATGGCTGTCCTGTCAAAACAGGGACTAGCGACTTATAAATGAGCTCGCACGAGCTTCACACGTTGAATCTACTCAAACCCTTTAAGATGGAGGACCCTCACTAATGGGTCTAACTCCCCTAAGAGGGTTTGTACTCATTTTGCCCCAGTTAAGAGATCTAAGCCTTCAAAGTGGTCACTATCAAAACTACGCCTAGATTTTTGAAAATGCAAATGCTGGGCATAGTGTGCATCAATCTCCTTGATTTTTGTGCCAAAAAGTTGTGCCTTGTGTTGAGATATCGAGCTCCACTCGTGATATGCCAGGGTGACCGTTGTGCATTTATGTCACCGACTTGTCAGTTGTAGATGCGGTTGGTACACCGCCCATGAATAATAGCTACATGATAGCTATCCTTATCTACTCTAGTTCGTGGCTCAGTTAGTATGCCACCTTAGTTAGTTGAGTTTGGTTTGAGACCCATATATAGGGTTCTTCTATTTCTTTGTATGAGAGTTCTTTTGGCTTACACAACTAAGAAGAGGAAAACTGTTTTCAGCCTCCACCCTTGTGTGTATTCCCCCATTGTGCAAGCAAGAAAGCTACAAGTGAGACTCCTTCCTTCTCTCCCACAATCTTGATATGGTATCAGAGCCTTGTTCGTGGTAAGGAGCTCAAGAAAGCAAGCCAAGCTCGCGGTGTTCTGGTAAGAGGAGCAGTGTTGCTTTCATTTTCTGTTTTGGGAGCAAGTCTCTGTAGGCAGCACAACCGAAGAGCGCAGGAGTGCATTATCTCAGGTTGAGACGTCCTTCGCGGTGAAGCAAGAGGGCAGTATATGCTGCGGGACAGGGCTTTACCCCTAGGCGACCTTGTTTTTTTGATTTGAGGCCATTTCGGGGCCTGTTTTAGAGGCGAAAGTTTTCTGCACGCACTCAGGAAAAGGCCCAGTTTTATGCTGTGCGACCACTGTTCTACAGGTTGGTGAAAAGCTACTGTAGAAATTGCATCGTATACTTGTGTGCAGAGACATTGGAAGTTACAGAATCATTCTTGTTGTTTGTTGATGCAAAATCGTCACTAGGAAGTGACTGTGTGGTCAAAAACCACTTTTGCTAGTTTTGCAGATTAGCCCTTGTGAGGCTGAAGCTGTGTTCTTTGCAGTGACAGAATTTTTTGCAGTATTCTGTAATGGCGTCTGATTCTCTTTCACAGATTGTAACTGAAAAGCTTGACAAGAACAACTTCCAAGCATGGAAGTTTAGAATGACGAATTTCCTTATGGGAAAAGGATATTGGGAATTTGTTGCAGGAAATGAAGAAGAACCAGTTCTTCCTGATGTTCCCAATCAACAGCAAATGCAGGCATTCAAAGCATGGCATGAGAGAGCCAGGAAAGTTATGTACTGGCTGTCTATCAGTATTTCAGACTCTATGATTGTGCATATTTAGGATGCAAGTACGCCAAAGGAGGCATGGGATACTTTGTCAAAAATGTATAGCACAAATACGCAAGCCAGGAAAATGCAGCTCAAGCAAGAGTTGCATAATGTGCAAAGAGAAAGTATGAGTATCAATGACTACCACATGAAGGTGAAGAAGATTGCAGATGCACTTGCTTCCATTGGGTCGCCAGTGGAAGATGATGATTTAGTTTCTGTGACCTTGAATGGTCTAGGAAAGGATTATGCACAGTTTCGGACATCCATTTCAGTTCGTGAAAGATTTCCTGATTTTGAGGAGTTGATTGCTCTTCTAATTTCTGAGGAGCAGAGAAATGGTGGTGCATCTTCTTCAGGAGGAACTTCAAAAGAAGCTGTCTTCTACTCAAACGCTGGAAGAGGTAGAGGCAGAGGTAGAGGAGGCCGATTTGGAGGCCGTGGTAGAAATCAGAATATGCAGCATGTTAGAAATGCGGGATCTAGAGCATGGCAAAGGCGGAAGCTATGGAGGATGGAAGATGAAGATACTACTCATGTTGACATTGACAAAGAAGACAACTGTTACACAAGTGAATTAGGTTTCAAGATTGAGACTTGAACTCATAAACACAATCTTGTGTAGGACTGACAATGACACAGAGACTTGAATGAAAGAGACAAGTACTATTGCATTATCATCATATGAAAGTGATAGTCAAGTACATCATTATATAGGATTGCTTGGTGGCACATTTCATCCACTGTGCATATGGGATTCTGTCTCTCTTCCTAGAATAAACTGCATCTTCCTAACCTAGCTATTCCATACAAAGGGGCATACACAAGGTGTGATTGACAGATTCTCAACACCCCTCCTCAATCACAACCTGAAAGTACAAAGTGTGTAGAGGCTTTAGTGAGAGCAGTACCTGCAAAGTGTGGGCATACCACAAACATGGCAAAACACCAGAGGCTGTCGCAGAAAAGGCTAAGTGTGGGTACCATAAACATGGTGGACATCCAGAGGCTGTAACAGGGGCCTCACAAAGTGTACAGAGGCTGTAGTACAAGGCTTACATGAGGAGTTTACAAAGCTTATGAAGGAACATTAAGGCAGGTACAATGCTTTTAAAACAGAAAATGAGAGACAAGGACCGATAAGCCCTTGTGGTCTTTTTCAGCATATGCTATTTCTTTGTCAGCATCATGGAAAATCTTCTTATCTTTCTTCTTTGGTTCTTCAGCTTTGAATGATGTGGTCTTTTGGTCTTCATGGCTGATCTTCTTATTGTCCTTCTTCCTTTGCTCTTTGATCTTATGGTCTTCTTGATGGACTTTGCTTGTAGCATTTTTGAGTTTGCTCTTCCAGTTGTCCCCCTCAAGCAAAGAATTTCTTATTTTCCCCAAAGCAATAGGCATGTCTTCTAGTTCTTCAAATAAACACAAGGATGAAACTTGAATCAAGGCTTGAATCTTCCCTGCAAGTAGAATAGGCACATCTTCTATGTAGTGTAGATAAACAACACAAGTCATGTTGCTCTTCATGGAGTGTATCCACATAGCGATCTTTTTGTTCGTCATTTCCATGACCAAGGATGAGCAGCAAATCAACTCCAGATTCTCAGATTTATCAATGGAAGGGCAGATTGCAGTGTGTCAAGAGACACAAGTAATATTAGTGTGAAAACACACTATGTAGTTTGATTCTTGATGCTTGTTGATGTCGTCTCGTTGAACTTGACCTTCACTTTGAATCTTCTGCTTGCTAGCTTGGAAGGCAAATCTTGCTGGGAACTTCAGTGACACAGTGGATCAGAGTGGCAGGGCCTTCAGTGAGCTTGGAGGAGTGAGAAATTGAAAAAAAATGAAGCTTTCAAGGTTTTGGCTATGGCTGACTTTTAGGGTTTCTGAGGCAGCCCTGGTTTTTTTACAGTTTGTGGGAGCTGTGGTTGACCATTTTCAAAACTTTTTTTATGAAAATGTAGCTCATGAGATGCTCTACCAAAGCCCTAACCTCCTCGTCCAGATCGCGGCCCAGCCTGCACGCGCAGATTCGAATTCCGTGAGCAGGCGCAGTTTGTACAGACTTCCGCGATTTCCGCAATGCTGGACTCGATGATGACCAATGTTCGACTGTGATGTATCAGGGAGCTTCGCCACGAGTAGAGGGATGTTTCTCCAGAAGGAATCGTGGGCTAAGATGGCCTGTAGAGTAAGATATAGAAGCTCCAAGCAAGGTAGGTCCTGTCTGGCTATGGCAGACACAGAGCAGAGATTGACAGTTTAAGCAATGCTGAGCTATGGAGTGGCCAATGTCAAGATCTTAAGTGATAGAAAGAAGCCTTGGGAGTCAAGTAACAAATGGCTAGAAGAGAGTAGGTTCAGATATGACCTATGGAGAAAGATCCAGGAGCTTCAAGTTGACAGGGTGCTGCTGGCTATGGCTGCCATGGAAGCTTCAGTGAGGATAGAGGTAAGAAATGGAACCATGAGCTGGACTTGAGCTGACCTGAGGTTAAGAGAGACTGAGAGAGGCTAGACAAGCAATGCCATGCCCAACTGGGCTCTGATACCATGTTAGAAATGCGGGATCTAGAGCATGGCAAAGGCGGAAGCTATGGAGGATGGAAGATGAAGATACTACTCATGTTGACATTGACAAAGAAGACAACTGTTACACAAGTGAATTAGGTTTCAAGATTGAGACTTGAACTCATAAACACAATCTTGTGTAGGACTGACAATGACACAGAGACTTGAATGAAAGAGACAAGTACTATTGCATTATCATCATATGAAAGTGATAGTCAAGTACATCATTATATAGGATTGCTTGGTGGCACATTTCATCCACTGTGCATATGGGATTCTGTCTCTCTTCCTAGAATAAACTGCATCTTCCTAACCTAGCTATTCCATACAAAGGGGCATACACAAGGTGTGATTGACAGATTCTCAACACAGCAAACTCAAGAAAACCAGTCCTATGGAGGAGGACATGGTAACTCTAGAGGCAGGGGGAGCCAAAGAGGTCGTGGTGGATGGCAAAGAGGCCAAAATGCAAACAGTATTGTTGAATGCTACTACTATGGTAAAATGGGTCATATGGCTAAACACTGCTATAAAAAGCAGAATGACATCATAAATGGAAAACTGCAACAAGGGAATTATGCATCTTCTAGTAGACAGGGTGATGATAGAAATGAGCATTTGTTCATGGTCCAGCACATGAACAATTCTGTGACAAGTGCAGAAGAAAGCAACGATGTATGGTATGTTGACTCAGGTGCATCAAACCACATGACAGGTCATGCAGAATGGATGGAGGATGCAAGAAAAATGGAAAAACCAGGATTTGTGGAGACCGGTGATGATACTGCATATCCTATTGTGCAGATTGGAAAAATTCCTTTGTCTATGCAGGATGGGAAAAAGAAATACATGTCCGATGTATTTCATGTCCCGAATATCACCAAGAATTTGGTTTTTGTTGGTCAAATAGTTGAGCAGGGCTTGCAGGTCAGATTTAATCCTCATGGATGCTTTATTGAGGATATGAAAAATAAAGGTCACTTGATAGCAAAAGGAAAGAAGAAGGGCAGAATGTTTACGTTGGATGCAGACATGTCTGAATTGAGTGCAGCAATGTTTGCACATGGGACCGGTGTAGTTGCAGATATTGATATCTGGCATAAACGCATTGGTCATGTTAATGTACAGCGACTTAAATCAATGCAGGCCCAAAATATTGTTGCAGGATTGCCTAAATTCAAGGTTGCAGAAATACATAAGGTATGTGAAGCCTGTCAATTTGGAAAACATGCAACGAAACCATTTCCTAGACATGTTCAAGAGAGTAAGAAGCCATTGGAATTAATCCACTCTGATGTGTGGACTACTAAATCTACATCTCTTGGAGGCTGTCATTATTTTGTCTCTTTTATTGATGACTATAGCAGAAAAGTTTGGGTGTATTTTATGAAAAAGAAAAGTGAAGTTTTTGGGCATTTCAAAACTCTTAAAGCTATGGCTGAAAGAGAAAAAGGTCTGCAAATAAAATGCCTAAGGTCAGATGGAGGGGGAGAGTACCTCTCAAATGAGTTTGCAAGGTTCCTGCAGGAGCATGGCATAAAGCAGCAATATTCATGCAGTCATACCCCACAACAAAATGGAATTGCAGAAAGGAAAAACATGCATATTGGAGAGGTATCTCGTGCCATGCTCAATGAAAAAGACCTGCCAGATTTTTATTGGGCTGAAGCAGTTGCTACAGCAGTCTACATAATGAATAGGACTCCCACTGCAGCAATACATGGGATGACTCTAGAGGAGAGGTATACTGGTAGGAAACCAGATATTTCTCATTTGAAAATTTTTGGTTGCATTGCCTATGTACATGTGCCAAATGATTTGAGATCCAAGTTGGATCCAAAAGCTGAGAAGTGCATCTTTATTGGTTACTCTCTGCAGCAAAAAGGGTATAGATGCTATAACCCTTCTACTCGTAAGTTTACAGTGAGCAGAGATGTTGTTTTTTATGAGATGAGTAGCTGGTATAAACCAGTAAATGTGATTGATGATGTAGATGCACAAAATGGTAATGCTGCACAGAATTCACAGCAGCAGTCACAAAATATTAGTGGACCTGGAGCGTCCTCTAGCAGTGGTTCACATTCTTCGCCATGGACAGGCAGATTGAGATCAGGAGAATCTTCTCAAGGCAGTGCAAATAGTGGTATGTAGGTGTCACGAAAAGGAAAAGAGAAGGTAGATCAGCCCATGTTTGATGTGAATGCAGGTCACTCTTATGTGGATGGTGAATCTAGTGGCTCAGAACAGAGCATTGATGATGAGTTGGGTATTCCTTCTATTGTTACACCTGGAGTAAGGAAGACCAGGGATGTTTTGAGAGCACCTGGGAGTGAACCTACTTTGCGTAGGTCTACCAGAGCTAGGTATCCTGTGGATAGGCTGAAATATGATGGATTTACAGCCATTCACTATGCATATATGGTGAAAGTGATACAAGAACCAGAACCCACTTCTTTTGAGCAAGCCATGGGAAAAGAAAAATGGGAGAAAGCCATGGATGAAGAAATGGATGCCTTGGAAGCAAATGCTACATGGGAATTGGTACTTTTGCCTAAAGGTAAGAATGCAATTGGCTGTAAGTGGGTTTATAAGGTGAAGCACAATGCAGATGGTTCTGTGAACAGATACAAGGCAATATTAGTAGTCAAGGGGTATTCACAAACATATGGCATTGACTATGAAGAAACATTCAGTCCGGTTACAAGGATGGCAACCATAAGAGCAGTCATTGCTATGGCTGCATCAAAGGGATGGTCTTTACATCATATGGATGTAAAGAATGCCTTCTTGCATGGTGATTTGCAAGAAGAGGTCTATATGGAGCAGCCACCAGGTTATGTGCATGCTATTCATCTTGAGTTTGTTTGCAGGTTGAAGAAAGCTTTGTATGGCTTGAAGCAAGCACCTAGAGCATGGTCTGACAAGATAGGATAGTATCTTGTCACTATTGGCTTTCAGATTTCCAAGGCAGATTTCTCACTTTATGCGAGAAAAACAGAGAAAGGTATTATGCTACTTGTCATTTATGTTGATGATTTGATTATGATAGGTGACAGTGATGAAGATATCCTTCATGTGAAAATGCTATTGAAGCAGAAGTTTGAGATGAAGGATTTGGGAGAGCTGCGTTATTTCTTGGGCATTGAGGTGATTAGATCACCAAGTGGGATACAACTCTTGTAGAGGCAGTATGGATTGGACATGCTGTCCAAATATGGGATGACAGGCTGTAAGCCTATTTCAGTTCCTTTGGAGTAGAATGTGAAGCTGAGCACAGATGCATGTGAGCTTCTGGAAGACCCTACTATGTACATATGCATAGTAGGAAGCTTGATTTATATGACTATTACCAGGCCAGATTTGAGCTATGCTGTTGGATTGGTAAGTCAGTTTATGCAGGCTCCAAGGAAATCGCATTTGGATGCGGCTAGACGCATACTCAGGTATGTGAAGTCCACATTGCAGGATGGACTATTTTATGAGACTGGGGTTCAGATACAGTTGCATGGATACACTGATGCTGATTGGGCTGGTAGTATTTCTGATAGACAATCTACCAATGGATATGTATTCTCTTTTGGGAGTGCTGCAGTCACTTGGAGCAGCAAGAAACAGCCTACAGTTGCCTTGTAGCAGGGGTGCAGCAATGGCTGCATGTGAGGTAGCTTGGTTGCATAAGCTACTTTATGATATGCATGAGCCTACAGATGGGCCAGTTGTCATTTATTGTGACAACATGAGTAGTATACACTTGGCAAATAACCCAGTCTATCATGCTAGAACAAAGCACATTGAGGTGCATTATCACTATGTGCGGGAGAGGGTTTTACTAGGTCTTATTGATCTAGTTTATGTTAGCACAGAGGATCAAGTAGTTGATATATTTACGAAGGCATTGGGCGCAGAGAAGCTGCGCAAGTTCAGAGACCTGCTTGATGTGCAGGAATTGGGATTGAGCTCGAGGGGGAGTGTTGAGATATCGAGCTCCACTCGTGATATGCCAGGGTGACCGTTGTGCATTTATGTCACCGACTTGTTAGTTGTAGATGCAGTTGGTACACCGCCCATGAATAATAGCTACATGATAGCTATCCTTATCTACTCTAGTTCGTGGCTCAGTTAGTATGCCACCTTAGTTAGTTGAGTTTGGTTTGAGACCCATATATAGGGTTCTTCTATTTCTTTGTATGAGAGTTATTTTGGCTTACACAAGTAAGAAGAGGAAAACTGTTTTCAGCCTCCACATTTGTGTGTATTCCCCCATTGTGCAAGCAAGAAAGCTACAAGTGAGACTCCTTCCTTCTCTCCCACAATCTTGACACCTTGACCTGAAGAACAATTCTTAAGAAGAAAGCTTGAAGAGATATGGCCTGGTTGATGAGATATGGGTACTCCAACAGAGGTAGGTAGGTGTTGTCCATAGACACAATTATGGCAGTGACTCTGAAAAGAGGCAATGCAAAAGCTATAGTTGCCCAATCTCAATGATTGAGGTGCCAAGGAGGAGCTTTAGAAGTAGAGAAACACTTCTCTAGAAGGAAGTTTGGAGAGATTTGGCTTGTGGGGAGAGATATGAAAGCGTCAATCTGACAAGGTGCTGTGTTGAGATATCGAGCTCCACTCGTGATACGCCAGGGTGACCGTTGTATATTTATGTCACCGACTTGTCAGTTGCAGACGCGGTTGGTACACCGCCCATGAATAATAGCTACATGATAGCTATCCTTATCTACTCTAGTTCGTGGCTCAGTTAGTATGCCACCTTAGTTAGTTGAGTTTGGTTTGAGACCCATATATAGGGTTCTTCTATTTCTTTGTACTTGAGTTCTTTTGGCTTACACAACTAAGAAGAGGAAAACTGTTTTCAGCCTCCACCCTTGTGTGTCTTCCCCCATTGTGCAAGCAAGAAAGCTTCAAGCGAGACTCCTTCCTTCTCTCCCACAATCTTGACATGGTATCAGAGCCTTGTTCGTGGTAAGGAGCTCAAGAAAGCAAGCCAAGCTCGCGGTGGTCTGGTAAGAGGAGCAGTGTTGCTTTCATTTCCTGTTTTGGGAGCAGATCTCTACAGGTAGCACAGCCGAAAATTGCAGGAGTGCATTGTCTCAGGTTGAGACGCCCTTCGCGGTGAAGCAAGAGGGCAGTATATGCTGCGGGCGAGGGCTTTAGCCCTCGGCGACCTTGTTTTTTTGATTTGAGGCCATTTCGGGGCCTGTTTTGCAGACGGAAGTTTTCTGCACGCACTCAAGAAAAGGCTCAGTTTTATGCTGTGCGACCACTGTTCTACAGGTCGGTGAAAAGTTACTGTAGAAATTGCATCGTATGCTTGTGCGCAGAGACATTGGGAGTTTCAGAATCATCCTTGGTTCCTGTTTATGCAAAATCGTCACTAGGAAGTGACTGTGTGGTCAAATACCACTTTCGCAAGTTTTGCAGATTTGCCCTTGTGAGGGTGAAGCTGTGTTTTTTGCAGTGACAGAATTTCTTGCAGTATTCTGTAATGGCGTCTGATTCTCTTTCACAGATTGTCACTGAAAAGCTTGACAAGAACAACTTCCAGGCATGGAAGTTTAGAATGACGAATTTCCTTATGGGAAAAGGATATTGGGAATTTGTTGCAGGAAATGAAGAAGAACCAGTTCTTCCTGATGTTCCCAATCAACAACAAATGCAGGCATTTAAAACATGGCATGAGAGAGCCAGGAAAGTTATGTATTGGCTGTCTATCAGTATTTCAGACTCTATGATTGTGCATATTCAGGATGCAAGTACGCCAAAGGAGGCATGGGATACTTTGTCAAAAATGTATAGCACAAATACGCAAGCCAGGAAAATGCAGCTCAAGCAAGAGTTGCATAATGTGCAAAGAGAAAGTATGAGCATCAACGACTACCACATGAAGGTGAAGAAGATTGCAGATGCACTTGCTTCCATTGGGTCGCCAGTGGAAGATGATGATTTAGTTTCCGTGACCTTGAATGGTCTAGGAAAGGATTATGCACAGTTTCGGACATCCATTTCAGTTCGTGAAAGATTTCCTGATTTTGAGGAGTTGATTGCTCTTCTAATTTCTGAGGAACAGAGAAATGGTGGTGCATCTTCTTCAGGAGGAACTTCAAAAGAAGCTATCTTCTACTCAAATGCTGGAAGAGGTAGAGGCAGAGGTAGAGGAGGCCGATTTGGAGGCCGTGGCAGAAATCAGAATATGCAGCAAACTCAAGAAAACCAGTCCTATGGAGGAGGACGTGGTAACTCTAGAGGCAGGGGGAGCCAAAGAGGTCGTGGTGGATGGCAAAGAGGCCAAAATGCAAACAGTAATGTTGAATGCTACTACTGTGGTAAAATGGGTCATATGGCTAAAGACTGCTATAAAAAGCAGAATGACATCATGAATGGAAAACTGCAACAAGGGAATTATGCATCTTCTAGTAGACAGGGTGATGACAGAAATGAGCATTTGTTCATGGTGCAGCACATGAACAATTCTATGACAAGTGCAGAAGAAAGCAATGATGTATGGTATGTTGACTCAGGTGCATCAAACCACATGACAGGTCATGCAGAATGGATGGAGGATGCAAGGAAAATGGAAAAACCAAGATTTGTGGAGACTGGTGATGATACTGCACATCCTATTGTGCAGATTGGAAAAATTCCCTTGTCTATGCAGGATGGAAAAAAGAAATACCTGTCCGATGTATTTCATGTCCCGAATATCACCAAGAATTTGGTTTCTGTTGGTCAAATGGTTGAGCAGGGCTTGCAGGTCAGATTTAATCCTCATGGATGCTTTGTTGAGGATATGAAAAATAAAGGTCGCTTGATAGCAAAAGGAAAGAAGAAGGGCAGAATGTTTACATTGGATGCAGACATGCCTGAATTGAGTGCAGCAATGTTTGCACATGGGACCGGTGTAGTTGCAGATATTGATATCTGGCATAAACGCATTGGTCATGTTAATGTACAGCGACTTAAATCAATGCAGGCCCAAAATATTGTTGCAGGTTTGCCAAAATTCAAGGTTGCAGAAATGCATAAGGTATGTGAAGCCTGTCAGTTTGGAAAACAAGCAAGGAAACCATTTCCTAGACATGTTCAAGAGAGTGAGAAGCCATTGGAATTAATCCACTCTGATGTGTGGACTACTAAAGCTGCATCTCTTGGAGGCTGTCATTATTTTGTCACTTTTATTGATGACTATAGCAGAAAAGTTTGGGTGAATTTTATGAAAAAGAAAAGTGAAGTTTTTGGGCATTTCAAAACCCTTAAAGCTATGGCTGAAAAAGAAACAGGTCTGCAAATAAAATGCCTAAGGTCAGATGGAGGGGGAGAGTACCTCTCAAATGAGTTTGCAAAGTTCTTGCAGGAGCATGGCATAAAGCAGCAATATTCATGCAGTTATACCCCACAACAAAATGGAATTGCAGAAAGGAAAAACAGGCATATTGGAGAGGTATCTCGTGCCATGCTCAATGAAAAAGACTTGCCAGATTTTTATTGGGCTGAAGCAGTTGCTATAGCAGTCTACATAATGAACAGGACTCCCACTGCAGCAATACATGGAATGACTCCAGAGGAGAGGTATACTGGTAGGAAACCAGATATTTCTCATTTGAAAATTTTTGGTTGCATTGCCTATGTACATGTGCCAGATGAGCTGAGATCCAAGTTGGATCCAAAAGCTGAGAAGTGCATCTTTATTGGTTACTCTCTGCAGCAAAAAGGGTATAGATGCTATAACCCTTCTACTCGTAAGTTTACAGTGAGCAGAGATGTTGTTTTTGATGAGATGAGTAGCTGGTATAAACCAGTAAATGTGATTGATGATGAAGATGCACAAAATGGTAATGCTACACAGAATTCACAGCAGCAGTCACAAAATATTAGTGGACCTGGAGCGTCCTCTAGCAGTGGTTCACATTCTTCGCCATGGACAGGCAGATTGAGATCAGGAGAATCTTCTCAAAGCAATGCAGATAGTGGTATGCAGGTATCACGAAAAGGAAAAGAGAAGGTTGATCAGCCCATGTTTGATGTGAATGCAGGTCACTCTTATGTGGATGGTGAATCCAGTGGCTCAGAACAGAGCATTGATGATGAGTTGGGTATTCCTTCTATTGTTACACCTGGAGTAAGGAAGACCAGGGATGTTTTGAGAGCACCTGGGAGTGAACCTACTTTGCGCAGGTCTACAAGAGCTAGGTATCCTGTGGATAGGCTGAAATATGATGGATTTACAGCCATTCACTATGCATATATGGTCAAAGTGATACAGGAACCAGAACCCACATCTTTTGAGCAAGCCATGGGAAAAGAAAAATGGGAGAAAGCCATGGATGAAGAAATGGATGCCTTGGAAGCAAATGCTACATGGGAGTTAGTACCTTTGCCTAAAGGTAAGAATGCAATTGGCTGTAAGTGGGTTTATAAGGTTAAGCACAATGCTGATGGTTCTGTGAACAGATACAAGGCAAGATTAGTAGTCAAGGGGTATGCACAAACATATGGCATTGACTATGAAGAAACATTTAGTCCGGTTGCAAGGATGGCAACCGTAAGAGCAGTCATTGCTATGGCTGCATCAAAGGGATGGTCTTTACATCAGATGGATGTAAAGAATGCCTTCTTGCATGGTGATTTGCAAGAAGAGGTCTATATGGAGCAGCCACCAGGTTATGTGCATGCTGTTCATCCTGAGTTTGTTTGCAGGTTGAAGAAAGCCTTGTATGGCTTGAAGCAAGCACCTAGAGCATGGTCTGACAAGATAGGACCGTATCTTGTCACTATTGGCTTTCAGATTTCCAAGGCAGATTTCTCACTTTATGTGAGAAAAACAGAGAAATGTATTATGCTGCTTGTCATTTATGTTGATGATTTGATTATGACAGGTGACAGTGATGAAGATATCCTTCATGTGAAAATGCTATTGAAGCAGAAGTTTGAGATGAAGGATTTGGGAGAGCTGCGTTATTTCTTGGGCATTGAGGTGATTAGATCACCAAGTGGGATACAGCTCTTGCAGAGGCAGTATGGATTGGACATGCTGTCCAAATATGGGATGACAGGCTGTAAGCCTATTTCAGTTCCTTTGGAGCAAAATGTGAAGCTGAGCACAGATGCAGGTGAGCTTCTAGAAGACCCTACTATGTACAGACGCATAGTAGGAAGTTTGATTTATATGACTATTACCAGGCCAGATTTGAGCTATGCTGTTGGATTGGTAAGTCAGTTTATGCAGGCTCCAAGGAAACCACATTTGGATGCGGCTAGACGCATACTTAGGTATGTGAAGTCCACATTGCAGTATGGACTATTTTATGAGACTGGGGTTCAGATACAGTTGCATGGATACACTGATGCTGATTGGGCTGGTAGTATTTCTGATAGACGATCTACCAGTGGATATGTATTCTCTTTTGGGAGTGCTGCAGTCACTTGGAGCAGCAAGAAACAGCCTACAGTTGCCTTGTCGAGCACAGAGGCTGAGTACAGGGGTGCAGCAATGGCTGCATGTGAGGTAGCTTGGTTGCATAAGCTACTTTATGATATGCATCAGTCTACAGATGGGCCAGTTGTCATTTATTGTGACAACATGAGTAGTATACACTTGGCAAATAACCCAGTCTATCATGCTAGAACAAAGCACATTGAGGTGCATTATCACTATGTGCGAGAGAGGGTTTTACTAGGTCTTATTGATCTAGTTTATGTCAGCACAGAGGATCAGGTAGCTGACATATTCACGAAGGCATTGGGCGCAGAGAAGCTGCGCAAGTTCAGAGACCTGCTTGGTGTGCAGGAATTGGGATTGAGCTCGAGGGGGAGTGTTGACATATCGAGCTCCACTCGTGATACGCCAGGGTGACCGTTGTATATTTATGTCACCGACTTGTCAGTTGCAGACGCGGTTGGTACACCGCCCATGAATAATAGCTACATGATAGCTATCCTTATCTACTCTAGTTCGTGGCTCAGTTAGTATGCCACCTTAGTTAGTTGAGTTTGGTTTGAGACCCATATATAGGGTTCTTCTATTTCTTTGTACTTGAGTTCTTTTGGCTTACACAACTAAGAAGAGGAAAACTGTTTTCAGCCTCCACCCTTGTGTGTCTTCCCCCATTGTGCAAGCAAGAAAGCTTCAAGCGAGACTCCTTCCTTCTCTCCCACAATCTTGACATGCTGTTGGCTATGGCTGCCATGGAAGCTTCATTGAATGTAGGAATGCAAATGAAGTTGGAGATAGGGTCCAGTACTCAAAATGAGATGAGCAGAGATGGAAAGGAGCTAAGAGGAGTGAAAGGAGAGCTGGGCCATGCTCAACTGAGCTCTAATGCCATGTTAGAATACACGGGATCTAGAGCATGGCTATGGCGACTTGTAAGCATAGACTAAACGCATGATGACATTGACTGAAGACCACAATTGTTACACAAGTGAATTAGGTTCTAAGATGGAAGATTGGACTCATAAACACAATCTTGTGTAGGACTGAAAAGTATAAGAGTGACACTAACTGATGAAGAAAAGCATCATCATGTATCCATTCATCTATCAAAAGGGGTAGTCAAGTACAATGCTTTATAGTTGTTGGATGGGTATTTTCCCTTTCTGTGCATATGGGATTCCTGCAGCCTGCATGTCTTCATCCCAAACTGCCTCATACAAAGAGGCTACATTAGGTGTGATTGCTAATATCTCAACAGCTCTAATATCTTTAAAGAATCTAAGTGTGCCTATGGTAGTCTGGTCATATTTCAGGGTTGCCTTGATGGTGGTGGAGTAGATGCCAAAGATGTACGTTGCGCCAACACATGACATGATGTCCTCTCCAAGGGACCAAAGGAGCAAGAATGAGCAAGAGAGAGAGGATGGAATTGGGGTCTAAAGTGAGCAAACCATAGATTTTTCCTCTAATGGTTTCATCGACAAAATAGGGATCAACCCAATCAATTTGGCCATCAGTTCGACCCGTTGAATTTGTGCTAGAAATATGACTATACACAAAGAAAATCAACTTTACAGATTTTACAAGTTGTGATTAGAATCGCTGTAGGGCCACATGCATTTTAGATGGCTTGTGAAACCTTTGAACAAATAAATATGACTATGTACACAAAGAAATTTCACATTACACTGTGACAAAACCTTGCCTAGTTGTTTCACTTGAAGTTCTTTTGTTGGGTCTGATGGCTTGATTGGATTTAGGGTTTCGATGGTGGTGCAAGGGTGTAAGTTGTTTCACTAGTGAAACATGCCGAGTCTATTGGCTCGATGGCATGAATTCACTTCTAGAGATGGGCATGATGGAGGGTTTCACCACCAAAACTAGCAGCTGTAAAAGTCCCCACTATAGTCACCCAAATGATGGGCATGGGGCTATCACCCAAATGATGGGTAGGCCACTTATAAGTCCCTCTGTTGACGGCTTTTGGAGATGGCCGTGGGGCTATAGTCACCCAAACAATGCTATAAGTGGGGTATCTCTATATATGCATTTGAATTTTAGGCATGGTGGGGCATGTCCATAGGGGCATGTCTAGAGTTTCATTCTATAAACGATGTTATAAGTTTCGTGTCTGTAAAGTCTAGACATGCCCCACTTTATAGACTTTACATGTTTTATAAGTGGGGCATTTTATAAGTGGCCCAATAGGCATGGTGCATCTATAGACATGAAACTCTAGACATGCCGACAACTTCTTATTTTAGTACAAAAACATGCCTATTGGCCCACCAACATAGAAGAAATAAGAGGAGAAGGAGAAGTATTTCTTAACCCTAATGGTTTGTGTAAACTTCATTACTCTCTTCTTATGTAATCTAGATCAGTGCTTTTTTTCCTTTCTTAAATTTAATACCACCATGTATTCATGTCTACTAGTTTAAGTATTAAATCTTCCTACTAAAATAAGACACATGTCCTTTATTTTTATAAAAACTGGGCACGTGAATGTATGAGTTGTATATTAATGACAAGTTGAATAATCCAAAAAAGACTTAGAAAGTATCATGCTTTTTGGATTACAATATCACTCATTACCTTTTTTGGTTACATAGTGCATAGAGGATCCATGAGCAAAGAAAATATGCTGGCCATTTACAATATGTAAATCCTCTCTCTTCGGGATTCTCTCCAGAACAATCTAGAGAAATGAGTTGCATTGGGAAGATCCTTTGACCAACATTTGTGAACCAAACTCGACCATTCAAGCTTGTGGGAGCTTGAATTGTTTCTTTTGCAATGCGCTTCCAATATGTATTTCAACATGTCCATGCAAACTACTACTATGTTTTCCTTTTGGGGAAGAAAATAAGAGGATCATAAGAGGGGTCATTCATTTGGGCTATCATTTACACCCTGTTGGAGAAGGTATTTCACACCTAGCTATGAAGGATATAAAGGATAAGGTCCAACATTATGTGCAACAAGATGGGCAAGGACATCCAAAGTCTTTGCAAAAGACACTGGCAAAACAAATAGTCATGGAGTCAATTCTATCAAGTACATCTACTGGAGCCACAAAGCTATCTGAGAAAGACTTAGATGAGTTATTTTGTCGACTAGAACCTACTCTTGATACAAGAAAAATATCATGATGGAGAAAGGAAGTCCATGGAGATGTTGGGATGACCATTGATGGTTATGATGCTTTACTTCAACTTAAAAAAAAGCTCATATGACTACTTCCAAAGCATGGTCTTTCCTGGGGTAGCTTGAATCCTCATCTTTTTAGAGATGCCATATCTTGAAGATGTCAAACCAAGGCCTTGAAAGTGGTGTTGGCCTAGTAAATAAAATGCATCTAGGGGGAGAGCTTTCCATGTTTTGGGTGTCCTTTGATTTTGTGAAAAGAATGAAGGATTGGAACACTATTGCTTACCATATTTACAATCCACACATACAAGAGCTGCAAACAATAGCCATTGGGGATTTTAAGGTGGAGGACACAGAGGCACATACTTTGTTTTGGGAATTACTCAATAGGGTCATGGTTAAAGAAGGCTATGGGAAAAAAAACTTTAGAGGATTTATGGGGCTGATGAGGCTTAGGCCAACTAATGTGCAATGAGGGTCATTTTCAATGGTGATCCCAACAATATTATTATTGAGAAAGAAAGGTTGTGTTCCTTCCATTGGGAGCAAAGTCTCCAGCATAATGCCAAAAAGTGCATTCCCACCCACAATGAAGAAAAGTTCAAATTAAAGTGTAGACTTTGGAAAAATGCTCCCTCCAAGAAAGTTGTTGAGTTTGAGTTGCATGCTTTGAGGCATTGGTTCAAAGATGGCCATGCAGATAATTCAGAATTGCCAATGCTAGAAACATGGCTCTTGTGGTGGCATTCAAGAGTTGGGCATTGGGGGAATATGTGATTGACTAAGATCCAAAAACTTCAGTGGTATTGATCTTGGGCTTTTATATCCTTTTAACCTTTTGACTATCCTGGTGCAGGAACTCAACGGTGATGAGTAACAAATACCTTATTCCACGTACAAATATTTTAGAGTCAGTGTATGGAAGTTGGATGGTGTCATGTGATGGTGTTAAATATGTCACTCTTTACAATGCATGCACCTCTGATTTGACAATGGCATTGCTTCAGAATGCAACATGTTGCCTTCTTGAAGGGTAAAAATATTGGGAGTGACCCTAGTATTGAGCACCTCAAAAAAAGAAGAGCATCAATTAACATTTCTCTTGCTCCTACTACCATGATTTATCTTATCAATGATGTTGTGGAGAACAATTGCATGTGCCACAAAAGAGGATTTCAAATAATGGGGATGCGAGAACTATGCAACAGAAGCATAGATAAAATATGCAATGTGCAATAGGAGACAATGACTCCCATTGACTAGAGTATGAGTATGTAAATCAGCTAGTCAAAGCTTGTAAAAGAAACATCCATCAGGTGGGTACCTCCCTTATCATTGAGGAGAATGTTCACAAAACAATGTGGCCGATTCATAGAACCAATGCTAGAAATGAGGTGAGATGCCAAGCCTACCTTGAGGACAAAGGAAAAAAGTGTAATAAGATAATTGATAAAAAGGGCATGGTTGTCTTGTCCCAACTCTTGGCTTCTAAGGAAAAGTCAAAGTGCATGGTTCTAGGAGGCAGATGGTAAGGTTTTATGGTGATAATGTAGATCATACATGGAGTTCATCCAATATTGTTGAAGAGCATCTTGGAAGGTCTCCTCAAGTGTGGTTGGTTGCAAGGGGTACTAATTTGATAGCAAAAGAAATACAAGAGCTTGAGCAAGTGGGATTTAAGTTTAAATAGGGAGCTAGCATAAGAGCACGGTTTGCTAGAGTGGAGAGTTTGGATCTGACCACTACAAGTTCAGATGTGAGATCCTCACATTGTGCGAATAAACTTGTTGTTTTGATACAGGCTGTGACAAACAAAATGACTGCAAGAATGCACTTTACTACTCAAATGGAATGTGTTGCGCATAGCAAAAAAGTGATTACCAAACATGAGCATGTGGAGTACATTATATCTATTAAAGGTAGCCAAAGAAGGGGAGAGACATACAAAGTTGTTATATCAAGGTTCCCATCATGTGATTGCATGAACTTCAAAATTTGACTAGAGCAAGGAAGAAAGTACATGCCATGCAAACACCTATACTGTATATTCATCAAAGTATTGGAACTTGTGCATGAGTACATAAGTTTGTACATCTAGTTACATTCACCACACAGGAACTGCATCAAGCTCTTAAGTAGCTATCTCTATGCCTTTGATGCACCTCTCAACTTGAAACCCATTATCTTGGCTACTCTCTTTTTTGTTCAAAGAAACCTGATAAAGGTCATCCACATCTTTTTGGTCTCTAGACATCATGAAACCTCGTATTGTCATTCACTATGTAGTTACTCTCTTTTTTGCTTAAACAAAAATCCAGGCCCCTGGGTTTATCAAAGGCACATTTGTATGGATTCACTCTAAATTCTTTATTTTTTGTTTAAAAAAGTCATTGGTCTCTTTTTGTACATGTCATTTGTTGGACTCTATTTTTCAATCTCTTTTTGCACATTCCCTCCATGAAAAGCTAGGATGTGTTAGTCGTTTTAGGTATACTTTGTGGTTTCTCAACAAAACTGTAAGTGTGGAAGATATCTACTACGACAATCCTAGCTTGTCAACCACTACAAGAGGCATCTAATGCATGCATTGAGAATAAGCTCCTTGAGGTAGAAATGGCTCTAGCCAAATTTGAGATGGATCACATGATAGATGATCTTCTTGATGAGAACCACGCTTCTATGGATGCCTTGAAGAAGGAGGCAAATACACCATTCTATGTGGGGTCAAGAATATCCAGGGTAAAAGAATCTTTATCATTATTGAACTTTCAATTTCTTTATGCCATGGAATAAACACAATGGACATGCATGATAACCTAAGGTAACTAGACCTGTCACAATACCCCTATCTTAGTCAACAAAAACTTGAACGAGCCATATTAGATATCAACAAACGAGAATGGAAGCCCACTTACATGAACACTCCCTAAAAGCCACATAGTCTAAGAAGTTGAGAAGAGATC
Source organism: Lygodium microphyllum (assembly GCF_053477565.2). Classification (NCBI taxonomy): domain Eukaryota; kingdom Viridiplantae; phylum Streptophyta; class Polypodiopsida; order Schizaeales; family Lygodiaceae; genus Lygodium; species Lygodium microphyllum. Next base: position 6,252,449 of record NC_141143.1, on the reverse strand, counting down.
AACTAGATTCAAGTCATCCATAGCAAGACTAAGCAAAAGTTTCCTTGGTTCTAATGAAAAGTGTGGAAAGGTGGAGTCAATGTGGCTCCATGCATGTGAATTTGCTGATATTCATTGGACTCCTTTTTTGGATCTATTCTGTGCATACCATGTTTTCAAGCTTACTATGCTTGACATATGAAACATGTGATGTATATGTGGTATAAGTGAAAAGTGTTTGAGAACCTTCTGAGGGATGGTTTTCCCTTGCAAGTCTTTTCGATACCTGTGAGCACCACACTTCAAATATGTCTCCATAGTCTCATAGTCTCCTCAAAATAGCACACAATCATTGATATATGCATGGATGCTATTGTGGTCCATGCCAAGATTTTGTAACACCAATCATACATCATCACGTGGCTGATGCATCATGTTTCCAAGTAGTAATATGTGATATTTTAGCAACCTAAAAAAAAATAAGCATCCTTGAGGAGCAAAAAAAGTATTTTTTATAATGGAGTCAAAATCAACGGAGCATAGAATGTATTTGAATAACTCGATCACACTTACACCGCTCCACTCATACTTTTCCTATATACTTAGGAGCGCAAGTAGTATCTTTAAGTGAGATACTTGGCACCCATCATACAATGGTATGGATGCTTCCTCTCTCAATGGACTAGATGATTCGGCATCCATAGGCAATAATGCATAGATCATTTGATGAAAGTAGAGAAGGGTTGAAGCCAACCATGCAGATCAGAGATCTCACACACCTTTCTTCATTATCTATAACACGTAACTTAAGAGAGTACTGACAACCTATGGTCACAATAGGACCAGTCACACCAAAGACAACTAAGCTAAACACCGACTTATTCAATGTCAACATATGTACACTTGGGGACATGCTAAGTGTTGGGTACAATCATACCAGAGATAGAGAAGTCGAGCTGGAATTCTAACACTCCCCCCCAAGCTCAAGATAGCATATGTACACCAAGCAGTTGTCTGAAAACACTGAACTTATCTTTACCCAAAGATTTAGTAAAGATATCTGCAACCTATTCATGAGTCTTCACATGCATGAGATCAACTCTCCCTGCAATAACCATCTCTCTAATGAAGTGGTAGTGTACCTCAATGTGTTTAGCCCTGGCATGGTATACTGGACGTAGCCAAGAGTACACTACTAAGATTGTCACATAGCAAAGTCACCATAGAATCCTCCTATATGTCCAAATCAGCCATAAGCTTGATCGGTGATGCAATCTCACATGCTGTCAATGCAACATCCATGTACTTAGCCTTAGTACTCAACAAAACAATTGTAGGGTGCTTCTTGCTACTCTAGGTGATCATTTCACTTCCCAAGCCAAAAGCATAGCCACTTGTAGATCTACGGTCATATGAACATCCTGCCCAATCTGCATCCATGTATCCAACCAGTTTCAAGGGCTTATCTCTCACATAGAACAACCCATAATCTACAATGGACTTAACATATCTCATAATATGCCTAACAACATCCAAATGCCGCTTTCTAGGCTTCTACATGAACTAGCTTATGAGCCCTACAACATAGCTCAAGTCAAGCCTAGTGATGGTCAAGTAGATCAGACTTCCAACCATCTGCCTGTACATAGTCACATCCTCAATTTCAGCTCCAGTGCTCATGTCTAGCTTGACATTCTGCTCAAGAGGTGTATCCAATGGTTTTCATTCAGCCATGCCATACTTCTTTAGCATTTCCTTGGCATAGTGCTTCTACATCAGCCATAAACAATTTTCAGCTTTGACCACCTCAATGCCCAAGAAATACTTCAAATCACCTAAGTCTTTCATGTCAAATTCTAATTTCAGCATTTCCATAACATGTTGTATGCCCAAGTCATCATCCCCAATAATTATCAAATCATCAACATATATGACTAGCACTACCAAGCCACTGTCAGTCTTTTTTGTAAATAGGTTGTGATCAGCCCTGCCAATAGTAAATCCAAAGCTTTGCAAGTAGTTACTGATCTTTGCATGCTAGGCTCTCAGAGCTTGCTTCAGCCCAAATAATGCTTTTTTCAGCTTGCACACATAATGCTAAAAATCAAGGTGAACATACTCGTTGGGCTGATCCATGTAGACACCCTCTGCCAAGTCACCGTTAAGAAAGGCATTCTTAATGTCCATCTGCTGCAATTTCCAGCCTTTAGCAGCAACCAATGCAGTCACTGTGCATATGGTTGCCATCTTGGCAACAAAACTAAATGTTTTCTCATAATCAAGTCCGTACTGTTGAGCATACCCCTTAGCAACTAGCCTAGCTTTTTACCTTTCAACACTGCCATCTGACTTGCATCTACTCTTATAGACCCATTTGCAGCCAATGGTCTTTTTTTGTGCAGGTAGTGGCACAAGATCCCATGTTGCATTTTCAGCCAAGGCATCAATTTCCTCATCCATAGCTGTGCACCAATGCTCATCTTTCACTGCTTCAACATATGTATCTAGTTCTTTAATCTCCATCACCTTTGTCATATAAGCATAGTACTTCACAGAGTAACCACTATAAGTTAACCTATCAACAAGGTACTTGACTCTCTGTGAGCGTCTAAGCTGTGGTGCACTGCTCGATTCCCCTCTCTCATGAGGCAGAATATACCTGCTATGCCTCATGCCAAGCGTATAGACAGTCGGAATGCCAAGCTCACTGTCTAAACTACCAACAAAGTCATAGCATGAAGTCATGATACTAGATGTCATAAAACCAGATGCATCCTCAAAGGCCTTTTCCTTCCCTTTGCTATCCAATACATCATGTCTCCCCCTCACTGACATAGTGTCATCAGTGGATGGTGTTACAGTCCTCCTCAATCTACCTGTCCAAGGAGACACAGAAAAAGAAACATCTGTCACTATAGGACCTAGCAATGCAATACTCTGTTGCAAATAAATTGTACACACCTGTGTAGAAGGCATATCAGATGGCATTGTAGTAGATTATGCATACCAAGAGGCCATCTCATTAGAAATCACATCCTTGCGCACAAGTGTCTCATGTCTAGAGGGATCATAGAATTTGTATGCCTTCTTCTCTTGCAAATATCCAAGAAAGACACACTTATGTGCTTTAGGATCCAATTTCCTCCTCTTCTCATCAAGGATATGCACATAAACTATGCAACCGAATACCTTCATGAGACTTACATCTGGCCTGTAGCCATACAGCCTCTGAGAAGGCATCACATCATGAATACTTGCAATGGGAGTCCTATTAAGAATGTACATGGCTGTCATAATAGCCTCTGCCCAATAATACAATGGCATACTCTTCTCATTCATCATTGCATGAGCAACTTCCATCAACACCCTATTCTTACGTTCAACCGCTCCATTCTGCTGTGGAGTATAGCTGCAGGTAAACTGCCTGCGTATGTATGCCATTTTCAACCAAAAAACTATCAAAAGCATTTGACACATACTCACCACCACTGTCTGATCTCAAGAAAGAGATACAACAATCAAACTCTTTCTCTACCCGCTTCTTAAACTATTGAAAAACAGCTAGCACTTCATCTTTTGCCTTCAATATATACACCCAAGTATAGCGACTGTAATCATAAAAAAATGTTACATAGTACCTGGAGCCTTCCATTGATGCATTATGGGCTGGCCCCCAGACATCAAATTTCACTAATTGCAATAGATGTGTGCTCTGCCTTACGTGCTTGACAAATGGCAACCCAGACTGTTTACCAAACTAGCAAGCATTGCAAACATGACCAATGCCAAAATATGCAAACTTGGGTAAACCTATAACAAGCTATTTTTTTAGTATCATTTGCAGTCTCTGCAAGTTAACATGCCCCACTCTCATATGCCAAATTTCCAAATCTCTAACAGTGCCAGAACCATGGGTAAACATAGTTGAATTCAGCTCTAGCAGAGTGGCATCAAGAGTAAACATCCTACCATTCCTATGACCACAAGCAATCAACTTGCATCCATTGCCAAATTCTTCAATAAAGCACCCATGCTTATTGAACCTAACCTGCAAGTTCTTCTCGGTCATCTTCCCACAGACAATAAGTTCTTCGTAATCGATGGGACATGCAGTACATCATGTAAGTGCTTCTTCTTGCCATCATGAATTACAAGAGGCACTTTGCCTTTATGCTCAATGCTATGCTACATGTCATCACATGTGCATACATAGCCATTTCTCTAAGCCACCATGTCAATGAATCAATCACTATGAGGGTTCATGTGATTCGATGCTCCTGAATCAATGTACCATACTGCATCATCAATGGATTTTTCAGTAGCCCTGTCTTTCACATACTGCATGGCAAACAATTTATCTCCTGAAGCATCATCTACCTGGATGGACGAAGCAAAGTATCCATGTTGTTTGCCCGTTTGATTGCCCTACTTCTTCCAGCAATCCTTTGCAATATGACCATACTTTCTGTAGTAATGAAAATCCTTATCCTTATTCGGATTGTCAGATGGGTGCTGCTGTTGCCAAGAGCCTCTACCAAGAGAGCTAGATATCCCCCTACATCTAAAGTTTCCACCTCCTCTTGCATTTGATCCTTGTTGGTTACTATTGCCATAGGATACATTTTTTTGGCCTCCTCTGCTAGAACCATAGCCTCTACCATGGCTACCATGGCCGCATTGACAAAAAACAATGGTATATTCACCTCCTGTCAGTTGGCAATCACTTAGGTATTGCAGCTTGCATATATAGACTAAATTCACTACATATAACGAGCATGTAATCAAGTATATTGTTCATGTACAGACAAGTAATCTGTAAGCATCAAATGATAGTGACCAGTGGCTTCTCTTCCAGCCAAACAATAGAGTGTATGTACCTCAAACAGCCCCAAGACATCTCAGACAGTTGCTATTACATGCAAGTATCCAGACATGTCCAACTGGGTACACTGCAGTGCATGTACATCATATATGGAATCTAAATATCCTTTCAACTAATAAAAAAAATCAATACCCTGCTATAACTAGCAGTACATTTGTCCAAAATTTGGGCATTTAATGCTCACAATATCCAACAACACACCTATAGCTCCAATGGCATGACTCAAGCCTTACGGGTACAAGTGAATATCAAAATGATTTAACCTTCATCTCACCCTTCTTTTCTACCTCCTCCTTCTCTCTCTCTCTCTCTCTCTCTCTCCCCCCCATCTTCTCTCTTTCTCTTTGTTTCTTTCCCCTCTCTCTTCATATTTTCTCCCACCCATTTCCTCTCTCCCTTCCTTTGTATGTTGTTTCTCCATTCCTCTTTCTCTTTGTTACCTTTTCCCCCTTTCTCTCTCTCTCTCTTTCTCTCTTCCTTTCCCTTCCTTCTTCTCCCTCCTTCCTTCCCTTCCTTCTTCTCCCTCTGTCCCTCTATCCCTTTCTCCCTCTCTTTCAATGCATTTCATTACAAAGAAAAACAAAATAAGAAAAGAAGAAAACACTACAAAAATTACACGGCGCAGCGAACAGGATTTGAGAAAGAGAGAGAGAGTATACAATAGATAAGAGGAGAATAAGAAAAATTATTTAGCCCCAAACAACTAATACAAAGATGGCTTTGTCCACCCGTGCGCTTCCACTGTGAATCTTAAATGGTAATCTAGATAGAAGATAGGTGAAGAGCTTAAGGCTAGCTGGAACAACTCGGAGTGGGTGAAAGATAGATGATAGATGGTTGTGAAGGGGTTTAGCTTTTATAGCCTGCGAAGACGGTTAGGTCGGCCTGACCGACCTACCATATGAGCCTCCACTAGTCGGCCCTTTTAACTCCCTTATCCCACAACTCGATGCAATGTGCCTCAAGTTGCTACCAACTTAACTACTCCTTCTAACCCAAAGATTAGATCCACAACGGTCACCTTTTTGCCATTCGACCACATAGACCTCATCTGACATACAAGTCAGGACTCAACCAATATCCAGGCTCACATATGGCTTCTCCTCATAATGGGGGCCTTACAACTTTGAACATCATGAATCATTGTTGGCACCTTATGAGGGTGGGGCGTTGAGCTTCATGGATCATTGTTGGCACCTTATGAGTTTGGGGCGTTGAGCATATCTAACACCCCCCCTCAATGTCTACCCACAGGTGAACTATCTCCTCAGCCCAATGCTGAGTCTTTGAAGATGAACTTGAAGCACATCCTTCGTAAGTGCTTTGGTGAAGATATCTGCTCCATTCTCCTCTATTGGATAGTAGACCAGTTCCACTATCCCATCCTCGATCAAATCACACACATAGTGATACTGGATCTTTATATGTTTGGTGCATCCATGAAACATTGGATTTTTGGTAGTGGAGATGCAACTCTAATTGTCACATCTCAGTACAGTTGGTTCTTCATCATGCATCCATATGCCATAGGATCCTTCTCAACCATATTGCTTCACATACAGCAAAACAAGCTACCTTGTGCTCTACTTTGATAGAAGACAATGCCACTATTGGCTGCTTCTTACTAATCCAAGAGAAAATTCCTGAACCCAAAGAGAAACAATAACCAGAAATTGAATTCTTGGAATCACTATCTCTTGCCTAATCTGAGTCACAGTTCCCCACAAGAGAAGTTTTGAAAATATATGTGATACCATAGTCAAGAGTTTCCTTCAAGTATATGAGCACCCACATCCTGGCTTTCCAGTGACTCTCATGAAGTTTTTTTGAGAACTTTCTTAAAACACCAACAACAAAACTGATATCTGGTATGGTGTCACACAAGTAGATCAACAGACTGTCAACCAGCCTCCTATACCTCCCAATGTCTGCTAGTGTTGATGTATCCTCAATGGATAACTTTGGATTCACCTCTATAGGTGTAGCTATCTCCTTGCACTCGGTCATGCCAAACACCTTCAAGATCTTCCCTGGCTAGACTTCAATCCCCAAACAATAGTGTAACAAGCCCAAGTCTATCATTTCCAACTCAGAACTCAAAGCCTTTTGAGTTTGGTTGATCATATCTTTATAGTCACTTGTAATAAGTGCAAGGGACTAACACAGAACCATAGCCTACCACCGACCCATCAAATTCTAGTGTGATGATTCCTTCGAATACAGATCTTCTATGAGCTTGGAAACAAAGGAATACAAATGCATTGTGTGCCTTAGTTACAAGCTGTTTTGATAGTGTTCTGACTTTGATTAAGTATACAACCAAAGCATCAGAGGCTTGGAATGTATTGAGGAGTCAGTATGAAATGAAAAACCAAACAAGGATTCAAAACTTGGATAATCAACTAGCAATAGAGAATTTTTCTGAAGGAGAGACAATTAAAGCATTCATCACTTGGATTAAGAATCTGCACGATCGAATGGCTAGTGCTGGGATACAAAAGACTAGCAAGGAGCTAGCTCAGAGGTGTCTTTGGATTTGTCCACAAAATTTTGATGGACTAGTAAATGCCTTAATACTCAGGTAAGACCTCAAGCTTTGAGTTTTGAGGAGTTTTGTGCATTATTTCTAGAGGAGGAGTTGAGACTGAAAGCCTGAGAAGGAAGCAACGATGGAGATGTTGCATTTTCTGCCAATGCAAAAGGCCAAGGTGGTTCCTCCACCAAAAGTGATGGTGACAAAAAGAAAAAGGGAAGTAAGAAGAAGTTTCAAGGAGAGTGCTTCTACTGTAAGAAAAAAGGACACGCAATCGCAAATTGTCATGTCAAGAAGGTAGATGAAAAGAATGGTATCCTTAAAAGTAAAGGGAAAGAGATAGCCAATACGGCTGAAGTAGAGTTGGAGTTATTCATGGTGATCATTGAGGAAGTGTGCTCCTTGGTGCAAGAAGAATCTACCACTGAATCATGAGTGTTGGATAGTGGGGCCTCTCATCACATGACCAACAAGAAAGGTGTATATAGTTCTATGCAGCCTCTACAAGAATCCATCATTGTGATGGTTGGAAATGATACAAAATGCCCTGCTGCGGGCACAAGTACTATTTCTTATGAAAAGACGCTGGACCTAGAGCATGGCAGTGGCTATGGTGGGTCAAAGAGGAATATTAAGCTCATGATGACATAGACATAACTTGACATGTTACACAAGTGAATTAGGTTCCAAGATTAAGAATTGGACTCATAAAGACAATCTTGGATATAAGATTGACAATGACCAAGACACTAATTGAAATGGAAAAGCATCATGATATTGCATTCATCATATATCAAAAAGTGGTAGTCAAGTACAATGCTTTATAGTTGTTTGATGGGTAGTAGTTTCCCTTTCTATGCATATGGGATTCAATCTACCTACATGTCTTAAGCCCAGAATGACCTCATACAAAGAGGCCATAGTGGGTGTGATTGCAAATATCTCAACACCCCTCCTCAATCACAACCAGAAAGTACAAAGTGTGTAGAGGCTTTAGTGAGAGAAACACCTACAAAGTATGGGCATACCATAAACATGGCAAAACACCAGAGGCTATCGCAGAAAAGGCTAAGTTAGGTACCACAAACATGGTGGACATCCACAGGATATAACACGGGCTTCACAAAGTGTACAGAGACTATAATATAAGGCTACATGAGGAGTTTATAAGCTTATGATAGGAGCATTTTGGGCTAGGAAATACAAGGCTAAACAAGTTAGTAAAAATTTGGGTTAAGGACCGTGAGGTCCTTGCAATTTTCAGCATTTCTTTTTACATAGATCTTCAATTCATTGCAGGTCTTCTTGTCGGTATAGTCCAACTTGCTCTTTTTGATCTTGTGCTTGCTCTTCACTTTTCTTACAGCTTCAGTCTTCATGTCCATATCCCCCTCAAGAAAAGACATCTCATTCTTTGGCATGCTAAATATAGTGTTTGGAGCATCTTCAAGGTCTTCAGATAATATCATTGATTGCTCTTTGGTATAGGTAGCTCCAACATTACCTGCAAGTGATACGAATAAGACTTCTATGTACTGCAAGTGAGCAACAAGAGTAATGTTGCTTTGCATCCACATTAAGATATTCTTGTTCGTCATTGTCATGACCAAGGATTAGCAGCAAATCAACTCCAAAATTCTCAGATTTTATTAGTGGAAGAGCAAATTACAGTGTATCAAGAGACAAAGTAATGACAACGTGAAAACACACTATGTAAAGACTATGTCTGAGTTGATGTTGAACTTGAATCTTCTTAGTTCAGGGTCATCGATCCTTCTTTGATATTTCCAAGTCCTTCCCCTCCTCAATTTGATGCTAGGATACTAGATTAGAGTGGCAATGGGTTGCTCTATGTGGCATGAGAGAAAATGATGAGATTTTTTACCTTAGATGAAAATGGCTATGGAGTCACAATTAGGGTTTCTAATAGTGGCCTGATTTTTTTGACATTGCAAGAGCTATATTTAATGATTTTTGAAACTTTTCTTATGAAAATGAAGCTGACTTGATGCTCTATCAAAGCCCTATGCCCACAGGATACATCATGCAATGCAGGAGACAATTCGTCAATAAGAATAACACACATGCGCAAATAGGGAAGCGACGAACAATCCACACAATGTTGGTGTTAGGGAGGCTCAATGTCATATTGTGATGTAGCAAGGAGGAGCGAAGTGATGAAGAGATCCTCAGAAGAAATTGTGAGCTGAAATGGCCACTACTATGAGATCCAAGGACTCCAAGTGAGGTATGTCCTGTAGGTCACAGTTGCAAGCTATGGCAGTGAATGAGAATTTTTACAATGTTGAGCCTATGGTTGCATGATATCAGTGATTGAGGTGAAAGGAAGAAGATTTGGAAGCAGAAAAACACTTTTCTAGAAGGAAGCTCCAAGAGATTTGACTTGTGGAGTGAGATATACGAGCTTCAAGCTGACAGGGTGCAGTTGGCTATGGCTACCATGGAAGCTCAAGTGAAGGTAGAGCTGAGAGATGAAGTCATGGGCTGAAATTGAGCTGACCAAAGTTGCAAAGAGATATAGAGAGAGAAAAGAAGAGCTAAGTCGAGCTAAGCCATGCCTGATTGGGTTTTGATACCATGTGAAAAGACACGTGATCTAAAGCATGGCAATGGCTATGGTGGATCAAAGAGGAAGATTAAGCTCATAATGACATAGACACGACTTGACCTATTACACAAGTGAATTAGGTTCCAAGATTGAGACTTGGACTCATAAACACAATCTTGTATATAAGATTGACAATGACCAAGACACTAATTGAAATGGAGAAGCATCATGATATTGCATTCATCATATATCAAAAAGTGGTAGTGAAGTACAATGCTCTATAGTTGCTGGATGGGTAGCAATTTCCCTTTCTGTGAAATATGGGATTTAGTCTGCTTGCATGTCCTAAGCCCAGAACTTCCTCATACAAAAAGGCCATAGTGGGTGTGATTGCAAATATCTCAACATTTCTTTTGTTGCTGCAAATGGTGTAAAAAATCTTTCAAATGTGTTGTATGTTCCCAAAATTATGAGAAATCTATTATCAGTTGCTGCCATAACTAATCTTGGTCATGAAGTGAGGTTCAAGAAGACATGTGCATAAATTCTCGATAGTGCTGGCAATGTTGTTGGAAAAGGAGAAAGAAGGAACAACATGTATGAGCTAAGTGCTCTCACAGCCATGGCCATAGTGGGCATAAGTAAGATTTGACGTGAAAGGTTTGGACACATTAGATTTGCAGTGTTGTGAAGGAGATGCAAAAGCAAGGTATGGTTGCTCACCTACTTGCAGTGACTAAATTGAAGGAACTATGTGAAGCTTGTATGATGGGCAAGTAATAGAGAAAGGCATTTCCACAAGAAAGCAAGAATAGAGCACAGGCTCCTCTAGAGTTGGTGCATGTTGACTTGTGCGGTAAGACGCCTACACAGGCCTTGGGTGGATCTTCTTATTTTATGTTGATTGTTGATGACTATAGTAGAAAGATGTGGGTGTACTTCCTTCGTGACAAGGCTCAAGATTTTGGTAAGTTTAAAGAATGGCTAAAACTTGTTGAGAATGAAACATGAAAAATTATGAAGAAATTTAGAACACATGATGGTGGTGAGCTTAACTCAAAGGAGTTTGAAGACTTTTGCAAGAGCAAAGGGATCAAACATCAATTGATGGCACCTCACACACCTTAGCAAAATGGTGCTATGGAATGCAGGAATCACACCATTGTGGAGATGGCAAGATGCATACAGTCTACATTCTAAATTGGAGCTACACAAAGGCTCTCAAGGGAAAAACACCTCATGAGGCTTACACTGGTAAGAAACCATCTGTCTCACATTTCAAAATTTTTGGATGTGAATGTTATGCACATGTTCCAAATGAGAAGAGAAACAAGTTAAAACCAAAAAGTAGAAAATGTATCTTCTTGGGTTATAGTGATGAGCAAAAGTCTTAGAAATTATATGACCAAGAGGTAAAGAAGATCATCACGAGCCGTGATGTGTGTTCAAGGAGGAGCCACATACAGTGGAGGAGGAGAATGCAAGTTCTTCCACTTTATCATCAAGCAAAGAAGTAGTCAATATGGCCTTGATAGCTGAGATTATGAGAGAAGTAAAGAAGCCAACTAACTTAGAAGAAGCACTGCAGATCCGACATAGAAGGCAGCTATGCAAGCCGAGTATGACAGCATAATGAAGAATGACACTTGGGAGCTAGTGGATCAGCCAGCAAAGTGGAAGATTATTTGCACTGAGTGGATCTGGAAGGTAAACTACAAGACTGATGGTACCTTAGAAAAGTACAAAGATGGACTGGTTGCCTAGGGATTTTCATAGGTTGAAGGGTTTGATTTTCAAGAGTCATTTTTCCCAACTGCCAGAATGACCACTATTCGCACAGTACTTGCAGTGGCCACCCACAAGTAGTGGCCAATTTACCAAATGGATGTTAAGCCAATATTCTTAAATAGTGACCTCAAGGAGGAGGTATACATGGCTCGGCCACCAGGCTTTGAGTCCCCCATTCTGAGAACAAAGTATGTAAGCTAAAGAAGGCATTGTATGGGCTAAAATAAGCCCCTAGAGCATGGTACCAGGCAAATAGATATGTTCTTTTTAAGCTTAGACTTAAAAAGATGTGCCTCAGATGCTAACTTGTATGTTTACAAGGATGGTGAAAAGTTTGTAGTGATTGTCCTATATGTGGAAGATAAGAATCAACGATAGTTGTAATTTTCAAATTCCACAAGGTGTAGTTTGTACCATCTAACTTGCCTTCGTTGAAGGTTGGTGGACGAATCCTCAGTGTTTGAATAGCCGGTACAACACCACCACCTCTTGCACCACTTCCTGATGCACCAGAATCGCTTTTGGAAGACGACATTATTCCTCTTTGCTCTTGAAGCCTTTGCCTCTTGTGCACTCTTTGATCCCTAGAGCCCCTTGGGCTCTAATACCATGTAAAAAATTACACGATGCAGCGAACAAAATCTGAGAAGGAGATAGAGAGTACACAACAGATAAGAGGAGAATAAGAAAATTTCTTTAGCTCCAAACAACTAATACAAAGATGGCTCTATCCACCCGTGTGTGTCCATTGTGAAGCTTAGATGGAGATCTAGATAGAAGATAGGTGAAGAGCTTGAGGCTAGTTGGAACAACTCTGACTGGGTGAAAGATAGATGATAGATGGCTATGAAGGGGTTTAGCTTTTATAGCCTGCGAAGGTGGTTAGGTTGGCCTGACCGACCTACCATATGAGTCTCCACTAGTCGGGCCCCTTTTAACTCCCTCACCTCACAACTCAAAGCAATGTGCCTTGAGTTGCTAACAGCTTAACTACTCTGTCTAACCCAAAGATTAGGACCCACAATGGTCACCTTTTTGCCATGTGGTCACATAGACCTCATCTAACATACAAGTCAAGACAACCAATATTCGGGCTCACATATGGCTTCTCCTTATAATGGGGGCCTTACAACTTTGAGCACCATGGATTATTGGTGGCACCTTATGAGGGTGAGGCATTTAGCATATCTAACAAGCACAACAACAAAGTAAGAAGAGGCAATGTACCTATCTCAAAGGCTTGAAGATGAAATCTTTTGTGTCTCCTCTTCATGGCTTCCCTTCTTTCTCCCTTGTGCACTTCTCCCTCTTCTATGCATATGATAACAATAGTGGTAATGGCAATGAGGAGCTTTCCCTCCCTCCCTCTCTCTTTCTCTCTCTCTCTCTGGATCAGAGATCATTTGGCCGTTTTCTGGGAGAGGCATGGCACATCAGAGAGCAGAGCACACAGCGGGTCCCAGTCAGAGAGGGGCCCACCCAGACGACTATTACACAGTTCTTTTAGACAGACAGAGTGAGAGCTACTATACCAGCCTCCAGCCAGACCTCCGGGCTCACACTACAGCAGGCTGAGGACCAGCGTACCCGACGCCGCACGAGGATCCGGGGGTTTCGAACCCCACAGCCACACCGGCAGGAGATCCGGAGGATTCTTGATCTACATCGACAGCAGACTGAGATCCGATGACACTCGACACATTGGATCTCAGATCTCCAATTTGCTCTTTCTCCACCGCCGATGTACCACATCTTGCATCCAGGAGGGATCACCTGCTATTAGCGACTTCGACGACTGCTACTACATCCCAGGATAGTATATCTCCCTACATCTGTTACATATACACATCGCACCACTTTATCACAGCCGACAGTTGTTCCCCTATCACAGCCGACATTTGTTCCCCTTTTGTATCCATTATCTGGAGTACTAGAGCTACATACGCACATACACATATACGACACTTATCACACTCACAACACCGTATTTTCAGTTTTCAGTTTTTAGCTTTTCATTCAGCACTTTTATTTTGGATAGCTGGACCTCATCAGTTGTATCACAGTTTGTCTCATAGGCCAGTTTTGGTCTTTAGAAGACGTTAATATAACTTTCTTTCTTTCTTTCTCACTCTCACCATGTACACCGAGACCGAGACCGGGTATTTCATCCTTTTTCACCACTAGTATGGTGAAGCATGCTATCTCACGGTTACAGCATGGCTGCGCTCGAGACCAGTTTGATCTTCAGGCAGAGCATATTATATATGACAGAGACACATTGGCTCCACTCATTGCTCACCTCTTCAACCGTGCATTGTCTGAGGGGTTCCCTGACTCGTGGACAGAGCACACCATCGTACCTATCCACAAGTCAGGGGATCCTATGGATCCTAACACATATAGGACCATCATGATGGGGCCAGTTTTGGCCAAAATCTATGGCACGGTGATGGAGGAGGAGCTCAGCACGCTGGCAGAGAGAGAGTGCATGTGCACACCCGAACAGGCAGGGTTCAGACGGGCATTTTCTACCATAGATCACATCTTCATTCTCTGTTGTCTGATCGACCAGGCATGAGTGAAGAAACAGAGATTGTATTGTTGCTTTGTGGATTTCCGCAAAGCCTTGACATGGTTCCGAGAGAGGCTTTTCAGACGCCTACTTGATTTGGGGGTGGATGATGACATGATGTGGGGTATTTATGCACTATATGAGCGGGTTACTTGTAGAGTCAGATGTCTGGGAGGTATATCAGATCCCCTTGTGAGCACCATTGGTGTGAAACAAGGATGCCCACTCTCACCGACTCTATTTGGGCTATACATTGATGAGATAGCAGAGTTTATTCAACAGTGAGCCGGTGGAGGTATAGATCTCAGTGGAGCCACAGTTCATATCTTACTATATGCAGATGACATTGTGTTGGTCTCAGATTCAGTTTAGGGATTACAGCAGCATTTATTAGCATTGGATGATTTTTGCATACAGAGAGGCATGACAGTGAACCTTGGTAAAACCAAGGTTCTTATATTCCATACATTAGCTCAGATACACAGACAGAGTATTTTCATGGCAGCAGGAGGGTGTATTGAGGTCACTGGATCATATGTATATTTGGGAGTCACCTTTACAGTAGCTTCAGGGACTTTCTCGATGACACAAGCAGCTCGTGACCGCCTCACTAGAGGATACTCAGCATTGGCTCTTATGGAGCGACAGTATCATCAGGCACATTTCCAGGAGCCCCGCACCAAGGGATGGCTCTTTGATACTCTAGTCACTCCAGCACTAATGTATGGAGCAGCTATATGGGGGCCAGGCCTTGCCGATTATGTATGGACATTGATGGAGAGACCTCGGGTGATCATGATATCTAGATTGATTCGCAGCATGGCCTCAATCCCATATGACATTGTGCGAGCAGAGTTTGCCACACTGCCCATGCTAGTCGAGGCATTATTTCAGACAGTCTGCTTCCTACACAGATTTCAAGATATGGACAGAGATCGCATTGCATACAGAGCATATATAGCATCTCAGGAGATGGCTCGAGCGGGGGATACCACATCATGGTATGCACAGACTAGAGCTTGGTTTGACAGACATGGGCTGGACATTGATAGACTCCCACCTCTTCTATATGATACTCAGGATCCCACTTACACCCTCTCTCTCTCTGAGAGGAACAGAGTCATCAGACAGGAGATATGGCATATTTATATACAGAGGACATGGGTCAACCCTGCACAGCCACAGCCATCAAAGATGGCACATTATTATACACAGTTCTTGAGCATATCAGAGTAGGGATTCATAGAGATTCTGAGATATATGCAGATCTATATGCCACATCGATTGAGAGTTCTTATTGGACAGCTCAGGGTATCATCACATCAGCTTATGATTGAGAGTGGCAGAGCCAGTGGCATCCCACGGGAGGAGAGGATATGCCCCCTTTGCAGATTAGAGGTGGAGAGTGAGGAGCATTTTGTTCTCAAATGCCCGGCATACTCAGAGTTGAGATCTAGATACACATTGAGCAGCTCACTTCAGGGATGTATGACTGATATGGATCAGAGATCATTTGGCCGTTTTCTAGGAGAGGCATGGCACATCAGAGAGCAGAGCACACAACGGCTCCCAGTCAGAGAGGGGCCCACCCAGACGACTATTACACAGTTCTTTCAAATAGACAGAGTGAGAGCTACTGTACCAGCCTCCAGCTAGACCTTCGGGCTCACACTACAGCAGGCTGAGGACCAGCGTACCCGATGCCGCACGAGGATCCGTGGGTTTTGAACCCCACAGCCACACCGACAAGAGATCCGGAGGATTCTTGATCTACATCGACAGCAGACTGAGATCCGACGACACTCGACACATTGGATCTCAGATCTCTAGTTTGCTCTTTCTCCACCACCGATGTACCACATTCTGCATCCAGGAGGGATCACCTGCTATTAGCGACTTCCACGACTGCTACTACATCCCAGGATAGTATATCTCCCTGCATCTATTACATATACACATCGCACCACTTTATCACAGCCGACAGTTGTTCCCCTATCACAGCCGACATTTGTTCCCCTTTTGTAGCCATTATCTGGAATACCAGAGCTACATACGCACATACACATACACGACACTTATCACACTCACAGCACCGGCATCATCAGTTGTATCACAGTTTGTCTCATAGGCCAGTTTTGGTCTTTAGAAGACATTAACATAACTTTCTTTCTCTCTCTCTCTCTCTCTCTCTCTCTCTCTCTCTCTCTCTCTCTCTCTCACACACACAAAGTGGCAATCTCTCTTGCTCTCTTGGAAATGTTTGTGGCAAATACTACACTCAAGTTTTTAGTGTTTTTTTTCTCAGACTTGCATCGCTATTTGCATCACAATTAACATCACTAAGCATCACTATACACGTCACTATTAGTGTCACAAATTGAAATTTGAAATGCTTATAGTGATGCATATAGCGAGGCCACTATTTCTCATTGAATTGCCATCACTATTGCCATGTTTCCTTGTAATGTTTCTAATTGAAGGAATGATGTTTGTACATTTGACTATTAATAAAATGAGAAAATTAGCTTTAAAGAGTAGGCCTTATTAGGTTATTTAAAATACTTTACATCAAAGAGAAGTGGATAACATTCTCAAGAGGTTTGTACCTGAGTATGTGTAGTCTATTGTATTTCCTGAAGCCCATGTTGGCTTATCAGGTAAACATTTATAAGGAGAAATTACTGAAAGGAAGATATGACAAGATGGAATATGGTGGCTAACTATCCTAAAGGATACCCATCAATAGGCTAAGAAAATGTCTACAATTATGCTTGAAGGAGGGTCAGCCACCATTGGACTGGGAGAGAATGCAATATTACCTTTTCTTATCATTGGAATATTTTAAAAAATAGGGGATAGATTTTTTTGGAAAAATAAGACTCGTATCTCAAAGAACATGCAACAAATATATTTTGGTTTGTACAAACTATTATGAAAAATGGGTGGAGGCACAAGCATTGAGAGATGACATAGTAGCTATTGTAGCAAAATTCATATATTCAAAATTATGACCAAATTTTGGTGTGCCATAGAGCTAGTCACTGATAGGGGGAAGCATTTCTTGTATGAGTCTATTCAAAAACTGACTATTAAGCATATGATCCTACATAAGAAGTTGACTCCATACCACTTGCAAGCTAATGGTCAAGCTAAAAGTTCTAATAAGATTCTACTCACAATTCTAAAGAAGATCGTGAAAGAGAATAGGAAACATTGAGACACAAAACTTGATTCCTCATTGTGGCCATTCAAGATAGCTTTCAACATTACCACGAGATTGATACCATCTAAGTTAGTATATGGACTACAAGTTGTTGTGCCTATGGAGTTTGTTGTACCCAATTTAAGGATTATAGTGGGGCATAAACTGGATCCTTAAAATTTGTGCAATACAAGCTTGAATAGAAGATAGTGACTTGGTAACCTATACTTTAGGAGTAACATGGTCCAAAAATAGGCCTAGGTTAACAAGCATGTAAAGAAGAAGATTTTTGAAAAAGGTGATTAGGTTCAAGTGTATTGGGAAAATTTCCAAGAAATCATAATTAAGATGTGTAGGTCCTTTTAAAATTTTCAAGGACCTAGATCAACAAACCTTTTTGCTAGAAGGTCTGAAGTGTAATATCTTGAAGCCTACTACAAATAGTGGACATCAAGTCCTTGCATCTCATATGCCTTCCTTCCCATTGTCTTTGTACATATGCTTGATTGTATTTGTCACCATACTAACATGAGAAGGTATGTGATCCAAAAACTAGTGATGGCAAAATGCAATAGATCTAATGTAGAGAAGAAATAGGTCATTGACCTTTTGGCAGGGGATCCGCCATCTCAATAGCTCGAAGAAGAGATGACACCCAAAAATGCCAACATTTTGCCAACTGCAATGGGTATGGTAACCCCTTTTGTCGATTCTTAGTTGCTTCTAGATGTGCATGTGTTGGTTACCCAAGAATGGCTATTAATAATCAATCTCTATGATTATGCGACATTATGCTAGGATCAATGGGGGCTTCCAATGTGCATGCATCTATCCAACTTGACACTTAGTAGACTAATGGAAAATTTATAGGCAAGGTTAAGTTAATTGCTAGAATCATGGCCCAAGTGTTTGCATAATCTATTAATGGAAATTTGGCTAGCTGGAAATGTTTGAATGAGCAGATGCATGTAGCATGTGGGGATCTCTATGCCCCCTATAATGTTTACATGTTGAAGCAATTGGATGTAAGCTAGAAAATTGTGTATTTGATGGTTTACAAAATGTTTCATGATATTCATGATTAAGATCCATAGCATAGCATAAGACATATGTGGTATTAATTTCGAGAAGTTATTCTAGAAATCTAAGGCCAAATGTTTGCTAGCAAAGTTGCATGAGTATGTGAGGTCTCTTCATCCAAGTTGACAATGGAGTATGCTTGAAAACTCATTATCGGGGTTTCAAAGAGAAAGCTATTGTTAGGGATGTTGAATCTAATGACAAGGATCAAGTGCATCCAATTGACAATGTTGATGTATCTTTTAATGAAAATTTTGAAATATTGGTAGTTAATAGGGATTCTCTCCAAGTGGGTTATGAGGAATCATATGCCCAAAAGGTGGCTAGTGGCTAAATGACCAATCATTGAAAGATTATGGGGTTGATGTACAAAACTTAATGGATGATACAATGCATGCGAGGAAAAAAGTGAAGATTGGCAAGATCTAGTTGGATAGCATGGGTATGCATGGGGATATGCAGCACTCTCCCTTAATGAGGTCAAGTCTAATGTGATGGAATCAAAAGTAGAGAAAATTGCTTCTTTGTCTAGTGTGCCATTGATTGATAGTTTGCAGCATGCTGTGGGTATCATGCAAAAGTTGACGGCCTACTTTTAGCAATTTGAAAAAAAGGGAGTCATGAAAGTGGCTCTGGTCCCAAGTTTGTAGGGATAGCTTCATGATAATTAGTAGAAATTTGATGCTTTGGGGTTGACTTGAAAATGAAGATAGAGATGTTTGATGCATTCAAGCTTGAACATGACCAACATATGAAAGAGTTAGAACAAAGAATTTCTAAATGAAAGATGTCAACATCACTATTTGAAATGTGGATTGAAGAGTTGAAAAGAAAATGCATGGGTAAAATGAAGGGGTCTTTAGATTCTCACATAGTTTTGGAGGTTGATTAATAAAGTATTGGAAGAAAAGTTTGAGGTGTTATCCCATGCGAAGTAGTAGATATTACAAAATATATAAGTGGACGTGGATGCAATTGTGGGTATGTGGTTTGATTTCCAAGATATGAGACACATGTTGGTCAAGGAAGTTTACGATGCATGGTAGCTTGTTGTTGCTAACAAGTTGATGGTTGTCATTTATGGGCCATATGATGTTTTGCAAGGTTCTTTTATGTAAGATTCCTAAGAATCTTTATTGTAGGAAAAAGAGGCTTTGGCTAGTAGAGTTGTGGATCTTGAAGAGCAATGTAAATCATTGAACATGGAACTATAGAGCAATTTAGATGAGAAAAGACTTAGTGATTAATATGTAGCTCCGTTGCTGTAGCAAAAGGAAGCAGTTAAAGATAGGATAGTGGAAGAGAAGATGTACTGAAATATATTTTGAAGGATGTGTAGAATGAGGTTTAGAATGTGATACATGATGAGGAGCTATTGTAGATATTGTGCCTATCATTTAGATGAAATTGCACTTGATTATAGCCCAAAAATCCATTAAGGAGACTCTAAGCTTCCTTTTTTGCAAACCCTTTCCAATGTCTACTCTATGTAGAATAGTAAATAATCGTCTCTCCTTATTTTTGCATTGACCTTTTTGTAACTTATGCACCCTCCTATTTTTTTCATTCTTCTTCAACATGATGACAATAGGTGAAACCCATCAGTCTATGTGCTTGATTTCATAAATAAATCATGTGTGTATGATCCTATCAATTTCCTCTTTGAGAACATACACATCCTTAGGATTCATTGCATAAGGGCGTTGCTCTTGCTTTACTATGTGAATAGATCTTTGAATTCCCTCAAGAGAATCACAAGATTTTTTCCTTTTTCTCAATATAAAAATTGGTTGAGTTTTTTTGCCCTCTTCAATTAGATTAACTTCCTTTACTTTGGTGGCTTGCTCTATTGGCTTGCTAGTTTGTCCTTGACATTTTATACCTAAGAGCACCACTATCCAATCCCTTTTCTTAAAATTCATGAAATGCTAGGGAGATCTTTGGCATCCAGATTCTTAGCAATATATTTCATTTCCTTATTTAATATTTTGCATCATAGATGGAATAGAAAATCCCTTTTGGTGTGTCAAGACTTTCGTAGGGTAGTAATTTCTAGGTCGTTTTCAGAGATGACCTATGACTCAAAGTTGAAGAACCACATATTCAGGAATTTGGGAAATTTCAAAAACTTTGGGAATTCCTAATGTGATTAATATTTGGACACATGGTCAAATCTTATCCCCTTACTTGAAGGTGAAATTTTCCATAGATAATGTATGAGGAATTTCCCCAAGTCCCACTCTTAAATATGGGTTTAAGATTTAGCCACTTTGTCAAATCTTTACTCTTTATTTGAAAGTGGAACTTGGGATATTTCCAAATTCTCTAATAGGGTATTGAAGTCACTTTCCAATTGAATGAGGGTGTTTCTCTCAATAGTCATGCAACTTGGATTCAATCCCACCAATTTCATATAGTGCCACTAGATCACCCATAGTCCAACAATTCAAGGTATCTTAGCCAAGTTCTATTCCAATCCATTTTGATTATGTTCTAATGCTAAGTGTTCTCCCTTGAGTTTACAATCTATGTAAGAACTTTCCATGTCTATTGCATTGACAAATTCATAATCAAATATCACTTCCTCCTCTAAAACGATGTTGTTTTCTAGAAGGATCGAATTGTAGATTGAGTTTAGGCCATGTATTTTAGTTGAACTCCATTGTCGAGCCTCCAAGAGCTCCTCAAGTAGTTTCAAACTTGCATCAAGTTTGTTTCATAATCCATTTTTAAGAAATTCTAAAGTTTTCATTAGCTCCAATTTGTTTGTAAGCACATAATAGGTCATGCAAGGAGCTACTTTTTGTAATCCTTGTTATCATGCAAACCAAGATTGAGAGAAGGGCTTGGGTCAAGGGATCCATCACCTTATCTTCTTTTTCTATGTTACTCACTCTATCAGCTAGTTATTTGTAGTCATCCTTCCTGATCATCTAAGAAGGGAAAGTTAATGGTTGCAAGAATATGTATCCGTTCTCTTGATCAATATCTTGACAATGATGTATTTTGTGAGTAGGCCATAGTTTACATGGTATTAGTATCACCTTCCAGTAGAGTAAAGATGATGTCTAGGTAGATGGGTGGTGAGATCTTTAATGTGTCCATCTTAATATTGAGTGCCTTCATTCGATCTCCAAAAATCATTAGGTGGTTGCCCGAATCCTTGATTGCACATCCATTTCTCATCCATGACCGACTAAGAAGGATATCATAATCAAGTCCTCCCATGACAATTAAGTTCATTGAGAATTGAATGCCTAAAATCTTGATTGGCCAATCTTTCAGTACCCCAAAAGGCATAACTTTCATTCCATTGCCAATGCCAATGTATTAAGGCATGAATTTTCTATAGGTGGATTACACCATGCCTATAAGTCCTACCCCTATGTCAATAATTCCTTTTTGGGTCACAAAAATGAGGAGAATTGTGTTTATCTTTGTTCTCTCCTTGAAGGCATTGACTTGTAAAGTTCATCATGGGGTTTATAGTTAGACTGGTTAGATGTGTATCAACATCGTGATTGTTCATGATTCCTATTTTTATTTTTGGTTGCAGTATACTATCTATCCACTTTTTCAACTCTTCCCAAAGTGCAAAGCTTTGCTTTAGCATGTATCCTAGTGATAGGGAAACTAGGATTGAGATTAATGTGGCAAGTAAGTCAAGACTTGATTTTCCTTGCTCATACCCTTCAACACCCTGTCTTAGTGGGCATGGCTTGGTTGTGTCTTTTGATCACGTTCCTTAGGTTTCTAGTTTCCTTCTGAGGGAGAAGTGGGTGGACTTACAGTCAAAAAGTTGTGCAACTTTTCTTTTTCTATTGGTTTTGCATCTTGAAGATGCACTTGCGTCTCCTCCACCCAACTTCTAACCTTATTTACTATTTCCAATTGTACTTCAAATCAGGATATTCTCCAATTTTGGTACTTCTTTTCTCCGTCAATTTTGGGAAACATGTTTTTGCTTTTGCATTAGGGACTTACTTTCCTTTAGTTAACCATTGTAGCACTGTCCATCTTGAGTGAAAGTTTTGCATTTACTCTTTTCTTCCTCTTTTTCTAATTCTTCTATGATGCATCTATGTTAGTAGAACTAGATATTGAAATTCCATATCTTTTTTCTTAGGCTCCAGTCATTACATTTAAGAAAATTAGCGTGGCACCATCATTGGGTTTCTCAGTACTAAAAATTGGGGTGGCACCATCATTGGGTGTCTCAATACTAAAAATTGGGGTGGCACCATCATTAGGTGTCTCAATACTAAAAATTTTGAGTAGCACTAATGGCATAATTGTCAAGCTAGTGGAAGGCTTCTATCTATGGCAATCATTGTATAGCTGTGTGACTCCACACTTTGGACATCTCAAGTTAGATTTTTCCTTTTATTAGCTTCTATTTTAGGACATCTCAATAAAATGTTCAATGAGTGGCCACAAGTCCAATAGGTGAGAGTTTCTCATGGATGGTTTTCTTCCATGCCTTGATCTTGTCCCTACCAAAAGCCATAACTCAAAATAGCCTAAAATCCATCAAGATCAAATATCCCTCTTTGTCATAAGTGAAGTAAGGATTCATGTATGTTTCCTCTTCCATAGCTCTTCCACCAAGTGCAAAGAAGTGTCACCAATTGGATGATTGACGACGTGTCTAGGTGGTCTTGGTATTTATATTGGATTGATAGTCAAATTGATATATACTTGGGGGCTGTAAGACTTTGAGCATTGGGTGTTGATAGTACTATCAGAGATCTTCTTTTGTAGTTGAGCTATCTATTCATTGGAAAAAATGGTTGAGGATAGGGCTAAGGATATGGAAGCCTTGTAGATAGTTAGCAAGTGAATGGCCTCATGATTGAGGATAGGGCTAAGGATATGGAAGCCTTCCAGAAAATTAGCAATGACTAGCATCATGTCTAAACCTTCCACAATTTGTGCACATAGACTGTCATGGATTAGGACACTCAAAGGGGAGATAATTTTCACAAAAATGGATGCACTACACATTGGTCTCATGGTGATATCAATGCCTCTTAAAGCTCTACAAGCTCTAGCTTAAGGCCCGCTATTTCTTGTGTGAGGTGCCCCCCCTTTCCCTAAACATTAAAAGTAGGCTACCCATTATGGATTGTGGATCTCTTGCTATGAATGATAATGCTGCCTATTGGTTGAATACCCTTAGCTTTCATATCCAATACATGAAGAAGTGGTCCAAATGTTAGTCTACATAAATAGTTTACTTATACGTGTAGTAGGATACTTGTTGTCCTATCTGCATTAGGAACTTAAACATTATAATGCCCTATCAAAAATATTTAACAAGTATTGACCATGCTCAAAGGAAAATCAATTCTTTTAGATTTTCAATGAAGAGTTCTTGTTTTTCATGCTTTTGCTAACAAGAAAAAAAAGTGATGAGGTGTTGCTTGTAGTGTGGGTTGTCATGACTATCAAGGTTAAATACCCATGCTTGAAAACCTACAATGTCCTCTCAAGAATATTTAATGAGTCTCAAGCATGCTCAAAGGGATGTCAAGTCTTTTAAATGTTTAGTGAAGAGTTCTTGTTTTTCATGCTTTCGCTTAGGTGAAGGGAAATTTTACATATAGAGTTGAAGACACTTAACAAGGGAAAAAAAAAGAGAAAAGGTGCATTTTGTAGTGTGGGTTATCATGACTTTCAAGGCTAAATACCCACGCTAGAAAATAGGTGCAAAATGACATAGGTGGGCTACTTTGCATTGTTTTGAATAGGGAGAGAGAAGGAAGAATATTGAAGAGGATCCAAGAAGGATATACTAGGGAACTTTTGTTACCATGTCTCTTTGCAAACTCAAATTACTTGCTAGAGATTTATAAAGTTTTTGAAATGTATCCAACCCTAGTTTAACTTAGGGAGGCTAGTTCAATAGTTGTCTAGGGACCAATCCTAGTCACCACCATCCATGCTAACTTTGAGCATGAAAACTTAGATGTCTAGGCATTCCCTTGGTCTACCTTGCATGCAAAGCATCCAGTTTCATTCCACAAGGATCAACTTGCAAGTTTCTAAAGACACATTTATAGTCTCTAATAAAAATCTACCATGCATTTTGCAAATCGATCGAGATAGGCAAGCACTTCCTTGGTTCAATGAGAGTGAGAAACAAGGGGGAGCTAAGCATCAACCCCTCTACCCATAAGGCATAGTCTAATACATGCCCCCTAAGGATTGTGACTCTTATGAAGGTCACACTTATTGATCTTTATTTTAACTTTGGGAAAATCCATCGACCTAACATGGTCTCCTTGATCATAGGACGATTCCATAGAAAAATCATCCATCCTCTTCCCATGATGTTGAAGTATGTTTTAGAGTTTTAAACAAACATGCTACCATGTTGTGATGACATATAAAAGCAACTTCATTAATTAGTGTTTGCATGCATAGGGTTTATTGGCATACCCTTAAGATACAAATACTAAGAAATCCATTTGAAAACAAAGTTATGTTTTTTTTTAAAATTCTCACATATATAATCACTTAAACAAATCAACCCAAAACTTGGCTATCACCCTTTCCCTATTCATCTGAGCCTTCCAATACTCAACCACATTGGGCTCGTATAGGTTTTCAATCCTCTTTTAGGTCGAGGACCAAAATTACAACTCAAACTAGAGCCTTGTTCATTCTTACCCATAACAAATACAAAATCACAATCTAACACATGCCATAAGTCAATTTCCTCTTGACTTGCTGATGGGATCTAAAATGGGCCGGCACTAGCTAAGGCACTAGCCAGACCTAAAATGGGCCGACACTGGCTAAGGCACTAGCCAGACCTCATGCCGTCAACAGACAACCCCACCTCACGGCCTCACGGACTAGGAGTGTCTATTGAGGGATACACTATCCTATACACTAATCACTGCACGTTTTTAGTCTGGTAGTCCAACGGATATTCCCTTTTCCCATCTCCTCAGAGGGAGATTATACATATATCGGCCATAAATGCCACGTATTACACACACAAGGGCACCCCACCGGCGGATGATTGCCGTGGCCCTACCGTAGCTCTTCTACATCTTGGGGATTGGCCCCTCGTCGATGCGCTGCTTCCACACATAGACACATTCGAAACAAACTCCCCTCTTGGTGCCAATATATTTCATGTTCCAGGAATGCACTTATCCTCACTTATCCATCCCCTTTTTACCCACCGTCTAGACCTACAGCCGGGTTGCTCACTCTCTCTACGTGGGTCAAGCCCTAGAGAAACCAAGTGCTATGCATCGAGGAGCTTGTAATTGATACCATTTAACGATGCTTAATGCAAATGTGTATATGATTAAGTGCTCAAACAATTGAAAAATAGCCTCATGCATTGTGCAAATCCATTCTTTTCATGCTTCCATACACTAACCCATAATTGCTGGGATGAGAGAAGACACTGAGCCTTACACTCATGCTATACTTCCCTTTATTTAACTTAATGTCATCCTATATGAATAATGCAGAAAATACATAAGATTTTATAACATATTTCAATGCTCAAACTTCCCTCTCTCCCTACCGTTTAGAGTTTTGCTTGCGGTGATATGTAAAAGGGTAATTTCATGTGTATTTCGCATGAAATAAGCAGTAAATGCTCATAAAAACACATAAATGGGGATAACCTGAGGCAAAACCTCATGCTTTATCCTCATTATACACTCCTATGATACATCCATAATTTTCCATAATTTTTCCCATCCGTTTCCTATTTTTCGCCTTTTAAAGAGCATTTTTCCTGATTTTTCCTTATTTTTTCTTATTTTTTATCATTAAAAATGGAATAAAATTAGCATTATTTCAGAGTTGTGGCTCTTTAGTCCGTAAATAGCAACCATGTAGATTTTATTGGTGTTTTTTTTCATGCTTTTCTGATTTTAAGCCTAAAAACCCCATTTTTACTCTAAAAACTATGCTTTTCAGGTTTTTCCCATTTATTTCCCAAACTTCAAGTGTATATTTTTTGATTTTTTTTATTATGAAAGACTAAAAACAATAGCAAACAATATGTCCATCAATTTTCAGCCCATATGAACATTGTTAACCTCATCAAATGCGAAAAAAGTGCCATTTTCTTTGTAAAAATGTCCTTACCGTGTATTCATTATTTCGGGTTTTGAAACTTGTTGCAGGTCTGCAAATCAGGGCCCATTTGATGCTCAGCCCGCCTCCACATTGCCATCTTCAGCCCACCTTCGATTTGGAAACAATCCAGTACCACGTCGGACGAGCATTCATCAACCGGGCTTCATTCTTCTTCATACACAGGAAGTGCCCTTGCAGGAGAGAGAGGGAGGAGAGAGAAATACTGAAATCTAATCTCTTGAACTGGGCAGCCATTCGAGGAGTGGACTGGAGTGATGGAGAGCAAATATAAGAAGAAGATTATGCATAAGATCAGTTGGGGGGTTTCTTTCAGGCTCTCCAACCCCCCATCTCTCAAATTGTGGATATGGCACCCTCTCTCTTGATGCAGGTGACGAAAAAAAAAAGCCCCCTCCTCCCCCCTTGACATGAAAATTTTGGGGGGCCCCCTAAAGGGAGCTCCCAAAGGTCATAACCTTTGGCATCTACTAAGTCCCATTCACACTTCCTTTGGACGTTGGCCTCCCGGGCACTCCCTCTTCCACATCCGATGTTTGAATTACGATCCGAAAAATTTTGGGTATTTGTCTTGAAGTCCCCCACTGATGGGAATCTATCTCCCAGGGTCTCATATGACTTGCCAAAAAATTATGAAAATTCATCAATTGTCGTCAAGTGGGTCTTTTAAGCGTTTTCCGAGCATTGCCGCTTAAATTTGTACTGATTGCCACTGTCGCCTTCGACGAAGTCTATTTTTCCCCTGAAATTTATAATTTTTGGCTATTTTTAAGCACTTCTCAGCATCAAAAATCATTTGTCACTAGTGACCACGGGATAGGGCAACTCAGCCCATCGAATCCCACAAACAAAGCTGTACATAAACACAACCACAAAGAGCATCAAGCTGATACAAAATAGATACACAACACAACACAATGCAGCTCTCACCCTACCCCCTTGTCAAAACCAAGGCATGAAATCCATGAGGAGTAGGTCTAGCATAATCTGACAGAAAGTGGAAAGCTAGTCACTGATCAACTACTCCAACACAACCAAGCTAACAAGAACCATCAAAGAGATCATCCTAAGTGGTGGTCTGAACTACCTATGTAACTAAGGACAACTCAACTAGGAGCTCCTACTAGGTGAGGACTCCTATAGCCTGATCAACAAATATTGTCGTTGAGCACATTGGGTCTTTAGCTTCTTATTTTCCATACTCGGGCGTGTAAAAAGGAGGGAGATGAGCGTAGTGACCCAAGGAGAGCAAGCATCGGCCTTAGGTCTTGTCTCGGTACCCAAGAACCTACCAAGCCCGCGCAAGGCGACACTTAATCCTTTTCTAACTCTCACTTTTATTTTTGCTCCAACCCTCTTGTATTCTTTGTTTTCTGCTAAAAGCCACACCTAGGAAAAGGCATGGGCCTCGGGTCTGACTCGTCCCCAGGAACCTACCAGGCCTTCGCAAGGCGATAAAAAATAGCTCAAAGATTTTTCTTTCTTTCCATTTCTATTTTTTATAGGGGTTAGATCCCCTTTTTACACACCTCCGTATATTCATATATTGTCTTTCATATATTTAGGGTTTTGTCTCTTTCCATCATTATTTTAGTAGGCTTCTCTAACTACCTCACAACAAATAGGAACTCCTAGAACGGCTGCCTAGCAGATTAGTAGAACATGGTCACTAGAATTCCCATCTAAAATAGGTCTTTCAATGCCTGACAATGCCTTGCAGGAGGCAATGACTACTCAGACCTCCCCCAGACATACAAAGTCTAATCCTGGGACTTCATGCCTCGAGTGTTGGTCCCCAACAAACAAAATAAAGTAACCCTTACACACACATGTATCATTAATTGCTTAAGAGAAAAGACTTGAAAAGGAAACGAAACCACCTAGAATGGCCACAAGAAGCACCTTCGCAGCAAAGGCTCCCTCCAGTGACTTTGTTAGCCTGTATGATGCAATCACTACAATAAAAAACCATTAACTGTACCCGCACTAAATAGACAAATGGCCCTCTTAGCCTAAAGAAGTAGCACATTACACTACAAACTAACTAGCCCTCTTGGCCTAAAGAAAACATACATTACGAACTTTTAAAGCAGCTGGCCCTCCTAGCCTAAGGAAATAGAGCATTAAAACATGAAAACAACTGGCCTTCTTGGCCTAAAGAAATCAAGCAAATCTGCTCATATAGATCCCTCTTTGGAAGAAGGCAGATATACAAACACACGCTCTACTCCAAGGAGAAAGACAGGGCACTCAGCCCTAAACTAAATGCATCAAGTTATGACCCATTCCTCTTGCATATACAGCAAGAGGCGTATGCATTACATGTTGTCGACTCAGCCTATGGGTCCAAGATAATAATGATAGATGGGTCTCGGTTACTCTTCTCATTACCCATATCAACCATCGGTTACCATATAATGCATGGTCTGATAACATTCCCCACAAGCGACCAGGTCTCGTCTCATCATCAATAACAACATCCGAACTAGGACCACAATTGAAAAAGAGGTCCTCCTCATAAGCAAAATTGGCTAATGCATCCGCAAACTGATTTCGATAACGTGGAATAAGCTGAAGAGATATGCTCTCAAATTCATCAAGTAGGGTTATAGCAGTTCGATGATACATACAAACGAGAGGATTCCGGACTGTATATGTTCCCTTTTACTAACAACCACCTAATGCCACCTTTCTTGGCAATATTCAATCCCATAATGAGGGCTTTATACTCTGCCATGTTGTTAGTGAATCCCGTCCCGGGATAAGTAGCTAATTTCATTGTAACTCTACGTCGGGGATCTCAGATAACTACTCCAATACTCCCTTTTCTATGAGGCCCCTTGGACGCTTCATCAAAGTATGATGTGTACGTCCACAATGGTTTTACACAACTAGCCACCATTAGGAACTCCTCTATTCATAAGTATGATAATCAAAATTCAACATATTTAGAGGATGAACTGACGACTCCATCCCACCTTCTTCATTAAACTCAACGGAGATGCTTGTCAAAATTTGTAAACTGTGATGGAAAAAAAGTCTAATCTCCCACACAAAGATACCGTCTTCTTGGTCAACTACTTTGTATCCCTTGCTCCACTAGATAAGCCTCCCCTGATGATATCTTTGCTCCAGATATGGGTGCTCCAAATAAGGGATTAACCACCCCATCAATCAGTTTAAGCTCTCCTGTAGGTCTCAAATCAGCCCCAGCATGGACCTGCAATGCATTTAGCGCATTAGCATATTTAGAAATAATAAGGTTTAATCTTAATAAGATTAACCTTATTCTTAAATTCCACTCCTTTTAGGTCAGCTAATAAAACCGTGGACTTACTTTTACCTATCCGAACTATCTTGTAAGGGCCATCCCAGCGAGGTTCCAGCTTTCCTGGGAATAGCTCCCTACACGCATCGTAATACAGAACTAAATGCCATTTTTAAAAGGTATACTTCTTCGCCTTTAGATCATGCAACCGCTGCATCCGGTGTTTAGCTACCTCATGGTGCAACAAACTCTGCAATTTGAGCTCGTCCAAGTGGGCTATAGTGGTAAACCGCTCAAATAAGGCATCTTCATCACCCAAAGAATGATTGATCGCGAATCTTATGGTTAGAAACTCAATTTCTAAGGGCAAGACACACTCCTCCCTGTAAACTAATTTGAATGGGGTGTGGCCAGTGGCTCGTTTAAATGTCGTATTATATGCCCAAATCGCCACATATAATTTTGTATCCCAGTCCTGTTTCTTTTCAGAGACTATCTTGGATAGGATACCCACAAGCTGATTATTGGTACTTTCAACCTATCCATTGGCTTGTGGATTATAGGGGGTCGTCTTGTTATGCTTAATGCTCCATGCTTCAGTTAGGCTTCTAATGACCTTATTCAAAAAATGAGTTTCACGGTCCGATACTATTTCCTTTGGGGGACCAAAACGGCAAATGATCTACTCAAGTAGGAAGCTAACAGTCTCTTTTGCATTGTCCTACCTCGTCGCCCATGCTTCTGACCACTTTGTAAAGTAATGTTGCTACTATAATGTATATTTTCTAAGTAGTAGATGACGGGGTAATAAGTCCCACAAAATTGATGCCCCACTTCTCAAATGGAAGGATAGCCATAATAGCCGTAAGTGGACGCTTCCTATTCTCTTGACTGTCATGTCTTTGACATGTATCACATCTCTTAACATAGTCAAATGAATCTTGGAAGATGGACGACCATCGATAACCAGCTCGTAAAGCCTTCTGTGCCGTCAATCGCCCAGCAAAGTACCATCCACAAGTGGAATCATGGCACTCTTCCAAAATAAAGGGAACCTCCTCAGGCATCACACATCGGTGATCGATATCATCAACACCTTGCAGATATAATGTCCCTACAATCAATGAAAATTTCAATGCCTATTGTTTAATCTTCCTCTTCTTGGGTTTTGATAGAGTAGCTCTAATCTCTCCCCACTACAAGGATTTAAACCTATAGCGACAGTGGGTAGCGATGCAGGTAGCGGCATCGCTATTTGCATCGTATTTGTGACGCAAATAGCGATGCCGCACAGGGAAAAAAACATGCCGAAATCGAGCGTGGGTTTATTTCTCGTATTTTCGTCTACTGTTTTGAGAGCGAGAGCGACCGTCGTGAGAGAGGGAGAGGAAGAAGGCTTGCCGCCGCCGCCATCGTTCGTGAAGGAGATGAGGAGCCTTCATCGCGAAGAGGAGCCACCAAACCCTTGCCATATCTCATCGGTGAGTCTATTCTCTCATTCTTTTGCTTGTTTAGGGTTTAATTCTCTTTCTCTTTTGCTTGTTTAGGAGATGAAATGAGGGAGAGAAAGAGAAAGAGAAAGAGAGGGAGAGGGAGAGGGAGAGGGAGGGAGAGTGCATTCTCTCTCTCCCTCTCCCTTTTGCTTTTATAATTTGTGTATATATATTGAGAGAGGGAGAGGAAATGAGAGAGAAAGAGAGGGAAAGGGAGGGGGAGGGGGAGGGAGGGAGAGGGAGAGGGAGGGAGAGGGAGGAAATTGAAGAGGGAGGGGGATGAAATGAGAGAACGAGAGAGAGGGAGAGAGAGGGAGAGAAAGAGAAAGAGAAAGAGAGGGAGAGGGAGGGGGGAGGAAATGAGAGAGGGAGAGAAAGAGAAAGAGAGGGAGAGGGAGAAGGAGAGGGAGAGGGAGAGGGAGAGGGAGAGGGATGGGGAGGAAATGAGAGAGGGAGAGGGAGGGAGAGTGCATTCTCTCTCTCCCTCTCCCTTTTGCTTTTATAATTTGTGTATACATATTGAGAGAGGGGGAGGAAATGAGAGAGAAAGAGAGGGAGAGGGAGGAAATGGGGGAGGGAGGGAGAGGGGGAGGAAGGGAGAGCGAGAGGGAGGAAATGGAAGAGGGAGGGGGATGAAATGAGAGAACGAGAGAGAGGGAGAGTGTATTCTCTCTCTTATTTATTTAATTTTTGTATAATTTGTATATAATGTGAGAGGGAGAAGAAATGAGGGAGAGGAAGAGGGAGAAAGAGAGTGAAATTAAAGAGAGGGAGAGGGAGGAAATGGGAGAGGGAGGGGAGGAAATGAGAGAGAAAGAGAGGAAGAGAGAGAGGGAATGAGAGAGGGAGAGAGGGAATGAGAGAGGGAGAGTGTATTCTCTCTCTTTTTTATTTATTTTTTGTATAATTTATATGTAATGAGAGAGGAAGAAGAAATGATGGAGAGGGAGAGGGAGAAAGAGAGGGAAATTAAAGAGAGGGGGAGAGGGAGGGGGAGGAAGAGAGAGAAAATGAGAGAGGGAGAGGGAGAGGGAATGAGAGAGGGAGAGGGAGAGGGGGGAGAGACGAAAACATAATAGGGAAATGAGAGAGGGAGAGGGAGGGGGAGAGGAAATGAGAGAAGGAGAGGAAGAGAGCCAAAGGAAATGAGAGAGGGAGAGGAGAGAGAAAAAAAAGGAGAGAATGAGAGGAGAGAGAAAAAGAGATAAGATATTAAACATAATAGGCAAATAGAGCAAGAGAGGGTATGGGTGAGGGTGAGGGCGAGGGAGGGAGAGGAAATGAGAGAGGGAGAGGAAGAGATAAAAAATGAGAGAGGGAGAGGAGAGAGAAAAAGAGAAAAAATTATTAAAAATAATAGAGAAAGAGAAAAACAGAGGGTCAATGTGAAGAAGGGACATGAAATGAGAGAGGGAGAGAAAGAGAGAAAGGTAAATGAGAGAGGGAGAGGAGAGAGAAGAAAAAATGAGAGAGAGAGAGAGAGGAGAGAGAAAAAGAGACAAGGTAGCATTAAACCTAATATGGAAAGAGAGATAGAAAGAGAGGGTGAGGGCAAGAGAAGGAGAGGAAGAGAGAAAATGAAATGAGAGAGGGAAAGGAAGAGAGAAAACAAAATGAGAGAGGGAGAGGAGAGAGAAAAAATGAGAGAGAGAGGAGAGAGAAAAAGAGAGAAAAACCAATAAATCTAATAGGGAAAGAGAGAAAGAGAGGGTGAGGGCGAGGGAGGGAGAGGAAATGAGAGAGGGAGAGAAGAGAGAAAAAGAAAATGAGAGAGAGGAGAGAGAAAAAGGAATGAGAGAGAGAGAGGAGAGAGAAAATGGAATGAGAGAGGGCAAGGGAGGGAGAGGAATGAGAGAGAGAGGAGAGAGAAAAAGAGAGAGGGAGGAAGAGGAATGAGAGGGAGAGTAGAGAGAGAAAAGAAAATGAGAGAGAGAGAGGAGAGAAAAAGAGAAATATCATTATACCTAATAGGGAAAGAGAGAAAGAGAGGGTGAGGGCGAGGGAGGGAGAGGAAATGAGAAAGGGAGAGGAGAGAGAAAAAGGAAATGAGAGAGGGACAGGAGAGAGAAAAAGGAATGAGAGAGGGCAAGGGAGGGAGAGGAATGAGAGAGAGAGGAGAGAAAAAGAGAGAGGAGGGAGAGGAATGAGCGGGAGAGGAGAGAGAAAAGGAAATGAGAGAGGGAGAGGAAAGAGAAAAAAGAATGAGAGAGAGAGGAGAGAGAAAAAGGAATGAGAGAGAGAGAAAGAAAAGAATGATAACAAAAACAAATTGTTTGTTGTAACGTAGACAAGATGGAAAATGAACAAGGTCCTATTGTTCAAGATCGCGAGGCGTATCTTAATCAACGTGTCTCATGTCCTTGCTCTCAATGCAAGTTGGCAATTAGATGAAAACGTTGATTGTCTATAGAACACGTACGACGATTTGGCGAGTTTCAATCTGAGATCATTGATTAGGCGATTGCGGATTTTCAGCAAACGGTAATTTGAAGTTAATATCAATCATGCATTGTACTCGCAAGCTAATTGAATACCATATACAATAAGATTGGGTCTTGCTGGCAAATTTTCTATCCAGGGAGGTGATGACTCATCCCAAGGGGGAGTGCACCCTTTGCGGCCAATTAGAAGAGTACGTGGGCGTGTGATGGATGGAGTGCAGGAGCCAATCCACCACTCGCAAGGCCAATCTATACCGTCAATGCCAGAGGAGACACGCAACCTTCCAGACCTACCTACAATCTTGGAGCCTGAGATGGAGGCAATGATCGATGCATTGATTTCCATGGATGTCGAGACTTCTGATCCGCTTAGAGAGGAAGCATCCATACCATTATATGATGGGTGCCAAGTATCTCGGCTGAAGACACTGCTTGCACTCTTAAGTGTGCAAGAAAATACGGGTGGAGCGATACGAGTGTGACCGAGTTGTTTAGGTACCTTGTACATACGCTTCATTGAATTTTTTTTCGGCACTATTATTACAAACATTTATGCTTTTTCAAGGTATTTTATGATTTTTTCAGGTTATTAAAATATCATATATTACCACTTGCAAATACCATGCTTGAGTCTCGTGATGATGCACGACATGTTTTATGGAAGCTTGGCATGGACTACAATAACATCCATACATGTATCAATGATTGCTGTCTGTTTCGAGGAGAATACGAGACTATGGAGACATGTCCAAAGTGTGGTGCTCACAGGTATCGACAGGACTTGCAAGGGCAAACCATCCCTCAAAAAGTTCTCAGACACTTTTGGCTTATCCCTCGCATAAACCACATGTTTTGTATGTCCGGCATGGCGAGCTTGACAACGTGGCATGCACAAAATAGGTCCACGGATGGAGTTCAATGAATATCAGCGGATTCACGTGCATGGAGCCACATTGACTCTACCTTCCCAAGCTTTGCTCGGTCTGCGCTCAACTTCTTACAGTGTGTGGCCTATAGTCCTTGTCAACTACAATATCCGTCCATGGCTTTCTACGAAGAAATGACATCTCATCCTTAGCTTGCTCATCCCAGGCCGCTACAAAGTAAAAAATATGGACGTGTATCTTTGTCCATTAGTCAATGAGCTTAATATTTTGTAGGAGGAGGGGGTCACTGTGCAAGATATGAGCAGGAGCGATGGTCGGCAGTCAGTCAATATTCGAGCCATTCTCATGTGGATGATGCATGTCTTTTCGGGATTGGGAGAGTGCTTAGGTGAGCAGGCCTATGTTCTCGTTGGTAATATCTATATTTTATCTCATTCAATCAAGTATGCACTAGGTCGTGGTGTTGGAACAGGTCTGGTTACCTTAGGTTATCATGCATGTCCATTGTGCGGGCCATAGTTAGACTCCCGAAGGTCACGAACCATGAAGAAGATGGTATATCAAGGACACGCTGCTTTCTTGCCAGAGGATCATGAACTCAGGGAAGGTTTCCTTGGAAGACCTCCAAAATGTATGAACGCCGCAAGCTGGTACGAGCTGAAAATGGTCCACGCGGAATCACAGCCAAATGGAATGCGACGGTTCTCAGTTTTCTACAAGTTGCCATATTGGACCCACTTACAGGTCAACCACTTGTTGGATCCCATGCATATTTTCAAGAATGTGGGCAGCTTATTATGGGACCACATCATAGGAAAGAGAGACACTATAGGGGCACGAATGGATTTAAAGGAGGTAGGTAAGATGGAGGCGCTTTGGCCGCAGTCAAGTGCTGATGGTCGCGTGCAGCTTCCTTGCGGTCCTTGGGTTTTGTCCACTAAAGAAAAGTGCATTGTGAAGCAAGTAATCAAGTCTACCCGCACTCCGACGGGTATGATGCGTTCTCTCAGGTCCGCATTTTCTAAAGATGACAAATTATCAGGGATAAAATCCCATGATTGGCATAAGATATGTCAGGTTTGTACTACGAATGGATTGTAATTAGCGTGGGCATTTTGCTATTTGGAATGTAGCCATTATTCATAATGCTTTCTCATTTGTGGCAGTTTGTACTACCGATCGCGATCGCAGGATGTCTTACTCCAGAAATACACGGGGCCATTTACAAGTTGTTGACTTTGGTGCAATGGATCTCATAGAAGGAGATTAAGATATCCTCTATTGAATCCGCGAGGCAGGGAGCAGTGGAGACGGTCTGTCTCTTTGAGAAATACCTGCCCACCAGCATGCTCACGATACAAATCCACCTTCTTGTGCATCTTGTGGATGAAGTGAAGATTGCTGGACCTGTCCATTAACCCTCGTGTTTAGTTGCCGCGATGGATGTTCTTCTTGGAGTGCTTCATGAAAACCCTGAAAGGCTTTGTGTGACGACGAGCTTGGCCAGAAGGTAGCATGGCCGAAGGTTGGTTGGTGTCTGAGATGCTAGTGCATATTTCACAATGGCTACCAACGGTGGAACCAGACAATGAAATGCTATGGTCGCTGAAGGACAATGATAGACTGACTGGAGATGTGGTGGTTGGAAATGGGGTAGAAAAAAGAATGGATGCCTCAATGGAAGAGAAGGTGAATTGCTTTTGTATGTTGCACCATGCCTCTATGGAGACGTGGCTCGCCAAGTACCAGATCACTAGGCAAGATCGAGAGGAAGCGCGACCTGAATTTCGACATAGTACACGTCATCGACGGATTCGATATCTCGAAGGCATGGATGAGATGCTGCGGTTTATGTCAACGTGATGGTTGCATGGAGCTTTGACTGCAGCGTCTCGCGAAGGGACAGAGGTCTCACTGGAGGAGTGGGAATTCTTGAGGGGATGTAGTCCAAAGGTGATGAGGGGTTTAGAATCTGTCGTATCTAAATTTTATATGCGACATCTAATTTGAGCGTTTCAATGTACAATACAAAATATATAGTGCAGCGAGGTTGCACGGATGGCATTTTCGCGTGGAGCGTATTGACAAAATGCATTCCACAATGGAATGTGGTATCATGGCAAGGTTCGAGCAAGAGAGCCGGCGACGAGCATCAGATCCAAACACGGTTGTGGATGAGATGGAGTATTTTGGGAACTTGCAAAGTATTGTTACGGTGGATTACTGTAGCTTCTCCATGATACTATTCGATGTGCAGTGGTTCAAAGTGGTACTTGGAGAAGCTAGAGCAACAATTCGACGAGGTCCATCTAGATTTCTCGAAATAGATTCCGAAAAAAAATGGATGGATTTGTGCGACACCTTTGTGTTGCCGGCCCATTGTGAACAGGTGCATGGACTCATTTGCTTGCTAATTGTATTACGACATGGTTTATGTCACAATGGTTTGAACTCTTGTACGTGTTTGTGAACATGTAATCTTCTATCCAAACCCCCGACAATCTCGATGGTGGTATGTTATACCTTCAACTCCCCGAAGTGCGAGAGTATATGATCAAAGAGATGTTCAGAGCATAGATGAAGATAATATACAAATAGAGGGGTCGATATTGCAAGGGGTGGAGGCCGTCGAAAGCTTGGAGCCAGCATCAACTAACAATGATGGAAATACAAGAGTCCAAGAATTCTTTGAGAACGAGGCAGACTCATTCTTTTGTGGTGACATGTCTATCAACCTTCCAGTGTATGCGGAGTTGTGTTAGGAGATTAACATGAGACAATAGGATACTTCATACTCGGAGCATCCACTTACTCAATTCGTTGACCAATCGCTTATAAGGGTACGTAAGATATGCATTTTAAGTGAGTTTTTTTTAAAATGATTTATATTACTGTGCTTTGTATGATTTAAATTGATTATTCTAGTATCATTTTTTGTCTGTGCAGGTGACATTTTCAAGATGAGTCGAGGAATGAGCGATGAGGAGTTACAGGACATCCTCGCACGCATGTCTCCAGACCAGATCGCCAGATTTAGAGAGATGGCAGACCAGGAGCTGTCTCGGTCTTCGTCAGGGTGCTCTGCTAGATTTGCTTCAGCGCGATCGCATGCTTCGGCTTAAGCAGACGATCTCGATGCTCACGACTTGGGTTAGAGGGAGAAAGTGCATCGGGATCAGGGGGATGCTGTAGAGATACAGAGGTAATGAGCCCGCGGTTGACACGGGATACAGATGCGACTCCTCGCTCTCGTGGCCCAGGTGAATGCTGTGGAGACACAGATGCGGTGTCTCGGTCTCATCGTTCAGCTGAAGCTGCATCACCTCTAGGATTTGTCACACCTGTGGGGACGTCTACTCCAGTTTCTCCGGCTTTTGCGCAGCCGTCAGTAGGTGGCACCCTTGTGGGTGCCACTCCGAGAGATATTACCCCCATTGGTACACTGGATGCACAAGAGTCTCTTGGATATGCCCAGGAGCATCGCAGATGGGAGAGAACCCATCTTATATAGACTCCTGGGGGTTATGGATATCTAGTCGATAGTAGGTCAGGATCCATCATCATGAATAATGAGGGGAGGAGGGTGATGGCTCGAATGAGAGAGTTGTGCCAACAAGTTTTTCAACACATAGTCTTGGATCATTGGAAGAACATACCGGAGGGGAGCAAGGACTACATAGTAGCATCCTTGCACGAGGAGTTTCTGGTGCCAGCCATAGTAGATAGATTCTCTATGGACTGGATGCTGGATTGCATGCATGCATACATGTCACATAGACGATCCGATGCACGCAAGGCAATCAAGAGTGGGGCTGCAAAGCCCGAGTGGTTAGATGCAGACGATTGGCGCCGACTGAGGGAGGAGGCTACAGATTCTCCAGGACGTTTGAGTCAGCAGCGCGAGGCAGCGAGGGCATGACTCGAGGCCGGAGTGGTCCATTATCTTGGGAGTGGCAGCCACCACAGGACATATTTGGAGGACTTTGTAAGTTTTTCTTTATTTTTTTGAAATATTCTTTGTACTGACAATCATGTTTCTAACAGTAGCATTTTGTTTTCTTTGCAGCACTCCATTACAAATCACGATCCGAGTGGCCTTGAGACTCGATATACAGAGAGGCACGATCTCAGGGCATTGATCGACTGATTGTATAGACGCGGCGGCCTTGTAAGTCACTCATCTTTCTTGTTTGTAGTTACCATGAGATATTTGAATGCATTATTGTATGGTGGACTGATGTGTTGTTTCTTTTTTTGTAGAGTCCGTTCGATGCTCCTTTGCTGTGGGATGAGCTTTTGGGGGACGAGGATGCTTAGCTCGCCCTTGGATCCCTGGAGCTCACACACCTTTATTTTTGAGTCGCCTGATCTATGTAGACATTTTCTATGTATTAGTGATATCCTGTCATGATTGTACGAATCGCTTTTTACACGATCATGTATTTATTTTATGTATCAATTTTATGATTTCAGTATACATTGTTTTTGTTTGCAAGCGCATTGTACACAGTAGTGCAGAAACTATTTTGTATGGCTCTCATAAAGCTGCCCTGCACAATTTTTTTTTTCCCTGTTACCGTCGCTATTAGCGTCGCAAATTTTACTGCTCGCGTCGCTATTAACGTCGTTATAGGCATCGCAGACTATCTCTATCAGCGTTGGTATTGGCGTCGCTATCATGCAACCGCTATCAGAGTCGGTATTAGCGTCACTATCAGTGTTGCATGATAGCGACGCCAATACCGACATTGATAGCGACGCCAATACCGATGCTGATAGCGATGCCAATACTGACTGTTCTATGGCGTTGCAAATAACAACGCTTTTTGCGATGACGGGGGCAAATTTTGTTGTTTGCATTTTCGTCGCTTTAAACGTTGGTATAAGGCCTATATCTTGTAGTGCCCGTAGAAAGATAGTGCATTATAGCAGTATACTAGGAGGGAATAGATGCCGTATCAATCACTACAAGGGACTGGGGCAATAGCGACGCCGATTAGCGACGGCGTTTATCGGCGTCGCTATTGGCGTCGCTATTGGCGTCGCTATATGCGTCGCTATATGCGTCGCTATACGCGTCGCTATTTGCGTCGCTATTTAGCGACGCAAATAGCGACGCGTATAGCGACGCATATAGCGACGCATATAGCGACGCCGCAGGGAAAAAAAAGCGCGGCCGAAACCAGAGCGCCGTTTTCATTTTGTTTTCTTCGCCTTTTGAGAGCGAGAGCGAGGGAGAGAGCCAAGGCTTTGTGAAAGAAGAGGAGGAAGAGACTTGTTGCCGCCGCCGCCGCCACCGCCACCGTCGTTGTTCGCGAAGGAGAGGAGGAGCCCTCGTTGCAAAGAGAAGCCGCCCACGCTCGCCATATCTCATTGGTGAGTCTCCCTCTCTCTTTCTTTTACTTGTTGAAGGTTTAAATCGTTCTCTTTTGTTTATTTAGGAGAGGAAAAGAAAGAGAAGGAGAGGGAGAGGGAGAGAGAGGGAGAGAAAGAGAGGGAGAGGGAGAGAAAGAGAGTGAGAGTGCATTCTCTCTCTCTCTCTCTCCCTTTTGCTTGTTTAATGTTTAAATTACTTTCTTCTTTGCTTGTTTAGGAGAGGAAACGAGAGAGTAAGAGAGAAAGAGAGGGAGAGGGAGAGGGAAAGGGAAAGAAAGAGAAAGAGAAATAGAGGGAGAGGGAGAGGGAGGGGGAGGAAATAGGAGAGGGAGAGAAAGAAAAAGAGAGGGAGAAGGAGGGAGAGTGCATTCTCTCTCTCCCTCCCTCTCCCTTTTGCTTGTTTAATGTTTGAATCACTTTATTTTTTTCTTGTTTAGGAGAGGAAATGAGAGAGAAAGAGAGTGAGAGGGATAGGAAGGGGAAGGAAATGAGAGAGGGATAGAAAGAGAAAGAGAGGGAGAGTGCATTGTATCTCTCCCTCTCCCTTTTGCTTGGAGGATGTTTAAATCACTTTATTTTTTGCTTGTTTAGGAAATGAGAGAGAAAGAGAGATAGAGAGGGAGAGGGAGAAAAAGAGAGGGAGAGGGAGAGGGAGAGGGAGGGGGAGGGGAAGGAAATGAGAGAGGGAGAGAAAGAGGGAGGGGGAGGGAGAGGGAGCGAGGGAGCGAGGGAGAGGGAGAGGGAGAAAGAGGGAGAAAGAGGGAGGGAGAGGGAGAGGGAGGAGGAGGGAGGAAATGAGAGAGGGAGAGAAAGAGAACGAGAGGGTGAGGGAGAGGGTGAGAGAAAGAGAGGGAGAGGGTGAGGGAGAGGGAGAGGGAGAGGGAAGGGAATGAAATTTAAGATAATATACGTATCGATAATGGTATGCAATGTGCTTTGCATACGGCCACGTACTTCATCAAAATTAACCCAAAATTATTGTTATAGAAGTGGAGATCCCTTAAATTGAGTATAGGATAATTTCTCTCAGGTCTTATGA
This sequence comes from Lygodium microphyllum, assembly GCF_053477565.2. Lineage (NCBI taxonomy): Eukaryota > Viridiplantae > Streptophyta > Polypodiopsida > Schizaeales > Lygodiaceae > Lygodium > Lygodium microphyllum. The sequence continues at coordinate 6,211,210 of NC_141143.1, read as the reverse complement.
CTATGAGTAGAATTGATTGAAATAAATTTTATTACTATAGTTGTAAAATTTCATAGATGGCGCGCATTAATTTTAAAATGGATTACTTATACTCAAAGCCGAGATATAACAAAAAATTATCTACGGGGACAAACAAATCGTTGAGCATGATACAAGGCCGAGATATAACATCGGAAAATCTCTCGACTACTATATACAATGCAAGGTTTATGGTCAACTTGCAAGTTGACGTACATCTCCAAAAAGCTATCCATTTAAGCCTCGTTTGCTGTAATGTAGATAAGATGGCAAACGAAGAAGGTCCTATTGTTCAAGACCGCGAGTCGTATCTTAATCAGCGTGTCCCATGTCCTTGCTCTCAATGCAAGTTGGCAATTAGACGAAAACGTCGATTGTCTATAGAACACGTACGACGATTTGGCGAGTTTCAACCTGAGATTATTGATCAGGCGATTGCAGATTTTCAGCAAACGGTATTTTCAAGTTAGCATTTTTCATGCATTGTACTCTCAAGCTAATTGAAAACCATACACAATAAGATTGGGTCTTGTTGGCAAATTTTGTGTCCAGGGGGGTGATGTCTCGACCCAAGGGGGAGAGCACCCTTTGCGGCCAATTAGAAGAGTTCGTGGACGTGAGATGGATGGATGGCAGGAGCCAATAGACCACTCGCAAGGCCCATCTATATCGTCAATGCCAGAGGAGACAGACAACCTTCCCGACTTGCCTACAATCTTGGAGCCTGAGATGGAGGCAATGATCGATGCATTGATTCCCATGGATGTTGAGACATCTGACCCGCTTAGAGAGGAAGCATCCATACCATTATATGATGGGTGCCGAGTATCTCGGTTGAAGACATTGCTTGCACTCTTAAGTGTGCAAGCGAAATACGGTTGGAGCGATACGAGTGTGACTGAGTTATTCAGGTACCTTGCATACAGACTTCATTGTTTTTTTTTTAAACAGTATTATTGTAAATATGGATGGATTTTTCAAGGTGTTTTATGATGTTTTCAGGTTATTGAAATATCATATATTGCCACCTGCAAACACCATGCCTGAGTCTCGTGATGATGCACGACATGTTTTACGGAAGCTTGGCATGGACTACAATAACATCCATGCATGTATCAACGACTGCATATTGTTTCGAGATGAATACGAGACTATGGAGACATGTCCAAAGTGTGGTGCTCACAGGTATCGACAGGACTTGCAAGGGCAGACCATCCCTCAAAAAGTCCTCAGACACTTTCCGCTCATCCCCCGCATAAACCACATGTTTCGCACGTCTGCCATGGCAAGCTTGACAACGTGGCATGTGCAGAATAGGTCTACGGATGGAGTGCAACGAATATCAGCAGATTCGCGCGCATGGAGCCACATTGACTCTACCTTCCCAGGCTTTGCGCGAGAGCCAAGGAATCTTCGGCTCGGTCTCGCCATGGATGGTGTGAACCCATTCGGTCTGCGCTCGACTTCTTACAGTGTGTGGCCTATAGTGCTTGTCAACTACAACATTCCTCCATGGCTTTCTACGAAGAAAGGACATCTCATCCTTAGCTTGCTCGTCCCGGGCCGCTACAAAGTAAAAAATATGGACGTGTATCTTCGTCCATTAGTCGATGAGCTTAAGATTTTGTGGGAGGAGGGGGTCACGGTGCAAGATATGAGCAGGCGCGATGGTCGGCGGTCAGCCAACATTCGAGCCATTCTCATGTGGACGATGCATGACTTTCCGGGATTGGGAGAGTGCTCAGGTGAGCAGACATTTGTTCACGCCGGTAATATCTATATTTTATTTCATTCAATCAAGTATTCACTAGGTCGTGGATCGCCTTGCAGGTCTCGTTACCTCAGGTTATCATGCATGTCCATTGTGTGGGCCACAGTTAGACGCCCGAAGGTCACGAACCATGAAGAAGATGGTATATCAAGGACACGCCACTTTCTTGCCGGAGGATCATGAACTCAGGGAAGGTTTTCTTGGACGACCTCCAGCACGTATGAACGCTGCAAGCTGGTACGAGCTGAAAATGGTAAACCCGGAATCACATCCAAATGGAATGCGACGGTTCTCAGTTTTCTACGAGTTGCCATATTGGACCCACTTACAGGTCAACCACTTGTTGGATCCCATGCATATTTTCAAAAATGTGGGCAGCTTGCTATGGGACCACATCACAGGAAAGAGAGACACTATAGGGTCACGAATGGATTTAAAGGAGGTAGGTAAGATGGAGGCGCTTTGGCCGCAGTCGAGTGCTGAAGGGGGAGTGCAGCTTCCTCGCGCTCCCTGGGTTTTGTCTACCAAAGAAGAGCGCATTGTGAAGCAAGTAATCAAGTCTATCCGCACTCCGACGGGTATGATGCGTTCTCTCAGGTCCGCATTTTCTAAAGATGACCAAATGTCTGGGCTAAAATCCCATGATTGGCATAAGATATGTCAGGTTTGTGAACAGAATGGATTTTAATAAGCGTGGACATTTTGAAATTTGAAAAGTGACCATTATTCTTAATGCTTTCTCATTTGTGGCAGTTTGTCCTACCGATCGCGATCGCGGGATGCCTAACTCCAGAAATTCGTGGGGCCATTTACAAGCTGTCGACTTTGGTGCAATGGATCTCACAGAAAGAGATTAAGACATCCTCTATTGAATCCGCAAGGCGGGGAGCAGTTGAGACGGTCTGTCTCTTTGAGAAATACCTGCCCACTAGCATGCTCACGATACAAGTTCACCTTCTTGTGCATCTTGTGGACGAAGTGGAGATTGCCGGACCTGTCCATACGCGATGGATGTTCTTCCTGGAGCGCTTCATGAAAACCCTGAAAGGCTTTGTGCGACAACGAGCTCGTCCGGAAGGTAGCATGGCGGAGGGTTGGTTGGTGTCAGAGGCATTAGTGCATATCTCACAATGGCTACCAACGGTGGAACCAGACAATGAAATGCTATGGACGCTCAAGGACGATGACAGGCTGACTGGAGATGTGGTGGTTGGAAATGGGGTAGAAAAAAGAATGGATGCCTCAATGGAAGAGAAAGTGAATCGCTTTTGTATGTTGCACCATGCCTCCATGGAGACGTGGCTCGCCAAGTACCAGATTGCAAGGCAAGATCGAGAGGAAGCACGAGCTGAATTCCGACGCAGTACGCGTCACCGACCGATTCGATATCCCGAAGGCATGGAGGAGATGCCGCGGTTTATGTCAACACGATGGTTGCATGGAGCCTTGATCGCAGCATCCAGCGAAGGGGCAGAGGTCTCAATGGAGGAGTGGGAGTTCTCGAGGGGATGTAGTCCAAAGGTAATGAGGGGTTTAGAATGTGTCGTATCTGAATTTGTTTGCTACATCTAATTTGAGTGTTTCAATGTGCAGTACAAAATATATAGTGCAGCGTGGTCGCGCGGACGGCATTTTCGGGTGGAGCGTATTGACAAAATGCGCTCCACAATGGACTGTGGTGTCATGGCAAGGTTTGAGCAAGAGAGCCGGCGACGAGCAACGGATCCGAACACGGTTGTGGATGAGATGGAGTATTTTGGGAATTTGCAAAGTATTATTACGGTGGATTACCGTAGCTTCTCCATGATAATATTCGATGTGCAGTGGTTCAAAGTGGTACTTGGAGGAGCTGGCGCAACGGTTCGACGAGGTCCATCTGGATTTCTCGAAATAGATTCCGAAAAAAAATGGATGGATTTGCGCGACACCTTTGTGTTGCCGGCACATTGTGAACAGGTAATCTTCTAGTCATTTGCTTGCTAATTGTAATACGACATGCTTTATGTCACAATGGTTTGAAGACGGTTTGTAAGTGTTTGTGAACAGGTAATCTTCTATCCAAATCCCCGACAACCTCGATGGTGGTATGTTATACCTTCAACTCCTAGAGGTGCGAGAGTATACGATCAAAGCGATGTTCCAGGCATAGATGAAGAATATATGCAAATAGAGGGATCGAAATTACAAGGGGTGGAGGCCACCGCAAGCTTGGAGCCCGCATCGGCTAACAATGATGGAAATACAGAAGTCGTAGAATTTTTTGAGAACGAGGCAGACTCGTTCTTTTGTGGTGACATGTCTATCGACCTTCCAGTGTATGCAGAGTTATGTCAGGAGATTAACATGGGACCATAGAATACTTCATTCTTGGAGAATTGTATTACTCAATTCGTTGTTTAGATCTTCCATAAAGGTAGATAAGATATGCATTTTAAGAAGGATTTTTCAAAAATGATTTATATTAATGCGCTTTGTATAGTTTCAATTGATTATTCTAACATTATTTTTTATCTCTGCAGGTATCTTTATTTTCAGGATGAGTCGAGGGATGAGCGATGAGGAGTTTCAGGAGATGATGGCACGTATGTCTCCAGATCAGCTCGCGAGATTCAGAGAGATAGCAGATCAGGAGCTGTCTCGTTCTTCGTCAGGGCGCTCTGCTAGATCAGCTTCAGTGCGATCAGATGCTTCAGCTTCGAGCAGACGATCTCGACGCTCGCGACTTGGGCCAGAGGGAGGGACTGCGACTGCAGGAGGATCAGGGGGGTGCTGCTGTGGAGACACGGACGCGGTGTCTCCGTCTCGTCGTTCAGCTAGAGCTCGGTCACCTCCAGGATTTGTCACACCTGTGGGGACGTCCACTCCAGTTACTCCGGCTTTTGCGCAGCCGTCGGCAGATGTCACGCCTTTTGGTGGCACTCCTTTTGGGGGCACCCCCTCTGGTGGCACTCCTTTTGGTGGCACCCCCTCTGGTGGCACCCCTTTCAGTGGCACTCCGGGAGAGGGTACCCCCGTCGGTACACCGGATGTTCAGGGGTCTCCTGGATATGCCCAGGAGCGTGGACGGAGATGGGAGAGGGCCCATACGAGGCACACTCCTAGGGATTATGGATACCTAGTGGATGGCAGGTCAGGAGCTATCATCATGAATGATGAGGGGAGGAGGGTGATAGCTCGCATGAGGGAGTTGTGCCAACAAGTTTTTCGGCACAACGTCCTGGATCATTGGAGGAACATACCGGAGGGGAGCAAGGAGTACATAGTAGCATCCTTGCATGAGGAGTTCCCGGTGCCAGCCGCAGTGGATAGATTCTCTACGGGCTGGATGATGGATTGCATGCGTGCATACATGTCACATAGACAATCCGACGCACGCAAGGCAATCAAGAGTGGGGCTCCAAAGCCCGAGTGGTTAGATGCAGAGGACTGGCGCCGACTGAGGGAGGAGGCTACAAATTCGCCAGGACGTTGGAGTCAGCAGCGGGAGGCGGCGAGGGCACGAATCGAGGCCGGATCGGTACATCATCTTGGGAGTGGCGGCCACAGGACATATTTGGAGGACTTTGTAAGTTTCTCTTTTGTTTTGCTTATTTGTTTTTTTGAGATATTATTTGTACTGACAATCATATTTCTAACAGTTAGCATTTTGTTTTCTTTGCAGCACTCCATTACAAATCGTGATCCGCAAGGCCTTGAGACTCAATATGCAGAGAGGCACGGTCTCAGATCATTGATCGACCGATTGTACAGACGCGGCGGCCCAGTAAGTCTCTCATCTTTCATGTCCGTAGTTACCATGAGATATTTGAATGCATTATTGTATGGTGGATTGATATGTTGTTTCTTTTTCTGCAGAATCCGTTTGATGCTCCTTTGCAGAGGGACGAGCTTTCGGGGGACGACGATTTGTAGCTCGCCCTCGGATCCTTAGCGCTCACATACCTTTAGTTTTTAGTCGCCCGATCTATGTAGACATTTTCTATGTATTAGTGATATTGTTTTATGATTGTACCAATCGCATTTTATGCGATATCATGTATTTATTTCATCTATCAGTTTTATGATTTCAGTATAGATTCTTTTTGTTTGCAAACGCTTTGTATGCAGCAGTGCAGAAACTATTTTGTATGGCTCTCATACAGCACACAGTGCTATATGTGGCAGGGCAGCTTGCTGCCCTGCCACAAAATTTTTTTTTCCTCTGTTACCGTCGCTATTTGCGTCGCAAATTTACTGCAGGCGTCGCTATTGTCGTCGCTATCAGCGTCGCAAATTCTCTGCAACCGTCGCTATATGCGTCGCTATTTGCGTCTCTATATGCGTCGCAAATTTGCGTCGCTATATGCGTCGCTATTTCGTCGCTATTTGCGTCGCTATATGCGTCGCAAATGCGACGCATATAGCGACGCAAATAGCGACGCATATAGCGACGCAAATTTGCGACGCATATAGAGACGCAAATAGCGACGCATATAGCGACGCAAATAGCGACGATACCATGGCGTCGTCAATAACGACGCTTTTTCCGACGACGGGGGCAAATTTTGTTGTTTGTATTTTCGTCGCTTTAAACGTCGCTATAAGGTCTATATCTTGTAGTGAATCTTAAACAATGTTTCCATGTCACTTCCTTCAGCCACGACCTCTTTTGGCTCTCCGAAATCCACAAGACACTCGACAATGCTTCGATGGCTTGATCTTAATCTCGTAATCAAACTCCTGCAAAGTGATTAACCACTTTGCTAAATGATCAGGTGGCTGTAACTTATTCAACAACAATTGAAGCCCTTTCGCAAGGCACAACTTCTCCATATAGGTGTAGTTAATTTATGATATGCCCAACTTTCGACTAGTAAAAGCTATCGGATGGTACCACTTTTCCTCCAAAATTTGGGCCAAACAACAGCTGATACCATACATAGTTATTGCTGAAAATATATAGAACATTTCACCCATTTTTGGTGCTTTTAAAACAACTCATAAATATCCTCTGTAGTAGTGGACCTTTCCTTAGATTCATCGCTTGATGATATCTCACTATTAGATGGATCATCTATTGTTTCTAGTTTAGTGGAGGATAAAGGAGCTCTCTCACTCTGAGCAGACTCAGGGTAAGCATCCACTATTACATGATGGGCACCTTGACCTAAAATCACTCGACTAGCGGGTATATCAACTTGAAAGTCTGTTCGTAAAATCCAGGGCCTTCCTAGCAAAACTCGATAGCTAGGACGTCCTGCAAACCTTAACACCCTAAAGTCCAGATAGCATTCCACGCTTGCCACGGTAACGTGGACTTTAGTGATGCAACCTTCCAGTTGTCTTAGACTATCATCCGCCATCCTAAGAAGTGTGGAGCCGCCTTTTTGAATTTTGACACCTAGTCACTCCATCAAGTCTGAAATTATGATATTGACGGAGGATCTAGTGTCCACGATAGCGAGCTCCACTAATATTCCATCCACATACGCTAGAACCCTAGGGCAATGCTTTTCAGCATGATCGAATCAATCTTCTCCCACTGTAGCTATGCCCAAAGGTTCTACTATATACCCGATACGCAGGATTTTCTTGAATTCCTTGCATACTCCTGGAGAAAGTTTAATCAATTGCAGGAGATTCACATCTTGTTTGACTTCGCAAAGAGAACTTGCTAGGTTAAAGTCATGGTAATTAGCCAAAGTTCTCTTCTCGCGCTAGACCATTCTTTCCTTTAGTTGTTGGACCGCCGGCTTTAGTGCTTCTTTTTTGACTTTTGTCTTCTTTCTTGGCCCCTCTCTATCCTTCTCGGGATCTACTTTACCATCAACAAGCCTTAGAGGTCCACCTTCCATATTCGAATTCAGGACTCGCTTTTCCCTAGCATCCTGCTTAGGGTTTCCCTCGACATGTTTTATAGTTTCTTTATCACCCTCTTTAATCTTTTGCCCTCTTGTTATGGCTCGTAGATTAGAAGTTTCTGCATCATTGACACGTACAGCCTCAATAAGGCTAACTCCACTACCATGAGGCAACTCCTCTACAACATCCTTTCCTCGTTGATGTATTTGCCTTGGTCCCTCATCTTGTTGGAGATTATTCCCTTGTGCGTGATGGTTAACTGGACCAGGTTGTTTACTTCCTTGTTGGAGAGAATTGATCTTAGTCCAACAGGTAGCAGCTAAGTGGCCAGACTTTTTGCAAATATCACATTTGACATTCGGACAATTCCTAGGCAAATGTTGGCCACCACACCACTTACAGTTGAATCTTGAGGGGCCACCCTCTTTAGGGCGTCGACTCCCTATCAAATTCTGTTCCTTCTTAAGAAAATTGACATCCACAGCTATTTGTCAATATTGTTTAGAGATCATATCGGTATAGTGCTTCATCATGTTCTTAACTTCACCAAGGACATTAGAGGCACTTGACTCGTTGCCATGATCGTCAGTTTGTCATCCCATGGGCCTAACCACTTGATTAGGGATTGGTCGTTGACCTACTAGGACAACATTAGGATTAATTGTTTTTTATTGAGGCCGCCTGACTAGCCATGGGCATAGACATGCTAGGAGGAGCTGGTAACATAGGTAAATTTGGCATGATCCCTCCTCTCCCATTTGCGTTTGACATGGGATTCCCTTAACTTCCATTGGTCAAGGCCAAGTTATTACCATTCCAATTTATCCTTGCTACATAAGCCGCTTGTAAGTGCAACTCTACTCCTTCTGCTTGGGTAATAGCAGTTTCAATGTCGGCCAAAGCAACACTACTCAGCTGCACCTGGATATTAAAATCCAATCCATGCAGGAAATATTGTAACTGGGCAGCCCATTGGAATGGGGATATAAGTATTTAGTTTATGAAGAACTTGCTTTAATTTCTTGGCATAAGCATGGACATTCTCATTTGGCTCTTGGCGTGTTACTTCTTAGGGGCAAGCTCTCTACAAAAAGCCGTAAAGAATTGGGCACTGCTAGTTATGTTTTCGGCTTCGAGACCGTGGTACCATACTGTTGCTCTTCCTTTTAATGTCATGTTAAAGAATATCATTAGGTGTCCTTCGACTTGGATTCGATAATTGAACATGAGTGTTTGAAACTCCTTAATGTGGAGTTCTCTATCTTCTTATGCTAACCCATGGAAAATGGGCAATGATGCTCCTAATGCCGGCAAATCCGGTGTCCCTGCTGGAATTGTGATAGGTTGTGCCATGGCTACAACCAGATTGACAACAGGAGTTTGTGTAGGTAAAACTACACCCCCACTTGTTGTGGGTTGATTAACTGGAAGTAACGAAGTACTAGGACTTCCAGTTGCACTTGAAGAGCTACTGGTAACACTTAGGTTACTAGAATCACTGCCACTTATGTGCAACGGGATGCTCCTTTGAGGGGAATAACAACTTACGATCTCCAACTACCGTCTAGCCCTCTTAGCACGTTCTGCTTTTTTTATTTCGGCTTGACAGTCCTTGTCAGAGGACATAAACCAACTATTTGGTCCCTAGAAACCCTAGATTTGAGAACCGCCACTTGTTGGCGACTCTCGGTAGACGCACCACTAATGGGACCTAAAATGGGCCAGCACTAGCTAAGGCACTAGCCGAACCTCATGCCCTCAACAGAAAACCCCACCTCACGGCCTCGCGGACCAAGAGTGTCTATCGAGGGATATACTATCCTAAACACTAATCACTGCACGTTTATAGTCTGTAGTCCAACAGATATTCCCTTTCCCCGTCTCCTCAGAGGGAGATTATACATATATCGGCCATAAATGCCACGTGTTACACACACAAGGGCACCCCATCGGCGCGGCGGCTGATTGCCATGGCTCTACCACAACTCTCCTACATCTTGGGGATTGGCCCCTCGATGCGCTGCTTCTACACATAGACACATTTGAAACAAACTCCCCTCTTGGTGCCAATATATTTAATGTTCCAGGAATGCACTTATCCTCACTTATCCATCCCCTTTTTACCCACCGTCTAGACCTACAGTCGGGTTGCTCACTCTCTCTATGTGGGTCAAGTCCTAGAGAAACCAAGTGCTATGCATCCAGGAGCTTGTAATTGATACCATTTAACGATGCTTAATGCAAATGTGTATATGATTAAGTGCTCAAACAATTGAAAAACAACCTCGTGCATTGTTCAAATCCATTCTTTTCATGCTTGCATACACTAACGCACATAAATGCGGATAACTTGAGGCAAACCCTCATGCTTTATCCTCATTATATGCTCACAGACACATCCAAAATTTTCCATAATTTTTCCCATTAGTTTCCTATTTTCCCCCTTTTAAAGAGCATTTTTCCTCATTTTTCCTTTATTTTTTTATTATTTTTTATAATTAAAAATGGAAGAAAATTAGCATTATTTCAAAGTTGTGGCTCTTGAGTCCTTAAATAGCAACGATGTATATTTTATTGGTGTTTTGTTTCATGCTTTTCTAATTTTAAGCCCAAAAACCCCATTTTTACTCTAAAAACCATGCTTTTCGGATTTTTTCCATTTATTTTCCACACTTTAAGTGTATATTTTCTGATTTTTAAAATTTTAGAGACTAAAACCAATAGCAAACAACATGTCCATGAATTTTTAGCCCATATGAACATTGCTAACCTCATCAAATGCGAAAAAAGAGCCATTTTCTTTGTAAAAATGTCATTACCGTGTATTTTTCATTATTTCGGGTTTTGAAACTTGTTGCAAGTCTGCAAATCAGGGCCCATTTGATGCTTAGCCCACCTCCACACTCCCATCTTCAGACCACCTTCGATTTGGAAACAATCCGGTACCACGTCGGACGAGCATTCATCAACCAGGCTTCATTCTTCTTCACACACAAGAAGTGCCCTTGCAGGAGAGGGAGGGAGGAGAGAGAAAGACTGGAATCTAATCTCTTGAACCGGGCAGCCATTTGAGGAGCGAACTAGAGTGATGGAAAGTGAAGATAAGAAGAATATTATGCATAAGATTAGTTGGGGGGTTTGCTTTCAGGCCCTCCAACCCCCCATCTCTCAAATCATGGATATGGCGCTCTCTCTTGATGCAGGCGGTGAAAAAAAACGCCCCCTCTCCCTTTCACACGAAAATTTTTTGGGGGGCCCCTAAACGGAGTCCCCAAAGGTCATAACCTTTGGCATCTACTAAGTCCCATTCACAGTTCCTTTGGACCTTGGCCTCCCGGGCACTCCCTCTTCCGCGTTCGTCCGAATTACGATTCAAAAATTTTTGGGTTGTCTTGAAGTCCCAAACTGATGGGCATCTCCTAGAGTTTCATTTGACACACCAGAAAATTATGAAAATTCATAAACTGTCGTCAAGTGGGTCTTTTAAGCCTTTTCTGGGCATTGTCGCTTAAAATCATACTGATTGCCACCGGCGCCTTCAACAAAGTCTATTTTTCCCCTGAAATTCATAATTTTTGGCTATTTTGAAGCACTTCTCGATATCAAAAATCATTTGTCACTTGCTTTGCCCTAAGCTAATCCACACGATGTTTCAGAATGCAAACTCGTCTTTCACGGCTTGGCATAGAGTGAGTCGCGTAGTTACTTGATTCTATCTATTGTAGTAACAAAATCAAAATTTCCTCACTTTTCCAAGATTTCAACACCGCTGGACTTGATGGAACACCTATTGTTTCAAGCTCCAACTCACCAATTTACATTTTCCTTATAGTCTATTTGCAAAGGTTATCAATTTTCCATGACTCAAGGGATGCACCTTAAGTAAGCTCCAACTCCATGGCCTTGATTGTTGCAATACTTCACAAAGAAAAAGAAGCAAAAGAAGAAGAAGAAGAAGTAAGAGCTTCACCTACATTGCTCTCTCTCTCTCTCTCTCTCTCTCTCTCTCTCTCTCTCTCTCTCTCTCTCTCTCAAGATGGAAGTAAGAAGTAAGAAGAGAGCTCCACAAGATTTCACACTATAAGAATCAACTTATCCTTTCATTTCTTATCTTTTATACATGGCCTTGATTTTTGAACACCCTCCCATCTCTTTGGCCTAGACCGATGGTCTTGTCTTACTTTGTATACACTCTTTGGTTTTACAAATCTTTACCAACTTTATCAAGCCAAAATTTTACAGCCATGGTTTAGTCAAATCATATTACAATTTCATGGAAGTGAGCCCAACTCACTTTTCAAATAACTTTATGCCAAAAATTAGAAATGCTTGAGAGACGCTCTTATTTTTCCTTATCCTTTTTCCTTCAATTTTGCATCTCTTATTGTGCATCTTCCTTTTGTTTTTACCTTACTAGAAAGGATTAACACTAGGAAATAAGGGTAACCAAATTCTTTGGCATGAATATATGTTGAATATATGGTTTAAGAGGAACATAATGAAGCACTTTGGTTGACACTATCTCACCTTGCAAGTCAGTGTGATATCAAAAGTCAGAATGATATTATTCTACACTACATTTTGGGCATACACTAACTCTGTATATTTGTTTTCTAAGAAAATGTACTCATTAGGATATATATGGATATTGTAGTCAACATTTGATAAGAGTCGAACAACTAGAAGTGCCACTAGCTTATGTTGCAACCTAAGTACCATGGGGCATGTCTAAATAATCATAAATCTCTATCAAATTGGGACTAGAAACTAATCTTAACATAGAAAATGTGAAATGGTTTAAAGAAGCAAAGAATCTTATATATTTGCACAAGTTCTCTTATCTTGATTCTATAAAAATTCTACTTTGGACGAAAGTAAGAAAGAAAGGCCAGGGGGCTAGAGAAGGGTTATACTTCTTCCAAAATAAAGCTTATTTCACTTGACTATTTCATTTCATAATTGATTCAAAGTTCATTTTTTTCTTAGATTGAGAAAAAACTGATGGTACTTTCTTTTTACTTCATCACAAGTATGAGGTATTATAATTTTTGTTTTAAAAATGATTTTCATAATCTAAGAAATAAAAATAATTAAGAACTTCATGGCATTGAGTGGAGCGTACATCATTTTCTTTTTTGGTCCTATAATCCATGAACGCCTCTTCCATGTAGCATTCCTTAGATATATTTATAATCCTTTGTATAAAATCACACTTTGCGATATTTAGAGATATATTTTCATGTTTATTTTGGACTCTCCTCTCCATGGTTCCATGTAATTTTATGAGTTGTCATCACCAGACTTGTACTTATTTTATAAGTTATCAATCTTGTGGACTTTTTTCTAGATTAGGATTGCTCCAATAGCCACATTAGAGGCATCAACAAAAACATGAAAAGAGAGCTCCCATGCATGAGATTATAGAATAGGGACCGCAACTAGTACTTTTTTTTTAGTATACCAAAAGATGTTGTGATAAAGGGCAGTGCCTGTGTCTGCCTGTAAGGGCGAAGCTATACATAGTACATATACCTATCTAAAACATTATTGAGGTACTTTTTAGTACCACAAAATTTTGTGTCTTTATCTCTTCTCTCTCTCAACCTGCATCTCTACATAGAAGCTCCATTTTAGCTAACTCAACAAAGTGGTATTAGAGCTTGATTCAGGCAATCAGGAGCTTGTAATTTGCTTCAGGTGTAGGAGCTGGAAGTTTAAGAAGAGTTCACTGTGAAGAGTCTACAGGCAGGGGCAGCAAGGTTTGAAGCTTCTTCTTGAAGCTTGAAGCTTCCCTCTTCATTTGAGCTTGTTGGCAACTATCATTGGCCACTTGGGGACCCTCCCCATCATCTCCAACACTTGGACCAGCATTCCAATCTCTTCAGGGCTGGGCGCCATCGGCATGGGTATGTAGATCTAGTTTTCAGCATGCTCAGGACCAATAATAACTACTCCTTGTCATTTGACATCATGGTTGTACTCTAGAATTTGCATCTAATGCTTAGCATTGAGCATTGAGTGTATTATTACACTTGGGGCTAATATACATTCAGCTTTAGGTCTAAAATACACAGTATTCAGATTTGTAATAAACAATGTCTCTTGAGATTGATGCTCATGTGATAGCTATTTGGATGTATCTTGATGCTGGATGCTTTGGGAACCATGTGGCATTGTTCTGAGGCCATTTTGAGCTAATATTGGCAAGGATTTGACTCATTTTCAGACATATTTGTGGTTGGAAACATGGCAATAACTATTTCTTGAGTGAATAATGCTTATGATTCACTTATGTGATGACTATATGATGCCCATTTGGTGCTACATGACTTGGAGATGTTATGTCCATGATTAGAGATCATTTTGAGGTGATTAGAGTCATCATTTTGCTTAGTTTTTGCAAAGATTTGATTGTTGTTGGAATAATATCACTAAATGACATTTTGACTGAGTATGCATTATATATTACTTCTAAACTTGGTCTCAGGCATTCTTAACCATGTAGTCATGCTTATGGTTGATATTACATGCTTGGATTTGATTCTGGAATGCATTTGAGCAATGATTAAGGCTCATTTTTGGATCAACTTTACCTACAGGTCTACTATTGTACATTCAGGACAATTTCCTACATATTCAGGATAACATACCTCACTATCAGGAAATTTGATATTTTCCTTTACAAAAACATTATGGTGATGTTTTGAGCAGATTTGCATGATCTTTGGAGCTCAATCTCAGTCAGTCTGAAAGGTTATTTTAGTTTTGAATTTTCAGGATAGATTTTTCCTGAATGTCAAGACTGCTCTCCAAAATTATAGGACAACCACTTGTATTGTCACGAATTTCAAGATTGCACTCTATTTTTGTTAGGACATTGGTATGTTTATAGTCATTGAATACTTTTGAGGCATTTTGGGTAATGAATTGATGTATGTTCTTGCTACTACATACTTGGAGATATTCCTAACATACAATTGAGTGGATTTTTGGAGCTACCATTGCTTGGCATTAGCTGTCACTTAGTGTCATATAACTATTTGGCTATGAATCATGGCTAACAATAGTGACAATCATCTTATGCATATCAAGAAGCTTGAAAGAGCACACAACTTTGCAGTTTGGCAAAATCAGTGCTATAATATCTTGTTGCAAAAGAAGCAAGCAAAGCATATTAAATTAAAGGGAAGAAAACCAGATGATGTAAAGTAGAACGATTGGGATGAGCTGAATGAGCTTCCACGGCTCGACCATTGAGCTATCAATTTATGATGCCTTATTGTTTACCGTTGAAGGGTTGGATTCAGCTTATGACATTTGGAAGTGATTGGAAGAATTATATTCCCATAAGAGTGTTGCATAAGAATTATATGCCCATAAGAGTGTTGCAAGAAAAGTCTACTAGCTGAAGAAACTCATGGTTTTGCATATGAAAGAGGGTACTACAATGTCTACTCACCTTAGTGAGTTTAACTCCATTTTCAGCTGAGAGCGGAATTTAGGAGACGGCAAGTGCTTAAAAATAGCTAAAAATTATGAAGATCAAGGGAAAAATATTCACTGTCAAAGGCGGCGGCTCGATCTAGGACGATTTTAAGCGCCAAAGTGCTTTAAAGGTGCCCGAGCGACACTTGGTGATTTTTCATAATTTTTCAGACAGTCGTGCGGGTTGACACAAGCTATTGGCCAATGCGGGATGCTAAGTCGGACGCCCAGGATTTTTCAGAGCTCGATTCGGAGTCCGGACGGGGGAAAGGCCATAAACCGGTCAAGATTTGAAAAGGTGGACATGAGTTTGGCCAAGTGGGCATGACCCTTGGGAGCCCAACTTAAAATGTCACATGAAAAGTTTGGGAGAGGATGGATGAAGAAAATCGTGGAGAGAGGGCGCCATCAACAGGCGCCGAAAAATGCGCCATGTTGATGGAGATGCTCCTCCCTGCCTGCAAACAACCCCCCTATCTGACATTGGCCCTTGCCTACACTCCGTATGCTGATCATATCGCCGCCCTTCGCCCGTGGAATGGTGGCCTGGTTTGGAATTTCTGAATCTAGTCTTTCTCTCTCCTCCCTCTCTCTCTTCTAAAGGCAAGTTCATGTGGGAAGAAGGAGCAATGAAGAAAGAATGATGGAGGCTTGTCCGGCATGGACCGGATTGCTACACGGGCTGAGAATGGTGATTTGTGATGTTGCTGGACATGAAGGGTTGCTGTTTTCCAAATCTACAGCCATGGACACAAAACCCGAAACATGCGTTTAAGCGGTAAACTAAAAAATTACAAAGAAAATTTAGTGTTTTATGCTTTTGATTGATGGAATGCCGTTCATATGGACTAAGATTTGATTATGTTGCTGATTCTTCTGAGTTCTTACTGTTTATAACCAGAAATTATGAAAAACATGCATTTCATGGCTCGAAATAATGTCAAGAAACCCGAAAACCATGAAAAATGGGGAAAAACAAGGGTTTTGGGCGTATAAATGGGGAAAACCGTCGATACACATCAACTAATCTTTCAATTTTGTTGCAAATGAACTAAGGGCCACAGCCCACAAACTGGTTTTCATTTTCAGCAATTTAAAAAAAATACAAGAAAATGAAGAAAATGGGGAAAAATGATAAAAACACCATGAAAAATAGGGGAAAAATACATTTGGGGCTACGAAAAATATAGAAAAATAGGATTTATGTTTGTTGATGTATAGCAAGGCTGGGGCATGAAGTTATGCTTCAGTTCAGCCTTGTTTATATGTTTTAGTGCGTGTTTCCTTCCTTTCTCCATATAAAATGACAAGGAAACCCTGAAAGAAATGAATATAATGATGCACTATCAACGGGGAAGGGTAGAGTTGTGGAAAAAATGGTTAAATGCCGCTGAGCATGAGGAATAATTTGCTGATTTTATATGCATTGCATCTAGGACGGAATAATAATGATAAAAATTAAAACCTAGTAGCACGAAGATCACTTCGGTGCTAGGTGTTGCAACGAAGCACAAAGCGGTTAGAAAGAAAAGCATGAAAGAGATGTTTTGCACTTGCACGCTGGTGGTTTTTAAAATGTTTGAGCACTAGGCATCCACCTCTTTGCATGATCATTTAGAGGAAATTAAAAGTATCAGAGTCAGCTCCTGGATATGCATAGCAATTGTTTTCAGTAGGCCTGTGACCCACCGTTGAGAGCGTGAGGTTCCTATGCTGTAGGATAGACGAGGGTTATAGGGGACAGCAAGTGAGGGAAATGGTACATTCCTGGATACGTTTATTTGGTACCTTGAGCGACGTTTGTGCGAAATGTTTAAATGTTGAGCGACGCATCGAGGGGCCAATCCCCAAGGTGTAGGAGAGTTGCAGAGGGTTGACGGCATTCAGCCGTAGGAGGAACCCCATATGTGTATGTGATTCGAGCCTTTTGGCTATGTGAAAGGGACTCCCTCTGAGGAGCAATATTGGGTTAGGATCAGTTGGACTACAACGTATTACAAACGCAATGTTTAGGAAGGCAGAGATTTTGATAGACGCTCCTGGCCGCGAGGCCGAGGGGTTGTCTTGTGCATAGTGACGAGGTCCGGCTAGTGCATGAGCCAGTGCCGGCCCGTTTTTAGGTCCATCAGTGGTGCGTCTGCCGGGAGCTGCTTAAAAGTGGCGGTTCTCGAATCCTGGTTGTTTAAGGACCAACTAGCAGTTTATGCCAGAGGATACTGAGCTTGATCCGTTGTTGATTGATAAGCATCGTCTAGCAGAAATCCAAAAGCAAGAAAGAGACGAAAGAGCTAGGCGACGTGCTGAAATCTTTAGGAGATATTCCCCTAAGCGTAGCGGTGCTGAACCCTTACGAGGGAGTGGATCTAGTGGTCTTAGGACCACAAGAAGTAAGTTAGGAGAAGGTGGAAGCTCTAGTGCTCCCCTTCCTTCCATAAGCCAGTCCACGTCAATTGCGGGAGGTGTAACCCCACCGTTCTCTATTCCTAGTGCAAATCCAATCCACGTCATGGCGCAGCCTATTGCAATTCCAGCAGGAACGACGGATTTGCCGGCTCTAGGTTACCCGCTACCCATTTTTAATGGGCTAGTTGAGGAAGATGCGGAACTCCACATTAGGGAGTTTCAAAAGTTGATGTTTAACTGTCGCATTCAAGAAGAAGGACATTTAATGATGTTCTTCAACATGACTCTCAAAGGAAGAGCTGCTATATGGTATCATGGTTTAGAAGCCGGAACCATATTGAACATTGATGCATTTTATGGAGCTTTTCGAAGGGAGTTTGCCCTTGAAAGGGGTGGGCAATATTGGTTGCGTGTACTCAACGTGACCCGCCAAGATCCACACGAGGATATTCGTGCTTATGCGAAGAAGATAAAAGAGGTCTTCCGTAAGTTGGACACCTCTATTCCTATCCCCGCAGCTGCCCAATTGCAATATTTCCTACATGGTTTGGACTTTAACATCCAATTGCAGTTGAGTAGTGTCCCCTTGGGGGATATAGATACTGCCATTACACGAGCACAAGAGGTGGAATCCCAACTACAAGCAGCCTATGCTTCTAGAGGCAATTCGAACATGGGTTTAGTATTGGGAAACAATATGGCAATAGCCAATGGCAGTAGTGGCCAAGGGATAGCGATGGCTAATCCTAATGGGAGAGGGAACATGATGCAGAATGTCCCTTTATTACCAGCTCCCCCTAGCATGTCGATGCCTACGGGCAGCCAAATGGCTCCAAGTGGTGGAGGCCAGGCGGTCAATTCCAATACCATGCCTGTGACTCAACAGCCTGTGCCTAATCGAATTGTTAGGCCGATTGAAAGACACGGTAATGACCAAGGTTATGAGTCGAGTTCTTCCAATGTTCTTGGCGAGGTTAAGGACATGATGAAGCATTATACCGACATGATTACGGAGCAGTATCGACAAATAGCCGTTGATGTCAACTTCCTTAAAAAACAACAAAATTTGATAGGAAGTAGATACCCGGAGGAGGGTGCACCTTCGAGGTTTAGTTGCAAATGGTGTGGTGGGCAGCACTATCCAAGAAATTGCCCAAATGTTAAGTGCGACATTTGTGGAAAATCTGGCCATTTAGCAGCTACTTGCTGGAGTAAGATTAGTTCCCTCCAGCGAGGAAGTCGGCAACCAGGGCCTGTCAATCATCGTGGCCAAGGAAATGATTCCCAGCCAGAAAATGGGCCTAAACAAATACTTCAACGACCAAAGACTACAGTGGAAGAGCTACCAAGTGGTAGTGGGGTTAGTTTGATTGAGGCTGTACGCATTAATGATGCTGAAACCTCTAATATACGAGCTGTCCTTACAAGAGGTAAAAAGGGTAGAGAAGTCGACATGGATAAGCCTGTCGACGGAAACCCTAAACAAGGCGACAAAGGAACGCAAGTTTTGGATCCTGCCCTAGAAGGGGGACCTTTGAAGCCCGTAGAGAGTAAAGCCGATAAGGAACCACCAAAGAAGAAGGTGAAAGTTAAGAAAGAGGCAATAAAGCCAGTGCAGCGACCTAAAGAGCGGATGGTTTGGCGTGAAAAGCGAGCTCTATCGAACTATCATGAATTCGATTTGGCGAGCTCTCTTTGCGAAGTCAAGCCGGATGTGAACCTTTTGCAGCTTATTAAGCTTTCCCCAGGAGTACGTAAGGAATTTAGAAAGATCCTACGTACCGGGTATATCGTAGAACCTTTGGGTATTGCGCGAGTTGGTGATGACTGGTTCGAGCATGCTGAGAAGCATTGCCCAAGGGTTGCAGCCTATGTCGATGGGATATTAGTAGATTATGCTATTGTCGACACGGGATCATCTGTTAACATTATGAGTTCTGAACTGATGGAAAGGTTAGGTCTTGCGATTCAGAAAGATACTTCCACAATTCTCAGAATGGCAGATGATAGTTTGAGACAGCCGGAAGGCTGCATTACTAAGGTCCATGTCACTGTTGCAAATGTAGAATGCATGTTGGACTTTAGGGTGATTCGTTTTGCAGGGCGGCCAAGTTACCAAGTATTACTTGGACGACCTTGGATCTTGCAAGCGGATTGCCAAGTGGATATACCCGCCGGTCGATTGTTATTCGGCAGAGGTGCTCAGCGTGTGGTGGTTGATGCTTATCCTGAGTCCCCGCAGAGTGAGAGGGCTCCTCTATCTTCTACAGAATTGGAGACATTAGAAGATTCATCTGTTAGTGAGGCATCATCGAGTGATGAGTCCAAAGAGGGATCCACCACGGAGGACATCTATCAGATCACTTTGAATGAGCCGATAGAGGCCCAAGATCGTATAAGAGATGCAGATGTTATCGAGCTAGACCTTGGTACGCTTGATGATTCGCGGCCAATCAAATTAGGCTCTATGCTTAGCTCAGCAGAAAGGGAGGACTATGTGGCCTTGATCCAGGAATTCCGTGATATCTTTGCCTGGAGTTATGATGAGTTGAGAGGCATCCCTCCCAGTCTTGCTGTTCATACAATTCCGTTGAAAGAGGGCAGTCGTCCTGTACAGCAGAAAGTAAGGCGTATGCCTTTCGAACTGAGGGACGGGTTGTTTGAAGAGTTACAGAAGCTTCGAAAAGCGGGTTTGATTTTCCCTGTACAACACACGGAATGGTGTTCGCCAGTTGTGATTAGAAAGAAGAAGAATAATCAGATCCGTTTATGTGTAGACTTTAGGGAGCTGAATAAGCAGACAGTTAAGGACTACTACCCGTTGCCATTTATTGACCAGATTTTGGATCAATTAGCGGGTAGGGAGATATATTCGTTTATGGATTGCTTTGCAGGATACAACCAAATGGCAATTGCAGAAGAGGACAAGTTGAAAATAACTTTATCACTGTATTTGGCACTTTTGCTTACCACGTGATGGCTTTTGGTTTATGCAATGCGCCTGGTTCGTGGCAACGAACAGCTGATAAGACATTCGGTGACATATCCCCTGAAGAGTTGAGGGTGTTTATTGATGACTTAGGGGCCGCCACCGTGAGAGAAAGGCAGTTGATCATTCTGAGAAAATGCTTTGAGCGCTGTAGACAATTTTGCATCGCCCTAAACCCACGGAAGTGTGCTTTTGGAGTACCTTATGGGCTATTGCTGGGTCATGTGGTCAGTTCGGTAGGAATTGCGACAGACCCCGAGAAGGTCAAAGTTATAGTTGCCATGGGTCCACCACGCACTCCGAAAGAAGTTCATAGCTTTCTGTCTTCGGTTGGTTACTACCGTAGATTCATTAACGCCTTAGCAGAAAGAACGTTGCCGCTTACAAATTTATTGTCCTTTAGCTGTTCGTTTGTATGGGGTGACCCTTGTAAGGTAGCATTCGAGGATGTGAAACAAGAGCTAGCAAGAGCGCCCGTTTTAAAAGCACCTAAAAGAGGTGAGGTGTTCTATATATTCTCAGCAGCCACCATGTATAGTATCAGCTGCTGTTTAGCCCAAATTTGGGAAGAGAAGTGGTACCACCCGATTGCTTTTGCTAGTCGGAAGCTGGGGGTATCCGAAATCAATTACACCTACATGGAGAAGCTGTGTCTAGCGATGGTCTTTGGGACCAAGAAGTTCAGGCATTACATTCTCTATGAAAAAGTCGTGCTTTATACGAAGGCGGAGGGACTTCGACTATTGATGAATAAGTTACAGCCGCCTGATCGTTTAGCGAAGTGGTTGATCACTTTGCAGGAATTTGATTATGAAATCAAGAGTAAGCCACCAAGGTTGCAAGGCATCGTGGAATGTCTAGTGGACTTTGGGGAGCTGAAAGAATCTGTGGCTGAAGGTAGTGACATGGAGATGATATTTAAAATAGATACGGCATCTATTCCCTCCTGGTATGCTGCAATAACGCATTATTTATCAACGGGAGAGGTGGGATCCGAACTATCTAAGGCTGAGAAAAGGAAAATTAAGCAGCAAGCGTTAAAGTTTGCCTTGATCGCAGGTACATTATATCGGCAAGGGGTTGATGATATCTATCGCCGATGTGTGACACCTGACGAGGTGCCATTCATTTTGGAAGAGTGCCATGATTCTGCTTGCGGTGGCCATTTTGCTGGACGGCTTACAGCACAAAAGGCTTTAAGAGCAGGTTATTGGTGGCCTGCCATCTTCCAGGATGCGTTTGCGTATGTTAAGCGATGCGATATTTGCCAACGACATGATAGTCGAGAGAATAGGAAACGACCACTCAACCCTATTATGGCGATACTTCCATTTGAGAAGTGGGGAATAGACTTTGTGGGTCCTATTACTCCGTCGTCGACTACGCAAAAGAGGTACATCATTGTCGCAACTGACTACTTCACAAAGTGGTCAGAAGCACGTGCAACAAGGAAAGATGATGCTAAAGAAACTGCTAGTTTCCTTTTAGAGCAGATAATATGCCGGTTTGGTCCGCCGAAAGAATTAGTGTCGGACCGCGGAACTCATTTCCTGAATAAGGTGATCAAAGGATTGACAGAGTTGTGGAACATCAAGCATAACAAGACAACCCCATATAATCCGCAAGCTAATGGTCAGGTTGAAAGCACCAACAAGCAGCTTGTAGGCATCCTGTCCAAAATTGTGTCGGAAAAGAAACGGGATTGGGATAAAAAGTTATACGTGGCAGTATGGGCTTATAATACGACTTTCAAACGAGCCACTGGCCATACCCCGTTCAAGTTAGTATATGGGGAGGAGTGTGTCTTGCCTTTAGAGATTGAGCTGCCGACTATTCGATTTGCTATCAATCATTCTTTAAGCGATGAAGACGCTCTTTTTGAGCGCTTGATGACACTGGCACATTTAGACGAGCTTAAGTTGCAGAGCTTATTGCACCAAGAAGTGGCGAAGCGCCGAATGAAGAAGCTACACGACCTCAACGCCAAGAAATACACCTTCAAGAAAGGACAGCTTGTTCTGTATTATGACGCACGACGTGAATTATTCCCAGGCAAGCTAGAACCCAAATGGGATGGGCCCTATAAGATCGTTAGGATAGGAAAGAATAAATCTACAGTGTTGTTAGCTGACCTTGAGGGGATAGAATTTAAAAATAAGGTTAATCTTAATAAGATTAAACCTTATTACTTCTGATTGCACTAATGCTATGACTGCCTTGCAGGTCTAGGAAAGATCGATCAAACATCTGCAAGGAAATCGTGATAGAGGTTGATGGGTCGTCTGATCCCTTATTTAGAACACCCATATTTGGAACAGAGATATCATCAGGGAAAGCTCATTTGGTGGAGCAAAGGATACAAGGTGATTGAGCAAGAAGGCGGGACATTTATTTGGGAAATCAAGGTCTTCTGCCATCACTGCCTACAAATTTTGACGAGCATCCCTGTTGCATTCAATGATGATGGAGGGATGGAGCCTACAATCCACCCGTTGAATATGCTGAATTTCGATTACCATAATTACGAGTAGAGTCCAGGATGGCAGAATATGTAAACCCTTTAGGGACGTACACCTTGTACTTTGATGGGGCGTCCAGGGGTGCATGCAAAAAAGGAAGTGTAGGAGTTGTCATCCGCGACCCCCGACGACGCATTGTCATGAAGTTAGCTGCTTATCTCGGGGCGAATTTTACCAATAATATGGCAGAATACAAAGCCCTGATTATGGGTTTGAATATTGCGAAGAAGGGTGGTATCCGCCAGTTGTTGGTGAAAGGGGACTCTCAGTTGGTTTTAAATCAACTCAATGGGACGTACATGGTGCGGAACCCGATCCTTTGTATGTACCATCACACTGCCATAGCCCTGCTAGACGAATTTGATAGAGTGTCTTTTCAGCTGATTCCACGGAATTGGAATCAGTTTGCCGATTCATTGGCTAATCTTGCGTATGAAGAGGACCTCTTCTTTAATTGTGGCCCTTGTCCCGATATATCTATTGATGGTGAGACAGGACCTGGTCGTTTGTGGGGTATGCTTTCTGAACATGCCCTCTTTGGCAGACGATGGTTGATTTGGGTGATGCAGAGGGTAAGCGAGACTCATCTACCTTTATTATCTCAGACCCACAGACTGATTCGACGACATGTGATGAGAACACCTCTTGCGATATACGCAGGAGGGATAGGTCATAATCTACTGCACCTAGTTTAGGGCTACAAGCCCTGTTCCCCTGGGAATAGTATGCTTTGATGTCTATCATGGTTGTTTCCAGGTGGATGTTCTGCATAGTATTGTTTGATTTCATTAGGCCAAGAGGGCCGATTCAGTTTTGTAGCAAACTCATGTCTGATTTCATTAGGCCAAGAGGGCCATTTTCCTGTCTAGTGCGGGTGCGTTTAATTGGGTTTTTGTTGAGTGTTGTGCTGGACAGGTTTCGTGGTTAGTGGAATTTGGTGGAGCCTGGAGGGGCCTTTGCTGCGATGGAAGCTTCTTGTGGCCACTCCAGGTGATATTTCTCCTTTACGAGTACCTTTCTTTTCTGTTATATGTGTATTTGTACTTGTCGAGGGGATCTATTTTTTTTGGGGACCGGCAACCAAGGCATGAAGTCCCAGGTTTAGGCTAAGTATGTTTGAGGGAGGTCGGAGTAGTCATTGCCTCCTGTAAAGACATTGTTAGACATTGAAAGATCTGTTTTAGAAGGCAGTCCTAGTGGCTCTGTTCTGCTAGCCCGCTAGGCAGCCGTTCTAGGAGTTCTTGTTAGCAGTGAGGCAGTTAGAGAAGCCTGCTAGGCGATACTAATAATGATGCCAAGAAATCCTGAATATCCTAAAAGATGAATATAAATGCGAAGGTGTGTAAAAAGGGGTTCTAACCCCTATCAAAGAAAAGAAAAGAAATGAAAAGATATAAGCAGTTGATCATTGCCTTGCGAAGGCCTGGTAGGTTCCTGGGGACGAGTCAGACCCGGGGCCGATACCTGGTCTTCCTAGGGGTGGCTTCTTGCTGGAAAAAATAATATCAAAACCAGGAAGGTTGGAGCGAAAATAAAAGTGAGCGTTAGAAAAGGATTCAGTGTCGCCTTGCGAGGGCTTGGTAGGTTCTTGGGTGCCGAGACAGGTCCTGAGACCGATGCCCTGTTCTCCTTGGGTCACTACGCTCAGCTCCCTCCTTTTTACATGCCCAAGTATGTTCATCCAATAAAAATCCTAAAAGAAGACATGTACTGAAAGAAACTATCCTTTACTCAGGCTATAGGAGTCCTCGCCTTGTAGGAGCTCCTAGTTGCGTTGTCTTTAGTTGGTCAGTAGTTCAGACTACCACTTAGGGCAACCTCTTTGGCAGTTCTTTTTAGTTTGGCTGTGTTGGAGCAGCTGGTTAGTGACTCACTTCGGATCTTCTATTAGATGATGCTAGGCCTACTCCTTGTGGATGTCATGCCTTGGTTCTGTCCAGGGGTAGGGGGAGCATTGTGCTGAGTTTTATGATGATAATTGTTTTGTATCAGTTTGATGCTTCTGTGGTTGTTTATGTGCAGATATGTTCGTGGATTCGACGGGCTGAGTCGCCCTATCCCGTGGTCGCCAATGAGAGCGGAATTTAGGAGACAGCAAGTGCTTAAAAATAGCTAAAAATTATGAAGATCAAGGGAAAAATATTCACTGTCAAAGGCGGCGGCTCGATCTAGGACGATTTTAAGCGCCAAAGTGCTTTAAAGGTGCCCGAGCGACACTTGGTGATTTTTCATAATTTTTCAGACAGTCGTGCGGGTTGACACAAGCTATTGGCCAATGCGGGATGCTAAGTCGGACGCCCAGGATTTTTCAAAGCTCGATTCGGAGTCCGGACGGGGGAAAGGCCATAAACCGGTCAAGATTTGAAAAGGTGGACATGAGTTTGGCCAAGTGGGCATGACCCTTGGGAGCCCAACTTAAAATGTCACATGAAAAGTTTGGGAGAGGATGGATGAAGAAAATCGTGGAGAGAGGGCGCCATCAACAGGCGCCGAAAAATGCGCCATGTTGATGGAGATGCTCCTCCCTGCCTGCAAACAACCCCCCTATCTGACATTGGCCCTTGCCTACACTCCGTATGCTGATCATATCGCCGCCCTTCGCCCGTGGAATGGTGGCCTGGTTTGGAATTTCTGAATCTAGTCTTTCTCTCTCCTCCCTCTCTCTCTTCTAAAGGCAAGTTCATGTGGGAAGAAGGAGCAATGAAGAAAGAATGATGGAGGCTTGTCCGGCATGGACCGGATTGCTACACGGGCTGAGAATGGTGATTTGTGATGTTGCTGGACATGAAGGGTTGCTATTTTCCAAATCTACAGCCATGGACACAAAACCCGAAACACGCGTTTAAGCGGTAAACTAAAAAATTACAAAGAAAATTTAGTGTTTTATGCTTTTGATTGATGGAATGCCGTTCATATGGACTAAGATTTGATTATGTTGCTGATTCTTCTGAGTTCTTACTGTTTATAACCAGAAATTATGAAAAACATGCATTTCATGGCTCGAAATAATGTCAAGAAACCCGAAAACCATGAAAAATGGGGAAAAACAAGGGTTTTGGGCGTATAAATGGGGAAAACCGTCGATACACATCAACTAATCTTTCAATTTTGTTGCAAATGAACTAAGGGCCACAGCCCACAAACTGGTTTTCATTTTCAGCAATTTAAAAAAATACAAGAAAATGAAGAAAATGGGGAAAAATGATAAAAACACCATGAAAAATAGGGGAAAAATACATTTGGGGCTACGAAAAATATAGAAAAATAGGATTTATGTTTGTTGATGTATAGCAAGGCTGGGGCATGAAGTTATGCTTCAGTTCAGCCTTGTTTATATGTTTTAGTGCGTGTTTCCTTCCTTTCTCCATATAAAATGACAAGGAAACCCTGAAAGAAATGAATATAATGATGCACTATCAACGGGGAAGGGTAGAGTTGTGGAAAAAATGGTTAAATGCCGCTGAGCATGAGGAATAATTTGCTGATTTTATATGCATTGCATCTAGGACGGAATAATAATGATAAAAATTAAAACCTAGTAGCACGAAGATCACTTCGGTGCTAGGTGTTGCAACGAAGCACAAAGCGGTTAGAAAGAAAAGCATGAAAGAGATGTTTTGCACTTGCACGCTGGTGGTTTTTAAAATGTTTGAGCACTAGGCATCCACCTCTTTGCATGATCATTTAGAGGAAATTAAAAGTATCAGAGTCAGCTCCTGGATATGCATAGCAATTGTTTTCAGTAGGCCTGTGACCCACCGTTGAGAGCGTGAGGTTCCTATGCTGTAGGATAGACGAGGGTTATAGGGGACAGCAAGTGAGGGAAATGGTACATTCCTGGATACGTTTATTTGGTACCTTGAGCGACGTTTGTGCGAAATGTTTAAATGTTGAGCGACGCATCGAGGGGCCAATCCCCAAGGTGTAGGAGAGTCGCAGAGGGTTGACGACATTCAGCCGTAGGAGGAACCCCATATGTGTATGTGATTCGAGCCTTTTGGCTATGTGAAAGGGACTCCCTCTGAGGAGCAATATTGGGTTAGGATCAGTTGGACTACAACGTATTACAAACGCAATGTTTAGGAAGGCAGAGATTTTGATAGACGCTCCTGGCCGCGAGGCCGAGGGGTTGTCTTGTGCATAGTGACGAGGTCCGGCTAGTGCATGAGCCAGTGCCGGCCCGTTTTTAGGTCCATCATCAGCCAACTTGTCACTTAGAAGTTCAATATTGATGATGAGTTCAAAGCTACGTACTTGTTTTGCACTCTGCTAGAGAGCTGGGATATCTTCAGGATTGCTATGAGTAATTCTAATTCTATGCTTTTGTATGCTAATGTAGAGAGTGCTCTACTCATGGAAGAAATGAATCGGCAGAACAATGCATCCAGTAAGTCTTCTAGTGCTTTGCATACTACAGGCAGATCACAATAGAAAGGCAAATCTGATAGCAAGGAACACAGTAAATCACGTAATAAGGATGTTGAATGGCATCACTGTGGCAAGAAGGGTCACTTCAAATGTGACTACTATAAATGGAAGAAAGAGAAAGGGAAGGGCAAGAAGACAGGTGATAGCAAGGAAGATAAGAAAGAGAGTTAGTCTGTTAGGAAGAATAGTGTAAAGATCGAAGAGGTGAATGTAGTTAGCCATGAGAGCGACAGTGGGAGTGATGTACTCTTTGTCTCTTCATGTTTCAGTGCACATGCTTTGATAGCCGATACGGATGATGTCATGCACACTTGGATTTTGGATTCAAGTGCCTCTTTTCATGTCACCCCTCACTGTGAGTGGTTTACAGACTATAGAAGAGGTTGACATGATCTTGGGGACAATTATGCATGTGACACTGCAAGCATTGATAGTGTGCAACTGCAGTTTTAGCATGGACCTGTCTTTGCTCTTTAGAAGGTAAGACATGCACCATAACTCAAAAAGAGCTTGATTAGTATTGGAAAGCTAGATGATGATGGATTTCATACCACCTTTGACGATGAAAAATGAAATATTTGTAGAGGATCTAGGGTTATTTGCTAGAGTCTCAAAGAGTGATACTTTGTATCCTCTCCATGTATCCAGTATGCATGACCATGTTGTCATCATGACCAAGTAGCCAAGTGTTTCCTTGTGGCATGGCCGGTTGGGACACATGAGTCAAATAGAAATGAAAGTACTTTCCCAATTGGGTTACTTGCCTTGTCTTCATTATGCTTATTTTGAGCACTATGATCATTGTGTTTATGGTAAGCATGCACATACATCTCATAAAATTGAAATCTTTGCCTTTAGACTTAGTACATTCTACAGTATGTTAGATGCTAGGGTTATCTCTAGGAGGAAAGAAATACTTTGTCCCATTTGTGGATGATGCTACATGGAAGATAGGGGCTTATCCTATTCGTAGCAAGGATGAAATGCTTGACATGTTTAAAAAATTCTTGGGATTGGTAGAGAATCAAAGTGATAAGACACTTGTCTTCACTTTGACAATGGTGGGGAGTATGTGTCCAAAGCCTTTCAGGAACTTTGTGACAGTAAGGGGATAAAGAGGGATCTCATTGCCCCTCATAATCCACCCCAGAACGGAGCTGTAAGAGTACATAAATCGAACCATACAAGACAAGGTCCGTACAATGCTATCTCATGCTACATTACCCCATGGCTTTTGGATAGAGGCTGTTATGATAGTGCTTCATTTGATTAATAGGTCACCGAATAGGTCTTTGGGGGGGAGATTCCCTCAAGAAGAGTGATCAAGCAAGCCACCTTCATATGCTCATTTTCGAGTGTTTGGCTGCTTTTGTGCACATAAGGAAAAACACCATATTGGGGAATAT
Source organism: Lygodium microphyllum (assembly GCF_053477565.2). Classification (NCBI taxonomy): domain Eukaryota; kingdom Viridiplantae; phylum Streptophyta; class Polypodiopsida; order Schizaeales; family Lygodiaceae; genus Lygodium; species Lygodium microphyllum. The sequence goes on along the minus strand of NC_141143.1, from coordinate 6,182,350 downwards.
GGGAATTTTCCATAAGTTTGGGACACGTGGTCAAATCTTTGGATTTGTCATAACTTGAACACTATAACTCCAAATTGAGCGCTCTATAGCTCAATAGATTCCATTTTTCAAGCGCTTTCCAATGATAGGTCAGATCATATGGTTTTGAGAAAATTATGGGCATGTTATCCGAGTGCCACCTTTTTAGTATTCAAAAAATGGGAATTGGGAGATTCCGAAACTCACTAATATTGTGTTGAAAGAAGATCACAGCAAACTGGAACCAAAGTCATGTAAACGCATATTCCTAGGATACGGTGATGAGGGTGAGATGGGGTGGTACAGACTATGGGATCCCAAAAAGAGAAAGATAGTATGTAGCAATGACATCATCTTCCGTGAATATTGCATGCATAAGCAGTCCTAAAGACTGAGAAGGTCAGAAGGGTTGTTTTCAGGGAGAATGTACCTATTGGATAGTAGTTTATGCCTAGTGGACAGTAGCATATACTTATTGTAAATACTCCTAAAAATTTAGAAAATGGTGTTGGAAATGACTAGCAAGGTATTACCCATGATACACCACAGTTTCAGCCTGAAAACATGTAGTTAGGATAGCTTGAACTGTCAAGACAGCATGCTAGAATTTTAGGACAGCAAACTCTATATGCACAGAATTATAGGCCTGTATTTCAGGACAACAATCTATAAATGTAGATTTGTAGGCCCAACAGCAACAAATGCTGAGCCTTCGCTCCGTAGGTCAACCTGACCATCGAGGCCACCTGATAGGTTTGTTCTTGGAGAGTAGTATGTTGCAGATTATGTCATGTTGATGGATTGTGGTGAGCCGTTATGCTTCAAGGAAGCGATGACTAGATCAGACACTAAGAAGTGGTTCAAGGCCATGCTCTCAGAGATGGAATCTCTTGAAAAGAATGCTACTTGGGACTTGGTGTAGCTGCCTAAAGGGCAGAAAATCCTTCCATGCAAGTGGGTTTACAATATGAAGGTCACTTCTGGTTCTTCGCCAAAGAATAAAGCAAGGTTGGTTGCAAAGGAGTACAAGCAAGAACATGAAATTGACTTTGATGACATCTTCTCTCCTGTAGTCAAGATGACTACTTTGAGAACCATATTGGGCTTGGTTGCAATTGCGGATATGTAGCTCATATAGATGGATGTAAAGTGACAGATAATTTTTGATATCGAGAAGTGCTTAAAAATAGCCAAAAATTACGAATATCTAGGGAAAAATAGACTTCGTCGAAGGCGGCGGGCGGTGGCAATCATTACGATTTTAAGTGGCAATGCCCCAGAAATGCTTAAAAGAGCCACTAGAGGGTGGTGGGAGAATTTTCATAATTTTTTGGCATGAGAGAAAAGACCTTGGGAGATGCCCAACAGAGTGGAGGACTTCAAGACGAACGCCCAATAATTTTTAGATCAAGAATCGAACAGCGGACGTGGAAGAGGGAGTGCCCGGGAGGCCAAGCCCAAATTGGCAATAGGTGGAAATCGACTTTAGGAGAGCCCAAAGGGTGTGACTGACCCTTTGGGGCCCAAAATTTGGAAAAATGTGGGGGGGGGGGTTTGTGTTTCTTTCTCACGAGATCAGGAAAGAGGGCGCCATCATCACGAATGGAGGGAGAGATGGATTTTGGGCCTATGAACAACCCCCCAACTGATCTCATGGCTGGTCTGCTTCCTATCTTCGCTCTCCATCGCCAATTTCTGCTCATCGATTGGCTGCCTAGTTGTGGAGAACAAAAACCAATCTTTCTCTCTCCTCCCTCTCTCTCCTGCATAGAGGCATTCATGTGCAAGAAATCAAAAAGAAGAGGGGATGAAAAATGCTTGACCGGCGGATTGCTTCAAGATGAAGAGGAGGTCGAGGAAAGAGGTTCAACACTGAAGAGTGGTTGGTAGTTGGTCCGTGGGCTGCTCAGAATAATTATTAAAAAACCCGCAACACGCAAGACACGCAGTATGCTTCAATTTTACAAAGAAATTTGATTGTTTTTGTTGTTTCATGGTCCAAATGTTGTTCATATGCGATGAATTTTTGTTTCAATTTTTTTTGCATCATGTTTGAGGGCTGGAATTACAGAAATATAGAACCCATAATGATTTAGAGTCGTTATTAATTCTTTAAAACTTGTAAATTTGCATCTTTAATGGAAATTAGTGGTTTTTTTGTATTTTGAGTTGGAGAAAAGGGATGAAAATGGGATAAAATCAAAGAAAATGTTAAGTTTCAGTCAAAATGATAAGCCAATATAAATAAAGCATAAAATACCTATTTTCCATGAATAATATATAGGAAAAAATAAAGAAAATTGGGATTTTTACGCTTAAAAAATGTGGAAAAATAAGATTTATGTGCGTGAATGTTTGGCAAGGTTAAAGCATGAGGTCAAGCCTCAGTTTTGCCTCATCCTTTATGCTATAGTACGTGTTTATTATTTTTTGCATAGAAAAATGATACAAATCGACCATTTACACCTATGCATTGCAGCAACACCTAAACGGTGAGGGGGGGAGAAAGTTTGTGCGATGATCTAATTGCTGAAAAGATACAAATTCTGATTTCCCTCTTTGTGCATAGCATTTAGGGATCGTTCCATAATTGAATATAGGTGACTAGTAGCACGGAAGTTCCAATGCTAGTTCCTAAAGCAGCGTAGCACGTAATGCTTAGTTGAAATTCATGAAAGGGCTGTTTTCCTCACCTCACATGGCTGGTTTTTTTTAAAACATAAAATGCTTGTGCACAATTGTCATACACCTTGCATCAAGCATGCCACATGGTATCTCCTGGAATGCATTGCAATTGATTGATAAACTTTGACCAACGTTGAGAGGACAGGAAACCCAAGCTATAGGTTGGGTGCTTCTGTTGGGGAAAGTTTTGTGAGGAAAATAAAAATATCATGGAATGTTGAATTATGAAAGAGTGGAGTTTGTGCGAATGTCATATGTGTTAGGGACGCATCTTGGGGCCAATCCCTGAGGTGTAGGAGAGTCGTAGTGGAGCCACGACAATTAGCTGAGAGGTGCTTTCCTATGTTTGTATTACGAGGCATTATGCCTATATGTTATGGGATCTCCCTCTGATGAGAAGGGAAGGTGAATGTTGGACTACATATTGGATACAAATGCAGAATCGTCATAAGCATTTAGTGTAAAGTGAGTTTTAGACTCTCCTGGCCCGCGAGGCCGTGTGGTAGGGTTGTCTATCGTATGCATGAGGTCCGGCTAGTGCCATAGCCAGTGCCGGCCCATTTTAGGTTCCATCAGTGGTGCGTCTGCCGAGAGCCACCAACAAGTGGTGGTTCTCGAATCTAGGGATTTTAGAGACCAAATAGTTGGTTTATGTCCTCTGACAAGGACCGTCAAGCCGAAATACAAAAAGTAGAACGTGCTGAGGGGGCTAGACGGCGGTTGGAGATTGTAAGACGCTATTCTTCTCAAAGGAACAGCCCGTTATGCATAAGTGGCAGTGGTTCTAGTAACCTAGGTGTTACAAGTAGCTCTTCGAGTGCAAGTGGGAGTCTTGGTGCTTCCCTATTTCCAGTTAATCAACCCACAACAAGTGGGGGTGTAGTGTTGCCTAAACAAACTCCTGTTGTCAATCCGATTGTAACCATGGCACAAGCTATCGCAATTCCAGTAGGAAAAACCAGATTTACCGACATTACAACACCATTGTCCATTTTCCATGTGTTAGTAGAAGAAGATGGAGAACTCCACATTAACGAGTTTCAAACGCTCATGTTCAACTATCGAATCCAAGACGAAGGACACCTAATGATGTTCTTCAATATGACGTTAAAAGGAAGAGCGGCAGTGTGGTATCACGGTCTAGAAGCTGAACCATAACTAGCAGTGCCCAATTCTTTACGGCTTTCCATAGGGAGTTTGCCCCTGAGAATGGTGGAAAATATTAGTTGTGTGTTTTGAATGTAACACGCCAAGAGCCAAATGAGAATGTCCAACCATACACCAAGAAACTAAAGCAAGTTCTTCGCAAACTTAACGCTTATATTCCCATTCCAGCGGTGGCTTCACAATTGCAATATTTCCTACATGGATTGGATTTTAATATCCAGGTGCAGCTGAGTAGTGTTGCCTTGGCCGATATCGACACTGCCATTACCCAAGCAGAAAGAGTAGAGTCACGCTTGCAAGCAGCTTATGCAGCAAGGATAAATTGGAATGGTAATAATTTGGCCTTGACCAATTGGAGTCAAGGGGACCCCATGTTAAATACGAGTGGCAGAGGGAGTATTATGTCGAATCTGCCTATGTTACCAGCTTCTTCTAGCATGACTATGCCTATGGCTAGTCAGGCAGCCTCACTAAATAGTGGTGGAAACCAAACAATGACTATGTTACCAGCTCCTCCTAGCATGACTATGCCTATGGCTAGTCAGGCAGCCTCACTAAATAGTGGTGGAAACCAAACAATGAATCCTAGTGTTGGACATTAGAAGCAGTCGACTCATAGCTGTGATCGTGAGTCTGTCATCCCATGAGTCAGCCTTACTGAGGCTATACGTGTCAATGATGCTGAAACTTCTAATCTACGAGCCGTAACAAGAGGTCAAAAGGCTAAAGAGGGTGAAAAAGATAATGCAAAACCGATCGAGGGGAGCCCTAAGCAAGATGTTAGGGAAAAGCGAATCCTGAATCTTGATAAGGAAGGTGGACCATTAAGACTTGTTCTAGTAAAGTCAATCTCAAGGAGGATAAAGGATTGCCAAGAAAGAAGGTAAAGGCTAAAAAAGAGGCACCAAAGTCGATGGAAAGACCAAAGGAGAGAATGGTTTGACGCGAGAAGAGAACTTTGGCTAATTACCACGACTTTGATCTAGCAAGTTCCCTTTGCGAAGTCAAACCAGACATGAATCTCTTGCAATTGATTAAACTTTCTCCAGGAGTGCACAAGGAATTCAAGAAAATCCTGCATATAGGATATATAATAGAACCTTTGGGCATAGCTAGGGTGGGGGAAGATTGGTTTGATTATACTGAAAAGCATTGCCCTAGGGTTCTAGCATATGTGGATGGAATATTAGTGGAGCACGCTATCGTGGACACTGGATACTTCGTCAATATCATAAGTTCAGACTTGATAGAGAGGTTAGGTCTAGAGATCTAAAAAGATGGCTCCACACTTCTTAGGATGGCTGATGATAGTCTAAGACAACCAAAAGGTTGTATTACTAAGGTCCATGTTAGAGTTGCAAGCGTGGAATGCTATCTGGACTTTCGGGTGATAAGGTTTATAGGACATCCTAACTATCTAGTCTTGCTAGGCAGGCCATGGATTCTAGGGAAAGACTATCAAGTCGATATACCCGCTGGTCGAGTGATTCTAGGTTGAGGTGCCCATCGTGTAATAGTGGATGCTTACCCTGAGTCTCCTCAAAGTGAGAGAGCTCCACTATCCTCCACTGAACTAGAAACAGTAGATGATCCATCTAGTAGTGAGATGTCATCGAGCAATGGATTTAAGGAAGGGTCCACTACAAATGATATTTATCAGATAACCTTGAATGAGCCGATAGAGCCTCATGATCGGATAAGAGATGTGGACGTAATTGAGTTGGATCTTAGTACGCTAAATGATTCGCGACCGATTAAATTAGGGTCCATGATCAAAAGAAAGAGAGGATTTTGTGTCCTTAATTTAAGAGTTCCGTGATATCTTTGCTTGGAGCTATGACGAACTTTGGGGTATTCCTACCAGTCTAACTGTGCATACTATTCTTGTAAAGGAAGGTACCCACCCTATATGTCAAAAAGTAAGGTGTATGCCTTTTGAATTAAGGGATGGGTTGTACGAAGAACTACAGAAGTTGCGAAAAGTGGGTTTGATCTTCCCTGTTCAGCATACTAAATGGTACTCACCAATTGTGATCAGGAAGAAGAAGAATAATCAGATCCGTCTTTGTGTAGACTTTAGAGAGTTGAATAAGTAGACTGTTAAAGATTACTACCCGTTGCTGTTTATTGACCTAATTTTGGATCAACTAGCGGGGTAGAAAAATCTATTTGTTCATGGACTGCTTTTTAGGGTATAACCAAAGGGCGATTGCTGAGCAAGACAAGCTAAAAATGACATTTATTACAGTCTTCGGAACCCTTGCGTACCATGTGATGGCATTTGGATTGTGTAATGCACCTAGTTCGTGGCAAAGAACAACCGACAAGGCCTTTGGTGACATCTCCCCAAAGGAGCTGAAAGTATTCATTGACGATTTGGGGGCAGCCACCGTAAGGGATAGACAGTTGATCATTTTGCGGAAGTGTTTTGAGCGGTGCAGACAATTTTGCATAGCTCTTAACCCACGGAAGTGCATCTTCAGAGTCCCTTATGGGCTCTTGTTAGGCCATGTGGTTAGTTCTGTAGGGATTGCGACTAATCTTGAAAAGATCAAGGCCATAGTTGCCATGAGTCCACCACGTACTCCAAAGGAAGTGCATAGCTCTCTGTCATCAGTAGGGTATTATCGGAGGTTTATCAATGCCTTGGTAGAAAGAACGTTGTCACTGACAAACCTATTGTCCTTTAACTATCAGTTTACATGAAGTGATGCTTGCAAAGTGTCTTTTGATGATGTGAAGAAGGAGCTTACCAAAGCACCTATTTTAAAAGTACCAAAAAGGGGCGAAATGTTCTATATATTTTTAACAGCAACCATGTATAGTATCAACTGCTGTTTAGCTCAAATTTGGGAGGAAAAGTGGTACCATCTGATAGCTTTTGCTAGTCGGAAGTTGGGCATATTGGAAATTAACTACATCTATATGGAGAAGTTGTGCCTTGCGATGGTATTTGCAACCAAAAAGTTCAGGCACTACATTCTTTATGAGAGGGTGGTTTTTTATACGAAGGCGGAAGGGCTTCGATTGTTGTTGAATAAGTTACAATCGCAAAGTGGTTAATCACTTTGCAGGAATTTGATTATGAGATTAAGAGCAAGCCGTCGAAGCTTCAGGGCTTTGTACAGTGTTTTGTGGATTTTGGAGAACCAAAAGAGGTCTTGGCTAAAGGAACTGACATGGAGACTTTGTTCAAGATTGATACGGCATCCATTCCCTCCTGGTATGCTGCTATAACACACTATCTTTCTACAGGAGAGACTGGAGCTGGGTTATCAAAATCGGAGAAGAGGAAGATTAAACAACAGGCATTGAGATTTTCTTTGATTGCAAGCACATTATATCGGTAGGGTGTTGATGATATTTATCACTGATGTGTGATGCCTGACAAGATTCCCTTTATTTTGGAAGAGTGCCATGACTCCGCTTGTGGAGGGCACTTTGCTGGGTGGTTAACGGCACAGAAAGCGTTAAGAGCTGGATATTGGTGGTCGTCCATCTTCTAAGTTTCCTTTGAGTACATTAAGAGATGTGATACCTGTCAAAGACATGATAGTCGAGAGAATAGGAAGCGTCCACTTATGCCTATCATGGCTATTCTTCTAGTTGAGAAGTGGGGCATTGACTTTGTGGGTCCTATTACCCCATCGTCTACTACTCAGAAGAGGTACATTATAGTAGCAACTGATTATTTTACAAAATGGTTAGAAGCATGGGCGATGAGGCAGGACAATGCAAAAGAGACTGCTAGTTTCTTACTTAGCAAATCATTTTCCAATTTGGTCCGCCAAAAGAAATAGTATCGGACCGTAGAACTCACTTTTTAAATAAAGCGATTAGAAGTTTGACTGAAGCATGGAAAATTATGCATAACAAGACGACCCCCTATAATCCGCAAGCAAATGGACAAGTCGAAAGTACCAATAAGCAGCTTGTGGGTATTCTATCCAAGATAGTCTCTGAAAAGAAGCGGGACTGGGATACAAAATTATGTGTGGCGGTTTGGGCGTATAATACGACGTTTAAACGAGCCATTGGCCACACCCCATTCAAATTAGTTTACGGGGAGGAGTCTGCATTTCCCTTAGAAATTGAGTTGCCAACCATTAGATTTGCAATCAACCATTCTCTGGGTGATGAAGATGCCCTATTTGAGCAGTTTACGACTATAGCCCACTTGAACGAGCTCAAATTGCAGAGTTTGTTGCATCAGGAGGTGGCTAAATGTCGGATGAAGCGGTTGCATGATCTGAAAGTGAAGAAATATACTTTTAAAAAGGGGTAGTTAGTTCTATATTGCGATGCGCGTAGGGAGCTATTTCCAGGAAAGTTGGAACCTCGATGGGATGGCCCTTACAAGATAGTTTGGATAGGTGAAAATAAGTCCACAGTTTTATTAGCTGATCTACAAGGAGTGGAATTTAAGAATAAGGTTAATCTTAATAAGATTAAACCTTATTATTTCTAAGTAAGGTAACACAAAAAAATGCATTGCAGGTCCATGCTGGGGTTGATTTGAGACCTGCAGGAGAGCTTAAATTGGTTGATGGGGGGGTTAATCCCTTATTGGGAGCACCCATATCTCGAGAAAAGATATCATCAGGGGAGGCTTATCTGGTGGAGCAAGGGATATAAAGTGATTGAGCAAGAAGAAGGTACATTTGTGTGGAAAATTAAGGTTTTCTACCATCACTGCTTACAAATCTTGACAAGCATCCCTATTGAGTTTAATGAAGAAGGTGCGATGGAGCCGTCAGTTCATCCTCTAAATATGTTGAACTTTGACTATCATAATTACGAATAGGGGAGTTATTGGCTGGGTGTGTAAACCCATTATGGATGTATACATTATATTTTGATAGAGCGTCCACCAGGGGCCCTAATAGAGAAGGAAGTGTTGGGGTAGTTATCCGAGATCCCCGACATAGAGTTACAATGAAATTAGCTGCTTATCTCGGGGTAGGATTTACTAACAACATGGCGGAGTATAAAGCTCTGATTATGGGACTGAATATTGGCAAGAAAAGTGGCATTAGGTGGTTATTAATAAAAGGGGATTCCCAGGCTAATCTTAAATCAACTCCATGGGACATACATAGTCTAGAATCTTCTCCTTTGTATGTATCATCGCACTGCTACAACCCTACTTGATGAATTTGAGAGCATATCTCTTCAACTGATTCCACGTTATTGGAATCAGTTTGCGGATTCCTTAGCTAATTTTGCTTATGAAGAGGACCTCTTTTTCAACTGTGGTCCTAGTACGGATGTTGCTATTGATAATAAGACAGGGCCTAGTCGCTTGTGGGGAATGTTATCAGACCATGCGTTATATGGTAGGCAATGGTTGATATGGGTAATGCAAAGAGTAGCCGAGACCCATCTACCATTGTTATCCTGGACCCATAGGTTGATTAGAAGACATGTTATGCGTATGCCTCTTGCTACTTATGTAGGAGGTATGGGCCATATTTTGATGCATTTAGTTTAGGACTAAGAGCCCTAAATTCCCCCTTGGAATGGAGCGTATTTGCGTATATTTGTCTTCTTCCAAGGAGGGATTTCTATGAGCTCTTTTGTTTGATTCCGTTAGGCCAAGAGGGCCAGTAGCTTTAAGTAGTTAATGTTTGATTTCTTTAGGCCAAGAGGGCCAGTTGTTTTTAGGTTTTAATAATCTATCTCTTTAGGCCAAGAGGGCCTGTTAGTTTGCAGTGAAAAGTGCTATTTCTTTAGGCCAAGAGGGCCCTATCTCTGTTTGGTGCAGGTATGTTTAATGCTTTGTTGTTTTAGTGATTGCACCATACAGGTTGACGAAGTCGCTGGAGGAAGCCTTTGCTGCGAAGAAGCTTCTTGTGGCCATTCCAGGTGGTTTCGTTCCTTTTTCTAGTTTTTTCCCTTAAGCAATTAATGATATATGTGCGTGTAAGGGTTTTCTTTCTTGTTGGGGCATGTGGGAGCTTTCGCTCAATCGCCAAGACCCACAGACCGCTTATTCTTTCAAGAGTTTCAAGCGAGCTCTAATGGCTATCTCTCACCTAGCTGACGCGCCTTCAATCCTACAAGTGTAGTGAGCTTACCTTGATGCTCGATCGAGTACCCTCCTCTCTCTTGCACTCCGGTAGCTCCACGATCCTAGATGCTAGCTCAAGCATCCTCAAGCCTCCTCCATCTCCAAGCTCCATCCTCCATAGCCGCGCGCGCAAGAGAAGAGAAGAGAAGAGAAGAGAAGAAGAGGAGAGGAGATGGTGAAGAGCTTCTCCCTCTTGATCCCTCACTCCCACACACACTCACTCCCTCACACTCTCACACTCCCTCTCTCAAAAGCACACACAAGCAAGAAGGAGAGAAGATGAGAGGAAGAAGAAGACTCCTTTTGCCATACATCAAAGAATGAGCTTCTCATTCGCTTTTCAACTTTATATACAAAAACCTAAATCCCTTTTGGGTGGTCATCCCCTTTTCCTCATTTTTACATGGCCGGCCATAGCCTAGGCCCTTTTCCCCATTGTCCTTCTATCTTCCTAGCTTCCTTTCCACCGCCCATCTACATTTACAATTTGCATGGGTGAGAGCCCGGCGCTCTTTTACAAGATTTCAGGGTGCGCCTTTTTATTTAAAAATGCGCCTTTCCCCTTTTGTATTTGCCTTGGACTTTTAAGGTTGCCCTTGCGCCTTTGGCCTTTTCTCCTATTCTTTCTTCAGTCGGGCTACCTTTTTTCCGCCTTTGCCCTGCGTCTTTTTTATTTCCTTTTGCTTTCTTCGTATTGGGGTTAACATTACCCCCCTCCTAGACGAGTGCCAGTCCCATGGCACTCCTTGTCATGGGGTTTGCAGTGGTGGCCGTCACACGTGTTAGTTTGTTGGGGATTTTGCACGAAACTATTCTTTCCGGGCTTGTCAGATGGTGAGGGATAAGCAGTCAGAGCTGGGTGTTTGATGAAGAATGAATGACACTTCCGTTGTGGACTTCAACACTTGCAATTGAAAACCTCTTAGGTGGTCTCTCCCTAAGGGTAGTGCTAGTCTTCTCTATTGTGCACAAGACATATTTGATTAGTTTGGGAGACAGGTCGAACTCTAAGCGAGCTGAGAGTATTTTCCTGCACTTGAGGACCCAAACTGTGTATGTACTTCAGTGCAGGTATTATGTGAGTGCTTGTGCATACTTAGATATTACTTAGTTAGAAGACTGGAGGCGGGTTTTGAGGGTGGTGGTAGAAAGGAAGGGGTGGTTGCACTGGGTGAATTTGCTGTCGTTCATGTCTTCGAGTAGTTCACCATAGAAAGATGGCAAAAGAGAAGCACGCATCATGAGGCGAGTCATGGTGTTGCTGTCGATGGTGTTGGGGTCAAAATAGAGGGGTGGGAGGTTGCGTTCTTGGGGTGCGGGCTCTTGGTGGACTAGGATCCTAATTAACCTAAGATAATTACAAGTGGTGATGAATGCGGGGTCGGGGCAAGAGGTGAACTCGCTAAGAAATTTATCTATAGAGCTATACAAGTCGGGGAGGGTGAAAAGAAGGGCGTTTCTATGGGAGGTGCTATTGGTATTATAGATGATGGGAAAATTGAACTTGCCATGGATGGACGGATTGAAGTCCACTCCTACCCTTCGAGGATACGGCATAAAAGTGGGGTCGTTTCTCTCTGAAGGGAGGGTGCTGCAAAATGCCATCCACGCTTCCAGGTTGACGTCAAAAATGTGTCTCCTCCAGATGGGTTGGCAATTATAGCCCTCCACTGATCTAGGCACCTGGAGGACTTTATCTTTCCAAAACTCACGGTCCTCGGCTCCCCAAGCAGTTGGGTGAGCCTCACGCTCCGCTAACCATTTGGCTTTGAGCCTTGCCCCCATGGCAATAACATCCTCCACCAGTTGAATGGGTAGTACCCTATTCAAGGCAGTGGGAAACTCAAAGCGCAAGTCGAAGGGGTCGCGGTTATACTCCTGCTGTTCCCAGATAATCAATTCGGCACAGAATTCAGCAGGGGAATCTTGGCTGTACAGTAGGAGAGGGGCAGGCTGTCTCGGGACAGGTCTGGCATTCAGCTTTCTTCTTGCCTTCTCCACCATCTCTTTCCTATGGTTGGTTTGGCCACTCTTCTCTCGGTAGATGTATCAAGGGGTTGCACTTTGGCTTGTTGTGGTTGAGGGGGTGGTGGGACGTATTCCTCCTCCTGAGGTCCCAGATCGAGCTCCGGTTCACCCCCTTTTGCTTGCTCCTCTTCTTGTGTTTTTTCCTCTGTGAAGCCGAGGTCATCTATCTCCTGCGCCGTCAGGCCTACCTGTGCAAGATATCTTCTTTGCTCTTCTAGGCTCTGCGGCGGGCCTCCTAGCTGCATCGGCACGTGCAGGCCTGCTGTGAGAGCTCTGCGCGTAATGGTTAGTTTCCTTTGCAGCTGATCATTGGCTTCATCTCCTTCTGGTCTGGTGGCGTGGAGCAGCGTATTGAGAAAGGTGTGCTGCTAGGCTATCATGGAGAGCTGGACCGCTTCTGCCTGATTCTTAGCCAGTACCCTGCCTCCTTCGGCCTTGGCTAGCCGGCGTGCTAAGTCCCGTACTCTATGCTTGTTATGATCGGACCATTCTTTTGCCCTTCTTTCCATATCTTCCAGGCTCTCTCCCTGATGGAGGGTCATTGCCATGAGTTGTTGCTGCTGGGCCTCGAGCTCACGGTGCAGGCGGGACTGCTCCTGGCGTTCTTCTTTGATTTGCGCATTGAGCTGGTCCAACTTCACCTGCATCCTTCGCACCTGTTCTGCCCTTAATTGGTCTAGCTCTGCAACCTCCTGTCTGATTTTGTCAAGCTGGCTTTGCGCTTCCAGGTTGACTGCAGATAACTGATCATTTTTGCGCCGCAGGTGGGTATTCGTTTCCCTCTCCCCGTTGAGACGCTCCATCAAGATTATTCTTCTTCCCTTCCAGGCAGCATCACGTTCCTTCAGTGCTTTTAGTTCTTCCACCTCCTTAGTGTTGGCTTCCTCCCTGAGCACAGCGATTTTCCTTTGATATTCTGTTATCTGCTTCATTCTTTCCAGCTGGAGGACGGCTTGTGATTCTCGTTCCATTGCCAGCTCCTCCACGGCTATCCTCCTAACCTGTCTGGCTCTTTGCAACTGCGCGAGCAGCTCCTTCACATACTCGTCGTATTGGCCGGCTGGAGGTGGGGGGTGGGGCATGGTTGTAATGGTGGCAACCTCTTCTAATTTTTTCCTTTTCAATTCCGACCTTGGCTCCAGTTCGGCCGTGGCTGCCCTTTTGGCTCTTGAAGCTGGGGTGGCCATGGTTGCTTACCTTGCCAGCTCCCTTTCCACCAGAAACTGCAGTCAGGTGACCACATTGCTCTCGTCGACTTTTGGGGTGTGCCCCTGGGTGGCGGTGGTAGGGGGTGTCATCATGATAGGGGTGGCTTGCATGGGTGGCATGAGGAGAGGGGAAGTCGGCCTGATTAGGTCCTTTCCTTTTCCTTCTGCAGGGGGCAGGGGCGCAATTTCGGACACACTAGTACTGGGACCGGGTGCCTCAGGTTGGTGCGGACCCCCTGCTCCTTCCTCGTCTCTTCCTTGCTGTTCCTCGATGGAGCGACGGGTTGCCAGCTCCAAATCTTCCTCTTCCTTCCTTCTCAGCTCCTCCTCAACCTTCTTTTTTCTTTCCTCCTCATCCCTTAGCGACTCCCTTTGGGCCCATTCGAGATCTTCCTTCACTTTCCTCTTTCGCTCCTCCTCTCTTTTTCCATGTAGGGCCTTAGTTCGTTGTTCCGCCTTCCTTTGTGGTGTAGCCTGGGGTTCTCCCTCCTCATCGGTGTCTGTTTCCGTTTCATCAGACTGCTCTTCTGCGTGAGGCTGGGACTGTGACGGTGATTTGCCACTTTTCTCGTCACCTCCCTGTTTGTCTTCTCCTGCTTGTCCCTGCCCTATTGCTTCTTGAATGATTGCGGTAAGGACACCTCCAAACCCTATGGTGGAGGCCTTGGAGGATGAGGCTTTGCGGGTCGATCAGGATGAAGGGGATTCTCCTGCCATGGCTCTTCCTCCTGTCGCCAGGGCCTTTGCCGAAGCCTCGATGGTCTTTCTTACGAACCCATTGAGGTTCACCTCGTCCAGCGATTGCACCACGATGCTTTGTCCTAGCTTGCCATGGTCACCACCTGCACATTTAGCCATTTCCCTTTATAGTATTTTTTGGCAACTAATTTGCTGGACGACCAAAAGCATAGCAGATTTTATTGCCCATAGCCCTAACTTTTCCTTTCAGACTTCTATCACCTCCTTTTATATGGCATTTCAATTTTGAGCATTTCACACGGTTTACTTTTTAGATTTTACTTCGTTTATCCCCTTACTGCCCCTTCCCCCTTTTGGAAAAGAAGAATCCGTCCCAGGATTGGAGGTTGTGGGGCCAAGGCGTTCATGTTTATTTGTGTAGGAGCCAAACATAGAAGTTGGGGTTATATTCCAGTTGTGCAGCGCAGTTCAGGTCACAGGGTCGAATGCCTACATGTGTGATATACGTGAGGATATCTGTGAGCAAATCACCAGAGTCGACCCTGTCAAGATTGTGGGAGAGAAGGAAGGAGTCTCACTTGTAGCTTTCTTGCTTGCACAATGGGGGAATACACACAAGGGTGGAGGCTGAAAACAGTTTTCCTCTTCTTAGTTGTGGAAGCCAAAAGAACTCAAGTACAAAGAAATAGAAGAACCCTATATATGGGTCTCAAACCAAACTCAACTAACTAAGGTGGCACACTAACTGAGCCACAAACTAGAGTAGATAAGGATAGCTATCATGTAGCTATTATTCATGGGCGGTGTACCAACCGCGTCTGCAACTGACAAGTCGGTGACATAAATACACAACGGTCACCCTGGCGTATCACGAGTGGAGCTCGATATCTCAACACTCCCCCTCGAGCTCAATCCCAATTCCTGCACACCAAGCAGGTCTCTGAACTTGCACAGCTTCTCTGCGCCCAATGCCTTCGTGAATATGTCAGCTACCTGATCCTCTGTGCTGACATAAACTAGATCAATAAGACCTAGTAAAACCCTCTCTCGCACATAGTGATAATGCACCTCAATGTGCTTTGTTCTAGCATGATAGACTGGGTTATTTGCCAAGTGTATACTACTCATGTTGTCACAATAAATGACAACTGGCCCATCTGTAGACTGATGCATATCATAAAGTAGCTTATGCAACCAAGCTACCTCACATGCAGCCATTGCTGCACCCCTGTACTCAGCCTCTGTGCTCGACAAGGCAACTGTAGGCTGTTTTTTGCTGCTCCAAGTGACTGCAGCACTCCCAAAAGAGAACATATATCCACTAGTAGATCGTCTATCAGAAATACTACCAGCCCAATCAGCATCAGTGTATCCATGCAGCTGTATCTGAATCCCAGTCTCATAAAATAGTCCATACTGCAATGTGGACTTCACATACCTGAGTATGCGTCTAGCTGCATCCAAATGTGGTTTCCTTGGAGCCTGCATAAACTGACTTACCAATCCAACAGCATAGCTCAAATCTGGCCTGGTAATAGTCATATAAATCAAACTTCCTACTATGCGTTTGTACATAGTAGGGTCTTCTAGAAGCTCACCTGTATCTGTGCTCAGCTTCACATTCTGCTCCAAAGGAACTGAAATAGGCTTACAGCCTGTCATCCCATATTTGGACAGCATGTCCAATCCATACTGCCTCTACAAGAGCTGTATCCCACTTGGTGATCTAATCACCTCAATACCCAAGAAATAACACAGCTCTCCCAAATCCTTCATTTCAAACTTCTGCTTCAATAGCATTCTCACATGAAGGATATCTTCATCACTGTCACCTGTCACAATCAAATCATCAACATAAATGACAAGTAGCATAATACCTTTCTCTGTTTTTCTCACATAAAGTGAGAAATCTACCTTGGAAATTTGAAAGCCAATAGTGACAAGATACTGTCCTATCTTGTCAGACCATGCTCTAGGTGCTTGCTTCAAGCCATACAAGGCTTTCTTCAACCTGCAAACAAACTCAGGATGAACAGCATGCACATAACCTGGTGGCTGCTCCATATAGACCTCTTCTTGCAAATCACCATGCAAGAAGGCATTCTTTACATCCATCTGATGTAAAGACCATCCCTTTGATGTAGCCATAGCAATGACTGCTCTTACGGTTGCCATCCTTGCAACCGGACTGAATGTTTCTTCATAGTCAATGCCATATGTTTGTGCATACCCCTTGACTACTAATCTTGCCTTGTATCTGTTCATAGAACCATCTGCATTGTGCTTCACCTTATAAACCCACTTACAGCCAATTACATTCTTACCTTTAGGCAAAGGTACTAACTCCCATGTAGCATTTGCTTCCAAGGCATCCATTTCTTCATCCATGGCTTTCTCCCATTTTTCTTTTCCCATGGCTTGCTCAAAAGATGTGGGTTCTGGTTCCTGTATCACTTTGACCATATATGCATAGTGAATGGCTGTAAATCCATCATATTTCAGCCTATCCATAGGATACCTAGCTCTCGTAGACCTGCGCAAAGTAGGTTCACTCCCAGGTGCTCTCAAAACATCCCTGGTCTTCCTTACTCCAGGTGTAACAATAGAAGGGATACCCAACTCATCATCAATGCTCTATTCTGAGCCACTGGATTCACCATCCACATAAGAGTGACCTGCATTCACATCAAACATGGGCTGATCAACCTTCTCTTTTCCTTTTCGTGATACCTGCATACCACTATCTGCATTGCTTTGAGAAGATTCTCCTCATCTCAATCTGCCTGTCCATGGCAAAGAATGTGAACCACTGCTAGAGGACACTCCAGGTCCACTAATATTTTGTGACTGCTGTTGTGAATTCTGTGCAGCATTACCATTTTGTGCATCTACATCATCAATCACATTTACTGGTTTATACCAGCTACTCATCTCATCAAAAACAACATCTCTGCTCACTGTAAACTTACGAGTAGAAGGGTTATAGCATCTATACCCTTTTTGCTGCAGAGAGTAACCAATAAAGATGCACTTCTCAGCTTTTGGATCCAACTTGGATCTCAGCTCATCTGGCACATGTACATAGGCAATGCAACCAAAAATTTTCAAATGAGAAATATCTGGTTTCCTACCAGTATACCTCTCCTCTGGAGTCATTCCATGTATTGCTGCAGTGGGAGTCCTGTTCATTATGTAGACTGTTGTAGCAACTGCTTCAGCCCAATAAAAATCTGGCAAGTCTTTTTCATTGAGCATGGCACGAGATACCTCTCCAATATGCCTGTTTTTCCTTTTTGCAATTCCATTTTGTTGTGGGGTATAACTGCATGAATATTGCTGCTTTATGCCATGCTCCTGCAAGAACTTTGCAAACTCATTTGAGAGGTACTCAACCCCTCCATCTGACCTTAGGCATTTTATTTGCAGACCTGTTTCTTTTTCAGCCATAGCTTTAAGGGTTTTGAAATGCCCAAAAACTTCACTTTTCTTTTTCATAAAATACACCCAAACTTTTCTGCTATAGTCATCAATAAAAGTGACAAAATAATGACAGCCTCCAAGAGATGCAGCTTTAGTAGTCCACACATCAGAGTGGATTAATTCCAATGGCTTCTCACTCTCTTGAACATGTCTAGGAAATGGTTTCCTTGCCTGTTTTCCAAACTGACAGGCTTCACATACCTTATGCATTTCTGCAACCTTGAATTTTGGCAATCTTGCAACAATATTTTGGGCCTGCATTGATTTAAGTCGCTGTACATTAACATGACCAATGCGTTTATGCCAGATATCAATATCTGCAACTACACCAGTCCCATGTGCAAACATTGCTGCACTCAATTCAGACATGTCTGCATCCAACGTAAACATTCTACCCTTCTTCTTTCCTTTTGCTATTAAGCGACCTTTATTTTTCATATCCTCAACAAAGCATCCATGAGGATTAAATCTGACCTGCAAGCCCTGCTCAACCATTTGACCGACAGAAACCAGATTCTTGGTGATATTCGGGACATGAAATACATCGGACAGGTATTTCTTTTTCCCATCCTACATAGACAATGGAATTTTTCCAATCTGCACAATAGGATGTGCAGTATCATCACCAGTCTCCACAAATCCTGGTTTTTCCATTTTCCTTGCATCCTCCATCCATTCTGCATGACCTGTCATGTGGTTTGATGCACCTGAGTCAACATACCATACATCATTGCTTTCTTCTGCACTTGTCACAGAATTGTTCATGTGCTGCACCATGAACAAATGCTCATTTCTATCATCACCCTGTCTGCTAGAAGATGCATAATTCCCTTGTTGCAGTTTTCCATTCATGATGTCATTCTGCTTTTTATAGTAGTCTTTAGCCATATGATCCATTTTACCACAGTAGTAGCATTCAACATTACTGTTTGCATTTTGACCTCTTTGCCATCCACCACGACCTCTTTGGCTCCCCCTGCCTCTAGAGTTACCACGTCCTCCTCCATAGGACTGGTTTTCTTGAGTTTGCTGCATATTCTGATTTCTACCACGGCCTCCAAATCGGCCTCCTCTACCTCTGCCTCTACCTCTTCCAGCATTTGAGTAGAAGACAGCTTCTTTTGAAGTTCCTCCTGAAGAAGATGCACCACCATTTCTCTGTTCCTCAGAAATTAGAAGAGCAATCAACTCCTCAAAATCAGGAAATCTTTCACGAACTGAAATGGATGTCCGAAACTGTGCATAATCCTTTCCTAAACCATTCAAGGTCACAGAAACTAAATCATCATCTTCCACTGGTGACCCAATGGAAGCAAGTGCATCTGCAATCTTCTTCACCTTCATGTGGTAGTCATTGATGCTCATATTTTCTCTTTGCACATTGTGCAACTCTTGCTTGAGCTGCATTTTCCTGGCTTGCGTATTTGTGCTATACATTTTTGACAAAGTATCCCATGCCTCCTTTGGCATACTTGCATCCTGAATATGCACAATCATAGAGTCTGAAATGCTGATAGACAACCAATACATAACTTTCCTGGCTCTCTCATGCCATGCTTTAAATGCCTGCATTTGCTGTTGATTGGGAACATCAGGAAGAACTGGTTCTTCTTCATTTCCTGCAACAAATTCCCAATATCCTTTTCCCATAAGGAAATTCCTCATTCTAAACTTCCATGCTTGGAAGTTGTTATTGTCAAGCTTTTCAGTGACAATCTGTGAAAGAGAATCAGATGCCATTACAGAAGACTGCAAAAAATTCTGTCACTGCAAAAACCACAGCTTCACCCTCACAAGGGAAAATCTGCAAAACTGGCGAAAGTGGTATTTGACCACACAGTCACTTCCTAGTGACGATTTTGCATCAACAGGCAACAGGGATGATTCTGTAACTCCCAATGTCTCTGCGCACAAGCATACAATGCAATTTTTACAGTAACTATTCACCGACCTGTAGAACAGTGGCTGCACAGCATAAAACTCGGCCTTTTCCTGAGTGCGTGCAGAAAACTTCCGCCTCCAAAACAGGCCCCAAAATGGCCTCAAGACTGCCCTCTTGCTTCACCGCGAAGGGCATCTCAACCTGAGACAATGCACTCCTGCACTTTCCGGCTGTGCTACCTGCAGAGATCTGCTCCCAAAAAAGAAAATGAAAGCAACACTGCTCCTCTTACCAAAACATCGCGAGCTTGGCTTGCTTTCTTGAGCTCCTTACCACGAACAAGGCTCTGATACCATGTCAAGATTGTGGGAGAGAAGGAAGGAGTCTCACTTGTAGCTTTCTTGCTTGCATAATGGGGGAATACACACAAGGGTGGAGGCTGAAAACAGTTTTCCTCTTCTTAGTTGTGGAAGCCAAAAGAACTCAAGTACAAAGAAATAGAAGAACCCTATATATGGGTCTCAAACCAAACTCAACTAACTAAGGTGGCACACTAACTGAGCCACGAACTAGAGTAGATAAGGATAGCTATCATGTAGCTATTATTCATGGGTGGTGTACCAACCGCGTCTGCAACTGACAAGTCGGTGACATAAATACACAACGGTCACCCTGGCGTATCATGAGTGGAGCTCGATATCTCAACAGACCCGACTTGCGATGTGGAGCTCTTCCTCTGTTAAGAGGCGGTCGAGATAGGGGTGTCCTGAGATATGATCGTCCATGGGCCGACCCCGAAGAGTGGTTAACACTCTATACGAGGTAGGCGCGACGTAGGTGGAATCATACTCGATCGTTTTGATGGCTCGGCTTTGTTCGGCGTTAGTCATTATGCGGTATCCGTCGACTTCCCATTTCAACCTAAGAGCATACCACTGCTTCAAGAAGGGTGATCTCGTATCCGCCAGGTGGGATAACCTTGCGCTCTCTTGGTCAATGATGGCAGACGTTGTCCGTGGGTCAAATGATGTGATGAGGCGTTGCTTAATGGCTTGCTCTTTGGAGACCTTGCTAGCGAGCAACTCAGCGGGGCACAGCGAGAAGCCTGTGCAAAGGCGAATTCAAAAGTCTCCCAAGAGCAAGGCATATTGCGCACGTCTGTTGCAAAGGGTTCTGCTAATAGTCCCAAGTCCAGGCGATCATAGCTGAGGGCCAGTGCAACAAAGGTGACATCGAGCTGTTTGATGAAGTCCACCACATCATCTCCAGTGTCCTCTGCAAGGTCAGCCGGCCAGCATTAGAAATGACTTTCGTTCATAGGAGGGCTTAAGGCCAGCACGGATGGTTGAGGTTTGCTGGAGCTGGAGGTTCTGACAGGACAAAGTTGCAGCTGGGGGTCCGTTTGAGTCGGCAACCTGGGTGTTGGCAAGATGGATGGGTCGGGTTTGATCTCAGGAGCTATGCTGCCGCCGTCAGCTAGGCTGCGGAGTGGCAGGTTGAGTTGGTTGGATGATGCCACTTGTGGTGATGGCCGTTGTTTGGGCCGATAGGCCTGTGCGACTCTCTTGGGTTCACACGTGGAGGGGTCGGATGAGTGGGGTGAGCCCTGTGATTCATGGTCTTGAGGCATCGGGGGACAAGGACTGATTAGACTTGAGGTCGACGTAGAACTAGTGTGTTTGGCAGTTGGGATTTTAGGGATCCACAGCGAGGCATTCCCCTCATAGTAGCCTTGTGCACGCAGGAGGGTTTTAGGGACCCATATTTGTTTAATCACGCGGCACTTGCGGTGAGGGCGTCTTGGTTTCCTAGGTTTAGATTTGTAGGTCTTATGTAGACATGCGTGTCTAGTTCTAGGCGGTTCTCGAGGCTGCTTAGGTACCCATTGCAAGTGAGGCTGTTGGGTTTTTGCTTTGGGTGCTACAGGCTGCGTTTTATGGGGATCTAGGTGTGGCAGATATGCATGACCCCCCTCCTCAATCCTACCTACAGTTGTTTCTATCGGTGGCCCTGTGAGCAGTGATAGGGTTACGAGGCCCTTGCTGAAAGTCGTGACAATACGCACGTTGCCGATCGTTAAGTGGATGCGTTGCGACTCATAATCAACATTGCAGTGGGTTTTCTTTTTAAAGGTTCGCCCGAGCAATGACTCTGTGCTTGCATCCATAGTACTTGGCAACATGTAAAACAGCATGGGGATAGTTTCAGACTCGATAGAAACGGCGACTCGGCATGTGCCGAGAAGCGGGTAGGATTGAGCCCCGTATGGGCTTAATTTGGTTGTTGTGGGATGAAGTATTGGCTTGCCAAGCTGGATCCAATGCTTGTGCATTAAAATGTTAAAATCCGCCCCCTCATCAATCAGGGTGTCGAAGGAGCACGTTTGCTTGGCAGTGACCGTGACACGGAGGTGGGTGGGTTCTACAGGCTCCTCCTCATTCTCGTAGATTTCCGTAATTGTGGCTACTTGTATTTTGACGGGTGGTTCTACCATTGGTGGCTCGCGCAAAGGATGAGTGGGCGGGTAGTACTTCTTGACCTAGCTGCCATTGAAGAAGCCCATTCCTTCACCATCCAGTGTCTCCAGCTCGACATTACCAGTTCGGCTGATTGCCCGGACCTTGAAGGGTCCGAGACCTCTGAATTTCATCTTTTGCTTATATCCTTTAACTGAGTAGAGGAGCACTAGGTCACCCTGCTCAAACTCCCGTTGCTTGACATGTTTGTCAAACCAGCTTTTGCATCGGGCTTTCTCGCAGATAAGTGCATGGGTGGCTAGAAGACGAATCTCTGACAGGCGTTCCAGCTCAACCAAGCGTTGCGTCCATGCTTTCTTCCCTTCCCACCATTCTTGGAGCGCTATCCTCAGGCTAGGGATGAAGAATTCTAATGGGAGAATGGCTTCAGTCCCATAGGTCAGCCTAAAAGGTGTTTGATTGACGACCGTTTTATAAGCTGTTCGGTAGGCCCACAAGGCTGCCATCAACTTGTTATCCCAGTCGCTTCATGAGGCTAAGACCACTTTAGTTAGGACATTAATGAGAATTTTGTTGGTTTATTCCGCCTGGCCATTAGCCTGAGGGTAGTATGGTGAGGATTTGCGATGGATGATGAGAAAGGCGGATAGGAGATGGGCTATCACTTCGTTGATGAAGTGCGTTCCCTGGTCGCTAACCAGTTCGATGGGGCAACCAAAGCGCGAGATTACTTGCTCCCATAAGAACTTGGCAGTCGTCCTAGCATCGTTTTTCCACGTGGCTCTCGCCTTTGCCCATTTGGTGAGGTGATCCGTGGCCACCATGATGTACTTGGCTTGTGAGTATTGCACCGCGGGGCTAATGGGTCCTATGAAGTCAATCCCCCATTTTTCGAAGGGTCGGCGAGCAATAACGGGGGTTAACTCCATCTGATCTTTACGAATCGGGACTTTTGTCCGTTGGCAGTCGTCACAATGCTTGACAAATTGTGTAGCATCGCGGAAAAGTGTGGGCCACCATAGCTGGGACTACAGCTCCTTCTGTGCTGTCGTGTCTCCGCTAAAGTGTCCTCCTGCAATACCGTTGTGCGCCTTTGAGAGCACATTTTGCATCTCATGCTCACATATGCACCTACGTAGCAATCCGTCTTGCCCCAGCCTATAGAGCTGGCGTGCAATCAGCTGGTAGGGCTAGATTTTCAGGATCAAGCGCCTAAGCCGTGCCCGTTCTATTGGTCCTTCGGGCAGCCCATGCTCGAGCACTTGGACTATGTCGTCTACCCAGTACGGTGTCAGATCGGCCTTGAATAGGTCTCCTTCGCTGGACAGATGGAATAAGTGGCTGTCTGGTAACTCGTCCATGATGCCTTGTCTAGCGGCTTCTCCTGTGGGTATACGAGACAAATGATCAGCCATGTAATCTTGTTTTCCCTTCCGCACCACCAGGGAGAAATGGTACTCTAGGAGGAGGAGAAGCCAATGAGCTATACGTCCTGTAGAACAAGATTTGTTCACTAAATAGAGCAGGGCTTGATGGTCTACGAAGAAGGTGAAGGGGGTGGCCAGCAGGTAATGCTGGAACTTCTTCACGGCGAACACCATGGCTAATCCCTCCCTTTCCATTGTCAAATAATTCATCTCCATCTCAGTGAGTTGCATACTAGCAAAACTTACTGGGTAATCTAGGTTATGCTCACTAGGTTGGCACAACACTGCCCCCACGGCAAACTTAGAGGTGTCAATGTGTACGTGGAAAGTAATGGTCCAGTCTGGGGCTCGCAGAATAGGTGCATTGTTAGAGCCTTTTTCAATTCTTCGTACGCCCGTTGGCATGCTTCGGTCCACTCGAAGACAATTAGCAACTTGTACGATGGCCTAGCGATCAGCGCATAGTTCAGTAAAACCGTCGACAGTATCCTGTGTGACCTAAGAAGAATTGAACTCCCCTGTAATTACTTGGGGGTGGAAGGTCAACGATAACTTTGACCTTTGAGAAGTCCATGGCAATGTCGTTCTTTGACACCACGTGTCCCAAGATGCATCCGTGCTTCACCCAAAACTGACATTTCAAGGGGTTCAGGGAGAGACGGTATAAGCGACACTGTTTAAAGACCGTGTGGAGTTTGTCTAGATGTTCAATCCAGGTCGAATGGACACACAAGTCATCGACAAAGACCTCTAACTCCTTGCGAAGCATGTCCTTGAATATGGTGCACATGAGGTGTTGAAAGGTAGTGGGGGCATTGGTTAACCCGAAGGGCATGACTACGTACGCAAAGACGCCCCACTCAAAGGTGAAGGCGGTCTTGTGCCTGTCTGCAGGATGCACTTGCACCTGATTGTACCCCGAGAAGCCATCCAGGAAACTATAGGCTTCCTTACCTGCCACGCTCTCAAGCATGTGCTCGATGTATGGCAAGGGGTAGTTGTCTCTCTTTGTAGCAGCGTTCACCTTCTTGTAATTGATGCACACTCGAATCTTGCCGTTTTTCTTCATCACAATGACTATGGGTGACACCCAGTCTATGTGCTCAATTTCGTAAATGAATCCAGCTCTTATCATCTTGTCGATTTCCTCCTTGATAGCATGAGCATGCTTTGGATTCATGGGGTACGGTCGCTGCTTGACCGACGTTGCATCCGACGTCATGGGTATGTTGTGAGTCACAACACTCGGATCTACCCCTCGTAGCTCATCTAAGGACCAAGCAAATACGTCTATGTACTCCCGCAAAAGAGTGACAAGACTGGACTCTTCTTCAGTAGTCAAGTCCTCGGCAATGAACACTGGTTGGGGTACTTCTCCTTCCAGGGCTAGGTTTACCTCCTTGACCTTGGCTGGCCCTTCGATTGGTTCGCTGGTTTGCCCTTGGCGCTTGGCACTTAGCAAAACCACTACCCTATCCCCTTTTTTGAACTTAGAGAAGCATTTAGGGAGGTCTTGTGGCTTCCTTTGTTCCTCTGATCGCACATCCTTGGGCTGCTTTGCCTCATCCTGCCGCAACCGTCTGCGCCTCAGGTGGACTGGTAAGTCCCCCTTGGTGCGTCTGGTCATGGGTGGCCTAGGGATTTCTGGGTCACTATCCGATGTAACTTCCGATTCAGAGTTAAACCCCCCATTTTCACTAGAGGAGGTGGTCTCCCCTGGTGGTCGCAGTTTAGATGGCGATTCGGTTCTAAGTAGTGCTACTGTTCCTGGTTGGGCTAGGCCGGCTTGCTCAAGGTCTACTGCTCCTATCTGTTCCAACCAAGCACGATCACACTTCATACACATAACTCCTTGGTCCACTCTAAGGGCCTGTCTCTTCTACGGCTTAGCATCTGCCCGTATTAGCTCAATTTCTTGCCCTTCGGTGTCGTATTCTATGGTATCCACCTCACCCCCACTTTCATCATCGAAGGATTGGTAATCTTTGTATTCATCACAAGAATCTTTATTGCTCGACTACTCATCGTCTCCCAAGGCTTGCTCTGCTTCGTCTTGTTGGTCGGGAACCAAAGCCCAGTTATACCTGAGGTTCAGTTCGTGTACCCTAGTCCACTTCCACTCGGACTCTTCCAAGAGGTCCTGGAGTGGCTTGAGGTTGGCGGCTGCGTTGCCTGCCAGTCGGTCCGTTAAGTGCTCCAGTATTCCTTGGAGCTCCCTCTTGTTGGAAGGTACTTGGAAGATGACAGGCTTAGGCCCTTCATGGAGGCTTGCTGCCATCATGTAGACAGGTGTAGAGAGTGTTTCGTTTGGCTTGCCAAATGTTTTGATAGCCTGCTTGTACGCCTCATGGTCTGAGAACGGCAGGTCAAGTGTAGCGAGAACGTGCATCCAATCCCGCTCGTCCTCTGGGCATGGGATATACTTAGTTAAGGACCCATAGGGTTCCTTGACCTGAGTGTTCCCTTTGAGCATAGTAGAGATGGCATCTAGGTTGACTAGCGAGGTCTCCCAAGTGTCCATCTCCATTCTCATGGCGTCAGTTCGGTTGCCAAGGAAGATCAGGCTGTTACCGCAATCTTCGATAACTCTACCATTGCGCATCCAGGGTCGACCCAATAGGATATCATAGTCCACTCCCTTCATGACTATAAAGTTGACAGAGAACTGGACTCCTGCAATCTTTATTGGCCAGTTCTTCAAGACCCTGAATGGGTTCACTCCCATACCGTTTGCTAGCGTGACATTAAACCGAGCAGCTTCGATAGGCGGGTTTCCCCATGTCTGCAGCACTGCGCGGCTAAGCACACTAACCCCAGCTCCTGTGTCTACAATTCCCTTCCTTGTTGCGTCTCCCAAGGCTAGGACCGGCAGGACTACGTGCATCTCCGAGCCCTCCCAGAAGGCGTTGACGTGCAAGGATTTAGGCCAGGAGTGTAGTGTCAAACTTGGCAATTGTGTTTCTGCATCCTGGTCTTGAGGATCTGCCGTCGCCTTCTCTTGCGATCCCTCGACCCACTGCTTGAGGTCTTGCCATAGGGCAGGGTGCTGCTTAAGTAGATCTCCCAGGCCAAACGTTACAGGGGTGGTCACTAGTCTGGTCAGAAGATTGATAAACACTCGTCCTTCCTTTAGCCTAGAATGTCCGGGCCAATGGCCGCGGCGGATTTGTGGCTCTGTTGCGTCTAGGCTTGGCCTCAATGGCACTGCTTATGGCATAGTAGCCTCGGCCGACTTAGGTTGAGGCGGTGACATTGGCGTGCTTATACTGGAGAGATCATCGATCTCGTCCTCCGTGATGGGTTCAACATCCTTGAGGTGTTGTTGAGCCTCCCTCACCCATTCCTTCACCTTTTCTATGGCCTCTAATTGCCGCTTGGGGTGTGGGTATTCCCCTATCTTAGCTCTTCCCTTTTGGGCTGTTTTAGGGGCTGAAGTCTCTGCCTCTGCGTCTGAGACTTTCTTCCCCTGAGGTAAGGTCGTAATACTGTTAGTTTTTAGTGCGACCTTAGCCTCCGATCTCTTCTTTTTCCACCTACGGCTTTTCTTCCCTACTGAGGTCACGTCAAGATTGCTAGGTCCTGGCAGAGAGATGCCGGCCTGGTTCATTTGTGCTCGGGTCATAACTCGCAAGGGAATAGGCGTGGCCTCCCCATCGGGGTTTTCAACCCCAAACAGTCGCAATGGGACGGATGGCAAATTAGCTGAACCGGAGGGTGACTTCCGTTTTGGGCAATCTATGAAAAGATGGGTGATTCCGCACTCTGCGCACCTTTGGTCAGCTTTGTCCCTGTTTTGCTGCTCTCTTTCGGGGCAGCGCGATGAGACATGACCGGGATGTCCACAAGTCCAACAAGTGACCGGATCCTGTGGCTGCCCTCCTAGGCCTCTACCCCATACTCATCCTAATGCCATCACTGGCACGGGTCGATAATCCATGAGGACCGCGTTGCCCTCGTCGTCATGCCAGACGTAAGGGTATATGTAGGTCTCTTCGTCGCTGGGCTCCTCCATGTAGTGTACGGGACCGTCGCTCGGTGGGTGGGTCACATAGGGACCAGGTGGTCTAGGAATGCCGGTAGGATTTATGTCCAGCCTAGGGACAGCTGGTTTCATATCGTTAGGCACAGGTAGGGCTAGCGGGGCTCCCTGTCCAAAGAATAGCTGCGTCTTGTTAACCGGATGAGGCTAGCTGTAGGGTTGCGCATATGGTAGTCTTCGTGGTAGTCTGCAGTGTGCGGCATCGTGGTCGAACCTACCGCAGTTAGCGCACGGTCGTGACCTAGGGTCTTGACACTCTGCTGGCAGGTGGTTTCCTCCACAGTACACGCACTGGACGTGCGGACGCGTCAGTCGCCTCAACATGTCTTGTATTTTGGCCAATTCCATCTTGACCTCAGCCAAGCCGTGGTCTGTCTCGGTGGTCTTTCCCTTATCTTGGGATGATGGGTTTGATCGCTCACTAGAGGTTGACGTTCGCTCTAAACTCCGTGGGTTGGTTTCTTCTAGGTTTGAGCTCCTGGAGCTCCGCTCTTTCAGCTGGTCATCGACCCTGATGGCTTCCTCAAAAACCCTAGCCACCACATCTCGCTGCAAGCTTGAGTTGCTTGCCAGTGCCTTGTACAATTCCTCATCTCGAATTCCACTGATGAATATAGTCGATACTGCCCTTTTAGTCGGTCTCTCGCCTAAGGGGATTTTTTTAAGGAGGCTTCTCACATGGGTCACATAGTCGCGGATGCCCTCCTTCTCCTTCTGCTTGACATTCATCAGGCGTACTAGTAGGTTGTCAAAGTATCCGGGTTCGGCAAACCTCTTGACAAAAAGGTCCTTGAGGTTATTGAAATTGGCTCATTCTATGGTGTCCAGGCTTGTATACCACGTCCTACCCTTATCACTTAAGCATAGTCCGAATGCTTGCGAACGTTGAGCCTAGTCGTTGAGGCCATTGGCTTCGTAGACTTGCTCAAACTGCTCGACGAAGCTGTACGGGTCATCAGGTGGCTAGTACTTGTCGAGTTGCTTGGCGACAATAGGTATTTTGGCTTCGCTCTTTGAGCCCTGGGTTGCCCCCAACCCTGCAAGCAGCGACGTTGCTAGTGCAGTGGCACTCTGCTCTACTGCGGTGTTATCGAGCAGCCGTTTCATGAGGAGCTTGCTCAGCATCAGGTCTCCCTCTAGTGCTCTTTCTTGGTCTATCCGGTTCCGGCCAGCCAAGTTCAGCACTCACTACACCCCATGCAGCTCCATGCTTTGCCTTAGGCTCCTGGCTTGTTGATCCTTATTATACTCGGCTATGCCCTGCAATGCCTTGCGGGCTAGCCTTCTCTCCTCCTCTAGATCTGCAATGATTGCATCTGCTGTCCTGCCACGGTGCTCGTACCGGGCATGCGTATCGTAACTGCTCACCATCTACTGTATAGCGTCTGGGAATGCGCTCACATCGAGCTCCTCGGTAAACCGATGGTCTGAGCCTCCCTCTGTCATGGTTGAATTCTTGCGCCTCGCTGTGCCCTCGATCAAGTTAACCGGTCGTGAGACAGATCCTTGTCGTTGACACTTCTGCGCTTCGCACGTTTGCCTATACCTTGAGTCTTCTCCTACTGGTGGGTTTTTTGAGCGATTTATCTGAGTGAGTTCCTTTAATTTTTGAATGCAGTGCTCAACTTATGGCCACTCGTGAGTGTGTTGTTCCTCGTGCACTTGTGCTCAATCAGGCTTTCAGCTTTCCTAAGTGTACTTCAAGTGCGGAAATTCAACGTGAGTGCTGCGAGCAATTCCCCGGCGTCTCACTCACTCTCGCTCGTTTCGGACCTGATAGGCTTTGCTACTCCAGTCCTGGCCGTTCTAACGGGTTCTAGGGTCTTGTGCTGCTTCCTATTATTCATGCGGGGGTGGGCCGCTGGGGAGTGCCTCAGTGTGTCCCTGGATGGGTCACGTTTTTATTTTGGTTTGATTCTGGGAATCGGACGTCCGATTTACCAGTGGTCCGATTTACCAGTGGTCCGATTTTGGGAATCGAACCAGGTGTATTAGGGCTGAGTGGCAGTCTCAAAATCCGAGTGCCCGATTCTCAAAAATCGGACAGGCAAGTGCTCAATGAATCGGACAAGGGGGGGTTCGATTCGTCCGAATGGTCCAATCGGACAGGGTGGTCCGATTTCTAGAATCGGGCAGATTGGTCTGAGTGTCCGATCCTTGTGGTCCGATTATGGGCGGGTTCGATTCTGGGAATCGGACCGGGCAGGTGGTCCAATTGGTGATGTGTCTTAATTAGTCTGATCGGACAGGGTGGATCCAAGTCAAAGCGTCCGAGTCTCCGAGCGTCCGATCGGACGGTTGTCCGAGTGTCTGAGCGTCCGATCGGACGGTTGTCCGAATGTCCGATTCTGAGAATCGGACACTGGGTCGGACGTCGGAGTCCGCTAGTCCGATGAGTTCGTGCACACGGATTCGCCCAAATATCTCCAGATGTCTATTAGTATTGACCACAAAATTCACCAGCGATGGAGTTTGAGTGGTGAGGGGGAGATTGGTGTACCTGGGGATCGCCGAATGCAAAGTCCTCCGTGCCATGGTCGATCAAACGGTCGCCAAGCTCGCTCTCGCTTTCTCTCTCTCTCTTTCACACGCTCTCCGTTGGTTGGAAATGGGGGTTCTCTTGCCCTTCCAGAATTTATACCGTGCTGGTCCTTCCCTGAACACTACAGATCCCTCTCCTGGTGTTTCCTAAGTAGTTACCTTCGCATTTACTCTATTTCCCCCTTGTTTTCTACGATTTTCTCCCTGTTTCACAACAGCAACCCTCTGCCTCTTCGTGTGTGATTTCCTACTGTTAATCTACCCTAAACACAACATAAATCGAAAGCAAAACACTGAACTAGTTTCTCCATGTTTTCCAATCATCAAACAACCAGAATATCCCAAAATACTTACGTGTTCTGAAGATCGAAAACACCCAACCTCCTACCTATCTCAAGCTCCATTTCGGGAATGAATACCCTACTTCGATGCTCGATATGAGGCGTGCAAGTGCTCAAGCTTGAATCCGTTGGTCCCGGCAACAGAACCAAAATGTGGAAGCTTTCGCTCAACCGCCAAGACCCACGGACCGCTTATTCTTTCAAGCGTTTCAAGCGAGCTCTAATGGCTATCTCTCACTTAGCCGACACCCCTTCGATCCTACAAGTGTAGTGAGCTTACCTTGACGCTCGATCGAGTACCCTCCTCTCTCTTGCACTCCGGTAGCTCCACGATCCTAGATGCTAGCTCAAGCCTCCTCCATCTCCAAGCTCCATCCTCCATAGCCGCGCATGCAAGGGAAGAGAAGAGAAGAGAAGAGAAGAAGAGGAGAGGAGATGGTGAAGAGCTTCTCCCTCTTGATCCCTCACTCCCACACACACTCACTCCCTCACACTCTCACACTCCCTCTCTCAAAAGCACACACAAGCAAGAAGGAGAGAAGATGAGAGGAAGAAGAAGACTCCTTTTGCCACACACCAAAGAATGAGCTTCTCATTCACTTTTCAACTTTATATACAAAACCCTAAATCCCTTTTCGGCGGTCATCCCCTTTTCCTCTTTTTTACATGGCCGACCATAGCCTAGGCCCTTTTTCCCATTGTCCTTCTATCTTCCTAGCTTCCTTTCCACCGCCCATCTACATTTACAATTTGCACGGGTGAGAGCCCGGCGCTCTTTTACAAGATTTCAGGGTGCGCCTTTTTATTTAAAAATGTGCCTTTCCCCTTTTGTATTTGCCTTGGACTTTTAAGGTTGCCCTTGCGTCTTTGGCCTTTTCTCCTATTCTTTCTTCAGTCGGGCTACCTTTTTTCCGCCTTTGCCCTGCGTCTTTTTTATTTCCTTTTGCTTTCTTCGTATTGGGGTTAACAGGGCATTTGAGGCATGAAGTCGCAGGTTTAGATTCTGCATGTCTGGGGGAGGTTTGAGTAGTCATTGCCTCCTACAAGGCATTGTTAGGCATTGAAAGACCTGTTTTCAATGGGAGTTCTAGTGACCCTGTTCTGCTGACCTGCTAGGCGGTCGTTCTAGGAGTTCCTGTTAGTTGTGAGGCAGTTAGAGAAGCTTATTAAAATAATGATGGAAAGAGACAAAACTCTAAAGATCTGAAAGCCCATATATGATTATACGGAGGTGTGTAAAAAGGGGTTCTAACCCCTGTAAAAATAGAAAAGGAAAGAAAGAAAAATCCTTGAGCTGTTGTTTATCGGCTTGCGAAGGCCTGGTTCCTGGGGATGAGACAAGATCTAGGGCCGATGCCTTGTCTTCCTTGGGGTGACATCTTGCCATAAAAGAAGAAAATAAAAGAAGGTTGGAGGGAAATAAAAGTGAGCGTTAGAAAAGGATTAAGTGTCGCCTTGTGAGGGCTTGGCAGGTTCTTGGGTACCGAGATAGGACCTGAGGCCGATGTCCTCTTCTCCTTGGGTCACTACACTCATCCCCCTCCTTTTTACATGCCCGAGTATGAAAACTGAGAGGTTCAAAGAGTAATGTGCTAAAAGAAGTTATTTCTTGATCAGGCTATAGGAGTCCTCGCCTAGTGGGAGCTCCTAGTTGAGTTGTCCTTAGTTAGGTAGGTAATTCAGACCACCACTTAGGGCGACCTCTTTGATAGTTCTTTTTAGCTTCGCTGTGTTGCAGCAGTTGGTTAGTGACTAGCTTCGGGCCTTTTATCAGATTATTTGGGCCTACTCCTCGTGGATTTCATGCTTCGGTGTTGTTAGGGGGTAGGGTATGAGCTATGATGTGTTGTGTTGTGTATTTTTTTGTATCAGCTTGATGCTCCTTTTTGTTGTTTATGTGCAGATCTATTTGTGGGATTTGACGGGCTGAGTTGCCCTATCCCGTGGTTGCCAATGACATATGATTTTTAATGCCGAGAAGTACTTAAAGATAGCCAAAAATTACGAATATCCGAGGAAAAATAGACTTCGTCGAAGGCGGCGGTGGCAATCAGTACGATTTTAAGTGGCAATGCCCCAGAAATGCTTAAAAGAGCCACAGGACGGTGGTCGGAGAATTTTCATAAATTTTTGGCATGTGAGACAAGACCTTGGGAGATGCCTAGCAGTGGAGGACTTCAAGATGGACGCCCATGAATTTTTAGATTAAGAATCGGACACCAGACGTGGAAGAGGGAGTGCCGGGGAGGCCAAACCCAAATTGGCAATAGGTGGAAATCAACTTTAGGAGAGCCCAAAGGGTGTGACCCTTTGGGGCTCCCCTTGGGAGCCCAAAATTTGAAAAAATATGGGGGAGGGTTGCATTTTTTTTTTCATGAGATCAGGAAAGAGGGCGCCATCATCATGAATGGAGGGAGAGATGGATTCTGGGCCTGTGAACAATCCCCCTAACTGATCTCATAGCTGATCTTCTTCCTATCTTCACTCTCCATTTCCAGTTTCCACCCGTAAATTGGATGCCTAGTTGTGGAGAATAAAAACCAGTCTTTCTCTCTCCTCCCTCTCTCTCTTGCTTGCATAGAGGCATTCATGTGCAAGAAATCAAGAAGAAGAGGGGATGAAGAATGCTTGTCCGACACTGATCGGATTGCTTTACGATGAAGAGGAGGCTGAGAAAAGAGGTTCAGCACTGAAGAATGGTTGTTGGTCAGTCCGTGGGCTGCTCAGAATAATTATTAAAAAACCCGCAACACGCAAGACACGCGGTATGCTTCAATTTTACAAAGAAATTTAATTGTTTTTGTTGATTCATGGTCTAAATGTTGTTTATATCCGATGAATTTTTGTTTGAACCTTGTTTGCATTGTGTTTGAGGGCTGGAATTACAAAATTACAGAACCCGTAATGATTTAGAGTCGTTATTAATTCTTTAAAACTTGTAAATTGGCATTTTTAATGAAAATTAGTGGTTTTTTTGTATTTTGAGTTGAAGAAAAGGGATGGAAATGGGATAAAATCAAAGAAAATGTTAAGTTTCAGTCAAAATGATAAGCCAATATAAATAAAGAAGAAAATACATATTTTCTATGAATAATAAATAGGAAAAAATAGTGAAAAATAGAGAAAATTAAAGTTTTCGCGCTCAAAAAATGTAGAAAAATAAGATTTATGTGCATAAATGTTTGGCGAGGTTAAAGCATGAGGTCAAGCCTCAGTTTGGCCTCGTCCTTTATGTTTTAGTATGTGTTTATTGTTTTTTACATACAAAAATGATACAAAACAACCATTTACGCCTATGCACCGCAACAACACCTAAACAGTGAGGGGGGAGGAAGTTTGTGTGACGATCTAATTGTTGAAAAGATAAAAATTCTGATTTCTCTCTTTGTGCATAGCATTTAGGGATCATTCCATAATTGAATATAGGCGACTAGTAGCACGGAAGTTCTGGTGCGAGTCCCTAAAGCAGCGCAGCACGTAACACTTAGTTAAAATTCATGAAAGGGTTGTTTTTCGCACCTCACATGGCTGGTTTTTTTTAAAAACATAAAATGGTTGTGCACAATCATCATACACCTTGTATCAAGCATGCCACGTGATACCTCCTGGAATGCATTGCAATTGATTGATAAACTTTGACCAACGCTGAGAGGACAGGAAACGCAAGCTGTAGGTTAGACAGGTGCTTCCGTTGGGGAAAGTTTTGTGAGGCAAATAAAAATATCTTGAAATATTGAATTATTAAAGAGTGGATTTTGTGCAAATGTCATATGTGTTAGCGACGCATCTTGGGGCCAATCCCCGAGGTGTAGGAGAGTCGTAGTGGAGCCGCGGCAATTAGCCGAGAGGTGATTTCCTATGTGTGTATTACGAGGCATTATGCCTATATGTTATGGGATCTCCCTCTGAGGAGAAGGGAAGGTGAACGTTGGACTACATATTGGATAGAAATGCAAAATCTTCATAAGCATTTAGTGCAAAGTGAGTTTTAGACGTTCCTGACCCACGAGGCCATGTGGTGGGGTTGTCTGTCATATGCATGAGGTCCGGCTAGTGCCATAGCCAGTGCCGGCCCATTTTAGGTCCCATCATAAAGACTTCATTTTTATATGGTGATCTGCATAAAGACATATACGTGTAATAGCCTAAAGGTTTTGTGGTTAAGGGCAAAGAGAAGATGGTCTGTAAGCTCAAACAGAGTTTGTATGGGCTAAAATAGACACTGATGGAATGGTATCCTAAGTTTGATACTTTCATGTAGTCTCAGAACTTGTAGAGAGGTCAAGTTGATCACTGCTTATACACCAAGAAGGCAACAAATGGTAGCTTGAATATCTTGCTTCTATATATTGATGACATACTGATTGCTGGCAGGGATACTCATGCCTTGGATTCATTGAAGTAAAATCTTCATGGCAGCTTTGTCTTGGTGATGTCAATCACATTCTTGGGATGTGGATACTCAGAGATAGATCGAAGGGGTTACTCTATCTATCTCAACATGAGTATGTATTTGAGATTTTGCAATGTTTCAATATGGAGGGGGGAAAGCAATCAGAGCTTCATTGCCTCCATATGTGAAACTTAGTGCAGAGGATAGCCCTACATCTGATGATGAGAAGGATGAAATGGCCAAGATTCTATATGCTTTAGCCGTTTGGTAGTTTGATGCTTTCTATGGTTGCTACACATTCTAACATTGCCTTTGTAGTGGGAGTGGTTAGCAGGTACATGACAAACCCTGGCGAGTATGCCTTAGCCGTTTGGTAGTTTGATGCATGCTATGGTTGCTACACATCCTAACATTTCCTTGGCAGTGGGAGTGGTTAGCAGGTACATGACAAACCCTGGCAAGAAGAATTGAGAAGAAATGATAGGTATTATGAGATACCTCAAGGGCACCAAGGATTTGTGAATCTGCTTTGGTAAGAAGAAGGCATTTTCCATTGGCTTTACAGATGGAAACTATGCTAGACATGCGGTCTACTACAGGGTATGTGTTTAACTTCACAGGGGGATTTGTCTCTTGGATATCTAGGCTGCAGAAGTGTGTTGCACTGTCTACTACGGAGGTAGAGTATGTGTTTACCACTGAGGCATGCAAAGAGGCCTTATGGTTGTCACATTTGGTTGCTAAGCTTGGGATTACTGAGGTTCATATCCTCCATTGTGATAGTCAAAGTGCTATCATGTTAGCACAGAACCCTGTCTTTCATGCAAAGATAAAACACATATAGGTGAAGTATCATTTCATCAGAGAGGTACTTGATAATAAAAGCATTGAGCTGGTCAAGTTGCACACTGATGATAACCCTGCAGACCTTCTCACAAAGGGTCTTCCAGCAAAGAAGTTTGCCCATTGCCAGTGAAAGATGATGGGTATTGGATATGTATAGTTTTTTTTCAGCTTTCTACATACTTAGACTTAGCCGATTCTTTTACTCTACCTTTGGGCACATTGCCTTTAGGGGGGAGGTTGTTAGGATAAAGGGTAGTTCCCATGTCTGCATGTAAGGGCCAGGTTGTACATAGTACATATACCTATCTAAAACATTATTAAGGTACTCTTCAGTACCATAAAATCTTGTGTCTCTATCTCTTCTCTCTCTCAACCTTCATCTCTACACAAAAGCTCCATTGCAGCTAACTCAACAAAAGCATTTTCCTAATCTCCCACAAACAAATTGTATGCCTTTCATTAGTGAGAGTAGTGAGGGGAGAAAAAACATGAGATAAATATCTCAAACACCTACTACTATGCCACTTTACCTAGGCTTACAAACCTCATCATTTCCTAAATATTTCTTGGAGCTTCATCCATTTGCACATTAGATATCTTCGTTAGGACAATAGCTATTCCCTCTTTTAACAAAATATGACCCAATAATACTCCCCTATTAGTTGTAAAGACTGACTCGAATGGATTTAAGGATCTTCCAAAATTCTTACACCTCTCAAAACATAGCCTTAAATGCTTTAAGAGCTCAATCCTATCATCAAAGACACAAAAATCATTGATGAACACTCACATAAGGGTTGTTAAGTATGGATTAAAGGTCTTGTGATCAACTCCTTGAAACTTTGAAGGTCCATTCTTTAGTCCAAATTCATCACATTACTGACATAAGCTCCCCATTCCATGATAAATGTAGTCTCATCCATATCATTTGGATGCATCCTGATGTGTTATAATTAGAGAACCCATCTAAGAAACTATACATCTCATAACATGGTACATCATTGAGAAGGAAATCAATCAATGGTATTGGCAAGGGATCCAAGATTCCAACTTCATTCAAATTGACCTCTTGAACTTCATCCTCCACAATTCTTGCAGGCTTTCTTATAGTATGTTCATATCTTTGCTCAGCTTAAATTATAGCCTTTTTTCATTCTTCATCAAGAACTTCTACAATGTCCAAAGGTCGATATTCTTCAATATGCTAATATTGAAGCTTTTCTTGCTACTCAAGATCAAGATCCATAGCTTCCTAGATCCTAAGCTAATTCATCCACTTCAATCCTTGCATTTTTCCCCAAGGGGTTGCACCTTATGGAATATATAAGATACCATGTGAGTTCAAAAGAAAGGGTATTTTATTTAGCAAAATTTAACAAATTATATTTACAAAATGGATTTGTAAATTACAATTTGGAAAAAACAATAGGTTTAGTAAAGTAAAAGGGGCAATTTTTTGGCCTTGTGGCATGTAAAGAAAATGTGGGAGCTTTCGCTGGACCGCCAAGACCCACGGACCGCTTATTGTTTCAAGCGTTCCAAGCGAGCTCTCATGGCTATCTCTCACCTAGCCGACGCGCCGTCGATCCTACAAATGCAGTGAACTTACCTTGATGCTTGATCGAGTACCCTCCTCTCTCTCACACTCCGGTAGCTCCACGATTCTTGATGCTAGCTCAAGCATCCTCAAGCCTCCTCCATCTCCAAGCTCCATCCTCCATAGCCACACGTGCAAGAGAAGAGAAGAGAAGAGAAGAGGAGAAGGGGAGAGGAGACGGTGGAGAGCTTCACCCTCTTGATTCCTCACTCTCTCACACACTCACTCCCTCACACTCTCACACTCCCTCTCTCAAGAGCATACACAAGCAAGAAGGAGAGAAGAAGAGGGGAAGAAGAAGACTAGTTTTTCCACACCAAAGAATGAGCTCTTCATTCACTTTTCAACTTTATATACAAAACCCTACTTCCCTTTTGGGCGGTCATCCCCTTTTTCCCTTTTTTACATGGCCGGTCATAGCCCAGAGGCCCTGTTTTCCATTGTCCTTCTATCTTCCTTGTTTCCTTTTCACTACCCTTCTATATTTACAAATCGCACGGGTGAGAGCTCGGCACTCTTTTACAAGATTTTAGGGTGCGCTTTTTATGCGCCTTTCCCTTTTCGTGGTTGCCTTGGCCTTTAACGGTTGTCCTTGCGCTTTTGGCCTTTTCTTCTTTTTTTTCCTTCCGTAGGGTTACCTTTTTTCCGCCTTTGCCCTGCGTCTTTTCCACTTTCTTTCGCTCTCTTCGTGTTGGGGTTAACATTACCCCCCTCCTAGACGAGTGCTAGTCCCATGGCACTCACTGGCGTAGGGAGCAAGTGGTAGTATGCACTGAAGACTTCGGGGTGACAGGGGCTTGGGGCCTCCACTGGCTACCTGTTTCGTGGGGGTTGGTTGGGGATGCTGCGTAGGATGATTTTTCTGGCTTGTCGGATGCTGGGTGGGCAATTAGCATTGGATGTTGATGAAGAACGAATGCCACTTGTGCTGTGGTCGTCAACACCTGCAATTGAAAACCTGTCAGGTGGTCTCTCCCTAGGGGTAGTGCTAGTCTCTGTATTGTGCACAAGACTTAGTTTGGGAGACAGGTCGAACTCTAAGCAAGCTGAGAGTGTTGTCCTGCACTTGAGGACCCAAACTTTGAATTAGTTCTGTGTAGGTATTATGTGAGTGTGTGTGCATTCTTAGATATTACGTAGTTAGAAGACTGGGCGGCGTGGGGCCGTGTGGAGCAGAATTGTGGTAATGGGGAGATGAAGTAC
This sequence comes from Lygodium microphyllum, assembly GCF_053477565.2. Classification (NCBI taxonomy): domain Eukaryota; kingdom Viridiplantae; phylum Streptophyta; class Polypodiopsida; order Schizaeales; family Lygodiaceae; genus Lygodium; species Lygodium microphyllum. Next base: position 6,144,249 of record NC_141143.1, on the reverse strand, counting down.
ACCTTTGACTTCTATTGGAGGCATCGTTAGGGGTGTGTCATTGTCCTCGAAGCTTTCTTTCTTTCTTTCTTTCTTTCTTTCTTTTTTTTTTTTGGGTGGGTACATGGAGGCAGCAGTACAAGGGATAACGAGAGTTCTACTCCTCATCATCCGAATGGTGGGAAAGGGTGGGGGGAGGGCGGGGGGCCTTGTTAAGGAATTTGCGGCTTAGCAAGTAGCCCTTAGTGTGGAGGCGGGTTTTGAGGGTGGTGGTGGAGAGAAAGGGGTGGTTGCACTGTGTGAATTTGCTATCATTCATGTCTTCCAGCAGTGCACCACAGAAGGATGGCAAAAGAGCAGCACGCATCATGAGACGGGTCATGGTGGTGTTGTCTATGGCATTGGGGTCAAAATAGAGGGGTGGAAGGTGGCGCTCTTGGGGTGCAGGTGCTCAGTGTACTAGGATTCTAATTAGCCTAAGGTAGTTACAGGTGGTGATGAATGCTGGGTCAGGGCAAGAGGTGAATTCGTTAAGGAATTTATCTATAGAGCTGTACAGGTCGGAGCAAAGTGAAGAGAAGAGCGTTCCTATGGGAAATGGTATTGGTATTATAAATGACGGGGAAGTCAAACCTGCCATGGATGGACGGGTTAAAATCCACTCCTACCCTTTGAGGATACGGCATAAAGGTGGGGTCGTTCCTTTTCGAAGGGAGGGTGTTGCAAAACGCCATCCACGCCTCCAGGTTGGCGTAAAAAATGCGCCGCCTCCAGGTGGGTTGGCAACTATAGCCTTCCACTATGCTAGGTACTTGGAGGACTTTGTCTTGCCAAAATTCGCGGTCCTCGGCCCCCCAAGAAGTTGGGTGGGCCTCACGCTCTTCTAACCATTTAGCCTTGAGCCGGGCCCCCATGGCGATGACATCCTCCACCAACTGAATGGGCAGCACCCTATTCAAGGCGGTGGGAAACTCGAAGCGTAGGTCGAAGGGGTCTCGGCTATACTCCTGCTGCTCCCAGATAATCATTTCAGCGCGGTACTCAGCGGGGGAGTCTTGGGTGCGCAGTGGGAAAGGGGCAGGTTGTTTCGGGGCAGGTCTCGCCTTCAGTTTTCTTCTTGCCTTCTCCACCATTTCCTTCCTTCGGGTGGTGTGGGCCGCTCTTCGTTCGGCAAATGCGTCATGGGGTGGCACTTCGGTTTGTTGGGGTTGAGGGGGTGGCGGGACATATTCCTCTCCTTGAGGCCCTAGGTAAAGCTATGGCTCACCCCCTTCCGCTTGCTCCTCCTCCTGTGTTTTCTCCTCAGTGAACCCAAGGTCATCCATCTCCTGTGTTGTCAGTCCTACTTGTGCCAGATATTTTCTTTGTTCCTCTAGGCTCTGCGAAGGGCCTCCTAGCTGCAATGGTACGTGCAGGCCTGCCATGAGGGCCCTGCGCGCAATGGTTAGCTTTCTCTACAACTGATCATTGGCCTCATCTATTTTTGAGTTGGTGGTGTGGAGCAGCGTGTTGATAAAAGTGCGTTGCTGAGCTATCATAGCAAGCTAGGCTACCTCTGCCTGGTTTTCAGCCATCACTCTGTCTCCCTCAACCTTGGCCAGCCGGCGTGCTAAGTCCCGCACTCTCTGCTCGTTATGATTTGACCATTCCTTTGCCTGCCTCTCCATGTCTTCCAGTCTTTCCCCCTATTGGAGGGTCATCGCCATAAATTGTTGTTACTGGGCCTCGAGCTCATGGCGCAAGCGGGACTGCTCTTGGTGCTCCTCTGCGATCTGCTCGTTGAGTTGGTCCCGCGTCGCCTGCAACCTGTGCACCTGTTTTGCCCTTAACTGATCCAGCTCTGCAACCTCTTGTCTAATTTTCTCAAGTTGATTCTGCACCTCCAAGTTGGTTGCAGATAACTGGTCATTCCTGTGCTGAAGGTGGGCATTTGTCTCCCTCTCCCTGGTGAGACGCTCCATTAGGATTTTCCTTCGTCCCTCCCAGGTAGCGTCGTGCTCCTTTAGGGATTTTAGCTCCTCTGCCTCCTTGGCGCTGGCCTCCTCCCTAAGCACAACGATTTCCTTTTGATATTCTGTTATTTTCCTCACTCTGTCCAGTTGGAGGGCAGCTTGTGATTCGCGCTCCGCTGCCAGCTCCTCCACCGCCACTCTCCTTTCTTGCCTGGCCGTTTGCAACTGCGCGAGCAACTCCTTTACATAGTCATCATAGTGGCCTGTTGGAGGTGGGGAGTGGGGCATGATCGTAGTGGTGGCAATCTCCTCCACTTTTTGTCTTTTCTCTTCTGGCCCTGGCTCCAGCTCGGCCGCGCTGCCCTTTTGGCCCCTGAGACTGGGGTGGCCCCGGCTGCTTCCCTTGCCAACTTTCTTTCCACCAAGAATTGCAGCCAGGTGACTACATTGCTTTCATCAATCTTTGGGGTGTGCATCAGGGCGGCTGCGGTAGGGGGTGTCACCTTGAGGGGAGTGGCTTGCATGGGTGGTGCGAGGAGAGGGGAGACAGGTCTGACTGGGTCTTTTCCTTTCCCTTCTGTAGGAGGCAGCGGCACAGGTTCCGGCGTACCAGTGCTGGGGCCGGGTGCTTCAGGTTGGTATGGTCTGCCCGCTCCTTCCATGTCTTTCCTCCGCTGTTCCTCGATGGAGCGACGCGTCGCCAGCTCCAATTCTTCTTCTTCCCTCCTCCTCAACTCTTCCTCAGCCCTCTTTCTTCTTTCCTCCTCTTCTCTTACCGACTCTCTTTGGGCCCATTCCAGCTCCTCCTTCTCTTTTCTCCTTCGCTCCTCCTCTCTCTTTCCATGCAGGGCTTTGGTCCGTTGCTCCGCTTTCCTTTCTGGTGCAGCCTGGCGTTCTCCCTCCTCGTCGGTGTCCGTTTCTGTTTCATCCGACTGTTCCTCTACCTGGGGCTGGGACTGCGATGGCGATTCGCCACCTTTTCTGCCATCTCCTTGTTTGTCCTCCCCCGCATGTCCCTGCCCTATTGCCTCGTGGATGATCGCTGTGAGGGCACCTCCAAAACCTACGGTGGAGGCCTTGGAGGATGAAGCCTTGCGGGTTGATCGAGGTGAGGGGGATTCTCCTGCTACGGCCCTTCCTCCTGTTGCCAGGGCCTTTGCTGAGGCCTCAATCGTCCTTCTCACGAACCCGTTGAGGTTCACCTCATCCAGTGCCTGAGCCGCGATGCTTTCGAGTAAAGGTACATTGATCCTGGACATGATGCTATTGTACCGTTGGCTAAAAAATAGGGTATGCATCATTTTTGCCTGCAGTTGAATCTTTGGATCAGGGATGTCTGCCAAGTTGACTCCGTCGTTGGTGTGGACTTTCACTTTGTCCATTCCCAACATGGCGTAGACGTCCCTTTTCGGTTTCTTCTCCACCTTGTTCGGAAGCCCAAGTGCTCTTTCTATTAGTTCAGGGGTCAGTTCAACCTGCACCTGTCTGGTGGCTTCCGCGTCCCGCACTGTGACGGTGCCCCTGTTTTTGTTGAAGGTGCGTAGGAACTCGACGCACAGGGTATAGTTTATCCTCTGGCCCACTGCTTCCAGATACCGTTGTAAGTGGCATTGCTCCATGATCCGTCGTACCGCTGGTTCCTCAATAATCACGTCTTCCAAGTTGAATATGTGGCGGAACTTCAGCTGATTGAATGCTCTAGTTTCCACCGTGAGGCCGTACCGCACCTGTTCTTCCTCCAAGAAAGGGAGTTTGCCAGCTTTGTCTTGACCTGCCATGGTCGCCACCTGTACATTCAGTCAATTCACTTTTTAGTATTTTTGGCAACCAATTCGTAGGACGACCATAGCAGATTTTATCATTTCTAACTATGATTTTTTCCTTTCAAACTTCTATCACCTGCTTCTGCATGGCATTTTAATTTGGAGCCTTTTCATGCTTGGTTTACTTTTTAGTTTTAACTTTCATGCTTGGTTTGCTTTTTAGTTTTAACTCCGTTTACTGCCCCATCCCCCTTGTGGAAAGGAAAAATCCGTCCCAGGATTGGAGGGTGTGGGTCCAAGGTGTTCATGTTGTTTTGTGGAGGAGCCAATCGTAGAAGTTGGGGTTATATTCGAGGTGTGCAGAGTAGTCCAGGTTACAGGGTCGGATGCCTACATGGGTGATGTATGTGAGGACATCGGTGAGGAAATCACCGGAGTTGACCCGACTTGCAATGTGGAGCTCTTCTTCTGTCAGGATGCGATCGAGATAGGGGTGCCCTAAGAGACCTCAAAGAGTGGTTAACACTTGATACGAGGTGGGCGCGACGTATGTGGGATCATACTCGGCTGTCTTGATGGCTCGGCGTTGTTCGGCGTTGGTCATTATGCGGCATCCCTCCACTGCCCATTTTAATCGAAGAGTGTACCACTGCTTCAAGAAGGGAGATTCGGTGTCCGCCAGGTGGGACAACCTTGTTGTTTCTTGGCTAGTGAGGCCGGATGTCATCCATAGGTCAAATGATGGGATGAGGCGTTGCTTAATGGCTTGCTCTTTGGAGACCTCGCGAGCGAGTAGCTCAGCGGCAGAGCGTGAAGCTTGTGCGAAGGCGAATTCAAAAGTCTCCCAAGAGCAAGGCATAGTGCGCACGTCCGTTGCAAGGGGTTCCGCTAGCAGTCCCAAGTCTAGGCGGTCATAGCTGAGGGCCAGTGCAACAAAGGTGGCATCGAGCTGTTTAATGCAGTCCACAATGTCATCCCCCGTGTCCTCGGCGAGGTCCGCGGCCAGCGTTAGGAATGACTTCCGTTCATAGGAAGGCTTAAGGCCGGCGGGTGGTTGAGGTTTGCTGGAGCTGGAGGTTTTGTCGGTACAGAGCTGCAGCTGGGGGCCTATTTGAGTCAGCAACCCGGGCGTTGGTCAGATGGATGGGTCGGGTTTGAGCTTAAGGGCTATGCTAGTGCGGTCGGCAGGGTTGCTGAGTTGCGGGCCGGGTTGGTTGGGTGATGCCTCTGGTGGTGGTGGCCGATGCTTGGGTCGTTGAGCATGTGTGACGCCCGTGGGTTGACTTGCAAAGGAGTCGGATGACTGGGGTGGACTCTGCGATTCGTGGTCTTGAGGCGTCAGAGGACAAGGCCTTGCGATTGACATAGAAGCAAGGCCCGTGTCAGTTGGGATTTTGGGGATCCATAGCGAGGCATTCCCCTCATAGTAGCCTTGTGCACGCAGCAGGATTTTAGGAACCCATATTTGTTTAACCATGTGGCACTTGTGATGATGGCATTTTGGTCTTCTAGGTTTAGGTTTGTAGGTGTTCCGCGGACCCGCGCGTCTAGTTCTAGGCTGATCTCGAGGCTTCTTCAGCACCCATTGCAAGTGAGTCTGTTGGGGTTTTGCCTTAGGATTGGCGGGTTGCAGTGCAGGGGGATCTATGTGTAGTAAATATGCACGGCCCTCCTCCTTAGTCCTAGGTGCAACTATTTCTATCGGTGGCCCGTTGAGCAGTGCTGGGATTACGAGGCGCTGGCTGAAAGTCGTGACAATAGCCACCTTCCCGATTGTTAGGTGGATGCGTTGTGACTCATAATCAACATTGCAACGAGTCTGCTTTTTAAAAGTTCGCCCGAGCAATGACTCTGTGCCTGCATCCCTGGCATCGGGTAGGACATAGAACAGCATGGGGATAGTTTCAGTCTCGATAGAAACGGCAACTCTGCATGTGCCGAGGATTGGGTAGGATTGGGCCCCATATGGGTTCAATCTGGCTATTGTGGGATGAAGCATTCGTGCGCCAAGTTGGGTCCAATGCTCATGTGTCAAAATGTTAAAATCCACCCCTTCGTCAATCAGGGCGTTGAAGGAGCACGGTTGCTTGGCCCTGACCATGATGCGAAGGTAGGCGGGTTCTACAGGCTCCTCCTCATTCTCGGCGATTTCCGTAAGTGTGGCTACTCGTATTTTAACGGGCGTTTCCACCATTGGTTGTTCATGCAGTGGATGAGTGGACGGATAGTACTTTTTGATTCGACTGCCATTAAAGAAGCCCATTCCCTCACCATCCAGTGTTTCCATCTCGACATTACCAGTTCGGCTGATTGTGCGGACCTTAAAGGGTCCGAGACCTCTGAATTTCATCTTTTGTTTGTGTCCTTTAACTGAGTAGAGGATCACTAGGTCTCCCGGCTCAAACTCTGGTTGCTTGACATGTTTGTCAAACCAGCTTTTGCGTCTAGCTTTCTCACAGATAAGCACATGGGTGGCTAGGAGACGCACCTCTGATAGGCGTTCTAACTCGACCAAGCGTTGCGTCCATGCCTCCATCCCCTCCCATCGTTCTTGGAGTGCTATCTGCAGGCTAGGGACGAAGAATTCTAATGGAAGAATAGCTTCAGTCCCATAGGTTAGCCTAAAAGGCGTTGTCCGACGGCCGTCTTATAAGCTGTTCGGTAGGCCCACAGGGCTGCCATCAACTTGTTATCCCAGTCACTTCCTGAGGCTGAGACTACTTTGGTTAGGACAGTGATGAGAATTTTGTTGGTTGACTCAGCCTGGCCATTAGCCTGAGGGTAGTATGGTGAGGATTTGCGATGGATGATGAGGAAGGTGGATAGGAGATGGGCTATCACTTCGTTGATGAAGTGCGTTCCCTGGTCGCTAACCAATTCGATGGGGCAACCAAAACGCGAGATTACTTGCTCCCATAAAAACTTGTCAGTTGTCCTAGCGTCGTTTTTCCATGTGGCCCTCGCCTCCACCCATTTGGTGAGGTAGTCCGTGGCCACCACGATGTATCTAGCCTGTGAATATTGTGCCGCGGGGCTGATGGGTCCTATGAAGTCAATTCCCCATTTTTCGAAAGGTTGGCGAGCGATGACCGGGGTTAACTCCATCTGATCTTTACGGACCGGGACCCTTGTCCGTTGGCACTCATCGCAATGTTTGACAAATTGTGAGGCATCGCGAAAGAGTGTGGGCCACCATAGCTGGAACTACAACACCTTTTGTGCTGTAGTATCCCCGCTAAAGTGTCCTCCTGCAATACCGTTGTGCGCCTCTGAGAGCACATCGTGCATCTCATGCTCACATACGCATCTACGTAGCAGACCGTCTTGCCCCAGCCTATAGAGCTGGCCTGCAATCAATTGATAGGGCTAGATCTTTAGGATTAATCACCTAAGCCGTGCCCGTTCTATTGGTCGTTCGGGCAGCCCATGCTTGAGCACTTGGACTATGTCGCGTGCCCAGTATGGTGTCAGGTCGGCCCTGAATAGGTCTTTTTCGTTGGATATGCGGAATAAGTGGTTGTCTGGTAACTCGTCCACAATGCTTTGTCCAGCATGATGGACCTAAAAACGGGCCGGCACTGGCTCATGCACTAGCCGGGCCTCGTCACTACGCACAAGACAACCCCTCGGCCTCGCGGCCAGGAGCATCTATCAAAATCTCTGCCTTCCTAAACATTGCGTTTGTAATACGTTGTAGTCCAACTGATCTTAACCCAATATTAGTCCTCAGAGGGAGTCCCTTTCACATAGCCAAAAGGCTCGAATCACATTCACATGGGGTTCTTCCTACGGCTGAATGCCGTCAACCCTCTGCGACTCTCCTACACCTTGGGGATTGGCCCCTTAGTGCGTCGCTCAACAAATAGACACATCGCACAAAAGTCGCTCAAGGTACCAAATAAGTGTGTCCATGAATGTACCATTGTCCTTACTTCTCTTTCCCCTTTGGGACCCGCGTCTATCTACAGCATGGGTACCTCACTGCCTCTCATCGTAGGTCATGTTCTAATAAACCAATTGCAATGCATGTCCAGGAGTTGGTCACTGATACTTTTAAATTCTTTTTCATGCTCTATGCATTTGGTGGATGCCTAGTGCTCAAACATTTAGCAAAAGAGTATCGTGCACAAGTGCAAAACATTCTTTTAATGGTTTCCAACTACCGTTCGTGCTTCGTTGCATGGGCCTAGCACCGAGGTGATCTTCGTGCTACTAAGCTCTTAATTTTAATTATCATCCATCCTAAAATGCTATGCATAGAAATCAGCAACTTTTCTATCACTTCACATGGCATTTAGACATATTTCAACTTCTCTACCCTTCCCCGTTTAAATATTGCGTCGTTGCATAGATTTATAGGGTATTTTGACACCATTTTATGTATAAAAAGCGGGAAAAAACCACACTAGCACAAGAAAGTGGGGTTGAACTGAGGAAAATCCTCATGCTTCAGTCCCCACAAACATTCACAAACTTTGCTCTTATTTATCCTTATTTTTCGGAACCCAAAATGTATTTTTTCCCTATTTTTTAGGGTTTTTTCACCATTTTCATGTATTTTTCCTTATTTTCCTGCATTATTTAATTACTAAAAATTCAAAACAGGTTATGGGCTGTGGCCTTTAGTTCCTTCTTGCAGAAAAATGAAATTTTAGTTGGTGTTCCTATTCAATTTCCCATTTTTATGCCAAAAAACCATCATTTTCCCTTGATTTTTCATGTTTTACGTGTTTTAATGTATTATTTTGAACCACAAGATGCATAATTTTCTGATTTTTTGATTAGGACTAGCAAGAACTCATAGAAAACAGCAACATAAACAATTTTTATCCCACATGAACAACATTTCATCAATTAAAAGCTATAGAATCTCAAATTTCCTTTGAAAATTTTAAATTACCGCTTATTTGCGTGTTTCGGGTTTCATGTCCATGGCTGTAAATTTGGAAATCAGCAGCACTTCATGTCCAGCACAATCACCAATCACCATTTCCAGCCCGTGGAGCAATCCGATCCATGCCGGACAAGCCTCCATCATTCTTTCTTCTTCCTTCTTCTTTCCACATGAACTTGCCTTTAGAAGAGAGAGAGGGAGGAGAGAGAAAGACTGAAATCAGAGATCTTCAAAGAGGGCATCATTGCGCGAGCAAAGGGCGGCGATAGAGTCAGCATACAGAGGGGAATCAATGCCCATGATCATTGGGGGGGGTTGTTTGCAGGCTGAGGATTGAGGCATCAACATGTGGGCGCAAAAATCGCCGTGATGAAGGTGCCATCTTCCTCCACGATTTGCATCTTCTCTCTCCTCCAAAGTTTCATGCTACATTTTAAATTTGGGCTCCCAAGGGTCACTTGCCCATTTTGGCCAAATTTTGTCCACCCCTTCGTATCTTGACCGGTTTCTTGGCCATTCCCCCGTCCGGACTCCAAATTGAGCTCTGAAAAATCCTGGGCGTCCGGCTTAGCATCCCGCATTGGCCAGTAGCTCGTGTCAACCCACACGACTATCTGAAAAATTATGAAAAATCAACAAGTGTCACTCGGGCGCCTTTAAAGCACTTTGGCGCTTAAAATCGTCCTAGATCGAGCCGCCGCCTTTGACAGTGAATATTTTTCCCTTGACATTCATAATTTTTTGCTATTTTTAAGCACTTCCCGTCACCTAAATTCCGCTCTCAGAGCATCTTCTCCTGTGGGTACTCGGGACAGATGGTCAGCCATGTAGTGTTGTTTTCCCTTCCGTACTACCACCGAGAAGTCGAATTCCAGGAGCAGGAGGAGCCATCGGGCTATACGTCCTGTAGCGCAAGGTTTGTTGACTAGATAGAGCAGGGCTTGATGATCTACAAAGAAGATGAAGGGGGTGGCTAGCAGGTAATGCCGGAACTTCTTCACAGAGAATACCATGGCTAATCCCTCCCTTTCCGTTGTCGAATAATTCATCTCTGTTTCAGTGAGCTGCCTGCTCGCAAAACTCACTGGGTAATCTAAGTTATGCTCACCAGGTTGGCACAACACTGCCCCCACGGCGAACTTAGAGGCATCGATGTGTACGTGAAACGTCATAGTCCAATCTGGGGGTCATAGGATAGGTACCGTTGTTAGGGATTTTTTCAGTTCCTCGTAGGCTCGTTGGTAGGCTTTGGTCCACTCGAAGGCAATTAGCAACTTGTACAATGGCCTAGCGATCAGGGCGTAGTTTAGTACAAACTGCCAGTAGTATCCTGTGTGACCTAAGAAGCATTGAACTCCCCTGTAATTACTTGGGGGTGGGAGGTCCACGATAACCTTGACCTTTGAGAAGTCCGTGGCAATGCCATTCTTGGACACCACGTGTCCCAAGATGCATCCGTGCTTTACCCAAAACTCACATTTCAGGGGGTTGAGGGAGAGACGGTATAAACGACACCGTTCAAAGACTGTGCGGAGTTTTTCAAGATGTTGATTCCAGGCCGAATGGACACACAGGTCATGGACAAAGACCTCTAACTCCTTGCGAAGCATGTCCTTGAATATGGTGCACATGAGGCGTTGAAAGGTGGCGAGGGCATTGGTTAGCCCGAATGGCATGACTACATAGGCAAAGACGCCCCACTCAGTGGTGAAGGCGGTCTTGTGCCTATCCGCAGGGTGCACTTGCACCTGATTGTATCCCAAGAAGCCATCCAGGAAACTGTAGGCTTCCTTAACTGCCACCCTCTCAAGCATGTGCTCGGTGTACGGTAAGGGGTAGTTGTCTCTCTTTGTCGCGGCGTTTACTTTCTTGTAATTGAAGCACACTCGTATCTTGCCGTTTTTCTTCATCACAATGACTATGGGTGACACCCAGTCCGTGTGCTCAATTTCGTAAATGAATCCGGCTCGCATCAACCTATTAATTTCCTCCTTGACAGCATGGGCGTGCTTTGGATTCATGGGGTATGGTCGCTGCTTGACCGGTGTGGCATCCGTTGACATGGGTATGTTGTGAGTCACAACACTCGGATCTACCCCTCGTAGCTCATCTAAAGACCAAGCAAACACATCCCGGTACTGCCGCAAAAGAGTGATAAGGCTGGATTCTTCCTCCGTGGTCAAGTCCTCGGCAATGAACACTAGTCGGGGTGTTTCCCATTCCAGGGCTAGGTTTACCTCCTTAACCTTGGCTGGCCCTTCGATGGGTTCGCGGGTTTGCCCTTGGTGCTTGGCACTTAGCAGAACCACCACCCTGTCCCCTCTTTTGAATTTTGAAAAGTGCTTAGGGAGGTCTTGTGGCTTCCTTTCTTCCTCTAATTGCGCATCGTTGGGACGCTCTGCTTCATTTTGCCGCAACCGTCGGCGCCTCAGGTGGATGGGTAAGTCTCCCCTGGTGCGTCTGGTCATGGGTGGCCTAGGGATTTTTAGGTCATCCTCTGAAATAACTTCAGATTCAGAGTCGAATTCCCCATTTTCACTAGAGGAGATGGTCTCCCCTGGCAGTCGCAGTTCGGATGGCGACTCGGTTCTAAGCATTGCTGCCGTTTTTGGTTGGGTCAGGCCGGCTTGCTTAAAATCCACAGCTCCCATCTGTTCCAACCAAGCATGATCTCATTTCGCACACATGACTCCTCGGTCCATTCTAAGGGCCGGCCTCGGCTGCGGTTTTGCATCTGCTCGGATTTGCTCAATCTCTTGCCCTTCGGTGTCATATTCTACGGTGTCCATCTCACCCTCACTTCCTTCATCGAAGGGTTCGCAATCTTCGTATTCGTCGCCGGAATCCGCCTCGCTAGACTGCTCATCGTTCCCCAAGGCCTGCTCTACCTCATTTTGTTGGTCGGGGACCAATGCCCAGTTGTATCTGAGATTTAGTTCGTGCACTCTGGTTCACTTCCATTCGGGTTCTTCCAAGAGGTCTTGGAGTGGCTTGAGATTGGCGGATGCGTTGCGTGCCAGTCGGTCCGTTAGGTGCCCCAGTATTCCCTGGAGTTCTCTCTTGTTGGTTGGCACTTGGGAGGCGATAGGCTTAGGCCCGTCATGGAGGCTTGCTGCCATCATGTAGAGAGGTGTAGGTTGTGTTTCTCTTGGCTTGCCAACTGTTTTGACAGCCTGCTCATACGCCTCATGATCTGAGAACGGCAGATCAAGTGTAGCGAGAACGTGCATCCAATCCCGCTCGTCCTCTGGGCAAGGGATATACTTCGTTAAGGACCCATAGGGTTCCTTGTTCTGGGTGGTTCCTTTGAGTAGAGTAGAGATGGCATCCAGGTCGATTGGTGAAGTCTTCCAAGTGTCCATCTCTATTCTCACAGCGTTAGTTCGGTTGCCCAGGAAGATCAGGCTGTTATCCCAGTCTTCAATAACTCTAGCATTGCGCATTCAGGGTCGACCTAATAAGATATCATAGTCCACTCCCTTCATGACGATGAAGTCGACAGAGAATTGGACTCCTGCAATCTTCACTGGCCAATTCTTCAAGACCTCGAATGGTCTCACTCGCATGCCATTTGCTAGCGTGACGTTAAACCGAGCAGCTTCGACAGGCAGGTTTCCCCACTTCTGTAGCACTGCGTGGTTAAGCACACTGACCCCAGCTCCTGTGTCTACAATCCCCTTTCTCATTGCGTCCCCCAGGGCTAGGACTGGCAGGACTGCGTGCATTTCCGAGCCCTCCCAGAAGGCATTGATGTGCAAGAATTTAGGGTCTGAGTGTAGCGTCAAACTTGGTAAGTGTGTTTCCGCATCCTGGTCTTGAGCATTTGCCGGAGCTTGCTCGTGTGGTCTCTCGACCCAATGTTTGAGGTCCTGCCATAGGGTAGAGTGCTGCCTGAGCAGCTCTCCCAGTCCAATCGTTACAGGGGTGGTTACTAGTGTGGTTAGGAGATTGCTAAACACTCGTCCTTCCCTTTGTTCAGACTATCCGGGCCAATGGCCACGACTGTCCTGTGGGTCTGTTACGTCTAGGCTTAGCCTTGACGGCACTGCTTGTGGCGTAGCAGCCTCGGCAGACTTAGGTTGGGGTAGCGATAGTGGCACACTCATGCTGGAGAGATCCTCAATCTCATCCTCCGTGATGGGTTCGACATCCTTGAGGTGCTGTTGAGCCTCCCTCACCTATTCCTTCACCTTTTCTATGGCTTCCAATTGCCACCTGGGGTGTGGGTATTCCCCTACCTTAGCGCTTTCCTGTTGGGCAGTTCTAGGGGCTGAAGTCTCTGCCTCTGCATCTGAGACTTTCTTTCCGTGGGGTAAGGTCGTAATGCTGTCGGTTTTTAGTGCGACCTTAGCCTCTGATCTCTTCTTTTTCTGCCTACGGCTTTTCTTTCCTACTGAGGTCGCGTCGAGATTGCTAGGTCCTGGCAGAGAGACGCCGGCCTTCTTCGTTTGTGCTTGGGTCATCACTCGTAGGGGGATAGGTGTGGCCTCCCCATCGGGGTTTTCAACACCAAACAATCCTAGCGGGACAGACGGAAAATTAGTTGAACCAAAAGGCGGCTTCCGTTTTGGACAGTCTATGAAAAGATGAGTGATTCCGCACTCTGCACACCTTTGGTCAGCTTTGTCCCTACCTTGCTACTCTCTTTCTGGGCAGCGTGATGAGACGTGACCGGGATGTCCACACGTCCAACAAGTGACCGATCCTATGGCTGCCCTCCCAGGCCTCTACCCCGTCCTCGTCCTAATGCCATCACCGGCACTAGTCGGTAATCCATGAGGATTGCATTGCCCTCATCGTCATGCGAGACGTAAGGGTATATGTAGGTTTCTTCATCACTGGGCTACTCTACGTAGTGCACAGGAGTATCGCTCGGTGGGTGGGTCACATAGGGACCAGGCGGTCTAGGAATACCAGTAGGATTTATGTCCAGCCTAGGGACCGCTGGCTTTGTTTCATTAGGTGTTGGTAGGGCAAGCGGGGCTCCCCTTCCGTAGAATGGCTGTGGCCTGTTAGCCGGGTAGAGCTGGCCGTAGGGCTGCGTGTATGGTAGTCTACAGTGTGCGGCATCGTGGCCAAACCTTCCACAGTTAGCGCAGGGTCTTGACCTAGGGTCTTGACATTCTGCTAGCAGGTGGTTTCCTCCACAGTACACGCACTGGACGTGCGGACGCGTAGGTCGCCTTAACATGTCTTGTATTTTGGCCAGTTCTGTCTTGACCTCGGCCAAGCCGTGGTGCATCTCGGCAGCCTTCCCCTTATCATGGGATGATGCGTTGGATTACTTGCTAGAGGTTGGCATTTGTTCAAAAGTCCGTGGGCTAATTTCTTCTGGGTTCGAGCTCCTGGAGCTCCGCTCTTTCAGTTGGTCATCGACCCTAATGGCTTCCTCAAAAACCCTAGCCACTACGTCCCGTTGCAAGCTCGAGTTGCCTGCTAGTGCTTTGTACAATTCTTCATCCCAAATCCCGCTGATGAATACGGTTGACACTGCCCTGTCAGTCGGTCTTTCGCCCAACGGGATTCTCTTAAGGAGGCTTCTCACGTGGGTCACATAGTCGCGGATGCCCTCCCTCTCCTTCTGCTTGACGTTCATCAGGCGCACTAGTAGGTTGTCAGAGTATCCGGGTTCGGCAAACCTCTTGACAAAAAGGTCCTTGAGGTTATTGAAGTTGGCCCGTTCTATAGCATCTAGGCTCGTATACCACGTCCTACCCTTATCGCTTAAGCAGAGTCTGAATGCTTGCGAACGTTGGGCCTGGTCGTTGAGGCCATTGGCTTCGCAAACCTGCTCAAACTGCTCGACAAAGCTGTACGGGTCGTCCGGTAGCTGGTACTTGTCGAGTTGCTTAGCGACGATAGGTATTTTGGCTTGGCTCTTTGATCCTTGGGTTGCCCCTAGTCCTGCGAGTAGAGAGGTTGCTAGCGCAGCGGCATTTTGTTCCACCGCGGTGTTATCGAGCAGCCGTTTCATGAGGAGCTCGCCCAGCGTCAGGTCTTCCTCGAGTGCTCTTTCCTGGTCTGTTTGGTTTCGGCCAGCCAAGTTCAACACTCGCTGCACCTCATGCAGCTCCATGCTTTGCCTTAGACTCCTGGCTTGTTGGTCCCTATTATATTCTGCTATGCCCTGCAATGCCTTGCGGGCTAGCTTGCTCTCCTCCTCTAGGTCCGCAATGATTGCCTCTGCCATCCTGCCACGGTGTTCGTACCTGGCATGCGCATCATAACTGCTCACCATTTGCTGTATGGCTTCCGGAAATGCGCTAACATCTAGCTCCCCTGCAAATCGATGATCTGAGCCTCCCTCGGTCATGGTGGAATTCTCGTGCCTGGTTGTAAGTCAGATCCTTGTCATTGTCGCTCCTTGCTTGATCCTGCCTTGCGCTCTGTGCGTTTGCTTATGCTTGGGTTTTCTCCTAGTGGTGGGTTTTTTGGCAATTTACCTGAGTGAGTTCTTTTTAATTTTTGAATGCAGTGCTCAACTTAGGGTCACTCGTGAGTGTGTTGTTCCTCATGCACTCGTGCTCAATCAGGCTTTCGACTTTCCTAAGTGTTCTTCAAGTGCGGAAATTCAATCAGAGTGCTGTGAGTGCTTCCCCTGCGTCTTACTCACTCTTGCTCATTTTGGGCCTGACAGGCTTTGCTACTCTAGTCTTGGTCGCCCTAAGGGTCCCAGGGTCCTATGCTGCTTCCTGTTGCTCACGTGGGGGTGGGTCGTTGGGGGAGTGCCCCAATGTGTCCCTGGATGGGTCAGGTTTTGTTTTGGTTTGACTCTAGGAATCGGACGTCCGATTTACCAGTGGTCCGATTGTGGGGATCGGACCAGGTATGTTAGGGCGAAGTGGGGGTCTTAAGGTCCGTGTGTCCAATTCTCAAGAATAGGACAGGCGAGTGTGCGAGGAATCGGTCCAATTCTAAGCGGTCCGATCCTAGGCGGTCCGATCGGACCAGTTGATCCGATTCTCATTGGTCCGATTATGGATGGGTCCGATTCTAGGAATCGTATCGGACATGGTCCGACTGGTGACGTGTATCACTTCATCCAATCGGACCGGGTGGGTCCGAGTCAGAGCGTCCGAGTGGTCCGAGTGGTTGAGTCGGACAAGTTGGTCCGAGTGTCCGATTCTAACAATCGGACGGTTGGTCCGAGTGCCACGTGGCACGTCCGATTGGACCAGTTGGTCCAAGCCTAGTGATTGGACAGGTCGTTTCGATCGGACGATTGTCCGAGTGTCCGATTCTGGGAATCGAACACTGGGTCGGACGTCCGATTCCGTTGGTCCGATGAGTTACGCACACTGATTTGCTCGTTTTTCACTAGGTCTATTATCCTATTGGTCGTGCGATTACCCCGCGACAGAGCTGAAATGGGGCGGACGAGATCGGTTACCTGAAGTCGCCGAATGCGATGTCCTCCTAGCTCTGGTCGATCGGACGACTGCCCAGCTCGTTCACTATCTCACTCTCTATCTCTCTCGCTCTCCGTTGATTGGAAATGGGGTCCTCTTGCCCTCCCAGAGTTTATACCCTGCTAGTTCTGCCCTACATACTACAGGTTCCTTCCCTGGCATTTCCTATGCCGTTACCTTGCATCTACTCCATTTTTTCCCTTTGTTTCCTGTGGTTTTCCCCCTGTTTCACAGCAGCAGCCCTCTGCCTTTTCGTGTGTGATTTCCTACTGCTAATCTATCCTAAACACATCCTGAATCGAAAGCAAAACACTGAACTAATTTCTCCATGTTTTCCAGTCATTAATAACCAGATTGTTCCAAAACACTTGCCTGTTCTGAAGATCAAAACCACCCGACTTCCTACCTATCTCAAGCTCCGTTTCAGGGTGAATGCCCTACTTCGATGCTCGATATGGGGCGCGCGAGTGCTCAAGCTTGAATCCGTTGGTCCCGGCAACGGAACCAAAATGTGGGAGCTTTCGTTGGACCGCCAAGACCCACGGACCGCTTATTGTTTCAAGCATTCCAAGCGAGCTCTCATGGCTATCTCTCACCTAGCCGATGCGCCGTCGATCCTACAAATGCAGTGAACTTACCTTGATGCTTGTTCGAGTACCCTCCTCTCTCTCACACTCTGATAGCTCCACGATTCTTGATGCTAGCTCAAGCATCCTCAAGCCTTCTCCATCTCCAAGCTCCATCCTCCATAGCCGTGCGCGCAAGAGAAGAGAAGAGAAGAGAAGAGAAGAGGAGAAGGGTAGAGGAGACGGTGGAGAGCTTCACCCTCTTGATTCCTCACTCTCTCACACACTCACTCCCTCACACTCTCACACTCCCTCTCTCAAGAGCATACACAAGCAAGAAGGAGAGAAGAAGAGGGGAAGAAGAAGACTAGTTTTGCCACACCAAAGAATGAGCTCTTCATTCACTTTTCAACTTTATATACAAAACCCTACTTCCCTTTTGGGCGGTCATCCCCTTTTTCCCTTTTTTACATGGCCGGTCCTAGCCTTCTATATTTACAAATCGCACGGGTGAGAGCCCGGCACTCTTTTACAAGATTTTAGGGTGCGCTTTTTATGCGTGTTTCCCTTTTCGTGGTTGCCTTGGCCTTTAACGGTTGTCCTTGCGCTTTTGTCCTTTTCTCCTTTTTTTTCCTTTTGTAGGGTTACCTTTTTTCCGCCTTTGCCCTGCGTCTTTTCCACTTTCTTTCGCTCTCTTCCTGTTGGGGTTAACAGAAAGATTATTGCTTAATATACTTTTAATGCATGTTATCTAGATGATTTCTTATAGGTACACGGCACGAGTGTTTTCCTAAACTAGGGATTTCTCTTGACTTGCCAAAATCCCTTTCAAATGCTATCTTGAATCATCAGAATTTGTAGAAAGAATAGCTTAAGAACTCCATTTCTAGCATTAGTGAGATGCTCCTTATACCCTTGAATGATGTCATCCACATCTATTTTGAATAGTGCACTAAAGCATTTTCTTGAAGAAATAACTCCTCTTCATTATCTTCAACTACATCCACTAAGTTGATATTTTGAGCCACTATGTGTCAAGTACTCTTTAGACTCACTTTGTTTACTATAGATGATTGATTCCTGTAAGTCCTATGGGAATGCACACATAAGCAGCCCTTGATCCCACCTCAACTTGGCTAGTTTGAACGATTGTGGTGGGAGCTCTCGCTCAACCATCAAGACCCATGGATCGCTTATTGCTTCAAGTGTTCCAAGACGAGTACTAATGGCTATCTCTCGACGCGCTACCTATCCACGAGTGTAGTGAGCTTACCTCCATGCCGATCGAGTTACCTCCTCTCCTATGCACTCTAGTAGCTCCACGATCCAAGTGCAAGCTTCAAGCAAGCTCCATCCTCAAGTTCCATGCTCCAAGATCCATTGCTGCGAGCAAGAGAAGAGAAGAGAAGAGAAGAGAAGAGAAGATGGAGAGCTTCTCCTCCCCGGTCCCTCACCCTCACACACTCACTCCCTCACACTCTCACACTCCCTCTCCCAAGCATAAGCTCAAGCTAGCAAGAAGAAGAAGAAGAAGAAGAGAGCCACTTTTTTCCACACACAAGAATGAGCTTCTCATTCACTTTTCAACTTTATATACAAACCCTAAAATCCCATGGGAACCCATCCCTTTTTACATGACCGGCCATTGTGGCAAGGTCCCTTGTTCTTATTCCCTCTTCTTGCTTCATGCCCTAAGCCTATACCTGTCTATTCTTTTACAAATGGCACAAGAGGGAGCATGTCGCTCTTTTACAAGAGTTTTTAGAGTTTTTGAGGTGCCTTTCCTTTAAATTGTGCTTTTTGCCTCAGTTTAGCTTTAGAGGCCACCTCTATGCCTTTGCTATTTTTCTATTCTTTTTTCGCTTTTTCCTTCATTTTTTTGCCATCTCAAATTGAGGTTAGCTTTCTTGAATTAAGGTTAACATTACCCCCCTCCAAGGCAGGTGCCAGTCCCATGGCACTTTGAGCTGTTTGTTGGAAAAGGGTAGGCGGTTGGCAAGTTGTTGGTCAGGTGATGGTAGGGCCACATGGGGGTTGAGATGCTTTGGAAGCTTTAGAAATGATGGTTAATGGAGAGCCAATCAAATGTCAATTGGGCCTCGGAAGTTGGTGGTTTGTCGCATTTTGTAGTATCTGAAAGGAGAAAGTGTGGTGCTCTACCTAAGGGGACTGTCTGCCTTACTGTGTGGTGCATGTGCTCGTGCTGGTGGAATGGGGAGTTGGGTCTAACCACAGGCAGGCCTGGGTAATGTCCCACACTTGAGGACCCCATTCGTGCGGTAGGGAGGTGCAGTGAGTGTAGCGTAGGGTGACAGGTCTAACCATAGGCAAGTGTTACCACCCTAGGTGTGTCCTGCCCTTGGGGTGCCCTAAGTGTGAAGTGGGGGACAAAAAAGGGCTAGGGGGTTAGGAACGGGGCCAGCCAACCAAGGTCACCGGATGCACCTAACTTAAGGACCCCTAGGTGTAGGGACTATGAGCCATGTGCTAGGACCTACGTGCGGATGCTTTTTTTTTTTTTTTTGGATTGGGTTCAATAGTAGGGAATTGTTAGTCCTCGTCCTCAGGAGGGGGTTGTGAAGGAGATTTAATGAAATGGCTAAAAAATCTCCAGCTCTGCATGAAATTCTTAAGGTTCAATCGAACCTAGAGGGGAGTGGTGGAGAGGAATGGATGGCTACAACGAGTGAACTGGCTGTTGCTCATATCTTCAAGAATAGTGAGGCAAAAGAAGGGAGGAGGATAGCTTGCATCATCAGACGGGTCATCGCACATCTATCGATTGCGTTAGGATAAAAAAAGAGTGGGGGAAGGCCACATTTGGTCAGTGTGGGGTCCTGCCTAAGTAGGATTTTAGGGAGCCTAAGATAGTTGCAAGTGGTGATGAAGGTGGGATCCGGGTAGGAGGAGAAATTAGCGATAAAGCATGCCATGGTGGCATCTAAGCTATCGGAGATGAAGGTGAGGGCCTGGGCTGCTAAAGTGGTGGTACATGGGTTATATATGATAGGAAAGTCGTAACGGCCATGGGCATTTGCATCAAAGTCTAATCCTATTTGTCAAGGGTATGCCATGTAGGTAGGGTTGTTCCTCTCCGAAGGGAGAGTGTTACAGAAGGGCATCCATGCGAATACATTGTTGTCGCAGATGCGCCTTCACCACGGTGGTTGGCACTTGTATCCGAGCACGGACCGAGGCACTTCAAAAACTTTATTCTGCTAGTATTCTGCATCCTCGGTGCCCAAGAGGGTGGGATTCTTGTCTCTTTCCTTTAGTAATTGTTGGCTTAGCCAACTTCCAACATTGATCACCTCGTCCACTATTTTAGTGGAAAGGACTCTGCACAGGGCATTGGGGATGAGGAAGCTGAAGGTGAAGGGCTGCTTTTCCTTTTCTTCTCTCTTCTACATTATGAGCTCTGCATGAAAACTAGGTGGCATGTCATTTGGGCATGGTAGGAGGGGTACAGACGGCTAGGCCATAGGGTTAGCCCTTAATCTTTGTCTGGTTTCTTCCACCAATTTCCTCCTCTTCTCCCTCAGTGTGGTTTTCCTCTCCGTAGATGCATCTACTGGCTGCCCTTGCCCTTCAAGATGGGGTGAAGGGGGTTGTGGAACCACTTCTTCTTCAAATCCGCCTAGGTCAATGTGCAGTTTTGCCTCACTCCCTGGGTACTCTTGCTATTTTACCTCTTCTACGAACCCCAGAGCATCAATCTCCTAGGGGGTTAGGCCGGCCGATAGCAGATACCTACATTGTTCCTCTGGGCTTAGCCCAACTATAATGGGTTGGGAGGGCATGTGTAGCCCTGCTTGAAGGGCTTTGCGCGCTATGCTCAGTTTCTTTTTTACTACCTCTAAGGACTCCCCTTCCTCCGCATGAGTGGCATCCATCAAGGTATTAAGGAAGATTCATTGTTGAGTACTGAAGACCACTTGGCCTACCTCTACTCTACCTTCTGCTAGGATTTTCTCTTTTTCCACAAGAGCCAAGCGATGCACCAAGGTCTTCACTCTTTACTCATTCTGGCCTGCCCACTCTTCAGCTCTCTTTTTCATTTTCTCCATGCCTTCTCCCTGTCTTTGCACCAAGGCGATGAGCCTCCGTTGCCGATCTTCCAATTTCTTGCTCATTCTTGCTTGCTCTTCTCTTTCAAGGCTTAGCCTTTTGGTCATAGTTTCCATTTCTCAATGGTGTCACTCCTCTTATTGTTTCCTTCCTTCCTCCCCTGTGGTAAACTCCTTCATGCCCTATTTGATCAGACCTATTTTTGTTGCTAGATCCTCATGTTACATGATCAGAAGCTTATACTCTTTTTGCATCTTCTCGAGCTCTTGATTTTCATCTAATGAGCTGTCATTGCCAGCTTTGCTCCTTTTCTTCTTTGGTTTTTAGTTCCCATTTCAGGTCGAGAATTTCCTTTTGTTGCATAGCCTTTTGCCTTGTCTTTTTGAGCTAGAATGTTGCTACTGCTTCCCTTTCTGTTTCCAACTTGGCTACTGCTATCCTCCTTTTCTCCCTTGACCTCTTTAACTGCGAGAGCAATTCATCAATGTACTCGTCATGATTTGCAGGTGGCGTCATAGTGGGGGGTTTGGGGTGGTCGAGGCTTCCATTTTCTGGCATTTCGGCTCTTGCCTAGACTCGGCATTTGTAGTTGGCCTTTTGTGCCCAGTTGCTGCGGTCTCCCCGCTCCTTCCTTGTGCTAGTTCCTTATTGATAAAGTATTGCATCCATGCCACAAAACTGTTCACATCAATGCTAGCTGAGATGCTCGGGGTGACAGTGGTTACTTCGCTGGTGGGCACCAAGGGGGGCGGGATGGGATAGATGGGGTATTGAGATATCGAGCTCCACTCGTGATACGCCAGGGTGACTGTTGTGTATTTATGTCACCGACTTGTCAGTTGCAGACCCGGTTGGTACACCGTCCATGAATAATAGCTACATGATAGCTATCCTTATCTACTCTAGTTTGTGGCTCAGTTAGTATGCCACCTTAGTTAGTTGAGTTTGGTTTGAGACCCATATATAGGGTCCTTCTATTTCTTTGTACTAGAGTTCTTTTGGCTTACACAACTAAGAAGAGGAAAATTGTTTTCAGCCTCCACCCTTGTGTGTCTTCCCCCATTGTGCAAGCAAGAAAGCTTCAAGCGAGACTCCTTCCTTCTCTCCCACAATCTTGACATGGTATCAGAGCCTTGTTCGTGGTAAGGAGCTCAAGAAAGCAAGCCAAGCTCGCGGTGTTCTGGTAAGAGGAGCAGTGTTGCTTTCATCTTTTGTTTTGGGAGCAGATCTCTGCAGGTAGCACAGCCGGAAAGTGCAGGAGTGCATTGTCTCAGGTTGAGACGCCCTTCGCGGTGAAGCAAGAGGGCTGTATATGTTGCGGGATAGGGTTTTAGCCCTCGGTGACCTTGTTTTTTTGATTTGAGGCCATTTCGGGGCCTGTTTTGGAGGCGGAAGTTTTCTGCACGCACTCAGGAAAAGGCTCAGTTTTATGCTATGTAGCCACTGTTCTACAGGTCGGTGAATAGTTATTGTAAAAATTGCATTGTATGCTTGTGCGCAAAGACATTGGGAGTTACAGAATCATCCCTGTTGCCTGTTGATGCAAAATCGTCACTAGGAAGTGACTGTGTGGTCAAATACCACTTTCACCAGTTTTGCAGATTTTCCCTTGTGAGGGTGAAGCTGTGGTTTTTGCAGTGACAGACTTTTTTGAAGTCTTCTGTAATGGCATCTAATTCTCTTTCACAGATTGTCACTGAAAAGCTTGACAAGAACAACTTCCAAGCATGGAAGTTTAGAATGACGAATTTCCTTATGGGAAAAGGATATTGGAAATTTGTTGCAGGAAATGAAGAAGAACCAGTTCTTCCTGATGTTCCCAATCAACAGCAAATGCAAGCATTTAAAGCATGGCATGAGAGAGCCAGGAAAGTTATGTATTGGCTGTCTATCCGCATTTCAGACTCTATGATTGTGCATATTCAGGATGCAAGTACGCCAAAGGAGGCATGGGATACTTTGTAAAAAATGTATAGCACAAATACGCAAGCCAGGAAAATGCAGCTCAAGCAAGAGTTGCACAATGTGCAAAGAGAAAATATGAGCATCAACGACTACCACATGAAGGTGAAGAAGATTGCAGATGCACTTGCTTCCATTGGGTCACCAGTGGAAGATGATGATTTAGTTTCTGTGACCTTGAATGGTCTAGGAAAGGATTATGCACAATTTCGGACATCCATTTCAGTTCGTGAAAGATTTCCTGATTTTGAGGAGCTGATTGCTCTTCTAATTTCTGAGGAGCAAAGAAATGGTGGTGCATCTTCTTCAGAAGGAACTTCAAAAGAAGCTGTCTTCCACTCAAATGCTGGAAGAGGTAGAGGAGGCCGATATGGAGGCCGTGGTAGAAATCAGAATATGCAGCAAACTCAAGAAAACCAGTCCTATGGAGGAGGACGTGGTAACTCTAGAGGCAGGGGGAGCCAAAGAGGTCGTGGTGGATGGCAAAGAGGCCAAAATGTAAATAGTAATGTTGAATGCTACTATTGTGGTAAAATGGGTCATATGGCTAAACACTGCTATAAAAAGCAGAATGACATCATGAATGGAAAACTGCAACAAGGAAATTATGCATCCTCTAGTAGACAGGGTGATGACAGAAATGAGCATCTGTTTATGGTGCAGCACATGAACAACTCTGTGACAAATGCAGAAGAAAGCAATGATGTATGGTATGTTGACTCAGGTGCATCAAACCACATGACAGGTCATGCAGAATGGATGGAGGATGCAAGGAAAATGGAAAAACCAGGATTTGTGGAGACTAGTGATGATACTGCACATCCTATTGTGCATATTGGAAAAATTCCCTTGTCTATGCAGGATGGGAAAAAGAAATACCTGTCCGATGTATTTCATGTCCCGAATATCACCAAGAATCTGGTTTCTGTTGGTCAAATGGTTGAACAGGGCTTGCAGGTCAGATTTAATCCTCATGGATGCTTTGTTGAGGATATGAAAAATAAAGGTCGCTTGATAGCAAAAGGAAAGAAGAAGGGCAGAATGTTTACATTGGATGCAGACATGTTTGAATTGAGTGCAGCAATGTTTGCACATGGGACCGGTGTAGTTGCAGATATTGATATTTGGCATAAACGCATTGGTCATGTTAATGTACAGCGACTTAAATCAATGCAGGCCCAAAATATTGTTGCAGGTTTGCCGAAATTCAAGGTTGCAGAAATGCATAAGGTATGTGAAGCCTGTCAATTTGGAAAACAGGCAAGGAAACCATTTCCTAGACATGTTCAAGAGAGTAAGAAACCATTGGAATTAATCCACTCTGATGTGTGGATAACTAAAGCTGCATCTCTTGGAGGATGTCATTATTTTGTCAGTTTTATTGATGACTATAGCAGAAAAGTTTGGGTGTGTTTTATGAAAAAGAAAAGTGAAGTTTTTGGGCATTTCAAAACTCTTAAAGCGATGGTTGAAAAAGAAACATGCCTGCAGATAAAATGCCTAAGGTCAGATGGAGGGGGAGAGTACCTCTCAAATGAGTTTGCAAGGTTCCTGCAGGAGCATGGCATAAAGCAGCAATATTCATGCAATCATACCCACAACAAAATGGAATTGCAGAAAGGAAAAACATGCATATTGGAGAGGTATCTCGTGCCATGCTCAATGAAAAAGACTTGCCAGATTTTTATTGGGCTGAAGCAGTTGCTACAGCAGTCTACATAATGAACAGGACTCCCACTGCAGCAATACATGGAATGACTCCAGAGGAGAGGTATACTGGTAGGAAACCAGATATTTCTCATTTGAAAATTTTTGGTTGCATTGCCTATGTACATGTGCCAGATGAGGTGAGATCTAAGTTGGATCCAAAAGCTGAGAAGTGCATCTTTATTGGTTACTCTCTGTAGCAAAAAGGGTATAGATGCTATAACCCTTCTACTCGTAAGTTTACAGTGAGCAGAGATGTTGTTTTTGATGAGATGAGTAGTTGGTATAAACCAGTAAATGTGATTGATGATGTAGATGCACAAAATGGCAATGCTGCACAGAATTCACAGCAGCAGTCATAAAATATTAGTGGACCTGGAGCGTCCTCTAGCAGTGGTTCACATTCTTCGCCATGGACAGGCAGATTGAGATAAGGAGAATCTTCTCAAAGTAATGCAGATAGTGGTATGCATGTATCACGAAAAGGAAAAGAGAAGGTTGATCAGCCCATGTTTGATGTGAATGTAGGTCACTCTTATGTGGATGGTGAATCCAGTGGCTCAGAACAGAGCATTGATGATGAGTTGGGTATTCCTTCTATTGTTACACCTGGAGTAAGGAAGACCAGGGATGTTTTGAGAGCACCTGGGAGTGAACCTACTTTGCGCAGGTCTACGAGAGCTAGGTATCCTGTGGATAGGCTGAAATATGATGGATTTACAGCCATTCACTATGCATATATGGTCAAAGTGATACAGGAACCAGAACCCACATCTTTTGAGCAAGCCATGGGAAAAGAAAAATGGGAGAAAGCCATGGATGAAGAAATGGATGCCTTGGAAGAAAATGCTACATGGGAGTTAGTACCTTTGCCTAAAGGTAAGAATGCAATTGGCTGTAAGTGGGTTTATAAGGTGAAGCACAATGCAGATGGTTCTGTGAACAGATACAAGGCAAGATTAGTAGTCAAGGGGTATGCACAAACATATGGCATTGAATATGAAGAAACATTCAGTCCAGTTGCAAGGATGGCAACTGTAAGAGCAGTCATTGCTATGGCTGCATCAAAGGGATGGTCTTTACATCAGATGGATGTAAAGAATGCATTCTTGCATGGTGATTTGCAAGAAGAGGTCTATATGGAGCAGCCACCAGGTTATGTGCATGTTGTTCATCCTGAGTTTGTTTGCAGGTTGAAGAAAGCCTTGTATGGCTTGAAGCAAGCACCTAGAGCATGGTCTGACAAGATAGGACAGTATATTATCACTATTGGCTTTCAGATTTCCAAGGCAGATTTCTCACTTTATGTGAGAAAAACAGAGAAAGGTATTATGCTACTTGTCATTTATGTTGATGATTTGATTATGACAGGTGACAGTGATGAAGATATCCTTCATGTGAAAATGCTATTGAAGTAGAAGTTTGAGATGAAGGATTTGGGAGAGCTGCGTTATTTCTTGGGCATTGAGGTGATTAGATCACCAAGTGGGATACAGCTCTTGCAGAGGCAGTATGGATTGGACATGCTGTCCAAATATGGGATGACAGGCTGTAAGCCTATTTCAGTTCCTTTGGAGCAAAATGTGAAGCTGAGCACAGATGCAGGTGAGCTTCTAGAAGACCCTACTATGTACAGACGCATAGTAGGAAGTTTGATTTATATGACTATTACCAGGACAGATTTGAGCTATGCTGTTGGATTGGTAAGTCAGTTTATGCAGGCTCCAAGGAAACCACATTTGGATGCGGCTAGACGCATACTCAGGTATGTGAAGTCCACATTGCAGTATGGACTATTTTATGAGACTAGGGTTGAGATACAGTTGCATGGATACACTGATGCTGATTGGGCTGGTAGTATTTCTGATAGACAATCTACCAGTGGATATGTGTTCTCTTTTGGGAGTGCTGCAGTCACTTGGAGCAGCAAGAAACAACCTACAGTTGCCTTGTCGAGCACAGAGGCTGAGTACAGGGGTGCAGCAATGGCTGCATGTGAGGTAGCTTGGTTGCATAAGCTACTTTATGATATGCATTAGTCTACAGATGGACCAGTTGTCATTTATTGTGACAACATGAGTAGTATACACTTGGCAAATAATCCAGTCTATCATGCTAGAACAAAGCACATTGAGGTGCATTATCACTATGTGCGAGAGAGGGTTTTACTAGGTCTTATTGATCTAGTTTATGTCAGCACAGAGGATCAGGTAGCTGATATATTCACGAAGGCATTGGGCGCAGAGAAGCTGCGCAAGTTCAGAGACCTCCTTGGTGTGCAGGAATTGGGATTGAGCTCGAGGGGGAGTATTGAGATATCGAGCTCCACTCGTGATACGCCAGGGTGACCGTTGTGTATTTATGTCACCGACTTGTCAGTTGCAGACACGGTTGGTACACCGCCCATGAATAATAGCTACATGATAGCTATCCTTATCTACTCTAGTTCGTGGCTCAGTTAGTATGCCACCTTAGTTAGTTGAGTTTGGTTTGAGACCCATATATAGGGTTCTTCTATTTCTTTGTACTAGAGTTCTTTTGGCTTACACAACTAAGAAGAGGAAAACTGTTTTCAGCCTCCACCCTTGTGTGTCTTCCCCCATTGTGCAAGCAAGAAAGCTTCAAGCGAGAATCCTTCCTTCTCTCCCACAATCTTGACATGGGGGCCTTACCCTTGCCTTTGATAACCATGGATGGCAAGGCTTCGAGTACTTGAGCGCTTGAGCTGGGTCTATCTTCCCTAGGGATCAAGTCGGCTCTGTTGTTCTATGGACCGGCGAATTGCTTCAGCCATGTCTTCCTCCTCCTATCTCCTCAAGTCTGCCTCCTCTTCCATAACTCTTCTTTCTCTCTCTTCTTTTATTTTCCTTGCTTCCTCTACCAACTTTTTAGCTTCTTCCTTCTTCTTCTTTTTCCACTCCGTCACCTCTCTTAGGGATTCCGTTTTTTCTCTTTCCAGATCTTCTTCTTCCTTTTTCCTACCTACTATTTGTTTCTTCTTCTGAGTTGCCTTCTCAATGAACTCCTTTGTTTTTCTTCATCCAGATTGAACCTCTTGCTCCTCCTTCTTTGTCTCGATTTCTATCCTGTCGCTCAATTGCTCGTCCTTTTGATGGGTCAGTGATCTATCTGGGGTCTCATCTGCTCCTTTGTTTGCTTATTGGGCCTCTTTCACAGCCTCCTAGATGATGGCCGTCAGTATGCTTCCATACCCGATGAAGGAGGCTTTCGAGAAAGATTTCTTCCTCTCCATATTCTTAGATGCGGGGGATTCTCCACCTGCCTATTTATTGCCCAAGGCTAGTGCTTTGGCTACTTGGTCTATTGTCTTGCACATGTAGCCATTTCAATCCACCTCATCCAGGGTGCGGGCTGCCACATTCTCCGGCACATGTACATTGATCTGGTGCATGAGGAAATTGTAGCATTGGCTAGAGAAAAGGGAGTGCATGAACTTTGCATGCATGTGGATCTCAACATTAGGGATATCCTATATGCTGATGTCATTGCTTGTCAAAACTTCTTCCCTCTTCATCTTCAGCAGAGCATACACATCCTTCTTACGTTTTTTCTCCACCTTAGGTTTCAATCCCAGTACTTTCTCCACCAAGGCCTAGTTTAGTGGTACTTGCACTTGTTGGGCATTGTCCCCCCTTTCCACCATCACCATTCTGCATTCGTAGTCGGGGTTGTATGTTCTCAAAAACTGTACACACTTCGTGTGGTCAGGTTCTTGTGCAAACTTCTCTAGGTACTTGTGGAGGTTGCATTGTTCCACTATTCTCCTTGTGGCTTGCTCCTTGGCCACCATCTTCTCAAGGTTGTGAATGCTGCAGAATTTTAGCTGACTATAAGCCCAATTTTCCAGGCTGATACCGTACTGCGCTCTCTCTTCCTCCGTGAAGGGGAGTCGGTGGGCACGGTCTTGTTGTGGCATCTTTTGTTCCTGTCATGAACCATAATTCCCATTAGTGTTTTATATATATATATATATAATTTGTTGAAATGAAATACTTTATGTTTGTTGAATGAAAGCATTAAGATCCAATACAGATTCTTCCCTTCAGACTTTCTATGTTTTATTTTAAACCTTTTGTGACATTCCTCCTACATCACCAGTTTCTTATGTGTTTATGCGTTTGCTTGATCTTGATGGGTTTTAATTTGATTCACCTTCACATTACCCTTTCCCCTTTCAGATTGAGAAGAATCCTTCCTAGGATTGAAGGTTAGGAGGTCAATGACATTTAGCATTCAGATATAAGGGTTACTTGCGCATGAGCCAAGTATAGAATTCTGGGTTATACTCCAACTGAGCCTTGTGGTCTAGATCAAAGGGTCAGATACTTATGTGTGTGATGTAAGTGAGGACATCCGTTAGGAAATCACCGAAATTGACATAGTTAGTGATGTGTAGATCTTCTTCGGTCAGAGGAGATGATTAGGATATGGGTGTCCTTTGATGTGCTCTTCCATGGGTTGGCCACAAAGAGTGGTTAACACTCTATATGAGGTGGGTGCGACATAGGTTGGGCCATACTTTGATATCTTGATTGCGTGGTGTTGCTCAGTGTTGGTCATGATTTGGCATCCTTCGAGTTCCCACTACAATCGCAGATTGTACCAGTTTCATAAAAATGGGGAGTCGATATATCACCTAACGCTTTCAACTCCTTGACCTCTTTGTCAGTGATGGAAGAAGTCACACGCTTATCATAGGACGTAATGAGGCACTATTTGATGGCTTGTTCTCTTGACATCTCAGTGCATAGCAACTCGGTAGCTGAGTGGGGTGTTTTGACAAATGCGAATTTCAATGTTTCCCAGGAACAAGGTATCGTGTGAAATTCAGTCGCTAAAGGTTCTTGCAATAGGCCTAAGTCCAAGTGGTCATAACCTAGAGACAACGACATGAACATGGCATCTAAGCATCTGACAAGCAATGACGTCATCCCATGTGTCTTTAGCTAGGTCTGTGGATAGATTTAAAAAGGATTTCCACTCATAAGAGGGTTTAAGGCCTGCAGGTGACTGGGGTTTGATGGGGGTAGAAGGCTCAGTGGAAAATGGTGGCAGTTGCACATGAAGCAACGGTTGAGCCTTGTGGATAAGCATTGGAGTAGTAGCTACTACGGATGGGCTGCTACACTCGGATTGGGTTTGGAAAGTCTTATCGGGACTAGCAGGGGTTGAAGGGGGTAACAATGTTTGTGGTTTGTGTCAAGATTGTGGGAGAGAAGAAAGGAGTCTCACTTGTAGCTTTCTTGCTTGGACAATGGGGGAATACACACGAAGGTGGAGGCTAAAAAATAGTTTTCCTCTTCTTAGTTGTGTAAGCCAAAAACAACTCTCATACAAAGAAATAGAAGAACCCTATATATGGGTCTCAAACCAAACTCAACTAACTAAGGTGGCATACTAACTGAACCACGAACTAGAGTAGATAAGGATAGCTGTCATCTAGCTATTATTCATGGGCGGTGTACCAACCGCATCTGCAACTAACAAGTCGGTGACATAAATGCACAACGATCACCCTGGCATATCATGAGTGGAGCTCGATATCTCAACACTCCCCCTCGAGCTCAATCCCAATTCTTGCACACCAAGTAGGTCTCTGAACTTGTGCAGCTTCTCTGCGCCCAATGCCTTCGTAAATATGTCAGCTACCTGATCCTCTGTGTGACATAAACTAGATCAATAAGACCTAGTAAACCCTCTCCTATACACAGTGATAATGCATCTCAATGTGCTTTGTTCTAGCATGATAGACTGGGTTATTTGCCAAGTGTATACTACTCATGTTGTCACAATAAATGACAACTGGCCCATCTGTAGGCTGATGCATATCATAAAGTAGCTTATGCAACCAAGCTACCTCACATGCAGCCATTGCTGCACCCCTGTACTCAGCCTCTGTGCTCGACAAGGCAACTGTAGGCTGTTTCTTGCTACTCCAAGTGACTGTAGCACTCCCAAAAGAGAACACATATCCACTGGTAGATTGTCTATCAGAAATACTACTAGCCCAATCAGCGTTAGTGTATCCATGCAACTGTATCTGAACCCTAGTCTCATAAAATAGTCCATACTGCAATGTGGACTTCACATACCTGAGTATGCGTCTAGCTGCATCCAAATGCGGTTTCCTTGGAGCCTGCATAAACTGACTTACCAATCCAACATCGTAGCTCAAATCTGGCCTGGTAATAGTCATATAAATCAAACTTCCTACTATGTGTCTGTACATAGTAGGGTCTTCGAGAAGCTCACCTGCATCTGTGCTCAGCTTCACATTCTACTCTAAAGGAACTGAAATAGGCTTACAGCCTGTCATCCCATATTTGGACAGCATGTCCAATCCATACTGCCTCTGCAAGAGCCATATCCCACTTGGTGATCTTATCACCTCCATGCCAAAGAAATAACGCAGCTCTCCCAAATCCTTCATCTCAAACTTCTGCTTTAATAGCATTTTCACATGAAGGATATCTTCATCACTATCACGTGTGATAATCAAATCATCAACATAAATGACAAGTAGCATAATACCTTTCTCTGTTTTTCTCACATAAAGTGAGAAATCTGCCTTGGAAATCTGAAAGCCAATAGTGACAATATACTGTCCTACCTTATCAGACCATGCTCTAGGTGCTTGTTTCAAGCCATACAAGGCTTTCTTCAACCTGCAAACAAACTCAGGATGAACAGTATGCACATAACTTAGTGGCTGCTCCATATAGCAAGAAGGCATTCTTTACATCCATCTGATGTAAAGACCATCCCTTTGATGCAGCCATAGCAATGATTGCTCTTACGGTTGCCATCCTTGCAACTGAAGTGAATGTTTCTTCATAATCAATGCCATATGTTTGTGCATACCCCTTGACTACTAATCTTGCCTTGTGTCTGTTCACAGAACCATCTGCATTGTACTTCACCTTATAAACCCACTTACAACCAATTGCATTCTTATCTTTAGGCAAAGGTACCAATTCCCATGTAGCATTTGCTTCCAAGGCATCCATTTCTTCATCCATGGCTTTCTCCCATTTTTCTTTTCCCATGGCTTGCTCAAAAGAAGTGGGTTTTGGTTCCTGTATCACTTTGACTATATAGGCATAGTGAATGGCTATAAATCCATCATATTTCAGCCTATCCATAGGATACCTAGCTCTGGTAGACTTGCGCAAAGTAGACTCACTTCTAGGTGCTCTCAAAACATCCCTGGTCTTCCTTACTCCAGGTGTAACAACAGAAGGAATACCCAACTTATCATCAATGCTCTGTTCTGAGCCACCGAATTCACCATCCACATAAGAGTGACCTGCATTCACATCAAACATGGGCTGATCTACCTTCTCTTTTCCTTTTCGTGATACCTGCATACCACTATCTGCATTGCTTTGAGAAGATTCTCCTGATCTCAATATGCCTGTCCATGGTGAAGAATGTGAACCACTGCTAGAGGACACTCCAGGTCCACTAATATCTTGTGATGATGCTGCTATGAATTCTGTGTAGCATTACCATTTTGTGCATCTACATTATCAATCACATTTACTGGTTTATACGAGCTACTCATCTCATCAAAAACAACATCTCTACTCATTGTAAACTTACGAGTAGAAGGGTTATAGCATCTATACCCTTTCTGTTTTGCAGAGAGTAACCAATAAAGATGCACTTCTCAGCTTTTGGATCCAACTTGGATCTCAACTCATCTGGCACATGAACATAGGCAATGCAACCATAAATTTTCAAATGAGAAATATCTGGTTTCTACCAGTATACCTCTCCTCTGGAGTCATGCCATGTATTGCTGCAATGGGAGTCCTATTCATTATGTAGACTGCTGTAGCAACTGCCTCAGCCCACCAGTAAAAATCTGGCAAGTCTTTTTCATTGAGCATGGCACGAGATACCTCTCCAATATGCCTATTTTTCCTTTGTCTGCAATTCCATTTTGTTGTGGGGTATGACTACATGAATATTGCTGCTTTATGCCATGCTCTTGCAGGAACCTAGCAAACTCATTTGAGAGGTACTCTTCCCCTCCATCTGACCTTAGGCATTTTATTTGCAGGCCTGTTTCTTTTTCAACCATAGCTTTAAGAGTTTTGAAATGCCCAAATAGTTCAGTTTTCTTTTTCATAAAATACACCCACACTTTTCTGTTATAGTCATCAATAAAAGTGACAAAATAATGACAGCCTCCAATAGATGCAGCTTTAGTAGTCCACACATCAGAGTGGATTAATTCCAATGGCTTCTTACTCTCTTGAACATGTCTAGGAAATGGTTTTCTTGCCTATTTTCCAAATTGACAGGCTTCACATACCTTATGCATTTTTGCAACCTTGAATTTAGGCAATCCTGCAACAATATTTGGGCTTGCATTGATTTAAGTCATTGTACATTAATATGACCAATGCGTTTATGCCAGATATCAATATCTGCAACTACACCGGTCCCATGTGCAAACATTGTTGCACTCAATTCAGACATGTCTGCATCCAATGTAAACATTCTGCTCTTCTTCTTTCCTTTTGCTATCAAGCGACCTTTATTTTTCATATCCTGAACAAAGCATCCATGAGGATTAAATCTGACCTGCAAGCCCTACTCAACCATTTGACCAACAGAAACTAGATTCTTGGTGATATTCGGGACATGAAATACATCTGACAGGTATTTCTTTTTCCCATCCTGCATAGACAAAGGAAATTTTCCAATCTGCACAATAGGATGTGCAGTATCATCACCAATCTCCAAAATCCTAGTTTTTCCATTTTCCTTGCATCCTACATCCATTCTGCATGACCTGTTCTGTGGTTTGACGCACCTGAGTCAACATACCATACTTTGTTGCTTTCTTCTGCACTTGTCACAGAATTGTTCATGTGCTGCATCATAAACAAATGCTCATTTCTGTCATCACCTTGTCTACTAGAAGATGCATAATTCCCTTGTTGCAATTTTCCATTCATGATGTCATTCTACTTTTTATAGCAGTCTTTAGCCATATGACCCATTTTACCACAGTAGTAGCATTCAACATTGCTATTTGCATTTTGGCCTCTTTGCCATCCACCACGACCTCTTTGGCTCCCCCTGCCTCTAGAGTTACCACGTCCTCCTCCATAGGATTTGTTTTCTTGAGTTTGCTGCATATTCTGATTTCTACCATGGCCTCCAGATCGGCCTCCTCTACCTCTGCCTCTACCTCTTCCAACATTTGAGTAGAAGACAGTTTCTTTTGAAGTTCCTCCTGAAGAAGATGCACCACCATTTCTCTGCTCCTCAGAAATTAGAAGAGCAATCAACTCCTCAAAATCAGGAAATCTTTCACGGACGGAAATGGATGTTCGGAACTGTGCATAATCCTTTCCTAGACCATTCAAGGTCATGAAAACTAAATCATCATCTTCCACTGGCAACCCAATGGAAGCAAGTGCATCTGCAATCTTCTTCACCTTCATGTGGTAGTCATTGATGCTTATACTTTCTCTTTGCACATTGTGCAACTCTTGCTTGAGCTGCATTTTTTTGGCTTGCGTATTTGTGCTATATATTTTTGACAAAGTATCCCATGCCTCCTTTGGCGTACTTGCATCCTAAATATGCACAATCATAGAGTTTGAAATACTGATAGACAGCTAGTACATAACTTTTCTGGCTCTCTCATGCCATCCTTTAAATGCCTGCATTTACTGTTGATTGGGAACATCAGGTAGAACTGATTCTTCTTCATTTCCTGCAACAAATTCCCAATATCCTTTTCCCATAAGGAAATTCGTTATTCTAAACTTCCATGCTTGGAAGTTGTTCTTGTCAAGCTTTTTAGTGACAATCTGTGAAAGAGAATCAGATGCCATTACAGAACACTGCAAAAAATTCTGTCACTGTAAAAAACACAGCTTCAGCCTCACAAGGGCAAATCTGCAAAACTAATGAAAGTGGTATTTGACCACACAGTCACTTCCTAGTGACGATTTTGCATCAACAGGCAACAAGGATGATTCTGTAACTCCCAATGTCTCTGCGCATAGGCATACGATGCAATTTCTACGGTAACTTTTCACCGACTTGTAGAACAGTGCTCACACATCATAAATTAGGGCCTTTTCCTGAGTACGTGCATAAAACTTCCGCCTCCAAAACAGGCCCCGAAATGGCCTCAAATAAAAAAAATAGAGCAACCCAGGGCTAAAGGCCTTTCCCGCAGCATATACTGCCCTCTTGCTACACTACGAAGGGCGTCTCAATCTGAGACAATGCACTCTTGCACTTTTCGGCTGTGCTACCTATAGAGACTTGCACCCAAAATAGAAAAATGAAAGCAACACTGGTCCTCTTACCAGAACACCACGAACTTGGTTTGCTTTCTTGAGCTCCTTACCACGAACAAGGCTCTGATACCATGTCAAGATTGTGGGAGAGAAGGAAGGAGTCTCACTTGTAGCTTTTTTGCTTGCACAATGGGGGAATACACACAAAGGTGGAGGCTAAAAACAGTTTTCCTCTTCTTAGTTGTGTAAGCCAAAAACAACTCTCATACAAAGAAATAGAAGAACCCTATGTATGGGTCTCAAACCAAACTCAACTAACTAAGGTGGCATACTAACTGAACCACAAACTAGAGTAGATAAGGATAGCTATCATCTAGCTATTATTCATGGGCGGTGTACCAACCGCATCTGCAACTAACAAGTCGGTCACATAAATGCACAACGGTCACCCTGGCATATCAACAGTTTGGGCCGATAGACTTGCTCAACTCTTCTAGGCTTATGTTTGGATGAGCTGGTAGGAAGTGGGTCCGGGAAGCAGTGTGGCTTCTGGTTTTGAGGTTCTATGGGGCTCATGGTGATCAAGCTTGAGGGCGGTGTGTGAGTAGTGCCTTGGGCCATTCAGGCCTTAGGGATCTATATCTAGGCATTTCCCTCATAGTAGCCTTATGTGTGCAAGAGGGCTTTAGGAACCCATCTTGGCTTGATCATGCTCTGATTTCTGTAACTGCATCTCGTCCTCCTGGGTTTAGAGTTTCTTGTGTTATGAGGACATGGGCGTCTACTCCTAGGCGGCAGTTGCAGTTGTTTAGGTCTCCATTGAAACTCAGGCTATTGGGCTCTAGCTTTTGCTACTACGAGTGGCAGCTTGTGAGATTCAGTGGATGGTGGCCGAGCACTACCCCTCTCTGTAGACTTGGCTCCGAGTATTTCTACCAGGGCCTTGTGGACTTCGATGAGGTTGCACAACCCTTATTGAAGGCTGTAACAGTGTGGACGTTGCCTATTGCAAGGTGGATGCGCTGCAATCCATAATCGACATTGGAGTGAGTTTGCTTTTTGAAGGTTCACCCTAGCAGTGACTCCGTGCCTAGGTCTTTAGCGTTTGGCAACATGTAAAAGATCATTGGTACAGTCTCAGACTCGATACCAACAACGGCCTTGCACTTGCCGAAAAGTGCATATGAGCGGCCCCCATATGGGTTTAATTTGGCATTAGTGGGTTGTAGTGGTGGTTTACCAAGTTGGGTCCAATGATCGTGAGTTAAGACATTGAAGTCTGCTCCCTCATCAATCAAGGCATTGAAAGCGCATGTTTGCTTGGCAGTGACCGTGATCCTCGTGCTACTAGTCTCCTTAAACTTAAATTTTTATCGACCTATATGCTATTCATAAACCAAATTAATCAGAATTTTATGTATTTCCAACCATCTCTCACTCTTACAATACCTCTTTCCCCTAACCGCTTAGGTTTTGCAACATTGCATAGGTATAGGGTTCACTTTTGTGTCATTTTTCATATGAAAAGTGATAAAAATGCACTGAAACATATAAAAAGGGATGAGCTAAGGCTTAATCCTCATGCCTCAACCTTGTCACACATTCACAAACATTAATCATATTTTTTCATAATTATTTATCGCGAAAAAACTATTTTTCTCTATTTATTTCTTCAAAAATTATGAAAGATCAGAATTGTGAGCTCTCACTAATCAAAAGCACTCAACCCCATTTTTATATTCATTTTTATTCCATGGGAACTCAAAAAACTCTCACTAAAACTCCCAATTTTCATGATTTTTTCAAAAATTACACTTTGCAGGTTTTACGTGTTTTGAGAAAAAATTACTATATCATTAAAAAATTTGGTTTTTTCTTTCATTTCAGAGATAATTCAGTATATGCAACTAGGATCAATCATCATTAATCATTTCCTTTAATTATGTTTCATCAAACAAAGAAAAGGAATACTTATAGAAACACGCGTGTTCAAGGTGTGTATCCCAAGATTGAGAGGCCACTGATGCTTCCCTCTTGCCACTGATGGGCTCTCCAACCCCGATCTACATCCTCTACCGCTCCATCAGCATCATTTGCTTCAAAATTGTCATCATTCCCCACCCCATTCTCTCTTGCATTGATGCATATGAACAACCCACAAGGAGGAGAGAGGAGAGAGAAAGACTAAAAACCAATTTTTTCAATTCTTCACCATATTCTGCAAGATTACATCCATCTTATTCCTCTCAGAATGGAGATCAATAATCCTTCTTCCTCTCTCTACATGATCGAGCCATCAAAAGAGGCATGATTCATGGGATTTAGAAGGCGCAAAAAAATTTGCCCCCCCTTGTTGCATGAAAAAAATGAGTTATTTTACTCTTTAATAAGAGCTTAAGCTTTTAAACATTAAAAAACACAAGTTTCTCCTTTTGGTTTCACATTGCTGTGAAGTGGATTTTTTGGTTTCCAGGGCCCAAACGAACTCGGAATTGAAATCCGTCTGGCCAGATGGCTTCATGACATCGAACTCCATCATCATGGCCTCCTCTGTGCACTTTTCCACACTCGGATCCAGTAAATGATTTATAATTCCAAACCTTGTAAGGATTAAATGGGAGGTCAAACGACCTTCGATCGATGAACCGAGACTTACGTTGGATTTTTTATGTCAAAATGCATCTAGGAAAAGTCCAGCTCGGCCATCCGTTAGCGTTTTATTTTTCATGAAAATTGGCTCTTTGATGCCTCTCAGGCACTTTGTAGCTCCAAAGATGGGCTCCAGTGCTTCAAGAATGTGTCCAAATCGGATCCTAAAATCCAGCTGTCATTGGTGACCATGGGATAAGGCGACTTAGCCCATCAAATCCCACAAACAAACCTGCACATAAACACAACCACAAAGAGCATTAAGCTGAAACAAAATAGATACACAACAAAACACATCACAGCTTTCACCCTACCCCCTGAAAAAACCAAGGCATGAAATACACGAGGAGTAGGCCTAGTATAATCTGATAGAAAGCCCAAAGCTAATCACTAAAACCAACTACTCCAACATGGCCAAGCTAAAAAGAACTATTAGAGAGGTCATCCTAAGTGGTGGTCTGAACTACCTACCTAACTGAGGACAACTCAACAAGGAGCTCCTCCTAGGTGAGGACTCCTATAGCCTGAGCAATAAATATTTTTATTGAATAAATTTTCTTTATCTTTAATTTTTCCATACTCAAGTGTGTAAAAAGGATGGAGCTGAGTGTAGTGACCCAAGGAGAACAGGGCATCGGCCAGTCTCAGGTCCTGTCTTGATATCCAAGAACCTACCAAGCCCTCTCAATGCGACACTTAATCCTTTTCTGACACTCACTTTTATTTTCTCTCCAACCTTCTCTTATTCTTATTTTTTCACCTAGATGCCACCCCCTAGGAAGACAAGGCATTGGCCTTGGGTCCTGTCTTGGCCCCAGGAACCTACTAGGCCTTCACAATGCGATGAACAACTACCCATGAATTTTTCTTTCTTTTATTTTCTATTTTTATATGGGTTAAAATCCCTTTTTACACACCTCTGTATATTTTTATTCTTCAGTTATTCAAGATTTTGCTTCTTTGCATATATTTGTTATGGCAGGCTTTTCTAACTACCTCACAAATAATAGAACCTCCTAGGATGGTCGCCTAGTAG
Organism: Lygodium microphyllum; assembly: GCF_053477565.2. Classification (NCBI taxonomy): domain Eukaryota; kingdom Viridiplantae; phylum Streptophyta; class Polypodiopsida; order Schizaeales; family Lygodiaceae; genus Lygodium; species Lygodium microphyllum. The sequence continues at coordinate 6,105,972 of NC_141143.1, read as the reverse complement.
GTTAGCATAATAGGGTCACTCTAGGATTGCCTTCTAAAACACGTCTTTTAGTGCTTGACAATGCCTTGTAGGAGGCAACAATTGCTAAGACCTCCCATAGACATACCTAACATAGACTTGGGACTTCATGCCTTGATTGCAAGTCCCCAACAACAAATTAAAAGAAAGTAACCCTTACGTATGTATATATCATTATCTACTTAAGGGAAAAACTCAAAAAGGGGACGAAACCACCTGTAATGGCCACAAAAAGCCCCTCCACAGCAAAGGCTCCCTCAAGTGACTTCGATAACTTGTGTGATGCAATCACTAAAATAGAAATCCATTAAATGCACCTGCACCAAATAGACATATGGCCATCTCAGCCTAAGGAAATAACATAGTTCATGCCTAACAAAACTAGCCCTCTTGGCCTTTTAAAAAAAACATTTAAACTCAATAAAAATCTACCCTCTTGTCCTAAGAAAACCAAGTATTAACCTAAAAACAACCAGCCCTCTTGACCTAAAAACATCAAGCATTTAAATGCAACAAAATAGGCCCTCCTGGCCTAATGGTAATCAAGCATTAGAACCCTTTACAAAAACTAGCCCTCTTGGCCTAAGGAAACCAAGCATTAAAATCGGCTTGTGTATATCCCCCCCTTGTAAAATCTAATCAATATACGATAAGATGTTCCATCCCAAGGAGGAAATAGGGCTTATGTCCTAAAACTGAATGCATCAAATTGTGACTCATACCTCCTGCATAAATAGTAAGAGGTGTACACATAACATGTCGTCTAACCAACCTATGGGTCCAAGATAACAAAGGCAAATGGGTCTCGGCCGGCCACCCTTTGCATCACCCATACTAACCATCACTTGCTATAGAGGGCATGTTCTGATAGAAGCCCCCACAATTGACCGGGTCCTATCTCATCGTCAATAAAGATATCCAAACTAGAACCATAATTGAAGAAAAGGTCTTCTTCATAAGCAAAATTTGCTAAGGAGTCCGCAAAATGATTCCAATAACGTGGAACCAATTGAAGAGACACTCTCTCAAACCTGTCAAGCATGGTCATAGTAGTGCAATAATACATAGAGAGAATAGGATTTTGAATTGTATACGTCCCATTTAGTTGGTTTAATACTAACTGGAAATCCCACTTTACTAACAACTGATGAATACCGCCTTTCTTAGCAATATTTAATTCCATTATCAAAGCTTTTTACTCCACCATGTTATTAGTAAATCCTACCCCGAGATAAACAACTAATTTCATTGCGACTCTATGTCAGGGATCTCAAATAACTACCCCTATACTCCTTTTCTTGGTGGGACCCCTCGACGCTCCATCAAAGTACATTGTGTACGTCCATAATGGGTTCACATAGCCCACCATCGTCACCTCTACTCAAAATTATGATAATCAAAATTTAGCATGTTCAAAGGATGTACTGAAGGCTCCATCCCATCTTCTTCATTGAATATAACTAGGATGCTTGTCAGAATTCATAAGCAATGATGATAGAAGACTTTGATTTCCCAGACGAATGATTTGTCCTCTTGCTCAATCACTTTATATCCTTTACTCCACCAGATAAGCTTCCCTCGATGATTTCTCTGCTCCTAGTATGGGTGCTCCAAATAAGGAATCAATCGCCCCATCAACCTCTTTTGTCTCTTGCAAGTTCCTGATCAGCCCAATATTGACCTGCAATGCATTTATTTCATTAGTGCATTTAGAGATAATAAGGTTTAATCTTATTAAGATTAATCTTATTTTTAAACTCCACTCTCTCAAGATCAGTTAGTAATGCTGTAGATTTATTCTTCCCCATTCTTATGATCTTATAAGGACCGTCCCATTTGGGCTCAAGTTTTCCTAAAAACGGTTCTCTATGTGCATCATAATATAGAACTAATTGCCCCTTCTTAAAGGTATATTAATTCGCTTTTAGATCATGCACCTACTTCATCCGATGCTTAGCCACTTCATGATGCAACAGACTTTGCAATTTGAGCTCATCCAAATGGGCCAGAGTCGTAAAATCGCTCGAAGAGGGCATCCTCGTCACCCAAAGAATGATTGATTGTGAATCTAATGGTCGACAACTCAATCTCTAAGGGCAAGACACACTCATTTTGAATGGGGTGTGTCCAGTTGATCATTTAAATATCGTGTTATACTCCCATACTGCCACATATAGTTTTTTTTCCCAATCATGTTTCTTCTCAAACACTATTTTTTATAGAATACCCACAAGCTACTTGTTAGTACTTTCAACCTACCCATTTGCCTGTGGATTATAAGGAGTCATCTTGTTGTGCTTAATTTACCATGCTTCAGTCAAACTTTTAATCACTTTGTTTAGGAAATGGATTCCACAATCTGATACTAATTCTTTTGGTGGACCAAATCGGCATATAATGCGCTCTAATAAGAAACTGGAAGTCTCCTTTATGTCGTCCTTCCTCGTGTCACTCATGCTTTTGACCCCTTTGCAAAGTAGTTAGTCGGCATGATAATATATTGCTTTTGCACAATGGACGACGAAGTAATAGGACCCAAAAAGTTGGTGCCTCACTTCTCAAATGGAATTATAGCCATAATCAGAGTAAGTTGTCGCTTCCTATTCTCCCTACTGTCTCACACCTCTTAACATACTTGAATGCATCTTGGAAAATGGACGGCCACCAATAACCTGCTCTCAAAGCTTTTTGGGCTATCAGATGTCCTACACAATGCCCTCCGCAAGCAAAGTCATGGCACTCTTCCATGCTGCCCTGAAAGAGAGCAGCAAAAGAGAGACAAGGCTGACCAAAGGTGAACAGAGTGTGGAATCACCCATCTCTTCGTAGATTGCCCAAAGCGAAAGCCATCTTCTAGATCAGCCAACGTACCATCTTTCCCATTGGGGCTGTTTGGTGTTGAAAACCTCGATGGGGAGGCCACACCTATCCCATTGTGGGTCATGACCCAAGCCCAAACGAAGCAGGCTGGCATCTCTCTGCCAGGACCTAGCAATCTTGATGTAGCCTCAATAGGGAATAAAAGCCGCAGGCGGAAAAAGAAGAGATAGGAAGCTAAAGCCGCACTAAAAACCGAGAGTGCTACGACTCTGCGTGCTGGAAAGAAGGTTTCAGACGCTGAGGCAGAGACTTCAGCCCCTAAGACGGCCGAAAAAGGAAGCGCTAAGGTAGGGGAATACCTGCATCCGAAGCGACAGTTAGAGGCCATAGAAAAGGTGAAGGAATGGGTGAAGGAGGCTCAAGAGCATCTCAAGGATGTTGAGCCCATCATGGAGGACAAGATCGATGATCTCTCCAGTGTAAGCACGCCAATATCACTGCCTCAATCTAAGTCGGCATAAGCAACCGCACCACAAGTAGTGCCGCTAAGACCAAGCCTTGATGCTACAGAGCCGCAAATCAGTCACGGCCATTGGCCAGGACAATCCAGGTTAAGGGAGAGACGAGTATCCAACGATCTCCTAACCATGCTAGTGACTACCCCTGTAACACTTAGCCTGGGAGATCTGCTTAGGCAGCATCCTATCCTATGGCAAGATCTTAAGCAGTGGGTCTAAGGGTCACGAGAGCAGGTCACGGCAGACCCTCAAGACCATGACGCAGAAACACAAATACCGAGTTTGATGCTGCACTTTGTGCTGCCTAAATCCTTGCACGTCAATGCCTTCTGGGAAGATTCTGAGATGCATACAGTCTTACCGGTCCTAGCCCTAGGCGACACAATAAGAAAGGGAATCGTAGACACGAGAGCTGGGGTTAGTGTGCTTAGCCATGCAGTGCTTCAAACTTGGGGAAACTCGCCTGTCAAAACTGCTAGGTTAATGTCACACTAGCAAACAGTATGAGAGTAAAGCCATTCAGGGTACTTAAGAATTGGCTAGTGAAGATTGCAGGCGTCCAGTTCTCTGTTGACTTTATAGTCATGAAGGGAGTGGACTACAATATCCTACTAGGCCAACCTTGGATGCGCAACGCTAGAGTCATCGAAGATTGGGGTAACGACTTGATCTTCCTTGGCAACAGAACGGATGCCGTAAGGATAGAGATGGATACTTGGAAGACCTCATCGGTTTCTGCTACGCTCAAGGGTAACATCCAGGTCAAGGAGTCCTATGTGCCCTTGACTAAGTATATCCCATGCCTAGAGGATGAGCGGGATTGGATGCACGTTCTTGCTGCAATCGACCTGCCATTCTCAGACCATGAGGCGTATGAGCAAACCATGAAAACAATCGGCAAGCCTAGTGACACACTCTCCGTACCAGTCTCCACGATGGCAGGAACCCTTCGGGGAAAGCCTAAGCCTGTCAACTTCCAAGTCCCAACTAACAAAAGGGAACTCTAGAAAATGTTGGAATACTTGACAGACAAGCTAGTTGGCAATTCAGCTGCAAACTTCAAACCACTATAGGATCTCTTAGGTGAATCCAAGTGGCAATGGACCAGAGTGCATGACTTAAACCTCTTGTATAACTGGGCCCTACTCCCTGACCAATGACAAGAAGTGTACCAAGCCCTAGGAGAGGACGAGCAGTCTGATGAAGGGGATTCTAACGACGAATACGAAGACTGCCAATCCTTCAGTGATGGAACTAAGGGTGAAGTAGATACCGTAGAATACGACACTGAAGGACAAGAAATAGAGCAAATACGAGCAGACTCCAAGCCGCAGAAAAGAAATATATTTAGGATAGAGCGAGGGGTCATGTGCAGGGAATGTGACCGCGCCTGGTTGGAACACGTAGGAGCCATAGACCTTGAACAAGCAGGCTTAGCCTAGCCAGGGATGACACCAGTTCTTAGGATAGAATCACCATCTGAACTACGTCCACCAGGGGAGACTACCTCTTCTAGCGAAGACGGGGATTTTGACTCTGAGTCAGAGGTTAGTTCAGACAGTGATCCAAAAATCCCTAGGATGCCCACGGTTAGATGCACCAAGGGGGACCTACCTGTCCACCTGAGGTGCAAATGGATAAGGCAAGAAAATGTAAATCAACCTAGGGATACGCGAACAGAAGAATAGCGAAAACCACAGGACCTCCCTAAGCGCTTCACGAAATTCAAAAAAGGGGATAGGGTAGTGGTTCTGTTAGGTGCCAAACGTCAAGGACAAACCAATGAACCAATCGAGGGACCAGCCAAGGTCAAGGAGGTGAGTCTTGCCCAGGAAGGGAAAACACCCCGACTAGTCTTCATTGCCGATGACTTGACTGAGGAAGAAGAAACTAGTCTTATCGCTCTCTTGCAGGAGTACATAGACATATTCACCTGGTCCTTGGAAGAGCTTAAGGGGTTAGGCCTAAGTGTCATGACTCACAACATACCCATGACGCCAGACGCAACGCCGGTCAAGCAACGACCGTACCCTATGAATCCAAAACATGCTCATGCTATCAAAGAGGAAATTGACAAGCTGATGAGAGAGGGATTCATTTACGAAATTGAGCATATAGATTGGGTATCACCCATAGTTATCGTGATGAAAAAGAATGGAAAAATCTGAGTGTGTGTCCATTACAAGAAGGTGAATGCTGCTACGAAGAGGGACAACTATCCATTGCCATACACCGAGCACATGCTTGAGAGGGTGGTAGGCAAGGAAGCCTACAGTTTTTTGGACGGCTTCTCAGGGTACAACAAAGTGCAAGTGCATCTTGGGTATAGGCACAAGACCGCCTTCACCACTGAGTGGGGCGTTTTTGCTTACATAGTCATGCCCTTCGGGTTAACTAACGCCCCTGCCACTTTCCAACGCCTCATGTGCACCATCTTTAAGGACATGCTTCGTAAGGAGTTAGAAGTCTTTGTCGATGACCTGTGTGTCCATTCGACCTGGATCGAACACTTAGACAAACTCCGCGCAGTATTTGAACGGTGTCGCTTATATAGTCTCTCCTTGAACCCCTTAAAGTGCCAGTTTTGGGTAAAGCATGGATGCATCTTAGGGCATGTGGTATCGAAGAACGATATTGCCACTGACTTCTCGAAAGTCAGGGTTATTGTTGACCTTCCACCCCCAATTAATTACAAGGGAGTTCAATGCTTCTTAGGTCATACGGGGTACTATCGACGGTTTGTACTGAACTATGCGTTGATCGCCAGACCATTGTACAAGCTATTGATTGTCTTCAAGTGGACCGAGGCATGCCAACGAGCGTATGAAGAGTTGAAAAAGGCTCTAACCATGGCACCAATTCTACGAGCCCTAGATTGGACCATTACCTTCCACGTGCACATCGATACTTCTAAGTTTGCCGTGGGGGCAGTGTTGTGCCAACCTGGTGAGCACAACCTAGATTACCCAGTGAGCTTTGCTAGCAGAAAACTCACTGAGATGGGAATGAACTACTCGACAACAAAAAGAGAGGGATTAGCCATGGTGTTCACTGTGAAGAAATTCTAGCATTATCTATTGGCCACACCCTTCATCTTTTTCGTGGACCATCAAGCCCTGCTCTATCTAGTAAACAAACCTTGTGCTACATGACCCATAGCTCGATGGCTCCTTCTACTCTTGGAATTCGATTTCTCCGTGGTTGTTCAAAAAGGAAAGCAACACTACATGACTGATCATATGTCATGCATTCCCATGGAAGAAACTGCTGGACAAGGCATCGTTGATGAATTACCCGACGCCCATCTATTCCACCTGTCCAGCGAGAGAAATTTATTTAAGGCTAATCTAATGCCATATTGGGCAGACAACATAGTCCAAGTGCTTGAGCATGGACTACCTGAGCAACCAATAGAAAAAGCCCGACTTAGGCACTTGATCCTTAAAATCTAGCCCTATCAGCTGATTGCAGGCCAACTCTATAGGCGGGGGCAGGACGGATTGCTGCGTATATGCGTATATGAGCATGAGATGCACGATGTGCTCTCGGAGGCACACAACGACATTGCGGGAGGACACTTTAGTGGAGACACGATAGCACAGAAGGTGCTGCAGTCTCAACTATGGTGGCCCACGCTTTTTCCCGATGCCACGCGATTCGTCGTGCATTGTGATGAGTGCCAACTGACAAAAGTCCCAATTCGCAAGGATCAAATGGAATTGACCCCAATTATTGCTCGACAACCTTTCGAAAAATGGAGAATCAACTTTATAGGACCCATCAGTCCTGCGGCGCAGTAGTCACAAGACAAGTACATCATTGTGACCACGGATTACCTCATGAAATGGGTAGAGGCAAGAGCCACACGTAAAAATGACGCGAGGACCACTGCCAAGTTCTTATGGGAGAAAGTGATCTCGCGATTCGGCTATCCCATCGAACTGGTCAGTGACCAAGGCACGCACTTCATCAATGAGGTGATAGAGCATCTCCTGTCCACCTTTCTCATTATCCATTGTAAATCATCGCCATACTACCCTCAGGCGAACGGTCAGGCAGAATCCACGAATAAGATTATCGTCAACGTCTTGACTAAAGTAGTCTCAGCCTCATGTAGCGATTGGGACAACAAGCTTATGGCAACTTTGTGGGCTTACCGTACGGCTGTCGGTCAAACCCTATTCAGGCTGACCTATGGAACAGAAGCAATCCTACCCTTAGAATTCTTTGTTCCTAGCCTGAGAATAGCCCTTCAAGAATGATGGGAAGGGAAGGAGGCATGGACACAATGCCTGGTCGAGCTTGAATGCCTATGAGAGACCCGTCTTCTAGCCACCCATGCACTTATATGTGAGAAGGCCTGTCGCAAGAGTTGGTTTGACAAGCATGTCAAGCACCGCGACTTTGAATAGGGCGACTTAGTGCTCCTCTACTCCGTTAAGGGACATAAACATAAAATGAAATTTCGAGGCCTTGGACCCTTCAAAGTTCGTGCGATCAGCTACACAGGCAATGTCAAACTCGAAACCTTAGACGATGAAGGAATAGGCTTCTTCAATGGCAGTCGTGTCAAGAAGTACTACCCTCCCACCCATCCTTTGCATGAGCCCCCGATGTTAGAACCGCCTGTCAAGGTACGAGTGGCCACAATCACTGAGATTGATGATGAGGATGAGGAAGCTGTAGAGCCTGCATACCTCCATATAACAGTCACTGCAAAACAAAACCTGCGCTTTCAATGCTCTGATCAATGAGGGAGTAGACTTCAATATCCTATCTCATGAGCATTGGACCAAACTTGGTAGACCACCACTTCAGCCCATGAATGCTAAATTAAGCCCCTATGGGGCCCATTCCTATGCACTCCTCGGCAAGTGCAAAGTATCCATTTCTATCGAGTCTGAGACTATCGCAATGATTTTTTACGTGTTGCCAAATGCTCAAGACGCAGGCACGGAGTCGCTGCTAGGGCGTACTTTCAAAAAGCAGACTCACTGCAATGTTGATTATGAGTCGCAGTGCATCCACCTCGCAATAGGCAACGTTTGCATTGTCACAGCTTTCAGCAAGGGCGGCGCGACTTCATCACCATCTGCAAAGCCCCCGATAGAATTCTCCATGACCAAATCTACGGAGGGGGTAGTGCGCGGCCGCCACCTCCCAGAATTTAGAAATCACAGCCCATAGTAGCAAAACATCAGGCTCAACAGCCTAGATTTCAATGGAAGCCCAAGCAGCCGCAACCGCCGCCTAGGAGTCGACACTCCTATCCTCATAGAACCAAAAACTCTAACCCTAGGAGGCCAAGACGCAGTCACAAAAAGTGCTGCATGATCAAGCAAAGATGGGTCCCTAAAGCCCTCTTATGTGTGCAACGCTACTACGAGGGAAATACCTGGCTGTGGATTCCTAAGGCCCACACGGCCAAAGGCACCATTCATACACCGCCCTCAAGCTTCATCAACCCATGTTCCATAAACCCTCAAAACCACAAGCGGTAGTGCTCTCCCGAACAACAACCATCCGCCTCATCCACGACTAGGCCCAAGAGAGTTCCACAAGCCTACCAGCCCGAACCGCAGGCTCCGTCACAAGAGTCATCACCCGCCAAAGTCAATCCACCTCCCCGACTCCAACTGGAATGTAGCAGCCTGTCCGTCGTGGCTGCTCCTAATCCACTCAACATCCAAGCGACCCAACCATAAACTCACGAACCCTCCCAACCGCCCATCTTCGTTGTCAAAAGCTCTTCTTCTGTCAAACCTCAACCACCTATCGGCCTTACGTCCTCCTATGAACAAAAATCCTTTCTAGCGCTAGCCACTGACCTCACTGAGGACACCGGGGATGATGTGGTGGATTGTATTAAAAGACTAGATGACACTTTCGTGTCACTCGCGCTAAGCTAGGACCGCTTGGACTTAGGTCTATTAGAAGAACCCTTTGCAACTGAAGTGCAAAATATGCCTTGCTCTTGGAAAACCTTTGAATTTGCATTCACAAAAGCTTTTTGCTCTACGGATGAGTTGATTAACAATGAAATCTCCATGGAGCAAGCCATCAAACAACGCCTTATCATGTCATACGATCCACGAACCACTTCTGCTATCACTGACCAAGAAATCGTGGAGTTATCACAACTTGCTGATATTGGATCACCCTTCTTGAGGCAGTGGTACGCTCTTAGGTTGCAATGGGAAGTTGACAGATGTCGCATAATGACCAACGCTGAGCAACGTCGTGCCATTAAAACAGTAGAGTATGATCCCACTTACGTTGTGCCCACCTCGTATAGAGTGTTAGCCACTCTTTGGGGCCAACCCATGGAAGAACACCTCAAAGGACACCCCTACCTCGATCGCTTGTTGACTGAGGAAGAGCTACACATTGCTAGCCGTGTCGACTCTGGTGACTTCCTCACAGATGTTCTCACATACATCACGCACGTGGGAATTCGACCCTTTGATTTGGACCACGCAGCTCAATTGGAATACAATCCAAATTTCTATACTTGGCTCCTTCACAAGTAACTCCTACCCCAACATGCCAAAAGCCCTTGACCCTTTGACCCTCAATCCTAGGAAGGATTCTTCTCAAGATGGAAGGGGAGGGGGTAAGGTGAAATGAATTAGATGAGAAATTAATCAAAGGGGGTAAATCAAAGCAAAATCAGTGAAAAACATAAACATATATTATGAAAAAAAAAATGGGGTAGGAAAATGGGCATGAAAACTTTGAAGTAAAGGGCAAAAAGTCCAAGTCTAAAAAGAAAAATCTACATTGCTTCTTAATGAATTCATTCAAAAAGCATAGAGTTTTTCTTTTCCAGCAATCAGCGAATTAATATGTGGAAAGCACTAATGAAAGTTACGATTTATGGTAGGAATATAAAATATCGCAGTAAGACCACGCCCACCGACTCCCATTCACAGACGAGGAAAGGGAGCAATACCGCATCCACCTAGAGAACCGCGCCTTCAGTCAGCTTAAATTTCGAACCATCCACAACATAGAAGTTGTGGTGGCCAAGGAGGAAGCAGCTAGGAGGGTGGTTGAACAATGCAACCTCACGAAGTATCTTGAAAATTTCTCGTAGGAGCCAGACCACCTGCGGTGCGTGGAGTTCCTTAGAACGTACAACCCAGATCAAGAATGTGGCACTGTGATGGTGGGCAGAGAAGAAAATGCAAAGCAAGTACAAGTCTGCTTAGACCCCCAGCCTTGGTGGAGAAGGCTTTGGGGGTTGGTGCCAAAGACGGAGAGAAAATAGAAAAGGGATGTTTATGCCATGCTTAAAATGAAGAAGGAAGATGTGCTCACAAATGACGGCATAAGCATCCAAGATATCCTCGACGCAGAAGCCATGATGCAAGCCAAGCTGATACATGTGCTCTTCTCTAGCCAGCGCTACAATTCATTGATGCATCGAATTAGCGTACCTGTGCTGGAGAATGTAGTAGCCCATACCCTAGACGAAGTAGATTGGAACGGGTACGTGCGAAAAACAATTGACCAGGCAACCAAAGCATTGGCCCTAGGAAGTGTGCCAGCAGGAGGAGAATCTCCAGCATCTAAAGCTACAGAAAGAAAGAAAGCCTCCTCCAAAGCCTCCTTCATCGGTTATGGGGGTGTCTTGACTACGCTCATCCAGGAGGCAGTGAAGGAAGCACAGGATGCAGAAGAAGGAGAAGAAGAAACGCTAGAGAGGTCGCCTCCTCACCAAGACAAGGATAGGTCCACCAATAGAACTGAGACAGAGGAAGAAGGGGAAGGACAGACAAGCAAAAAGACAACCAAGAAGCCCAAGAAGAAGCCAACACAGAGAAAGAAGAAGGATGACGAGGGTAGAAAGAAGGAGAGAGAAGACTTGGAAAGGGAAAAGAAAGAGTCTCTAAAAGAGTTCAAGGAGAGAGAGAGGAAGAAGAGACAGGAGGAAGAGAAGGAAAAAGAAGAATTACAGAAAGCAAAGAAGGCATCAAAACAGGAAGCAGAGGAGAAGAAAAGAAAGGAAAAAGAAGAAAAAGAGAAAAAAAAAGGAAGAGCAAAGAAAAGCAGAGGAGGAAAGGAGAAGAAAGGCGGATGAGGAAGAGGAAGAACTAAGAAGGAAGGAGGAAGAGGACCTGGTTGAAGCCACATGCCGGTCCATCGAGCAACAAAGCCGAGCTGATGAATTGGGGAACTGGAGCCCATAGAGAGAAGAAAGGCCAAGGTCTAATACACATGTGTCGGAGATCGTGCCACCTGCAGTCACACTGAGGGCAAGGGCAAGGCCCCAATTCATCCAATTCCTACCCTCCTGGTGCCTTCCACTGAACCCACCGCCATCACCCCTAGCATCCCGACTAGTGCCGACATGTCAAATTTTGTGGCATGGATGCAATACTTCATCAACAAAGAGATGGCCCAGGGAGAGAGCATAGGAACCACGGCCACAAGACAAAAGAGGCCAGCTACTGATGCGGAATCTAGGCAAGATCCTAAAAGGCAGAAGATAGAAGCCTCAACCTCACCCATCCACACAACAATGATGCAAGAAATGAAGACTAAGGATGACAAGGAGGAGCACTGGAGACAGCAGCTTGAAAGTGAAACACGGGAGCTAGTGAAGATGCAAAGAGAGCACAAGCTCCTGATAGTGCAATACCAGGAGCTCGTTACGAAATCTGCTCAGGTTGATGCGCTTGTGGTCGAGCTGAATGCTAGAGATGAGGAGAGAAAACAAGACATAGAGGAGCAGCAAGAGGAGATCGAGCGCCTGACAGATCAACTAAACTCTGAAAAAGAAGAGCAAGAGAGGCTAGTCAGGGAGTTGGAGGACCAAGAGCAAAAACTCATGATACTAACCCTAAAGCAAGGAGAGAGCTTGGAAGAAATGAACAAAAGAGTAGAGGAGTGGGCTGTGCACAATGAAAAGAGGGTGAAGCCTTGCTCTGGTATAGAAGGAGAAAATCATTGCAAAGAGCAAGGCAGAAACCGCCCAAGTGGCCCTTCGATGCCCAACAAAAAGCCTTCCTCGACACCATCATGGAGACCACCCGCTCAGCGGAAGGAGAGTCGTTGGAGGTGACACAAAGAAAGCTCAGTATCGCATGCAGAGCCTTACATGCTGGATTGCAGATGCCACCCCTACCTATGGAGGTTAGGCTGAGCTTGGACGAGCAACGAAAATACCTATTGCTGGCCGGCCTAACCCCCCAGGAAATCGATGCCCTCGAATTCGAAGAGGAAGCACCACAGGGAGAATGGCAGGGGGAGGAAGTAGAACTTAAGATCAACATGAACCGATTCAAGGAGGATGTAGTCCCACAACCCCCCTCGCCGTAGTCTCAAGAGCCACCACAAGAGGACCCATCTGCGGAAAGATGAGGTGCATCTGGGGAAAGACGTAGAAAGATATTAGAGGAAGCCAGGAAACAGCTGAGAGCCAAACCAGCTGTGCTGCCATTCGCACCCCTCCCACCTTGCCCTGATGATATCCCCGCGGGATTCCACGCAGAACTAGTGCTGTGGGAGATACAAGAACAAGGAAAGGATCCATTCACCTTTAGTTTTCTCCTACCCAACAATCTACGGAGGGTCTTGCCACTCAAGGTGATGGATGAGGTGATCACGATCGGTGGCCGGTTGGGGCAAAGATGGCTAGAAGAGCGAGAAAAAACCCCGACCTCCTAGGGCATAGAAGTGGCTGATTATTGGCATAACAAAGTTTTTGAAGTCCCACACACTGTACAGGGCTACAAAAGCCAACCCTTGTGGAGGAGGCGAGTATGCGACATCAGTATGCTCGCCTGGATGGCGTTTTGTAACACCCTGCCATTCGAGCGGAATAACCCCACCTACATGGCATACCCTCGAAGGGTAAGTGTGGATTTTGATGCCACCCTCCACGAGCGGTACGACTTCCCTATTATCTATAACCCTAATGTAGTATCCTTCGATCATGCCCTTCTCTTTACCTCTGAAAGCCTAGATGAGTCTATGACATGCTTTCTTACAGATTTCTCCTCATGCCCTGACCTCGCCTTTGTAACAACCTGTAATTATCTTAGGTTACTTAGGCTATTGTTTAAGTAGGACCCGACTCCACAAGACTACCGCCTACCTCCCCTCTTCTTTGACCCTAACGCTATTGACAGCTGCGCCATGGCTCGTCTTATGATGAGGGCTAGTCTCCTCCCCTCTTTTTGCCTAGCCCTCCTAGAATATATGAATGATAGCCAATTCACTAGGTGCAATCACCCTTTCCTCTCCACCACTTCTCTTCATGTCCGCATGAATCTGAAAGATTACATGCAAAGTCACCAGTTTTTGAGCAAATCCATCCGACCCCCTTCCCCTCCTCATTCAGATGAAGACAATTAGGCCTAGTTGTCATTCCACAACTATTAAAAAGAAAAAGAAAAAAAAAGGAGTCAAAGTAAAGAAAAGAATAACATGAAAGGAAAAGCACACAAGCACTCACTTGCAGAAGCACTTAAACACCACATAGAGTACTATCACTGCACCTAGGGGTTCTCAAGTTAGGCGTGCCCGGTGGCTTCGGTCGGCCAGCTAACCCCCTAGCCCTTTTTGCTTCCCCACTTCATTCTTAGGGCACCTCAAGGGCAGGACATACCTAGGGAGCTAACACTCGCTTATGGCTAGACATGTCACCCTAAGCCACTTGCACTGCACCTCCCTTAACACAAATGGGATCCTCAAGTGTGGGACATCACCCATGCTTGCCTGTTGTTAGACCCACCTCCCCATTCCACTAGCACGAGCACACTGCACTAACACAGCAAGGTAGACACTCTCCTTAGGAAGAGACCGCACCTTCTCCCTTCAGGCATCACACAAGCGGCAAACCACCAACTTCGGAGGCCCCCATCAACCACTCGCTATCCATCTGGCTTCCCCGACAAACATCAACTTCCACACGCACCTGAATCGACATGTGGCCCTTCCCTTTGCACCATCATTGCCCAAGTGCCTACCACCCTACAACAACACATAAGTGCCATGGGACTGGCACCCGTCTCGGAGGGGGGTAATGTTAACCCCAAGTCGAAATGGCAAAAAATGAAGGAAAAGTTGAAAAAAGCATGGAACAAGGGCAAAGACACGGAGGCGACCTCTAAAAGCTAAGCCGAGACCAAAGGCGCAATTTTAAATGAAAGGTGCCTCAAAAACTTGGAAAACTCTTGTAAAAGAGCTTCAAGCTCCCTCCTGTGTCAATTGTAAAATATTGGACGGGCATAGGCTAGAGGCGTAAGGCTAGAAGAGGGAAATGGAAAAAAGACCTTGCCACAATGGCCAGTCATGTAAAAAAGGGGATGGGTTCCCATGGGATTTTAGGGTTTGTATATAAAGTTCAAAAAGTGAATGAAAGCTCATTCTTTGGTGTGTGGCTAACAAGAGCTCTCTTCTTCTTCTCTTCTTCTCTTCTTCTTGCTTGTGTGTGCTCTTGAGAGAGGGAGTGTGAGAGTGTGAGGGAGTGAGTGTGTGGGAGTGAGGGATCAAGAGGGTGAAGCTGTTCACCATCTCCTCTTCTCTTCTTCTCTTCTCTTGTCTTCTCTTTTCTCGCGCACGCGGCTATGGAGAATGGAGCTTGGAGATGGAGGAGGCTTGAGGATGCTTGAACTAGCATCAAGAATCGTGGAGCTACCGAGGTGTGCGAGGTGGAGGCTACTCACATCGGCATCAAGGTAAGCTCACTACACATGTAGGATCGACGGTGTGTTGGCTAGGTGAGAGATAGCCATTAGAGCTCGCTTGAAACTCTTGAAGCAACAAGCGGTCCATGGGTCTTGGCAGTTGAGCGTGAGCTCCCACAACAAAGTCCAAGATAAAATCTAACATCAATAGTACTATGAAACCCATCACAAGCTCCAAAGATGTGCATCTTAGTTGTTTATTCCATTCTCATTTTTTGCACATTTGTTTGGTTCATGTGATGTTCTGAAGAAAACAAAGATTACTTATCAATGCAAGTGTCCATCTGAGGAATGGATGAGTCAGCTATTGGATGAGTCTCAGCAAGTCAAAAGAACACATTTTGATGAGACGATTGAGTGCAAGGTCAACCAATTTGATCTCACATTCAAGTAAATCTTTTTTACTACTTTGAATGCCTTGATTTAATTAACATAGGTCTTACTTTGATGAATTGTTGTGTTATTCGCATTTACTTACCATTATTTTTGTTTTTATTACATGTATTTCATCACTAAATAAACTCTGTGCATTCACTTTTGATATAGAAGATGGCAAATTTTGCGAGGGGAGTGGATTCGCTTGGATCAAGATACTCGAGATAAGACACATACAACACTCATAGATGTGGTTATCTTGTGGAATGGTCATAATTCTTTTGTGGTCATATAGAGAGCCATTGGCCCATTTCTTTTCTGAGACAAAAAATCCAATTAATGTCCAATGATCCCCTCTGCAACTTCTATTTCAAGTTAGATAATAGAAAAGTTAGTATTCGTAGTGAGCAATCCATGACATGTAAACAATGTGCTTCTCCACATATCCTTGAGATAATGGAATCGTTGTAAATTTTTTTATATAAAGAATGAATATAAACTTTTTAAAACTTTTGAGTACTTTCAATTTAGATAATCTTAGTTTACTATGATCCAAGCATGCAATAATACATACTATAATTAGTCAATCGTGCTAGTTAAAATCATGATTAAATTGCAGGCTAGAGTTCTATAATAATCTATGCAATATTATCTTTGCATAATGATATATTGTAGCTCATCTCTTCTACTTATTTCTTAAAATTAAATATTAAATTAAATCCAAGGGATTTTGAAAGTCTTTGATATTTCTTTTCTTAAAACTTTTCTATATTTTCTATAGTTGGACTTGAATATACTCAGCGTTCCAAGTATATTTGAGGATATAATAATGTAGAACGAAGCATTGTTTGTATGAGTAATTTTAATGGTTACTTTAAAGTATTGAAATAAAGAAACTAAGGTAAGAGTTTTAATTTGAAACTTTAGGGTTAAAAAAGAACCTTTATTTAAAACCCTAGATGTATAAAAGCTATAACTCCAAACTCATTTTTACTTTCATTTCTACTTCCCTACACTTGTGCTCTCCTTCCTTCTCTCTTTGTGTGCCATGGCTACCACTCCCACCTTTGTCGCATGGATTAGCTCCACACACTATGCACATATAGGAGACCAGATATACCCTAGGTTTTATGCGACCTTGAGTCTAGAGATCTTGCTTTCCACTGTAGACCCTAGCTCTAGTATATTGGCATCGTTTTGTTATGCGGCAAACCCTCTTACCTGCTCTATTCCAAACTCTACTCTCAGATAGGTCCCCATAGATTTCTTATATAGTTTACGTGCTGGATCAAGCCATGCAAAGGTAATAAATTAAGCCCTTGTCCATTTGGGGTAGCATCTCTATGCCAGAGCAGTGTCCACCTCATCCTAGGACCACGCCACAATGGATCTCATTGAGTGCGATGCAGCATTTGCCATACATGTTTTATGTATTGAGGTGCAAGAGGACAGTGAAGAAGACGTCAACACACCCTCTCGGCCAAAGCTAGAGTATTTTAAGAGGGAACCTGAGGAGATCACCCTCGATCCAATAGTAGAGGCAGCACAAAACTTAGCCATTGTGCACCCACCTCCTTGTCCTGTTGAGACGCCAACAAGTGATGAGCTACCCCTCGCTTCTCTCCATGTATCATCATCGAGAGGATGGAATATTTACTTATGTAGGATTTACTAGAAATTTTGGAGCTAAGGGAAGAAGAGCTATATTGTATCATGGTGCATGATGCACCTGATGATTTTATAGATTTTGATATATAAGATGTGCCAGCACATGTTGATGAGGTGACTCGATATGATGGCACGAGTGTCGATGACATCTCTGCCATTGTGAGCATACAAGAGCAAATTGAGAATGCGGTGCCATAGTATGAGATTTCACATTAGGAGTTTGAGCAGTTGCAAGAAAGCATTTTTGGACCTTGACCCACCGACTGCGCAATACCTTCCCAAGAGAGAGAGGGTGGCCCAATTGCAGGAGCAAACCTGGATGCTCCATTACAAAAATAGATAGATGATGCAGAGAAGGTAATGTTATCGGATCAATGTTATTGAATTCACGTAAAAATTTACCAATAGGGCCTATAGGGCATCGGGAGTGTGCACATAAAATTTTACCGGGATCGGGTCCCTAGAGCTGCCCTAGCTGGAGGCTCGTGTCTAGGGGCATAAATTTGCAGCCAGGGCAGCTCTAGGGGCCGGATCCCGACAAAATTTTATGCACACACTCCCGATGCCCTAGAGGCCCTACTGGTAAATTTTTATGCGAATCCGATGTATATATCTTTAGCACACTCCTTGCATATGAGTCTGACACAGTGAGTTTGACACTTAACTTGTGTGATGTATGACATTGTCTATATAAATGAAGTTTCATCTAGACAAGGTGGCTGATCTAGTAGCCAAGGAAGGGTGCAGGACTCGGCATTGAAGGAGTATATTGGCCAGCTTATGAGCGACATTTTTGTATTCCATAAGACATGCTCTTCGGCTTTTACTGAGAACTTCTTGAAGTTGAGGGCACTAACGAAGGCTGGGCCCTTCAAGACCATCCGAACGAACTCTAGCTTGGAAAAAGTAGTGTTGCTTTGACGTTCAAAGCTCCTCTAGTTATTCTCTAGTACTAGGTCTAGGCCACTTTTTTCCATAGTGGCCCATGGCATGGTTGCTAGTGTTGAAGACCCCAATGTCACTAGGCAAGAATCACTAGGGAAAAATGTGTTGCTGCCTATGATCAATAATAGCTCTAACCATGGGGAGTCTAGCTCAAAGAAGCCTAGGAGAGAGTAGATGTACTTAGTGCCAAATGATATCTCATCACTAATGCAATGTCATTTGTAATCTTCTCTTGAAGTAATGAAAACAGATATTTGTTGGATTTGCGTGTAATATAGTTTGTCATACGCGTCATTTATTATTGTTTTTTACTTGAATGTTACATTAATTTATTGGATTTATATGCAATATGATTCTATAATGAAAGAAGCTGAGGGGAGAGAGAAAGAGAGCTGAGGAGACAGAAAGAGAACAAGAAGAAGAAGGAAGAAGACTAGAAGAGGAGAGAGAAAGAGAGAAAAGAGGAGAGAAAGGAGAATGAAGCCATGTAATCTAGAGATGAAGGTGAAGAGTATGATCTTGATAATAACTAGTTGCCCTAATCTGGGGCTCTTACACCTTAAATACCCCGGTCAGTGTGACGAGGTGTCTAAACCCTAGTCGGTGTGTATCTCGCCTGTTACAATCCATCCCTACTCGAAAGGTTTTTGCCCTCAAAAACAAGGAGAAACAGAGGGGAGTGATGGGTGGGCTAAGGGAGGGTTTCCGAGTACTACTCAAGGCCCTTTGACAATGAAGAATAGGTGTGGAGAGACTAGGGACAACACGTAGTCTTGGACCGGTCGGCTGAAGTAAAACTGGTTATAACTTTTGATAGGTAGCTCCAAATGGGATGTACTATATGTCAAAACGGAGCTTATGACGATTAGCCTATGTAGAATGCACATGCATTGGATTTGAGTAAGTAAAAAATTGTTCTAAAATAGTATGCAGTTTGCAGGCAGAAAGTGGGCAATTTGGGTCATGATCGGCTAGTCTTCCAGCCGTTGGGATTCACAGAGGTAGGGAAATTCATCGAGGATGATTGCTGGGCACCAAGAGGCTTCTTCCAAGGGTAGGCCTTGCCATTTGGTGAGGTATTCTTTGATGGATCGGGATCATAAGTGCTTATCTTTCTGCCTAATGATTGCTTCAGGAACATATTGAGTGATGCCCTCTTCATCGATGGGGGGAAGTTCTTCCACATAGTCCACTGAGGAGCCTACAAAGGGTTTCAGCTGACTGACATGAAACACATTGTGGATTTTGGTGGTAGGGGAAGTTCTAAGCGGTAGGCCAAGTCGCCAACTCTCTTCAGGATGCGGTATGGGCCATAGAAGTGGTGGGTTAGCTTGTTACTGCTGCCCGCTTTGAGAGTGGAGTAGCGGGACTTAGGCACTTTCAAAAGGACCAATTCCCCTTCTTGGAATTCCAAATGCCTACGTCTTTAATCAGCATAGAGTTTCATGTGTGTTTGGGCCTTCTGAAGATTCATTTTGCATTGCTGAAGTAAAGCTTGCATGCGATCCAATTTAGCTTGACTCTGAGGATTGATCTTATCCGTAAACAAGACTGTAGGAAGGGGAACCTTACACCCATATAAGGCCTCAAAAGGGGAAACTCCAATGCTAGAGTGTGTGGAGTTATTATATGCAAACTCAGCCAAGTGAAGCCACATATCCCAACTGTGATGTACATCATGGAAAAAGTGCCTCAAGTATGTCTCAAGCCATTTCTTCACTCTCTCAGTTTGGTCATCAGTCTGAGGGTGGTATGTAGTGGATGGAGCAAGCTTGGTCCCCATGGAGGTGAAAATTGCCTGCCAGAAGTTGCTCATAAACTTTGCATCCCGATCATGTACTATGACTTGTGGTAAGCCATGCAACTTGAAGACATTTTCCATGAACTGAGTGGCCACCTGAGAGACAATACATTGGACCTTAGTGGGGATAAAGTGGGCAGCTTTGATGGAGCGATCAACTACCACATAGATACAATTCCACCCTTTCTTAGTCACGGGAAGGCCAATGATACAGTCCATTGTGATGTGAGTCCATTCCCCGTCAGGGATGGGGAGAGGCAACAAAAGGCCAGTAGGCCTGAGCATACTATCCTTGTTCTGTTGGCATGGAACACATTTGGTCACAAAGTCTTTGACGTCCCTCCATAAGCCTTTCCAATGAAAGCTCTTGGCAATCCTGTCATATGTTTTGAAAACACCCAAGTGACTGGCAGTGGGGCAAGAATGCATCTCTTCCATGATCTTCTACGTGAAGGGGGAAGTGTGTGGGATGAAAATCTTGCCATGGGACCAAATAAGGCCATGCTTGAGTTGATATTGGGAGTTTTCATCCATAACCCCATGCTGTAATTTCTGGAACGTGTGGCTAAAATGGTCATCTAACAAGTAAGCCTCCTGGAGCTCTTCAACCCAATCACAGTGCAATTCTGAGATAGATAACACTCTACATGCCCACATTCGAGAGAGAGAATCTGTCACAATAGTATCCTTGCCCCGCGTGTGTGAAATGTCAAAGTCATAGTTCTGTAAGGTTGCCACCCATCGCCTTTGCTTAGGAGTCAAAGTAGACCGAGTCAAGAAGTATTGGAGGACTCGGTGATCCCTTTTCACTTGGAAGCGACTGCCATACAAATAGTAGTGCCATTTCTTGATGGCATGGAGGATGGACAACATCTCTTGGTCATATACATTCATTTGCATCTCCTTCTCATCAAGCTTTCAGCTTTCAAATGCAATCACACGATGCTCTTGCAACAATACTGCACCAATACCCCGGCCACTGGCATCGCAATGAATGGTAAGGAGCTTAGAGAAGTCAGGGCAAACAAGGATGGGGGCTACAGTAAGTGCATCCTTTAACTGTTTGAAGCTATGATCTATAGTGGCATCCCAAAACAATGACTCTTTTTTTAAGCGATCAGTCAAAGGTGCTTCAATGGTGGCATAGTGCTTAATGAAGCATTTGTAGAATGAAGAGAGACCAAGGAAGCCAGGCAAGGAGGTGGTGGTGGAAGGAGTGGGCCAATCCTTAACACATTGCACCTTTTTGGGGTCAGCTTGTATACCATTTTTGCTTACAATGTGTCCCAAGTACTCCACAAATGTCTGCATTCATATACATTTTCTCTCCTTAGCAAAGAGTCGATGCTCTCTCAATATGTCAAACACCCTCCAAATATGTGTCAAGTGCTCCATAGATGACTTGCTATAAATGAGGATGTCATCAAAGAAAACAAGCACAAGCTTGAACAAAAAGGGCTGTAGGATTTTGTTCATGAGGGTTTGAAAGGTGGCAAGGGCGTTAGTCAAGCCAAAAGGTATCACAAGAAAATGGTAAAGTCCACGATCAGTCTGGAAGGCCGTTTTGACCTCATCTCTTGCTTGCATACGAATCTGATGGTAGCCAGAGCGCAAGTTAATCTTAGTGAAAAAGCATGCCCCTTTTAACTCGTCCAGCAAATAATCAATCCATGGGATGGGGTAGTGGTTCTTCACTGTAATCTTGTTCAAATCTCTGTATTCAATACACATGCAGAAGGAGCCATCTTTCTTTTTGACTAAGAGAACAAGGGATGCATAGGGAGAAGAACTCAGTTCGATGAAAACCATCTCCAACAACTCCTTGATTTGCTTTGCAACCTCTTCACACTCACACTTGGAAAGTCTATAGGGGGGTTTGTTCACTGGCTTGGAATGGTTCTCTAGGTCAAGTGGGTGGTCCACTTGTCTCTTGGGAGGGAGGGATGTAGGCATCTGAAATAAGTCATTGTATTCCTCAAGTAAGGCCTGCAAGGCAAAGTCATATGATACTGTGGAGGGCTGATCAGAATTGTCCTTATTTAATTGTGAAACAAAGATCTGTGAGCATTTCTTAAACTCCTGTTTGAGTTGCTTTGTTGTAATGAGCTGAAAATCAGCATGGTCTCAAACTCCCTCTAGGTGGATAGGCTGTCCATGCATCATAAACTCCATGTAAAGCTGAGAGAAATCCATAGCAATTTTTTCCAATTGTTTCAGCCAATCACAGCCCAAGACAACATCAATGGGGCCCATATCTAGGGCAATCAGATCAACCAGTGCCACATAATTTTCAGCCAAGTATAAGGGAATTGCGGGACATATATGTGTGCTGATATCTTCTTCTCCATTTGCTACTTGGACCTTCAAGGGGTGGTGTAATGCCATGGGAATACATTTCAACCGATCAATGGCTGATTTATTGACAAAACTGTGCATACTTCCACTATCCACAAGGATAAAAACATGCTTCCCATTGATACTGCCTTGAATGAGAAGGGTACTGGGGCTATGCGAACCTATCCAAGCATCCAAGGAGATTGAGCAAAGGGAAGTGGGAGGTGGGTGGGATGTTAAATCAAGTATCTGTGAGGGTGCACTGCCCAGGTCAAAGGGAAACCCATCCTCCACGTCATAGAACTGCTCATGATCAACATCCTCCATGGGCTCAGTCTGGTCAATGGCCAGGTCATCCTCCTCATTGTGCCAATCTTCCATGACATACATGCTATGAACTTTGACCTTAGTTGACTTGTAGGAGAATTTGGAGGCATGATCAGTAGTGTACTTATCTCCACATTTAAAGCATAGGCCCTTTTCTTTCCATTCCTTGACAACATCTGGGAAGATGAACTAATGACTACTGGATCCATGGGAAGGTGATGCAGTGGACTGTTTATTTTCAGGATACCGATTTTTAGCCATACAACCCGATGTTGTCCCAAAAGTGCCCATTTTTCTTTCAACATGGAAGGCGGGGTAAGTGGGTACTTTGGGGCTATTATTAGGTATAGAAGAGCCTCAAAAACCACCTCTGTATGGGGCTGATCGTGAAGGGATGCGGGGGGGTTCAACACCTTGCTGAAAATGCTCATTCTTATGGTACTTTCTTGCATATCTTTTAGCCAGTTCGATTGCATCAAACAGTGTAGTGGGTTTTTGGGCCATGACATCAGCCGATAGACTCGGCTCCAACCCATAGATGTACTTGTGAAATTTAGCATCGTCACTAATGTTTTCCACATACATGGTCAAGTTCATGAATTGATTGGTGTAGTCACATACAGTGAGGTTACGTTGGTCAAGACTGTACCATCTTCTTGCCAACAGTTCTTTTTCCACAGGGGACACAAAAACTTAGACCATATGCATTTTGAAATCTTCCCAATCAATGAACTGCTGATTCTCCCGATTGATATAGCGCCACCAAGTGTGGGCAAAAACTTCCAAGTGGAGAGAAGAAAAAAGTATTTTTTGCTCATTAGTGCGGGGTAGATGTTGAAGTAGGAGTCCAACTTGGACGTCCATTCTTCTAGGTCAGATGGTGAGGGAGATTGCCCTTTATACTTTGTGAGAATGACCTTGTCATGCAAATCATAGGGGCCATGCTACCCATGAAATCCTTGTTGTCCATGCATCCCGTGGTGGCCATACATGCCCTGCTATCCATACATCCCTTGTGGTGCATTTAGCCCATGTTTTCCGTTATAGCCATGCTGTCCATGATTGCGAGACTGGCCATTTGTACCATATTGTCCTTGATGGGGCTGATTCATATGTGGTGCATGGAGGCTCCTAGGTAGAGTGGGTGAAATTCGACCCAAGGTAGGGGAAGGCCTCAAGTGAATGTTGCCAGTATGGTGGACAGGGGAATTCAATAGGGGCTCATCATGCATGTGAGAGGGTTCCCTAATCTCATAAGTAGAAGGGGAAATTACCTTAGTGCCAAGTATACCTTGTGGTCCATGCAACGGTTCCTGATGTGGAGGGAGTCTAGACTCATGTCTAGAGTCATTGGTCTTCTCTTGGGATGAAGCGGTCACTAACTGAGCAACAAGAGCAGTGAGTTGTTCCAAGGTCTATTGGGTCTTTGAGTTTGAGATGGCCATGTGATCGATCGCTTCATCAAACTTAGACATCATCTAGCGGTGGTTGGTGACCATATCATTGTGGTGTTCCATATGACGGAGCTCATGTTGATAGAGGGTGTGATTAAGAAGGGTATACGAGTCCGTTTCAGGCATGTCCTCCTGTATATCACCATGCTAACCTTGTGTTGAGCTTGGTTCCTCATTCATGGAGGTCAGGGAGTCTCTAATCTCCCTCTAGAAATCCTCTTGGTCCTTGCTTTTGCCTTTCTGGCCAGCCATCTGGATGCAGTCCATAGGACGTACTGTCAGTAAAAGGGGCGTAACTCTTAGTAGGAAACTTTGATTGCTGAGGTTTTGGGCTCAAGTCAGAGGGGATGATAGCCTCTTTGAGATGAGCTATTAACCTTTATGATAGAAAATTATCAGAATTTTTTATAGGGGTTTTACAATGGCTGTCCTGGAGCAGTCTGCAACCTGTCCACAGTGACCCTAGTGCACAAAAACGGGCATAACTTTCACACCCTAAGTCCGATTGGGGAGATTTTTTATTCAAACCGGAGGGGAAAAAGCCCTCTTTGAGATGAGCTATAGGGTTTACCCCCAGATTCAAGACAAAAAATTTTGCAATTGGATCTTTGTGACAGTCCTGCAGGACTATGACCAAAAACACTGTCTATCCCTTAGTGCCAATGTCTGACATGGATAGAGCATAGATCAAGGGGCCTAATCTGACACCTCAATAG
This sequence comes from Lygodium microphyllum, assembly GCF_053477565.2. NCBI lineage: Eukaryota > Viridiplantae > Streptophyta > Polypodiopsida > Schizaeales > Lygodiaceae > Lygodium > Lygodium microphyllum. Next base: position 6,081,300 of record NC_141143.1, on the reverse strand, counting down.
CATATTGAGCATGCTGAGTATAATCCCAAGCATCATTGCATACCCATCAACTCTGCCATTCATGCACAAGTGCATTCACTGACATACATCTCCATTGACTGCATGTACCTCAAGTGGCATACATGGGTGCCATTATCATTGCAGGGTATTCAAGAGGGATCACTGGGGTAGGAAAGTGGGGCTTATGGAAGTACTTGCACCTACAAACAAGTATTGGGCTCTGGATCACCGGGAGGTGGGCAAAGTTCCCCCCGGGCCGGGTTGTGCACCCCGTCAAGGTCTTAAGTGGTAAGGGAGGGTCACCTCTCTTTTGTCTTACCACCTCGCCTGGCATCAGCCTTTTTCCTCAGCCGGAGTATACATGGCCGACATTTTTAATTAGCAATCACCATGAGATGCATTGGAAAGAAGATGTTGGGCCTTTTCATGAGATGCAAGGAATGATGAGGGTTGGGGTAGGGGTTACCTTGGGAATCTAGTGACTCACTGGCTGCTACTTATCCAATTTACAATGGCTAATATTCTTACAAGATCAAAAGACAAGGTAGGGGTTAATGTCAACCATTACAATGAAATCTCGGGAAGAGGTATGATGCTTGTATGCAATCTTGAATCTCTTCAACAATGGATTAAGCTCAGCAAGTGGCTGAATTGAGAGATTAAGATCAGAGTGGCATACCTCTTTAATGCTTGTGATGACCGTTGAAGCCTGAATCGTCATGATGCCGCTTGCTCCATTGATGAAGTCCGGTTGTTGGTTGGGCATTTGTGGAAGAGTGCTTCAGCCTTCAAGTGCTCTTGCTGATGAAGAAGGTTCCCAAGCTTATCCCTGAGCTTAAGCTTTAAGGATGGGAAGCTTCAAGTGAAGCTTTCATGGCTGCCCGCAAAGCTCCCATGCATGCTGAGCTCAATGGCTTCATCTGGGCAAGAGGAATCCTTCACAGGCTGAAGGGGTTGTGGGGTTGAGCTCTCCAGGTTAGAGAAAGCTTTAGTTAGGAGAATCCATGGCTATCCCAAACTGTTTCAAATAGTCCCAGCTACTATCCACCATGGGAGATGATTCCTGGGAGCAAGGATGCCAAAGGGGAAGGATCAAGGAGCTGGAGCAGTGCCTTGGAGTGGTAGGGAGGGGAGGGTAGCAAGAGGGGAAGTGGCAAGAGGGCTGGGGGGAGTAGGACAGCCAACGCAAAATGCACTACAAATTGCGGGGCCATCATGTAGGCCTCCTAGACAGCAAATCCCCCTAGTCCACCTCTTGATCAGGAGCTTGGGGGGTCAGGGAAGAGGTCCCGGGGCTGGTTGATGTCGAGGAGCACCTTCAGATTAGGATTCTTGGAATTTGTTTGGGTTGGCAACCATGATAGCTTGCAGGAGAAGAGAGGGAAAGAGGGTTGAGGCAAAAAGTAACTGAATTTTGCCCTCTTCTAACTCTTGGGACTCTAAACTTGGCCTGGAACCCTTAAAATTTGCATGAAAAGAAGTGACGACCTGCTATTTTAACCGTTTTATCTCCAGATATGTCTGAGTCTCTAGCCATAGCTCCTGCTTGCTCCAAAAAGCTAAAGTTAACTGCAGTCCTTCTTGCTGTACCTGTACCTGTAAGCTGAGTAACTAGGGTTTTTGGGATTTAAAAAGGGAGAAAGGGGAAGAGAAAAAGGACCAAAGCTTGAAGCTCTGATACCACTTGTAATGAAAGAAGCTGAGGGGAGAGAGAAAGAGAGTTGAGGAGAGAGAAAGAGAACAAGAAGAAGAAGGAAGAAGACTAGAAGAGGAGAGAGAAAGAGAGAAAAGAGGAGAGAAAGAAGGAAGCCATGGAAGCTGGAGATGAAGGTGAAGAGTATGATCTTGATAATAACTGGTTTCCCTAATCTAGGCTCTTACACCTTAAATACCCCGGTCAGTGTGATGGGGTGTCTAAACCCTACTCAGTGTGTATCCCACTTGTTACAGATTCATACCCTAAATTTAATACGTAGTGCTTTATCGAGTTTGTGCACAACATGTATTTGTTTGAATGCATGTAACGATAACTCAAAGACATAAATAAAACAAATAACAAGAGAATAAACAAAAATAAGATGTGCAAAAAAATTTGTATTCATATTTATAACATTTTACATGGGATCCATTACAACCAAGGTTTTACAAAATCTCTTTGGAAGCTACATTTCGCATATGTTTTGGTAGTACACCCCTATCGTTATTGATCTCTCTGAGGACTATCCTTCCATTGCCGGAAGAACCTCACTATTTGCAAATCCCTATCCATGATAGTGACTCTTCTTTCATGCACTACTGCATAGACCGAGTCTTCGAACAAATCAATTACATAAGCTTCGACAGCTTCCTATAGTGCAAGGAGGGCTTGAGCAGTCTAGCAAAATCGGGTTGTTGTAAGCGTGTTCCATCTAGAAAGTGCCTCCTAATGTTCTCAATGAGTATCCCATCCATAATCTCACGCACTAGCTTCTAGAATGGAGTCTTTGGTATCAAGAGGTGCGTGGTCTTCTCGTAATGGCAAATCTCACGAAGAGACACTATGCATGGCTTCCATCAACACTTACAATGTTGGTGTGGTGGTAGTGGTGATGGAGCTGGGGGAGGTGGCCTCTGCATAGGATTTTTAGGGGGGGTGTCTCTGGGCCGCTTGCGGGAAAACTCAAAACTCAAAAGTGAAATGTGTAAAATGAGGTAAAACTTTAAACTTGTAGCAAAACTTTCAAAAAACTCTTAAACCTGAATTAATGTATCCAAGCTTTGGAAAAAATGACCAATGATCCAATTAAAGTGAAATTTTACTTGTGGACTCCTCTAGGGTACATCAACTACCCAAAAAAAAAAGCCTCATCAAAAGCCTTTGTGACACCTGTCCAGAGGTTGGTGTCTGGGTCCCTGAATCCCTAAATTCAGGGCCCTAGACACAAGCCTCCGGACAGGTGTCCTAGAGACTTCTGATGGGTTCAATTTTTTAATATCCATGTGTTTTTATGATGCCCAGCATGTGGGTGAAGTTTCACCAGATTTTGATTTATAAAATTAACGGTTCATTCATTTTTTGAAAATGTATTAACTAGATTATACTTCACTGATAATAGAAAAACTCACCACCACACTGAGTGTGTGCAACTGCATATTAAATGTGTTGTCAACCAAACTACGTGAAATATTGAAAACTTAAAAATTCACAAAAAATAAGTCATGGGTCAAATGGAATATCACATATCGGATATAGTGTTGCGAAACCGCTAAATACATTAAAGATATAGTATATTGGCCCATGTATAATTGATCACTGATGTGTGCGTGATTGCGCATTGAATTTATCCTCAACAAAACTACTTTTAAAATTAGAAACTTGGAAATACGCGTAATGCAAATCATGGCAAAATAGAATATCAAATATCAGATTTGGCATTACAAAACCATGAAATACACGGTAGATAGTGCATTGCACCAAGCACAACTAGAGCTAAGCAAAATTTAGCTCCATTTTATAGACCACAGCTATCAAATACTTAAGGGTCTACTGAAAAGATCAACCAAAACTAAGCTCCTTACAATCTACAACCAAACCTGAGCTAAAAACATAGATTCAATAACAAGGTAGCTTCTCAAAGCATATTGTTGACATTAAGATTAAATGCATCTGTGTTGTTGCGGATCCTACGAACAAGAATCATATCTATGGGCTTAATAGTGATACGTCGGGCATGAATGGCTAAAAGTTGAGAATCACCCATTAGATCAATCAAGTAATTTTCAGCTGCTTCTTGGAGAGGAAGCAAGACTTGGCTTGACCATCGCCCCACATTCCTTACGTAGCTCCTTGAAAAGAACTTGTGATGATGCCGTAACTACAGATCTCACAGTATTTCTTGCACCAACCTAGAGAATGGTGTCTTAGGAATAATCAAGTTGGCACTCTTCTGGAATTTCCTTATCTCACATAACACATCTGTGCCTGGTCTCCATCTTCGCTTCTTATGTGTTGGAGGATATGCATTACCAGTTGGAGCAGTAGTGGGAGGTGGAGCATGTGGACCACCATTTCTGGACAATGGTGAACGGTCATTATTGACCACACTAGGGCCACCATTGTTGGAAACAATAGCACCACCATTATTAACTCTAGTAGGGCCACCATTGTCGGCCACTAAGGGACCTTTGTCACTCACAGTACGCTCACTAGATTCGGAAGAGTGTTGAGCTCTTCCTCTTGCAGGCACCTTCTTGATAGGAAGCTTGGAACGTGCCATGGTTCTGATGATGAAGGATAGAAATGTGGAGGGTAGAGTGAAGAGTAATGGGAAAAAATGAAAGGAGAGACTTGACTTAAGTATGAAACTTTTAAACTTATTGTGGTGTAAATAAACTTTTAAAATTAAAAGCATAGTTCGAAATCGACTTTGAAAAACATAGTGACAAACCTTCAAAATTTTAAACAAAATTTGCAAGACATCTCATGTTAAAGATAGGAGTATTGATGTGTCATATCTTGGGTACCTATGCTCTCTCGTGGACTCTAAATGCATCAAATGTATTATCTTTATCTAGGTCTCCATTTCTTGCCATCTCTCTCTTGGAATGCCAACCATTTTGTGTGGCATTGTCTAGATGTGATGTTTTCATATCTTGCTTTTCTCACTTCATATATTGCCCTACTTATAAATTCTGTTTGAGAGGTTTTGGACTTCTTTTCTTTTTTCTCGTATCGTATCTCTAATTTGCTATACCATTATTGTAATAATTGCCTCATAAAATTGGAATCATCGATGCCACCTCAATGATTAATTGCCTTTTGAAAAGCACAACGAGCTTGCCAATGAGATCATTCCATGCCTTGAGTTGACCATACTACCAAACTTCTTTGATCTGCAAAGTATGGACCATGTTCTTCAAGTATATGGTGCACAAGAAGAGAGATTAGAAAACAAACTAATTCAAAATGATAATATTTACTGACCATGTAGTGTGTTATAGTGTTTGTAGTCCATGCCTCCACCATGGACTTATGAAATTTAGTAATTGTCTCTTTAAATGTATTGGCATCACTATCCCTAAACCTCAACTTTTGTAAGAGAGCTACTAATCTATCTAGGTTTATCCACACTTCTACCTTTGCAATCCTCATTCATCCCCCATTGCTCCAATCCGCAATAGCAAGGTGCAACTTTTTCCGTGCTTCATACTTCTTTGGTTGTTTTACAAGTATATTGCCTTCCTCATCTCAAGGTGGAGATATAAACTTTCTAGCCTTGGATCCGCCAAAGCATGGTTTACAAGGGATATTTCCACTCTTTCTCGATTTTTTCTTGTCTTTTTTTATTTCTACTTGGCCCCCGTGCAATCCAACTTCAGAGAGGACTTCTTCTACCTTCTTGCATGTAGCATTAGCTTCTGACACAAGTTGCATCTTGTATGCAAAGCATATATATTCATATACTAGCTTCTCAATTATTCTAACCAAACAATGCTATGTGCAAAAGTGAACCCTCGTTAGTGGTATTTCCAAAATAAGGTGCCAGTTTGGACCCACTGGAACTAGCATTCCATTTCTCATGACTTTTTGATCACGTGTTGGAGCACCTTGTTGTCTTGCATTGGCAAGCCATTCTTTCTTTCCATCTTTTCCTTTCTTCCTAGTTTGCATGCAGTATATGCACGAAAATTTTGCATTCGCTGCATTTGATAAACCAAACATACACTTAAATGTTTTTAAATCACCTGCAAGATGCCATTCAACTTGATAGTCCCCAAACCCCTCGATGTGTAAAATTGCTCCATTATTTTGTTATTGAATAACACATGGGTATATTAGTGAGGTTAAAAAAAACTTTAAGTACTTCATGGTTCTCCTTTGGTACTTCAAATGTTGCAAGCCACCATATTTCATTCTCTAACTGTACATTAAAGTATAAAGGATGGTTTTCATCGATATTGGGATCCAATGCTCGATTCATAAGTGTTATACTCACACATTCAAGTTTTTGCCCCTTAATAATCTCACTCTCATCAAGTTTGAGGACAAACTTAAGCTTGCCTCTACATTCTTCCATAGACAAACTTAAGCTTGCATCTACATTCTTCCATAGACATATTGTAGAACTTGACCATAGCAATCTAAACCCTACATATATCCAATACAAAGTTGTTGGATGCATTCAATACAAATGCAACTTCTTTGGAACCATACTTCAATATGTGTGTATTTTTTCAGATGCGTTGGCTTACCAATTAGTTTTAAAACTTTCTCATTTAGTTGTTTTCGAGCCTTCTTCACATGAAATGGTTTTGGTAGAGGCATTACTCGCTTAGTTTTGAAGACTTGCTTAAATCCTATATCCAATTGTTGATAGAGCAGGGTAGAGAGTGTTGTAGATAGAGATTATTTGATTTCAGTAAATGCTATCAAAACCACTCTTGAGATTGCTTGTAGCAGGGTAGAGCATGTTGTAGATAGTATTGAGTGTTGCTTCAGAAGAATTCATATGCAAGAAACCATATTTTGGAGAGAAGGAGAAGAGTACACAAAATTTCGGACAAAACTAGAGCTTTGAGAGGGAATGAAGAAATGCCAGAAATAGGCATATACTTGTCCAAAAATGATACAAATTTACAAGGAAACTCTGGAGTCAAAAAGGTGTCTTTAGGTAAAAAATAATCTTAAAATATGATGTGTATGTTATTTTATATCATTTTTTAACTTTCGCCCTTTTAAGAAGCAATAATGAGAATGATTCTAAAATATTGTCATGTTGAAAAGTCATGAGGGCATTAAAGAGTCATATATTAATGATTGGCTCCCTTTTTAGAGAAAATAGAATTGTATTTTTTTAGTTATAAGGATTTTCAGAAAAAGTGACATTATCCTATAGTTTGAGAATAAAATAATAGGTGAAATCTATTAAAAATACAATACGAGATTTACTTGATTGTAAAAGATATCTTATTCTAATATTATTTTGGAATCTCTTTTTAGAGAGAGAGAGAGAGGTGAGAGAAACCCCTTAAGGGGCAAAAAAGAGAGACTCAGTCCATATTTCTCCTAATGGCTTAGGTTTTACAACGTTGCATAGGTGTAGGGTTCACTTTTGTGTCATCTTTCATATGGAAGCGATAAAAATGCAATGCAACATACAAAAAAGGATGAGCTAAGGCTTAATCCTCATGCCTCAAACTTGTCACATATTCACAAACATTAATCATATTTTTTCCTAATTATTTATCATGAAAAAACGAAATTTTTTTATTTTTCTTTCTTTATTTCTTCAAATATTATGAAAAATCAAAATTGTGAGCTCTCACAGATCATTTTTTAAAAAACCGCACTTTGCAGGTTTTACGTGTTTTGAGAAAAAATTACTATGTCATCAAAATTTCTGGTTTTTTCTTTCATTTCAAAGATAATTTGACATATGCAACCAAGATCAATCATTTCCTTCAATTATCTTTCATCAAACAAATAAAAAAAACTTACTCATAGAAACCCGCGTGTTCAAGGCACGTATCCCGAGATTGAGTGGCCCTTGATGCTTCCCTCTTGCCGGTATCAAAATGCATGATTTGTGGGATTTAGGGGATGCAAAAAAAATTGCGCCCTGCCCTGTCGCATGAAAAAAATGAGTTATTTTACTCTTTAATAAGAGCTTAAGCTTTTAAACTTAAAAAAAAACCGATTCCTCCTTTTGGTTTCACACTACCATGAAGTGGAGTTTTTGGTTTCCGGGGCCCAAACGAACTGGAAATTGAAATCCATTTGACCAGGCAGCTTCGTGACATTGAACTCCATCATTGATGAAATGAAGCCTTCCCTGTGCACTTTTCGACATCTAGATCTAGTAGCTGCTTTATAATACCAAACCTTGTGGGGATTAAATGGGGGGTCAAACGACCTCTAATTGACGAACCGAGACTTGCGTTGGATTTCTGACATCGAAATGCATCTAGGAAAATTGCAACTCGGCCATCCACTATCATTTGATTTTTCATGAAAATTGGCTCTTTGATGCCTCTCGGGCACTTTGTAGCTTCAAAAACGGACTCTAGCGCTTCAAGAATGGGTCCAAATTAGATCCTCAAATCTAGCTCTCACCTACCATCTTTGCCTAAAATGGTGTAGGTAATAACTGGATCCCCCTACTCACTTGCTAAGTATGTATTTTAAAGAAGAATATTGACTCTAGGACCACCATTAAGAAGAACATAATTGGCTAAGTATGTCTCTTTAGGACGAATATTAAGTCTAGGATCACCATCAAGGAGAACATCATCATACTTTTCCCCTACATATTCCACTTGAATGGTGGGGACCTAATTGTCCATAAGACCTCTCTATGTTGCTATGATTGCCTAATATTCAAGGATTTCTTACACCTGCAAAGGTTTTCCTACAAGCATATCCTCTTGTTTTGCCTAATTTTTAGGAGAAGGTTTTCTTTAAACATTGGTATCATGTCCCAAATTTGATCCAAAGGTAACTGCAAAGAACACCATGCCAAAGCCTTAAAAAATGCCTCTAAACCTTCTCCATGTAACTTTCCTGCAATTGTATCTTCACGTTGATAGTTTCCCTTATCAATTTAGACCTCCTCGCCTTTTCTCATCCTTCGAATCTTTAGTTATTGCATTTGTAGTACCTTTTTGTAATTTCTTCACTTGTTTAGTTGTCAACTTCCTAGCCTTCTCTTGCTATTCCCAATCAAGTTTCTTTTGGCCATAGCTTCTAGTAATGGCTAATGCTAGAGATTCTTCAAGTCAATCTTCAACTTTAATATAGATCTTCCTCTTGATGACCATTCTCACTAATTGCACTCATTGCATCTTCAAGATGCTACCTATGTTAATTTTGGTCAAGTAGCTCTATGAACACTGCTACTACCAGGGTAGGTGGATGATGTTGATGAGCTGATCCTACAAGTCTTTCATGTTTGTGGGTCCTTGCTACTTGCATTCCTCTCTCAGTCCTATGCCTTGCCCATAGTTCATAATTAGGTCCTATAAAGTATCCTTGTCCTCCATAATAATCACATGCTTCTGTTTGAGAAGTTTATTGTTGTCCCTAAAAATTATTCCATGGCTATCTTATCAAAATCCTCTTGAGTCCCCTAAAGGGTCTTTGAGGTATTATATGAAGAATCACCTAATTTACTGTATCTGGTTGTACTATCCTCACTATAGGTTGCATCATTTATAGTTTTTTTTCCCATTTGGACGTTAGGGTTTTATCAACAAGCTCTTGTTTCATGCCCATTTTGTTGATATATTTGTGTTTCAAGAAACCCTAGTTCCTTTAACTTCTGCTTAATTTTTTTCTCAAGCTTATTGCCCTCTAACTTCTTACCCTTAGCCTCCCCTTTCTTCTTCTTACTTTTTCCCAACTTTGTTTTCCTCTTCTTCTTATGCATTTTCTTACTAATGTTCTCCAAATCTGAGTCACTTGACTCATATTCTAAATATGATCCTAAATCCTTCTCATCTTTATCACTATTACTATTTGAATTAGACTCTTCCTTCGAGTCTAAATAATCTTCATCTTTATTGTTCTTCAACCAACCAATACAAAGTCTTCTTTCTACTCTCATGGTAGCTCCAACCAATGTATATAATGTGTCATTGGCTCCAAGCTCCACATTTGCTATAGGGCCCCGAATACTTCTCTTCAAGCCCTTTATAAAATAAGAAATCTACATCTCTCAGAATGGTCTATTAGCAATTAATTGATTCAACAAGTTTCTGAATTTTTGAGTATTCCTCAACCAACATATCTTATTTATCTATATTTTTTAATATTTCAAAGAATATATCTATGGAGTTTGTCTTTCCTAAATCACTATAAAAATACAATCTTCGATGCATCATATGTATTAAAAGCACCCATACCACAAATGCTAAAAACTAATCCATAGCCTTCTCCTAAAGGGTGGCTGCTACAAACTATTGCTTTTTAACCTGATCTCCATAGAATTGATTAAATTTACTTATTGTCCACCTTGTTTCAAGTTGAGCAACATGACAATCAATATCTTCTTTCTTTCCACCTAAAATTTTTTTTGCCCATACCTTAGGGTTCTGAGGTGGTGCTACTTGAATTGATATTTTCCTACTCCTAATACCAAGGCCTAATGGATAAAGTCTTAACTTATGTTAAGCAAGTGGGCCAAAGAGAGTGGCTCTTACAAAAAAAAAGACCCATATACTTCTTGTAAAATCATCAAGAGGAGTTTGTATAAACAACTTTGAATCATCCTTGCCATCTTCTCCTAATGCACTTGTGGATGAAATATGTTTAGGTGCAATATTCTCCGATATTGATTTCTCCTCCTACACTTCCTAGGCAACTTGCACTTTTGCTTGAGCCCTACACTTCCTACACCTTTGCAATGAGTTTGTGCAATTTGCAGTCTTCCAAGCCTAATACCTAAATTATGAACATGATGCACATGAAACTAGTAGGATTGCCAAAGTATAATGGATGTACAGAAACAACACTCAAACCAAAGACCTACCATGAATACCCATAATTGTAAGTCCTAGGGTTCTTGAATTAAGAAATGGCAAACATTGACAAATAATATTCAGGAACATGATATGGTAATTTAAGATACATTGTGGACAGTAAAGAAAACAACTCATCTTGAACATTATAGAGTACATCTTCTTGAACATGGAAATGATAGCAAACAATAATTAATTTTCAGGAAACAAATATAATAATTTAGATTATGACATGATCAACATAGAATGGGTGCCATCCTGAAGGATTTTTATTGTATCAAAAATAGATATGAAAGGATATAACAAGAAGTTACATATGGACATCTACTCGTCATATGAAGCTTAGTTGCTTTACATGTAATCATTTAAGCATATATAGACTAATATCATAGACTATGATGTGTGATTTGGTCCCCAACAAACTCCACCTATAGTTTAGATATATGCAAACATATGGCACACAGGGATCATCAAGTTGTAACTAACCCAATGGCTCCGATTGGGTGGCTTCATCTCCAACCTCTATCAAGCTCCTATCCCTTTTTCCACACACTAACTCAAGATCCATCGCATGCATTCAAGGCCTATTTAAAAATACCCTTATTCATGGGTTTTTTGTAAACAAAACAAACCCCTTTCCTATTCAATACATGTGAGTAACCATACTATGGCAGCCTTTTATTTGTAAAACTAGTGTAAGAAACATATTTTAAAAATCCTTTGTTGAAATCACATGATATTCTTACATATTTATGAGTGATTCCCAGATATACAAACATATATACATACATCTATATGTCTTTGTGTATATGTGTATATATAGAGTATAGCAATGAGAATCACTAAAATGAGATTTTTATTTAGGAGACTAATGCAAAGTGATCACAAAACAAAGATTATCGCATTTTGTAAATGAGTGACTCAAATTCTCTTGAAATCATTACATGATGTGGTACTCACAATTTAGGAGTATGATGCCACACAATTCTCAAGGGTGCACATGCAAAACTATAAGCTTAACATGTGAGCTCATGATGAGGGTATTTCATTTAAAAAAATCTTGAGAGATTTACAAGGTTATACTTACAAAAGGGAGTTTTTTATTGCACATTGAAAAGAAACCAATAAGTGCCACAAGAAGCAACAGTCAATTTATTACCTCAAAACATGTAAACAAAGGCTTTTCTTTAACTACCCCTTAAATGCACATGATATGTTTTTTTTCTCGTAGATGCACCTCTAATACACTACCTTATAACCAAGGGTTCAACCACTATATAGTGAATGTATAATATGTATTTGCCCTTGTACTTTATATTTTAGAATTGCAATGAGATATGCAATAATTAAGACATCCATTAAGATTAACACATGTAACGATTTGGAAAAAATGGTAAACATCAATGTAGTGAGTGTCAAAACATTTGGGAAAGATAGTCAACATTAGTGTAGCGAGTGTCAAAACATGTGGAGCATTGCAAATGAGGTCCACTTGGTTGATTAAATAATCTAACTCATTTTCTTGATAAGCATTTGAGACATCATTATGATCATTAGTTTTTGGTGAAGTCATGAACATACACCAACATGCCAAAAAATATAATTTTATGACTATTTGTATGATGACATGTAATTGGTATCCTAGTATAATGGACAGATTTCCCTAAACCAAGACAATTGCTTTATAATTATGCATATTGGTGTGTTAGTTTTGAAGTAAACTTTAAATACTTTTTCTACCTCATTAGGCCAACTTTTTATTTGTTGAACTGAAAACCTAATTTATGTGTCCCAATAAATATATATGAGAGAGAGAGAGAGAGAGAGAGAGAGAGAGAGAGAGAGAGAGAGAGAGAGAGAGAGAGAGAGAGAGAGAGAGAGAGAGAGAGATATGCTTCCTTTAGCATACATAGTCTTTAGCAAAACATGCTAGAAGCATATTCCTGATTGATCACATGGAATGATCCCAGGAGAATCAGCATAGATACAAGGCTTGTTGATGGGGGGACCACCACACAGCCCATCATTGCCAGGATAGAAGCTGCATACAAAAATTGATACGGTAAGAAAACATGGAGAGAGAGAAAGAGAGAGAAACACACACATACATACATACGTACATACATACATACATACATACATACATACATACATACATACATACATACATATATATATATATATATATATATATATATATATATATATAGAGAGAGAGAGAGAGAGAGAGAGAGAGGGAGAGAGAGAGAGAGAGAAGGAACCTCTTGATGTCATAGTGGCTGAATGTTGAGGGAAGATGGCCAGTGACATTGTTGTTGCTGATATTGCTTTGGTTTGTAAAAGAAAAACATAAATGGAATCCACAAAGAAGAATGTGAGTAAAGCATTACTTAGTGATAGCTTTGATTTTCAACTTTGAAAACTTAATGAGAAATGATTTCACGTTGTTTCAATCCACTTATATAACACAACTTGTACTTATAAGTTTATGCTTGCTAGATTCCCATAGGGGAATATTGTTAAATAAGTATGTGGGTTGAATGTATTTTTGATGTAGAAATAGCTTTCATTCTCAATGTTTTTTAATTTGTGAATTCCTTTATAATTACCATCTTTTTCCATATAAACTTGTAGGTAATTCTTTCTCTCTTCCTTCTTTAATACTCAATTAGAAACTTAACATTGTTAATTATTTATTAACCTTATATTTAACGATAGACAATAAAACATGTTGAATGAGTACTAGTTTCCTTGAATCGATAATTTCAAACAACCATTGAACTTCTTTAAAGAATGACTAGCATGCTAAGATATGAACATTATGGTTGGAGTTTGGACTCACAAGATAGCTAGTGGGATGACACCAAGAGATGCAGGAAGTGTGCCTGTGAGGTTGTTGTTTTCCAGGCGCCTACATTGCACAAGTAAAATAGCACATGCCAACAAATGCCGAGTTTAGTCTTGAACTTAAACTTCTACTTGCTAGGTTTGCATGTATACCTTTGATCATCCAAAAAGTACTCACAAGACTTGCAATGTATGGTCATTGTTAGAAAACTTGTAGAAATTGTCAGGGATGGATCCAGTAAGTTGGTTGTCAAAAAGATCTAGGTGCACCAAGGATGCGAGATTTGCAAGCTCACCAGGGATCGGACCAGTTAGGTTGTTGCCCCATAGTTCACTACAGGCGACATGAAAGACCATACAAAGTGAAGGACACACATCAAAACAAGAGTGATGAACAAGTAAGCTAAAAAAACACATTTTTGAAATTAATGAGGCATGCAAGAGGCTAGAGAGCAATCAATGAAGATCATGCTGAAAACGCAAGCATGTATGTGTGAGAGAGAGAGAGAGAGAGAGAGAGAGAGAGCAGGGACCACCGCACAGGAATTGCAAAGATGAAAGGTTCGCAAGGTCCGGTACGAGCGTTCCAACCAACCCTAGCTTTTGCATTTCGCTGCTTAAATACAAGCCAAGAACAGTCAACAGTGCTCGAGTCAACGCTACAGTCAACAGTGGAGCGACTACAGTCAACGGTCAGAGTAGTATACTCACACGTGGGTGACGTGGACGTTGTTTTGGTCGCACTTGAGGTAGCTCCACGCGTCCAAGCAGGGGGACGACTCATCCCCGTAGACCCACGTGTCGAACATGCTTTCGACGTCGCTCTCCACTGCCGCCTTGAACGCTAGCAGAGCATCAGCTACAACAATATCATTCGAAGCAAATTGATCAAGCCCGCCGGTATCATTGATCGGTAAGAATAGTCGAAACAAACAGCGTATGTATACATGGGCTATTATCACTATATAATTGACTCACGACGCCGCGCGCGCGCGCGCACAGACAGACAGACACACACACACACACACTCTCTCTCTCTCTCTCTCTCTCTCTCTCTCTCTCTCTCTCTGCCTCAGAGCTTACACCTTCGATCCTCCCCGTGCGCTGCCCATCCGCGTTATCATCAATCGCCTGAGCGACGCGAAGCATCAACAATATCGTTAACGCCAACAAAGCCATTGATATCTCTTCGTTCCGTTGCATGTTCGCACAGTAGTGTTTCCACATATACGCCACCTCGGCGACTACAGCGCACGACCATGTGCTTTTCCAGTGCGTCCGCCCTAAATATATATCTACATGTGCCGACTAGGCCACCACCACGGTCCACTTAGGTTTCATGTTAAGGAGCAAAAGATTGGCTTTCAACATGTTCCAAGTCTCCGCTCGGGCTTCACGCGAGTATAGATGGCCAACAAGCCATAGACTTGTTGCTTTAGATAGTAAGGAAGATACTAGTTAAAGTCTCTCTTGGCAAAAAAGCCATTATTTCATTGGTTGGACACTCATATACTCCCTTTTGGACAAGGGGTGAAGGTCGCTTAGAATTCTAGTGGGTCTTGATGCGAGAAGCTTATTCACATTAGAATTCAAAAGTTCCATTGTCATCCAACATAATGTCCATTGTGTGATTCAGAAAAACAAATCACTTATGTCCATCCTCCTTCCATTGCTTTTTTTATATAACACCAAGCTTATGAGAGCATTGTCTTTTCATCTCATTCTTACCTTAGACCTAGCATTCTTATTAGTTCGGTTGGCAAAGCTCTCCAAACCAATCACACCAAGGAAGGGTGGAATATAAGTTTATCGATGTAGATGTCCGATGACTATAATATGGATGGAAAAGCAACTAGGCCTCCGACATACGTGGCCAACATCAAGACATGAGCATGGATGACAACCATTTGGAGTGGTCGCTAGCTCGCCTTCCATGTTCATCATGTGGTCATGTCTAGACCACGACTTCACTCACTCTCTACAACCATAAGGACAATGTTGTGTGCATAAAGGTAAGTACTTTTATGACTAGGAACTTTGATCATGTGAGGAGAATATGATTGTTTGTTGAAAAGTAGGAGAACGTTGTAGAGAGAAGAGTTGAGAAATCTAGAACTTGATGGTAATATTTCAAGAGATACACAATGGGGCTTTTGAGCTTTTTTTTTGGATTCTAGAAAATGGTTTTATGCATAATTTTGTAGTCTATATCAGAACATATTCAGAGGGACAATGTAAACTAGAGAAGATTGAATGATTTTTAGTTCTACAGACTAGTAAAAATGATGTCATATTTTACTATGCAAAGAATGATTCTCTTTATAGTAAAACATGGCTCTTTTTTATACTTACTTTTTAATATAAATATATTGTGATTTAAATTGATCCATCTTTGAAAGTTGGCATAAGCATTTAACAAATCTAAAGGCATCCCCGTGTAGTAAAAATGATCCCCAATGCTTAATGCAAGTGATGTTTTATAATCCTCCTCTATTATTCTAATATGAAGTATCCAAATGTTAATTTCATGCACTATAATTTGATATGAAACAAAAATATTTGACATGCTCTAGTTATTATAATCAATTATTTTGCTCTATAAAGTCTCTAATTTAATATATATCTTTAAAATAAGGTCCTAATGATCATATATTAATATTAAGATTTGTATTTGTTGGATGTCTTATTATTTAAACAAGGTTGTACGTCAATTGCTTCTTAATAATTGCAAGCAAAGAGATTTGGATGCACATCGTAGAGAAATATGTAGACTCTAAAGGAAGAGGAGGTGGTAGGAGATGTAGGGAAAGAAGAGGTGGTAACAAAGGTAAGGAAAGAAAAGGTAGAGATAGAAGAAGAGGAGGTGGTAGAAACTTGCTTTAGGGATACAGAGTGGTGCTTGAGTTCTTAAGGAGTAGAGAATGGAGCTTGCTTAAGGTAAGAGCATAGAAGATGGGGCTTGAAATATTTTTGGACATGTTTGAAGTACTCAGATTGCATGAATTTAGCTGTATTGGTGAATCATATTTAATGGTCTCCTCCAGGAGTAATATATATCCCTAGAATTTACAAAACTAAAATTTACTAGTCCAATAAGCATAAAAAATCAAGCATAATTAACATGGTAAGATCCCATAAGGTTAGGATGAAATAAAATTTCTCAACTATAAAAATAATCTTCTAGTCTATGCTAGAATACGAGTCAAGGTTCCAATTTTTGAAATGTTCATGCTACTAATTATCATCAAAATAAACAAGCCCTAAATTAAAACTATTAATGTGATATGTGCCTAAACAAAGGATGGCAAATGATCAACATTGTGAGCACAATAAAGAGCTTGTGAGTTAAGGTCTTCTCATGTAAAGTGCTATGTTCACTTATCCATGTTGAATAAGTGAAGACTATGTATGTATGTATGTATGTATCAGTAATCATTAATAATGTATGATTGTAGACGTTTCTTGGTGGCCTTGGTGAGTATTTTAAAATTGAAGACTCGGTCTCTTGTAAGATTTCAACACATATTCTTCTTTATACTAGCAGCTTAAAGGAGGTTTTGATGGCCTCTTGCTCATGGTAGACTCTCTTATGGCCTTGTCGTCAAGTTCTTCCAGATTGTTGAATCCTTTGTAAGTCTTACTCAAACTAACATATTCACAATCATACTCTTCTTATAGTCCCTTAAAAAGTCATTAGTATATGCTATCTAAATTGTTACAACATTATGTATACCATTACTATGTAAAGGAAAATCAATAAGATATCTTTGTTTTTGACTATAATATGACTTCTCTTACCAAAGGATCTTGAAGGCACTATATACCTCTTTTAGGTGTTGAGTACAAGTGACTTAACATTAGCTTTGCATGACATAGTACTCTCTAACCACATGAGTAACCATCATTTTGTTGAGGAACTTACAAAATTTCAAGTGATATTTTAGAGTATCACCGTCAAACTTTGTTTACTTTTTTAGCATGGATGCATGCAAAGCTTTTTATATTCTAATGACTGCATACTTATATATCATGATAAGACACCTCCTCATTTATAGTTGAGGCATTTAGCATTCTCTTCACACAACTGCATTACAAAGTAGTATACTAGTTACACATTTTTTTGTTAGATTTTATTTTCGAAAATCAATGATAATATGTGATAAACTAGTCAACATTTTATGCCCTCTAGTTTCAATATGTGTGTTTGAGTAGTGAGTTGAGCAAGTAAGATCTTTTCTCATAGAGATCCATTGAAACAAGACTCTAATGCTTGATATATCATGCACATCATATTTTTTAATAAAAAAGATTTATTATTATATAGATTCATTGAAACAATAGTACTTTAATCATTGCAGTCATAAACATCAAGACTTTGTGAAAGGTGAGAAGGATCGAAGCTTGCATAGGAGAGCAAGAGTAAGAGAGAGAGCAAGAGCGCCTGCCACCTGCAGTGTGCATGTGCGGGTACTGTCAGTGTAGTAGTACACGGGCGGCTAGGTGGAGGCACATTTACCCCCAACAACCTCGCAGTTAAAGGAAAATCTGCCCTAGTAAGGAGTGAAAAAGAAAAAGAAAAAGAAAAGATAGTACAACATTTACACATGTACAACAAGATTAGGAAAGACGTCATCTCATCCCATGCCCATCAATCTCCTAAGGAAGGAAAAGCACTCCGTAGAGAGGCTTTTGATGAGTAGATTTGCAGGATTTAGGTCAGTCGAGATCTTGACAACATCAATAGACTTGTCCTCAATGACCCCACATATGAGGTGATACCTCATCTCAATGTGTTTCGTCTTTGCATGGAAGACTAGAATCTTGGCTAACTGAATATCACTCATAGAATCCGAATGCAAGGTAGGGATAGCATCAATACCAAGGTCATGAACCAAATGACCCAACCAAATGGCCTCCTTGCAAGCCTCAGTGGATGCAATATAATCGGCCTCTGTAGTAGTAGAAAAGGCAGTGCATTTCTGCACCTTGGACATCCATGAAACAACACCTCCAACATAAGTGAACACATAGCTAGAAGTGGACTTCCTACTGTTTGCATATCCTGTATAATCAGAGTTAGTGTACCCCACGACTTCTGTTTCCTATCTACCATAGCATATACACATATCTGTAGTGCCCTTCAGGTACCTCATGATACGCTTCACGGCATCTGAATGCTTCTTGCCAGGTGTAGCCATATAGCCTGACAACTGCAAAGGAAATATCTTGACGAGTGGCTATCATGGCATATATAAGAGGGCCCACTTCAGATGCATAGGGAATCTTGGCTATCTCGGCCGTCTGCTCATTTGTTTGTGGACAATCGAGCCTATGATACCTTCACATAAGAAGGCAATGGACAACCAATAGGCTTCACGTCTTACATACGGAAGCGCTCAAGGACTTTATGAATGTACTCCCTCTCTGTCAAGTAGAGGAGTCCGTGATGCATGTCACGTCTAATGCACATACCAATAATGTGAGAGGCATGTTCCACATCCTTCATCTCAAAGCTCTTCTTGAGCTAAGCCTTAAGAGCATCTAGCTCATCATGAGCTTTCCTTGCTAATATCATGTCATTCACATAGAGTACCAAAATAAGCAAAGATCCATCATGAGCTTTCTTCATGTAGAAGCATGGATCCATAGCACTACGGTTGTAGCCTTGTGACTGCATAAAAGCATAAAACTTATGGTACTATTTCTTAGGTACCTCCTTCAAGCCATAAAGACTTTTCTTCAACCTGCACACTAGGTGCTCCTTGCTAGGCTTTGCAAATCCCTCAGGCTGCTCCATGCAAATCTAATCATACAAGTCCCCATGTAAGAAATCCGTCTTGACATCCATTTGGTATAAGTCCAAGTCAAGCTATGCAACCAAAGCCAAGACTAAACACATGGTGGTCATCTTTACCATAAGAGAGAAGACCTCATCAAAGTCAACACCATGCTCCTACTTAAAATCCTTTTCTACCAATCTAGCCTTGTATGCCGACTTGGGGTTTCTAGGGGTACTTTTTAGCTTATACACCCACTTGCATGGGAGACCCTTCTTGCCAGCAGGAAAGGAAACTAAATCCCAAGTCATATTATTATGCAAGGAGTCTATCTCAGACTACATAGTCCTCTCCCTGGAGTGACTATCACCCTTGTGCATGGCCTCATCATAGGTGAGAGGCTCTCCTACATCTATAACAAAGACATAATGCATCGAGGGCTAAAATCTGTTAGGGGGCATCTATCTCTAGTAGAATGCTGTACTACAGGCTCTGTTGTTTCCTACTCAACATTTTGTCCAACACCCCGGCCATGAGCATCTACTGTTGCTGCAAGCTATCCAACTAGCTATATGGGAGCTCGTGGCTCCTCCTAAAATATAACCTTGTGTATCTCCATGACTCTCTTAAGTTGCCTATGCATATTGTCTTCATGGAAGACTACATCATGGCTGTTGATGACTTTTCGTGCATGTGGATCCCATAGATGATAATCAATCTCTCCTGCATCTCCATAGCCAAGGAATATGCATTTAACACTCTTAGGATCTAGCTTGTTATGCTTGTCCTTGGGCACATGGAAAAATGCCTCTTATCCAAACACACATAAATGTGCATAAGAGGGAGGCTTTCTTGTCCATACCTCCTCTGCAATGGCCTGGAAATCAATGGCACTAAAGAGTGATCTATTAATTATATACACATCAGTTGTAACTACCTCAACCCAAAAGTGTTGGGGTAGGCATGTATGGCTAAGCATATTGCAAACACTTTCCTAGATGGTCCTATTCATCTGCTCAGCTATACCATTCTGGGGAGGGGTGTAAGGGGCGGTCAACTGATATTTAATACCCCTCTCATCACATAACTTCTTAAAAGCACATGATACATATTCACCCCTATTATTTGTCCTAAGGTTTCAGCCTATATATGCCGAGACTGGTTTTCTGCCAAAGTAAGCACTTGAAATTTGGATGTCTCGGAAAAAATGCCCATACTTTATGTGAAAAATCATCTATGAAAGTAAAAAAATACTTCGCACCACCCAAAGACTGACAAGGCATGGGTCCACAAACATTAGAATGTACCAAAGCCAAGGGCTCACTCATGCATGACATACCAGACTTCTTATACGTAGACCTAGTCTGCTTGCCATAAAGACAATGATCACAAGAATCAAAATGGGAATAGTCAAGGGGTGGTAAGTACTACAAACTAGAAAGAATTTTCATTCCTTGAGCAGACATATGCCCCAAATGGGCATGTCAAAGAGATACTTGAGGTAAAGACCCCACATACAAAACATGATCAACTATAGATCCAAAAACAACTAAGGGGTAGAGGCTACCAACCTTGGCACCTCTCGCAAGCGCAAGCCTACCAGGAGCAATCTTCCATGCAGAGTCTCCAAAAGATACATGATATCTTGCGTCATCAAGCTATCCAGGGGACATGAGACTATGTGTAAATGCAGGTACATGATGTACATCGTGCATAACAAAACTACTACTGCTAAAAAAAAATTGTAGCCTAACATCACCAATGTCGACAATCTTAAGAGATTTGTCATCATCCAAGCGCACAGAACCCGAAAAAGAATGGTATGAATGGAACCACTCTCGGTAGGGTGTCACATGAAAGGACACACTTGAGTCCAAGAGCCAACACTGTGCATACATAGAGCATCTCTATCATCTACGAAGCACTAGATGAAGTTGCTGCAAGGATATAATCCCCATCACTATCCTCTCTTCATTAACACTTGACTTAGCAGATACTATGCTACAATCATAGGACTTTTCATGCACTTTCTCTTTTCCCTTGTCTTTGCACCTTTCATTGCGCAATTCATGACATTGTGGCCTTATTTGGCCTTTCTTCCCACCACAATGATGACAAGTCAGATTGGCATTTCTCCCACAAGACTTACTGCACAACTTGCCATGTGACTTGGACTGAGATTTTTGTGACTCCCATCCATGGCCATTACCATGGAAATTCTTTGCATTTCCACCATGTTGGCCTCTAACTGTCAAAGCATGAGACACATGAGAGACATCAAAATTCTTACGGTTTATCTCTTCTTGTAGAAGAGAGCTCTCAACATCAGATAGCTTTAGAGTAGTGGCAGAAGCACATAAGGTAGTATGGAATACATCCCAAGACTCATTAAGAGTTCAAAGCAAGAACAATGGAGTGACATCCTCTTTGAAATCAATGCCATGTGAAACCAAGTTCTTAAGAATAGCATGAAACTGGATCACATGAGCTGACATGGTCACATTCTCTTTCATGTGAAGATCCATAAGATGTTTCAGCCAATACATTTGACTTGTAGGACTTTGCTTATCATAGAGGTTCTTGATCTTATTCAAAGCTACCAAGCACTATGTGCTTCCTCAACCACATTGTAATGCACTTGTTCAGTGAGATAAAAGATGAGGGTGGACTTGCATAACTCATCAAGCTCCATCCATTCATCATTAGTCATAGTTTTAGGCTGCTCTCCACTCAACCTTAGCGGCTTTATCTGTGATTTATACACCAATACCTTCCAAACTTGGCTCTTCCAATAGGCATAATTCATACCATTAAGCTTAGTGATGTTGAAGATAGCACTCTCAGTGGAAGAAGATGCCATACTACAAGTTGAAACAGTGCAAACAATTCAAAAGTGCTTGCTATAAATTGCAGAAAATGACCAAAAAACCACCAAAACCAAGGCAATTAAATGGTAAGAAATGAGTATTTAATTATGTTTCCCACCAAGTACCATTAAAAATACATCAAACTAGGATGATTCAACATGAAAAATACATCACAGTTCAGAGATATATGCTTGCTATAGTAATTTGCAGCAGTGTACAATGAGAGCTGACAGTAGGCAAAAAACAATATTCCAAGTCAACCACTGATTTTCAATGCAAAACTAGTATCAAGAGGGAATCAACAAACATGTAATAGTCAAACTAACATGAGCCAATATCCAAGCATGTCAAACAAAGTCCATCAATAAAGTTAGTACACCCCTAATCAACAAGGCAAAATGTACATACCATTACCAAGACCTGACACAAGTTCGTGTTTGCTCAGTGAATACAAAGCCAAATCAGCCCAAGTATATCTACACAGACCAAGGCATATCAACCATATATCATCCATAAGGAGATCTCAGTCTCAAGTATCCAAAAGCTCAATATGCATAACAACCTGCACTGCTCAATGTCTGATAAGCATAGAAAGACATTCCCACTAATACAAAAGCCATAAGTGTTAAGAAAATAAGCTCAAAGAAAGCATGTAAAAGAACCAGTGATGGAGTATCCAAGATCATACATCAATAAGACATCTAGAGCATATGAGCGGTTAAGTATTTAGTGATAGCATCCAATGTCATGAAAACAGTCCCAATCAATCTCTGACAAGCCAAAGTAAGACCAAAATAAGCTCCAGAATATCCAAAGTCAAGCCCAAATGAAGCTGCAGTAGCATTCAAGTCCAAACAATGTAACTAGCATGTGTAGGTAACATAAGCATCAAGCATGTACCAATGCGTCATACATAGACCATAGGTATAATCTTTGTCACAAAGCATGCCAATGTAGACCAATGTCAAGTAAATGCCAACCAATATGGAGTTCAAACAAGGCTCAAAATACATTTCGAAGCTATCTTAATCATTTTCCAACCTTCATTTGCATCCCAATAGTCATATGAAACACCTAGGAAGCACCCTTGACCAATAGGCAAAGCATAAAGTAACTAAATAAGTGTCAGCCCTAGAGTGTAAAACAATGATTTGTTGTGTAAAAATGAGTATTTCCAACCACTAAATTAGCTCCAAAAGATGGCCAATCAATAGGCATACATTTCCCTTTGGCTAATATTCACGGACCATTCGGGACCAACCGGGCATCAAATGTCAATGCTATCCAAGCATAAACATAAATTGCTGATGTAGCACTATTTGTGGCACCTATGGATTGTGGAAAATAATATTGGACTAAAATAAATCAATCCACAAGTCAATGCCGATGATAAACCACCAATGCCAAGCATCAAGGGGGTGTTTCCAAGTGCCAAATGAAGTATTTTCAAGCTGACAACAATGAGTGCAAGTGAGGACTGAAGTAAAAAATGAGTTTTGCAGGTCTTCAAGTTGGCCCAAACATGGATGATGTTGCTGGGTATGCTATTGGTCAATGTGGCATTAATGGGGTGGAAGGGCGGCTCAAGTAGGGCCTAAAGAAGGCCTACACAAAGCCTTGTCAAGCCTAATTAGGCAGGAGCCAAGATATGAAATGGGGGAGCTCCAATGGTCGGAGCTATGGCTGCCCCTTCCTACTGTACCCTGAAAACTGAAATAAATACTCAAAAGAATGCTTCAATACCTCTGAAGGAATGCCTTGAGGGTGCCCAAATGGGTCGGGTAGGTGCTCGAGAAGCTGGGGAGTGATCGGAGCTCAAAGGAGTCAGATATGGCTTCCAAGAGTGAGAACCAATGGTGTAGGGATTCGAATGAGTACTAAAGGAGTCATGGACCAAGATCAAATTCTCAAGAAACCATGTTCTGATACCAGTTGAAAGGTGAGAAGGATCGAAGCTTGCACTGGACAGCTATGACAGGAGAGCAAGAGGAAGAGAGAGAGAGACTCACAATGTTGGAACTCCAACAATCACGATGTGTGACCGGACTTCCCTTTATTCATTTGTCACTAAAAGAATAAATAATAAAGTGACAGGCACCCACCACGTGAAGTGTGCAGGTGCGGGTACTATCAGTGTAGCAAGACACAGGTGGCTAGGCGGAGGCACCTTTACCCCCAACACTTTGAATCAACATCTAATAACCTTTGAGCCATATATGTTGCATTATAGAAGTAAAGTAATAGTGCCTACCATTATATCCAAAAATTAGTTTGTTAAAGTTCTTGATATTGTAATGTTAGAAATATCTATCAACTCTAAGACTTTGTTGTTCAAGACTCAATTCTGACCTTAGAATCATGTGTTTTATTTTCAATACATCAAAATATAGAAGTTTCATTCATATAACAAGCATGAGAGATTAAGAAAGTAAAATGCTTATGTTGTTACCTTAAAGATGAAAGATTCTAGGGTTTGATACGTATGTGTTCTCAAATTGCAATATATGCACATTAACCTCCCACAACTCTATTAAGGGCAGTCCATTTGTGCAACATATCTCTATTGTTATGGCACCAAAAAGTTGATCTAAAGCCCCTATAACATTATTTGATGGCAACATGAAGAAACATACTTCTTTTTAGTGGCCAAATCATAAGTCCAAACTTTTGATATTTAGGAAACAAATATATCAAACTTAATGTTGTATTTATGTGTATTAAAAATACTAAAGCACGATTGCTATGAAATTTATCTTTCCTCCCCATGGGATCAATCTTGCATAGATACCATGTGTCATAGAATTTACATAAATACTATAAATTTTATACATTTTTATCAAATTAAAGCCTAATCTACATAAAGAAAGAAATCTAGGCTCAAGCATATATAAAATCCTAATATCTCTTTATGATCTCTTTGAGGTAGATCTTGGCCATGTCCTCAAGCTTATGTCAACCTTCTCCTCAAGATGTCTTTGATATAATGAATCATATGGTGGCCATGTCCTCAAGCTTATGTCAAACTTCTCCTCAAGATGTCTTTGATATAATGAATCATATGGTGGGAGGACTGACTTGAACTACTACACTAAATACACACAATACATGCAAGAAGAAGCTCACTCAAGAACACAAGAAGAGAGTTGGAGGCCAAAATATTTTCTTACTAGTTTTTATTTCTTCTTTCTCTCACAATGCAAAATGTACACAAAGTATTGATAATATATAACATAAAGAAAAGTGGCCCGGTAAGTTAGATAATGTATAATTGACTATATTAATCAAATAAAACAAGTGATAAGTCAATGGCCATATGAGGATCATAATGACCATTGATGAGAATCATAATGAACTTTGATGTGCTAAGTATAAAAGTGCAGACCTATCTAGCCAAGTGGTTCATAATCAATGTCCATATGTGTGAGTTTTCCATTAGGTATCCCCCCAATTGTTGTGGTACTAAAGAAATTTGGTAAGATCCAAGTATACACCAACTACAAAA
Source organism: Lygodium microphyllum (assembly GCF_053477565.2). Taxonomy (NCBI): domain Eukaryota; kingdom Viridiplantae; phylum Streptophyta; class Polypodiopsida; order Schizaeales; family Lygodiaceae; genus Lygodium; species Lygodium microphyllum. The sequence continues at coordinate 6,055,813 of NC_141143.1, read as the reverse complement.
AGCTAAACGTGGCTACCATGAGAGATCACTATTGCCTACCATACACTCATCAAATGATAGAGAGAGTAGCAGGGAAGGAGGCTTATGGCTTTCTAGATAGATTTTCATGGTACAACCAAGTCCAAGTCCACCCAACCGATAGAACAAAAATTGCATTTGCAACAAATGGGGAATCTTTGCCTATATCATTATGCCATTTAGACTCACTAATGCACTTGCAATGTTCCAAAGACTCATGTATACCATTTTCAAGGACATACTTAGAAAATGACTTGAGGTGTTCATCAATGATTTATATGTCCATTCTAGTTGGTAGGATCATCTCAAGAAACTCAAAATTGTTTTTGGAATATGTCCATAGTATCACTTGTCCCTAAATGCATTTAAATACCAATTTTGGCTTAAGCACGATATCATTCTTCACCATGCTATCTCCAAAAATGGCATTGTAATAGATACTTCTAAGATTAAGGTTATCATAAAATTATCGCCACCATCCAACAGTCCCCCTCAAACTCAACTGCATCTCTACAACTCCAAGTAAGCTTCAAAATCCTTGAAGCCTCTCTGCACCTAATGCCTTTGCGAAAATGTTAGCTATCTGATCTTGTGTGCTGACATATGCCGAGTCAATCTCTTCTAAAAGTACCTTCTTTCTCACTAAATGCTAATGCACTTCAATGTGTTTTGTCTTAGCATCAAATGTTGGGTTCCTAGCCAACTGTATATTGCTCATGTTGTCATAGTGAATGACAAATGTGCTAATCAATTATAGTTGGACTAATACTTCTACTTTGTGGATGTTTTTTGGAGGAGATAATCTCTTTGTGTGAAAATTTCCTTTAGCATCTCTTGTTCATATCATCCCACTCACTCACAACTCCTATAACTTGGTTGTAGTAGGTTTTCCCTTAAGATAGAAGTATTTGCCTATATCAAGGTGCTTGTGGGATAGCACTTCGCACATCAGAAGCATCATTCAATACAAGAAGGTAGGGAAGTAAATGCATTATCAACATATCATCTTCTTTTAATATCAAAAGTGGGTGGAACCCAATTGGCACGTGGTATTACACAACCCTTAAAAGGATAATCATCAATGAGGATGGTTTGTATAGCATCACACCCAAATTGCATAGCCATTTTTCCCAAGGGTTTGAACCTTGCTTTGATACCTAGCTTCCTTGGTCTACTATACACATTGTCATTTTCTCGCATCTTAGCAGTGCTCCTTGCTACATATGCCCAAAAAATCTAAATCGTGACATGTTTTTTACTGTAAACTTCTAATTATTGACATTGCATTATATTCTTGTGTGGTTGATCAAATTCCAACATTACATCTTTTTAGAAAAATATCTAGGAATTTCATATAGCCAGGTTAGAGAAAAAGATACTTGCTAGGGCCACACATTATGGATTCATAAAGCAATGATAGTTGGATATAACACTTGAACAATACACCATTCATATTCAATACTAGTATTATTATCAATTTCTTTGTTGTGCTTGGTATTGTAGGAACATTAATTAGATTGCTACCAAATGATTGCTCCATCAAATCATCTTGCATTTGCTTCTCAATAATAGAAACATTTGCAAATGATGCTATCTTATATTCTACTTAATTAAAAGATTCATAAATATCACAATGGATTGGAAAATTGAACTCACATTAACACTTATATTATGCACAACATGAGAGTTCAATGTTCCAAATTTAATTTAATCTCTCCTTGTTTTTAAATGATATTTTTAGGTTGCACGTGTAAGCTTAGTCACGTGAAGTGTACTGGTCAAATAATCTTATGATTGAGCTTGACTTTAGGCTCTGTTCTTGGGTATATGGACTAGCTCAATCAAACTCTCTCTTAGGTTTCAAAGAAATCTCTTCTAACTTAGGATTCGCCATATGGTCAACCTTATATCAACTCAGTGTGATCAAACTATGTAACATAGACACATAAAATAGAAAACAATATAATTGGGAGAAAACCTCTCATAAGGAGAGTAAAAAGTGCCCAGTGTCCTAATGTGGATCACCAACACTCTTTTGTGAGTATAAGTGTGTGTCAAACCCAACAACCCCCCTAGAGAAAAAAGTGATCAATATACAAGGATCATCCCACCAAAGGAGATCAAATTTAAAGCATTGCAAAATTCTTCAAATTTGTAATGAGGAAGAGATTTGGTGAAGATTACTGCCACATTGCTGGTGGTAGGACAGTAGACAAGGCTGATATTGTAACATCTCGTTTTCTTCTGTATACGAGCTCCTCCCCCCTAATTTTAATACAATTAGTTAAAAAAAAATTTAATCCCACCCCTTGTTGTCGCTGACAGGTAGTGGGGGGAGAGAGAGGAGGACGACGTGGCAGGTGGAAGGGAGCCATCGATCAGATGGAGAAGGCAATGATGACGAGGGGGGACCCCCCCTTGGGCATATCCACACTGCGGCCACCTAGAGGGCCAAGGAGCCCCCTCCCCTAGTCATGCAAAATAGGTGGTGGGTAGCCATACAATAGAAAAAATTAGTTGCAAAGATACAATCTGAGAGTTCCCACATGACATAGGAACTTCCATTCAAAAAAAAAAACTGATACAAAAGAAAAGTGGGGGGGGGGGGGGGGGGGGAGGGGGGGAAGACCACCACTACTCCATGTTTTTCCCCCTAATTATAAACCCCCCTCCTCTATATAACCCCCACCCATCATAAGGAAGAGGGGTGACATTACTTCGTTCTCTCCCCCCCTCAAATATTACCCCCAATACCTTATAAAACCCCCATCATCAAGAAAAGAAGGCCTTGGAGGAGGCCTCGACTTGTTATTGCTAAGAGACAGAAAAAGAAGAAGAGATAGAGATAGGGAGAGGAAGAGAGAGGGAGAGAGAGAAGAAGAAGAAGAAGAAGAAGAAGAAGAAGGAGCCCTTCCCCTCGTTAGAGGGTGACCACATGCATTGCTCTTCTCCTCGTCTCCCTATGAATCTAATCCTCATCTCCCCGCGAGGTTAATCCCCGTCTCCCCACGAGTCTAATCCTTTCGAGAAGAATCACCCCGACACCCCATCTCTCCGACGAGAGAAAAGAGTGATTTATAGGCTAGAAGTATGGCCCCCAAACAAAGAGGGACATGCATAAGTAGTAATCCTGCATCCAACAATGGAGCCACCAGCCAAGGCATTTCTACAAATACAAATACAATGTCGGGTATGGATAATTCACATTTGAATATCCAGGTAAAAATTGCCATCTCCGCTATTCATTGAGGCATAGGTATGCGCATGAATTCAATTCAACAAGTAGCTTGAATTTATCTTTTTGATAATTAACAAACTCATAGGGGATCATAGGATAATTCTTTCCACAACCATAGATGGCCTTGCATAGATTTATGCGTATGGCGCATTGAGGTTTGCACAAACTGTGTACTCAAGTACCTTGCATCCTAACGCTATTGGACAAAGTTATACATGGCATAAAGAAAATATAAGGTTACTTGAGGGTTATGCTCATAGACGATGCATGCATGAAAAATATTATATGACACATGCATCAAATTGACCTTGCATTAAAGTCTTGTTAATATCACGAGCTACTAGTTCATTGGGTTCTTAAAGTTATACGTAGCTAGTGCAAATAGCAATCATTAGGATTATACCTATGATGCCTTGAGATTTGTCTGATAGTGAATATGTTTATCAATCTTATTTGGGGTTAGGTTAGATGCAACAACAACCTTAGGGCAAGCAAAGAGCTCAAGGATTAGGAAACCATAAGTCAAAGGAAAGACCGATGCTTTTGTACTCGTAGGAAGAAGGTTGGGTTATCAATCAAGGTAAGGGATTATTAGAACTCATGTCTTGAGCAAATGTCCTAGTTGAATGGAGGAAGTGTTAAGTAATTTTTGCATGGAATCACTAAGATCCCAAGGGGGAGAGCAAACACGCGATGGAAGGTTATCACGACTATTCCGGCAATGTTTGGAAAAGGATACCATTGTTTTGTGGATTGATTAGATAACGTTCTAAATGCTTTTGCATTAAACTGATTGTCGATGTAAATTGGATGATTATTCCAAGTGCTTGTGTTTAATGGTAAATGCATGGTAGGGGTCTGTAATGACAAGTGCCATGGGAATAAATGAATGTTCTTCTTGGAAGATGATATTAGGCTAATTGCCTTGAGTGTACTTGATTCTTAATTGGATTAATTAAGGAAGGATATTTTGCGTGGTGGATCATCTCCAAGGTCACGCTGCATTTTAACTTGAGAGGGCACTGCTCGATTCATGGGCTAAAGGTTGAGTGGTGAAAAGGCCAACCACGGAAAGTGTGTCCCACTCCCAGGTCACTTGGGGTTAGTGGAGCTCTAGACACCCCTTTCCGAGTCCGAAACAGAGCTGTAGACTACCATGAGCCCAACATCTAGGACGTTGGGAATTCCTATTCTAGATATTAGATGAAAATTATAGTGCCATGTGATTTGGATCAAGTACTTTTGTTGAATAGAAGGGAATATAAATTCTCCTGTATGGGTAGGAGACAAAGATTAACTCAAAAATAAGTTAAGAAACTTGTTTGTCAAAAGGATTGCTAATTTTGTTTGCGTGTTGGTGCTGTAAATTACATGAATGAACCTTGTCTCTCCTGAAAGGATTAATTAAGGAAGCTGATTTAAAATGGCACCATAAATGTGATAGGACCTAATTAGAAAACTAAAGCTATCAAGGGAAGCGGGTGGGTGGAACCCCAATGGGTCTGTCCTATGGTAAGGTCGTCCCAGAGAGTTGGGAGGCTTCTCACAAGGTTTTACCATCATTTGACCTTTAGGTATGGTTAGTTAGAACCTGGTTCATGTCATTTTAGGGGACTGGAGTGGGACTATGCCCTATGGGCAAAGAGGTTGAGTGGTGCATCCCTCTTGTTTCCCATTCTCTTTGAACCAAGTGCGGCTTGGGTCTACTTTGGCTTGGGTATCTCTGCGTAAAGTAGGATGTCCAAAACCCGACGCTAGAATGCTATCAGGAGACTTGACCCCTAAGAACCTAGATCTCATGTCAATCCTAGTGGGTTTAGCCATGAATGTTCCGTTGCAAGGCAGACTTGGAAGACCCTAAGCAACAAACCCCGGAACATTCCATGGGAGTGCCGGGCAGCGATGTTTGTGCATATATGAAACACTAAGTTTTATGCCACTATAATGACACTTTGACTATCAGTAAAAAAAAAGGAGTAGACTTCGTGATAGATACATCAAGATCAACCAACAAACATCTCAACCATACACATTTAACTATGGTGGTGAAATTTTCCTTGTATTGAGCTTCACAAGATGATGTGGCAATACTAAATTTTTTCTTGCTAAGCCAAGAGATGCAAGATGAACGAAGAAAGAAACAATTTGCACTCGTAGAGTGACATGAATCAAAATCACCAGGCCAATCCAAATCACTATAAGTATGTAGTTGTAGTGGTCCCCCTTTGGCATAAAGTAGTCCAAGAGTCCTAGTACCCTGCAAGTAACAAAAAACATGCTTCACAACTTGCCAATATGATATGAGTGGATTGTGCATATATCCTCTCAATGCTAAAACTGTAAATTAAATATTTGGCCTTGTGTTGCATAAATAAATGGGGCATCTAACTCCTAGAGCATTTGCATGAATGTAAAACAAATCACTATCATAATGTAAAGACATCTTGAGTTCAGTCTCTATTGGTGTGCTAACTGGCTTGCAATCTTGGAAGCCAAATCTCTCAAGGATTTTACCAATATATCTGGACTGAGACAACTGGACTGAGACAATCCAATGCCTCTAGCATCATGGATAAACTAAATGCCCAAATAGCAATGTAAATGCCCCAAATCTGACATTTCAAAATTTTTCTACAAATCTCTCTTGAATGCTAAAATTTGATCATCATATGTCCCTGTAAACAGAAGATCATCTACATAAGACAAATGCCAGCAAGGATTCCCCCTCTTTTCATATGTAAAGAGTAGACTTTGATGAGTTGTTAAGGAACCATTGGTTGAGTAAAAAGGCATCCATTTTTGCATACCAAGCTCATGGAGCTTGCTTTAAACCATACAAAGCCTTTTTCAATTTGCATACCCCATTCTATTGTTGACTATATGTAATAGTATATTGATGGGCAATGCACAAGAAACGCCACTAATGATTTATTGGTTTAATAAAGGATCATTTTTAAAGCACAAGAATAATCAACATGATTTGTAACAAAAACAAATACTATTGGATTTTCAGTTGAAAAGGAAAACACATCCATAAGAACAAGGAAACCAATTTTTTTATTTAGATATATAAGCTCCATAAAAACTTTTGTGTAACAATAACAAAAACATAGAATTATTGTACATCCATATCATCCTCCTTGGCTATAATGTCTACTACACCTTCTAGATCATTTGTAAGTTTTGGTTTCGGGTCTTGGTTTGCATTTCTTACTTGCATACCCTCAACTAGTTTGTTCCATTTTTGTACCTCCTTTGGTAGACTTGCCCAAGATATGAGATTCGGTTGTGATATTTGGTCCATGTCATTAATGTTCCATGTAGATCCTCGTAGAGTTTCAATGTTTCAACCAAAAATATCACACATATTTGAGTTTGCATAACTATTTTTGCAGTATGTCTAGAGAAATCATCCATGATGATGTCACATGCCTTGCAAAATTTGTTTATACATGTTTGAATCAATCTTGTCTTCTTCTATTATAGGCCGCCTTCCATAATATTATAAATGTAAGATCTAGCTTGTCTTCATAGGGAATACTCAATTATACACCAAATCCATCGCAATCATGTTTCTTTCCAATAAAGACAAATATTCACATGATCTCATGAGCATTCTTGAAGGGTGCATCATCTCTTATCCTTGCCATCCCAAAGAAGGTTTGATGCTTCCAAAATCCCCATTTTAAGGCTCTTTGCATTAGAACAAAGCTTTTGTGTTTCATAAATCCAAAAATAAATGCTTGATTTCAAATAGCCACAAGTATCTAAAAGAACTTGGAATATAACTAGAGATCCCAAGATATCCTTGATGCATGCCCCTCATTTTCATCAATTACACATATACTAAAGGTGTACTCTTTATTTTGAACAATGTATTCAATAAAAAGTCACCCTCCATTTCAATACTTATTATACATATTTGCCATTGGAGGACTTGCTTTGGCTACTCGATTGTTTTCACTTACTCTACCTACTTAAGAAGTGCTTTTGCATTAGAAGGAAAATTAACTTGTAATCTTCCAACTTGAATCTTTGATTTCATCCACTCAATACACATTTTTGTAGTTGATTATACACACTTTTTTCAATCATAAATTGTTTACACAACTCTTTCTATCTCTTGCATTTTTCATTACAAACATGTTGAATATGGGAAGTATTCTACTTGCACAACTTGATCTTGCTTAATCCCTTTTATCCTATGTGCTATATCAATCTTATATGTATCTTTTGTACCTTCACAAGCAATATATTATTCTTTAGAACATATATCCGTGGCATTCTTACATTGTTATTTCCTAACCCAACTAGACAACAAAAAGTACTGTAGTTGGTTTCTTCCCATCCAATTTCCCATCCATTACATTATCAAAAATGTCTAGCCATGTATTATAAATGCCTTCTTCAAACATGACCATATGGTTAGAAAGCTTGGTCCAATACTCATTTAAGCAAATCCTAACATTTTTTGCATAGTACAAGTCTAAAAATCAATTTAGTTTCTTAAAACTTGTAATATTTCTACTACAAAATATTGATGACCCGTAATCCGCACAAAAAGAAAACTAAAATAATCTCCCGCATCGGTAAATGTTGGTGGTTAAGTGCTTACCCCACGCACGCGTCAATAAACTCTAGCCCGCATGGAGCACAAGAGCCGAGGCTTGAAACGACAAGCCCACACGAGAACACCCTTCACGGGAAAAGGAAAATGGATAATGATTAAATTTTGCGCAATTTTTTTTATTATTAACCCCCTCCCCTCAGCCGATGCATGGTGGGGAGAGGGAGTGTGGGAAGAGCATGAGATGGAGTGGAGAAGCATGAGGGAGGGGAGGCATGCAATTAGCCATGTGTATGGCTATCCCTCCCCCTTCCTCCTATAAGAACCCCCCTTAGGCTTGGGGGGGGGGGGGGGGAAGGGAGAGAGGAGAATCGTGGAAGCTACCGCACTGCCTCTGTGGAAGCCGCCACTTTGCGCCACACCACCTCGTCCTCACCACCATGATCATCGTTGTCTTCTTCGTCATCATCTTCCTCCCTTTCCAATCATTTCCACCTCTCCCCCCCCCCCCCCCCTCCCCCCCCAACGTTAGTCTATCCTGATCAAGAAGCATAGAAGCTTCTAAATTAGGCTCCCATAAGCCTTGTTTCCCTGTGTTTCCTCAGTTTTTCTTAAACCACGTCTTCAAAAAGCCAATTCCTGCACGAGAGGGAGTAGGCAGTTTTTGGGCGTGATTTGCCTAAATCCATCGTGTTTAATGCATCCCCTCTTATGGGAGAATACAATTGGAACCTGGGCATGAGACTCGTAGCGTTGTCCACACGCAAACTCGGAGTGGAAGCTCCCACATGTGCGCCTTGCGTCTTTAGCTTTGGAGCCATCAATGACATAGGTTGACTCCGCAAACTTTTCCTCACTTTTATCCGATCTCCGAACTCCCTCCAGCTCTTCTCGAGATGAGGAGATCTCGATTCCTCTAAGGGGAAGAGAATGTAATATTTCCACTACGAAATATTGAAGACTCGTAATCCATGCAAAAAGAAAACTAAAATAATCTCCCGCATTGGTAAATGTTGGTGGTTAAGTGCTTACCTCGTGCGTGCATCAATAAACTCTAGCCCGCATGGAGCATAAGAGCCCAGGCTTGAAACCACAAGCCCACAAGGGAACACCCTTCATGGGAAAAGGCAAATGGATAATGGTTAAATTTTGTGCAATTTTTTTATTATTAACCCCCTCCCCTCAGCCGATGCATGGCAGGGAGAGGGAGTGTGGGAAGAGCATGAGATGGAGTGGCGTGGAGTGGAGAAGCATGAGGGAGGGGAGGCATGCAATTTGCCATGTGTATGGCTATCCCTCCCCCTTCCTCTAAGAACCCCCCTTAGGCTTGAGGGGGGGAAGGGAGAGAGGAGAATCGTGGAAGCTATCGCCCTGCCTCTGTGGAAGCCGCCACGTTGATCCGCCCTGCTGTCATGCTGCGCCACGCCACGTCCATCCTCACCAACATCATCATCGTCGTCTTCTTCGTGATCATCTTCCTCCCTTTCCAATCATTTCCACCCCCCCCCCCCCCCCCCCGTCAGTCTGTCTTGATCAAGAAGCATAGAAGCTTCTAAATTAGGCTCCCATAAGCCTTGTTTCCCCGTGTTTCCCCGATTTTTCTTAAACCACATCTTGAAAAGGCAATTCCTGCGTGAGGGGGAGTAGGTAGTTTTTGGGCCTAATTTGCCAAAGCCTGGAGGGAGTTCGGAGATCGGATAAAAGTGAGGACAAGTTTGCGGAGTCAAGGACCTACGTCATCGATGGCTCCAAAGCTAAAGATGTGAGGCGCACATGCAAGAGCTTCCACTCCGAGTTCGTGTGTGGACAATGCTACGAGTCCTCATGCCCAGGTTCCAATTGTATTCTCGCATAAGAGGGGATGCGTTAAGCACGATGGCTTTAGGAAAATTTAAATGCATTTATTCATTCGTTTCACAAAGTTTGGTGCATGCCGATTAATTAAAATTGCTTGCACTCCCGTCAAGAAAGGTAATTTAAATATTCTTGAATGATAATGCATAAATTAGAAGAGGATATCGTGCTAAGAAGGATAGAGCTTATGTCGCATGTTGCACTTATGATTTAAATTCATGGACGTGATTCATATAAAGGATAATCTTAAACGCCCATTGAATGTTGACCAAAGAATCGCAATGCATGGAAAGGAAACTATGAACTTTGCTAGTTGCATGCGAGGATGCTTGCAAAGTCGGGTTAAGTGCTAAAGGAGGGATAAATTAAATGTCGGGCTCATGGTATTCGATCATGCATGGACTTCTTTTATCGAAGTTTGTATTTAGAAAAGGATGCATTTCATATTAAAGCTTGAATTCAATGCATTAAGCAAAGGGTTATGAGCATAGTTCTTGATGAAATTCAACGTAGGTTTTTATACGAGTTAGCCCTAAATTGTCAATCATTATTGTTTAGGCAAGGAAAAGAAATGGTCATTGTACATCTTATGATGGCTTAGAAGGAAAAAGTCTATGAATGGCATACTTGCATGGAATGTTGTATCTTGAATTTATTTAATACGTCTCTTAGGAAAAGTATTTGCATCTCTTCTAAGGAAAGATCACCTCTTGTCGCAAGACAATTAGATCGATTTAGGTAAATCGCTTGTAATGGCATAACCCACATGGGATTCATAAAAGCATAAATAGTTAGTCTGACGAAAACCTCAAAGTGCTAGGTAGGGTTCAGTTACGATACAAATTCTGCCTAGTATCACACTCAGGATGCCAAGTCAAGACTTTCGATCCCAAAGATCCTACCCACATTCACAGAATGTTAGGGTTGACTAAACGCCCAAGCAAGAACGATCTAAGGGTTTTCACCCTAAGGATCAATTGACCAAATACTAAACTTCTGTTTGTATTTAGAAACCCTAGGATCAAACGTTGCCGGCCTAGTAAGGTTAGGGTTGGGTTGGGCCAAGAGGACATCCCAATCCCTACATTCTGACCAAAGGTATTCTTGACCAAGGAATACCTTGCGATGGGAGAAATGATCCCACAAGATAGGTGCGACACTTGTCTCGTGCAACAAGTTGCAACGTCGCATGGTTTGTGTCTAAACCACAAAATAGCATTGCCACTCCTTAGAACAAGGGTTGGCAGGTTCTAAGTGCAAGTCTAATTTGCAAGAGGATGAGTAGTCATCCTGTTACATCACCCTTCTTTGGGCTGATTTGCCAAGTTAGGGTGACTATGAATTTCCTAGCCGCGAGAGGTCTATCCGTGGGTGCTACTTGGAGCAGGAGGACGCTTGGGTGCCAGGGGGGCTCTGGCCGTAAATCCCTTGCCTCCGGGTCCTACACAAGAGCCCGACGTGACTCGAGATTGGATCTCGAGGTCCGCATACTAGTCTACGGGCGGAAACTTGGAATAGCAATCCCTCAGGATTGCTGGAATTGCCTTCGGGCGGGCCTTCAGGCGGATTATGGAATTGCCTTCGGGCAGATTTATGGATTAGCCTTCGAGCTAGATTATATAATGTATTCCAAAGAATGATAAATAAGATCAATTGTTGAAAAGGAACTTGCTTGACATTGTTTTTCTATGTCAGCACTTAAGTTACGTGAAGGAACCGGTGATTAATTGGCTAAATTAAGGAAGCTGTTTTTTCTTGTCAAACTAAATGTGGTAGGTAATTAGACAACTAAAGCAACCTTGAGGAAAGTGTGGTGGATGTGACGTCCTACGAAAGGGTGGTCCCCGTTGGCCGAGAATTTTTCTCGAAGGAAATTGACAGCAAGGAACGATAACCTAGAATCTAGAGTACTAGAGTCCTGATTTATGTTGTTTTAGGGGAGTGGAATGGGACTATGCCTTACGGGCAGAGAGGTCGAGCTTTGCATCCCTCTCATTTCCCATTCTCCTTGAACCAAGTGCAGTATAAATCCGCTTCGACCCTGATGTTTCTGCGTAAAGTAGTTCGTCCGGGCTTCTCGATGCTAGTTACCTTCTAGGAACTTGACCATTAGGGAAACCCCGATTCAGGTCGATCCTAAGTGGGAATGGTTGGAATGCTTCCGCTTCGTGGCAGACTCGGGAAGACCTAGATCGCAAACCCCGTGACATCCATGGGAGTGCTGGGCGGCACTTTCTAGACTCTCTTCCCGATGGGCTGCTAAGATGTGTCCTACGAGTGAACAAGTGGACACGTTACAAAACTTTCATAAGTAAAAAGACAACTCTAATACATAATAATTGAGAAAAGAAGTGATTAAGAGTACTTATATCCCATTCTTGGTGACTTTCAATGGTTTTGATCACACCAGGTGCAGGTTTTGAAGGTCATCCATAGGTTATCTATTGGGATTTCAAGTTCTTTAGGGTTCTCTTGTAACAATATTTTTCAAAGTGCTCTAATGTTCTCTCATTGGACAAAATGGATATAGCAACTGATACCTCTAGAGGGGCATCCACCACAATGCATACATTTTGCCTAATTTAATGCTACTTAATACTTTCATTCTTGTTCAAATTCATTTTGATTAGTACTATTGAAGTGTAAATATAGTGTTGACCTTCATAGTTTTGGTCGAAGTAATTGTCCAACTTGTTTGGCCTTAGAACATCTTTGCCATAAGAATTCTTATATATTAGCATTAGATATGGATAGAAAGAAGTTGTAATGAGCTCTGATTAAACCTTTCTTTGATAGATAAAGTTACATACACTTTCTCCTTTGGCCTACAAATGTATTGCGATGGAGCTTCCTTTCATTTGACTAATGGAAGGGATAATTACTTTGCCAAATATAAAGTAATCTATGCATTAATTCTTGGAACCCTTGGCTTCATTTTCAGCTTTGTAACTTGTTTCTTATCAACTTGATGTATTGACAAAGGCTCTTGGCCCTTAGTTGATCTAATGGATGAGTTGAAATAATTGATACAAGTACTAGCTATCTTGCTTTTGATGATTATAATAAATTTATTGATATTTTTATTTTTTGCGAATTTATCATTTTTATACCTTCAAATGCTGTGAAAATCTCATCAATGTTTGGGCATTCAAATTGAACATGGGTTTCCATTCCCTAGTAAGCATAGTGTCATCACTATCTTGCTGTATTTTTTTTGTATTTTATGCTTCAAAGAGTAGTTGATAAAGAAAATTTTCTAATAATGACATTGAGCCAAGATGATTTCTCTTGATTGCTAACCCTCCTAGAATCAACTTTCTTTACTTGTCCAATATCATCCTCGCTTGATTTATCGTCCACATGATTTACGATGAATAAGTGAGGCTTGTTGAGAAATTCACCAAAAGGGCTAAATATGTTAATGTACTAAGTCTTGACATAAAAAATATTGAGATATCAAGCTCAACATATACAGACATTGATGAGATGGACCACCTGGCTAGATGGGTCCACACACCTATACTTAGCACATTGGTGGTCATTATGATCCTCACATGGCCCCACTGACTTATCGCTTTTTATATTACTTTGTTTCACCTACCTACATTTGGCACAAGTATAGCACTAGTTGATTAGTATAGTTAGTTATACACCATTTGACTTAGCAAGATACTTTTCTTTATATTGTATCTTATCTACACTTCATGTACATTGTATTGCATGATCATGAAGAAGAAGAAACTAGTAAGAAAACGTTTTGGCCTCCATCTCTCATCTTGTGTTCTTAAGTGAGCTTTTTCTTGTGTAGGTGGTGTGTGTTTGGCACAACATCTCAAGCAAGTCCTTCCACCACATGATTTTTGACATGGTATCAGAGTGATGCCACTGAGAGAGGCTAGTTTACGAGGTTGAAGTGAAGGAGAATAAGCAAGGATTCAAGAAAGAAAGAAACGGATATAACCTCTCTCATTCTTCCACTATTTCTCTTGGGTATAGTGCTTATAAAAGCACCACAAAAGTAGGGAAAAGCAAAAATCTTAGATTGCTACGAGATTTTGTGTGCAAGCAAGGCATCGTAAATTCGCAAGAAAGCCATTAAGGGTTACCCATTACTTTTTTGGTCATTTCAAGCCATTTCAAGCCCCATTTTAAATCCACAAGGTTGTAGACAATAGTTTCATGGTATACTCTCAGGGAGGTCAGCCATAAATATATATATATATCATGTGGGTTCAATATAAGGGATTTTTAAAATACCATTTTTATACATTTTTTACATATAGAAGGATTCTACATAAAGGGGTTACTTACAAATTGAATAGAAAAGGGTTATGTTTTATTTAGGAAAAAATCACAGATAAGGATATTTATAAATAGGCCTTAAACGCACGTGATATAGAGGGTATACATATAGTGAATTACCCCTAGGGATATACTATGATTTCAATTGTGTTGATTGAAAGTTGGTGCATAGGATACAAATTTCAAATCTGTAAGTTTACATGTATTCATTAGGAAGCATATATAAGTTTTATTTATAAATAGTTTGCATATTATATATATTATTGAGCATTCAATGAAAAAGGCTACTTGGTGTATTGTTGTATACTTGTTGTGAAAGGTTGCAGAAGACTTGCTTGTTGTTGTTGAGATATCGAGCTCCACTCATGATACGCCAGGGTGACCGTTGAGTATTTATGTCACCGACTTGTCAGTTGCAGACGCGGTTGGTACACCGCCGATGAATAATAGCTACATGATAGCTATCCTTATCTACTCTAGTTCGTGGCTCAGTTAGTATGCCACCTTAGTTAGTTGAGTTTGGTTTGAGACCCATATATAGGGTTCTTCTATTTCTTTGTATGAGAGTTCTTTTTGGCTTACACAACTAAGAAGAGGAAAACTGTTTTCAGCCTCCACCCTTGTGTGTATTCCCCCATTGTGCAAGCAAGAAAGCTACAAGTGAGACTCCTTCCTTCTCTCCCACAATCTTGACATGGTATGAGAGCCTTGTTCGTGGTAAGGAGCTCAAGAAAGCAAGCCAAGCTCGCGGTGTTCTGGTAAGAGGAGCAGTGTTGCTTTCATTTTCTGTTTTGGGAGCAGATCTCTGCAGGTAGCACAGCCGGAAAGTGCAGGAGTGCATTGTCTCAGGTTGAGACGCCCTTCGCGGTGAAGCAAGAGGGCTGTATATGTTGCGGGATAGGGTTTTAGCCCTCGGCGACCTTGTTTTTTTTATTTGAGGCCATTTCGGGGCCTGTTTTGGAGGCGGAAGTTTTTTGCACACACTCAGGAAAAGGCCCAGTTTTATGCTGTGCGACCACTGTTCTACAGGTCGGTGAAAAGTTACTATAGAAATTGCATTGTATGCCTGTGCGCAGAGACATTGGGAGTTACAGAATCATCCCTGTTGTCTATTGATGTAAAATCGTCACTAGGAAGTGACTGTGTGGTCAAATACCACTTTCGTCAGTTTTGTAGATTTGCCCTTGTGAGGCTGAAGCTGTGTTCTTTGCAGTGACAGAATTTTTTGCAGTGTTCTGTAATGGCGTCTGATTCTCTTTCACAGATTGTCACTGAAAAGCTTGACAAGAACAACTTCCAAGCATGGAAGTTTAGAATGACAAATTTTCTTATGGGAAAAGGATATTGGGAATTTGTTGCAGGAAATGAAGAAGAACCAGTTCTTCCTGATGTTCCCAATCAACAGCAAATGCAGGCATTCAAAACATGGCATGAGAGAGCCAGGAAAGTTATGTATTGGCTGTCTATCAGTATTTCAGACTCTATGATTGTGCATATTCAGGATGCAAGTACACCAAAGGAGGCATGGGATACTTTGTCAAAAATGTATAGCACAAATACGCAAGCCAGGAAAATGCAGCTCAAGCAAGAGTTGCATAATGTGCAAAGAGAAAGTATGAGCATCAACGACTACCACATGAAGGTGAAGAAGATTGCAGATGCACTTGCTTCCATTGGGTCGCCAGTGGAAGATGATGATTTAGTTTTCGTGACCTTGAATGGTCTAGGAAAGGATTATGCACAGTTCTGAACATCCATTTCCGTCCGTGAAAGATTTCCTGATTTTGAGGAGTTGATTGCTCTTCTAATTTCTGAGGAGCAGAGAAATGGTGGTGCATCTTCTTCAGGAGGAACTTCAAAAGAAGCTGTCTTCTACTCAAATGCTAGAAGAGGTAGAGGCAGAGGTAGAGAAGGCCGATTTGGAGGCCGTGGCAGAAATCAAAATATGCAGCAAACTCAAGAAAACTAGTCCTATGGAGGAGGACGTGGTAACTCTAGAGGCAGGGGGAGCCAAAGAGGTCGTGGTGGATGGCAAAGAGGCCAAAATGCAAACAGTAATGTTGAATGCTACTACTGTGGTAAAATGGGTCATATGGCTAAAGACTGCTATAAAAAGCAGAATGACATCATGAATGGAAAACTGCAACAAGGGAATTATGCATCTTCTAGTAGACAGGGTGATGACAGAAATGAGCACTTGTTTATGGTGCAGCACATGAACAATTCTGTGACAAGTGCAGAAGAAAGCAATGATGTATGGTATGTTGACTCAGGTGTATCAAACCACATGACAGGTCATGCAGAATGGATGGAGGATGCAAGAAAAATGGAAAAACCAGGATTTGTGGAGACTGGTGATGATACTGCACATCCTATTGTGCAGATTGGAAAAATTTCCTTGTCTATGCAGGATGGGAAAAAGAAATACCTGTCCGATGTATTTCATGTCCCGAATATCACCAAGAATCTGGTTTCTGTTGGTCAAATGGTTGAGCAGGGCTTGCAGGTCAGATTTAATCCTCATGGATGCTTTGTTGAGGATATGAAAAATAAAGGTCGCTTGATAGCAAAAGGAAAGAAGAAGGGTATAATGTTTACATTGGATGTAGACATGTCTGAATTGAGTGCAGCAATGTTTGCACATGGGACCGGTGTAGTTGCAGATATTGATATCTGGCATAAACGCATTGGTCATGTTAATGTATAGCGACTTAAATCAATGCAGGCCCAAAATATTGTTGCAGGTTTGCCAAAATTCAAGGTTGCAGAAATGCATAAGGTATGTGAAGCCTGTCAGTTTGGAAAACAGGCAAGGAAACCATTTCCTAGACATGTTCAAGAGAGTAAGAAGCCATTGGAATTAATCCACTCTGATGTGTGGACAACTAAAGCTGCATCTCTTGGAGGCTGTCATTATTTTGTCAGTTTTATTGATGACTATAGCAGAAAAGTTTGGGTGTATTTTATGAAAAAGAAAAGTGAAGTTTTTGCGCATTTCAAAACTCTTAAAGCGATGGTTGAAAAAGAAACAGGCATGCAGATAAAATGCCTAAGGTCAGATGGAGGGGGAGAGTACCTCTCAAATGAGTTTGCAAGGTTCCTACAGGAGCATGGCATAAAGCAGCAATATTCATGCAGTCATACACCACAACAAAATGGAATTGCAGAAAGGAAAAATAGGCATATTGGAGAGGTATCTCATGCCATGCTCAATGAAAAAGACTTGCCAGATTTTTATTGGGCTGAAGCAGTTGCTACAGCAGTCTACATAATGAACAGGACTCCCACTGCAACAATACATGGAATGACTCCAGAGGAGAGGTATACTGGTAGGAAACCAGATATTTCTCATTTGAAAATTTTTGGTTGCATTGCCTATGTACATGTGCCAGATGAGTTGAGATCCAAGTTGGATCCAAAAGCTGAGAAGTGCATCTTTATTGGTTACTCTCTGCAGCAAAAAGGGTATAGATGCTATAACCCTTCTACTCGTAAGTTTATAGTGAGCAGAGATGTTGTTTTTGATGAGATGAGTAGCTGGTATAAACCAGTAAATGTGATTGATGATGTAGATGCACAAAATGGTAATGCTGCACAGAATTCACAGCAGCAGTCACAAAATATTAGTGGACCTGAAGCGTCCTCTAGCAGTGGTTCACATTCTTTGCCATGGACAGGCAGATTGAGATCAAGAGAATCTTCTCAAAGCAATGCAGATAGTGGTATGTAGGTATCACGAAAAGGAAAAGAGAAGGTTGATCAGCCCACGTTTGATGTGAATGCAGGTCACTCTTATGTGGATGGTGAATCCAGTGGCTCAGAACAGAGCATTGATGATGAGTTGGGTATTCCTTCTATTGTTACACATGGAGTAAGGAAGACCAGGGATGTTTTGAGAGCACCTGGGAGTGAACCTACTTTGCGCAGGTCTACGAGAGCTAGGTATCCTGTGGATAGGCTGAAATATGATGGATTTACAGCCATTCACTATGCATATATGGTCAAAGTGATACAGGAACCAGAACCCACTTCTTTTGAGCAAGCCATGGGAAAAGAAAAATGGGAGAAAGCCATGGATGAAGAAATGGATGCCTTGGAAGCAAATGCTACATGGGAATTTGTACCTTTGCCTAAAGGTAAGAATGCAATTGGCTGTAAGTGGGTTTATAAGGTGAAGCACAACGCAGATGGTTCTGTGAACAGATACAAGGCAAGATTAGTAGTCAAGGGGTATGCACAAACATATGACATTGACTATGAAGAAACATTCAGTCCGGTTGCAAGGATGGCAACCGTAAGAGCAATCATTGCTATGGCTGCATCAAAGGGATGGTCTTTACATCAGATGGATGTAAAGAATGCCTTTTTGCATGGTGATTTGCAAGAAGAGGTCTATATGGAGCAGCCACTAGGTTATGTGCATGATGTTCATCCTGACTTTGTTTGCAGGTTGAAGAAAGCCTTGTATGGCTTGAAGCAAGCACCTAGAGCATGGTCTGACAAGATAGGACAGTATCTTGTCACTATTGGCTTTCAGATTTCCAAGGCAGATTTCTCACTTTATGTGAGAAAAACAGAGAAAGATATCATGCTACTTGTCATTTATGTTGATGATTTGATTATGACAGGTGACAGTGATGAAGATATCCTTCATGTGAAAATGCTATTGAAGCAGAAGTTTGAGATGAAGGATTTGGGAGAGCTGCGTTATTTCTTGGGCATTGAGGTGATTAGATCACCAAGTGGGATACAGCTCTTGCAGAGGTAGTGTGGATTGGACATGCTATCCAAATATGGGATGACAGGCTGTAAGCCTATTTCAGTTCCTTTGGAGCAGAATGTGAAGCTGAGCACAAATGCAGGTGAGCTTCTAGAAGACCCTACTATGTACAGACGCATAGTAGGAAGTTTGATTTATATGACTATTACCAGGCTAGATTTGAGCTATGCTGTTGGATTGGTAAGTTAGTTTATGCAGGCTCCAAGGAAACCACATTTGGATGCGGCTAGACGCATACTCAGGTATGTGAAGTCCACATTGCAATATGGACTATTTTATGAGACTAGGGTTCAGATACAGCTGCATGGATACACTGATGCTGATTGGGCTGGTAGTATTTCTGATAGACGATCTACCAGTGGATATGTGTTCTCTTTTGGGAGTGCTACAGTCACTTGGAGTAGCAAGAAATAGCCTACCGTTGCCTTGTCGAGCACAGAGGCCGAGTA
This sequence comes from Lygodium microphyllum, assembly GCF_053477565.2. NCBI lineage: Eukaryota > Viridiplantae > Streptophyta > Polypodiopsida > Schizaeales > Lygodiaceae > Lygodium > Lygodium microphyllum. Next base: position 6,036,605 of record NC_141143.1, on the reverse strand, counting down.
CAGGGGTGCAGAAATGGCTGCATGTGAGGTAGCTTGGTTGCATAAGCTACTTTATGATATGCATCAGCCTACAGATGGGCCGGTTGTCATTTATTGTGACAACATGAGCAGTAACACTTGGCAAATAACCCAGTCTATCATGCTAGAACAAAGCACATTGAGGTGCATTATCACTATGTGCGGGAGAGGGTTTTACTAGGTCTTATTGATCTAGTTTATGTCAGCACAGAGGATTAGGTAGCTGACATATTCACGAAGGCATTGGGCGCAGAGAAGCTGCGCAAGTTCAGAGACATGCTTGGTGTGCAGGAATTGGGATTGAGCTTGAGGGGGAGTGTTGAGATATTGAGCTCCACTCGTGATACGCCAGGGTGACCGTTGAGTATTTATGTCACCGACTTGTCAGTTGCAGACGCGGTTGGTACACCGCCGATGAATAATAGCTACATGATAGGTATCCTTATCTACTCTAGTTCGTGGCTCAGTTAGTATGCCACCTTAGTTAGTTGAGTTTGGTTTGAGACCCATATATAGGGTTCTTCTATTTCTTTGTATGAGACTTCTTTTTGGCTTACACAACTAAGAAGAGGAAAACTGTTTTCAGCCTCCACCCTTGTGTGTATTCCCCCATTGTGCAAGCAAGAAAGCTACAAGTGAGACTCCTTCCTTCTCTCCCACAATCTTGACAGTTGTTTTGTATCAATTTTGTAATAATGGCAAAGAATAGTGGAAACCCCATTATTGAGAAGATGGACAAGAATAACTATCCATCATGGAACTTCCTTATTAGAAAAGGCCTTTACGAGCTCATTTCAAGTGAAGAAAAGAAGCGAATTAAAGGTGCGGAAAGAATGAAATGCAAAGGACAAAAAGGTGATGTATTGGCTATTTGTAGTCATTGATAACACTATGTTGGGGCATATCAAAAATATAGAAAGTGAACATATAGCATGGAACATATTTGAAAAAATATTTGTTTGCAATTACAAAGGCACAAAAGATTTAGCTTAAGAAAGAGCTAAATACCTTGAAGAAAGGGAAGATGTCTATAAATGAGTATATTTTGAAAGTGAGAAGCATTGCAGATGTCTTAGTAGCTATTGATGTAATACTTGATGACAATGATTTGGTTTCATCTTCTTTAGGTGGCCTTAATAATGAGAAGGCCTAGAAATCCTTTGTCACATCTATGTATATGTGGAAATTACTTCTAGTTTTTTATGAGTTGGTATCTCTCATGATCATTAAAGGGATCAATGTGCATGGTGAATCATGTAAAAGAAGTGGTGAATAGGTTTAATATTTTTTACTCAAGTTCACAAAGGGGACATGGTAGATCCTCTTCAAGAGGCCATGATATGGGACGTGTGGGTCATAACCAATAAAACACATTGAATCAACATATTGATGAAATACAAGTTTTAGGAGGCCATGGAAACTTTAGAGATAGGGAGAGATCTAGAGGAAGAGATGGATGGCAAAACACAGGTTTTGGTAATTCTAGTATTTTTTGCCATTATTATAGCAAAAATGATCATATTGTATCTCATTAAATACTGAGAATGATTATATTTATAGTGCTAAATTGTATTAAAAAAACTAATGTGTGAAAGCAAGAAAGCAAGCAACAAATAAGAAGCTCTTCCATCTTGTTTGATTTTCCTTGGAATATAGCCATAAGAGGCTCTTGAGACATGGTTATAGTCTCTAATTGCAATGAAACTTGGTGAGTAGATTTGGTTGTGTTCCTCATTTATAGGTGCAAAGATTACAAATATCAGATCTATGAGATTTAGGCATTTGCTAGGTTGTAGAGACAAAGATTATCTAAATAAAGATTACAAATTGTAATTATTGTTGTGTATTCAGTGAAAAAGGCTGTGACTTTTGACTGAAGTGTACCTAGTATTGGCTTAGTTGCAAATTGTAGGTTTTGAAACAATTTTAACCAAATTGATAACAATAATTGTATGGAAGTTCAAGATGATAAATTTCTTGAAGGGAAAAGGTGTTTGAAACCACATTGAAGAAGACATAGTAGTGGAAAACAAAGTTCCTCACAGTAAAATGCAATTGTAGAATAAATAAATGCCAATAAAGATTGAAAGTAGATACAAATTAGAGTGATATATTGTGGAAGCTCTTGGTCCATGAGTGTATTAGTTGATGATGAGGATTTCGTACAAGCATGTTTAAGTATACTTGGAGATGAGTATAAGAGCTTCAAGTCATCTATAAATACTAAGGATGATACCCTTAACTTTCCAGATCCAATTTCTATGCTAATATGTGAGGGAAAAGAACCTTGGCTTGGATTCCTCTTATTTCCCAACTAAGAAAAGTATGAGATGTATTTTACTCTACTAGAGGTAGAGGACATGAACGAGGTTATGGTTGTAGTTAAAGCTATGGCACATAGCAAAATAGGGGAGGACATTCCCAAGGAAGGGGGAGCCAAAGAGGACAATATATAGTTTTTAATTGACAATAGTAAAATTCTAGTGATAATAAGAAATGCTAGCATTGTAGTGGAAAGGGCCACATTTCTAGTAATTGATTTCAAAAGAAGGTTGAAATCAAAAATGGAAAAAAGTAACGAGGTAATTATGCTTCCACTAGCAAAAATAATAATGAGATATAACTGAAAAACTCTTTGTTATGCACTATTTTATGAATGCTGTGATTGGTGTCAATGGTTTATCTAACAATGATATATGGTATTAGCCTTAGGTACATCTAATAAGATGGATTCTTATGGTTCATCTATGATTGCTAATGATTGATCTAATGATGGTGTATGATATATAGACTTAGGTGCTTCTAATCGCATGACTTCTTATGAAGAGTGGTTTAGAGAGATGTGAAGTCCAAAGTCTCTAGCCTATGTGGAGACACAGTATGATATAGCCCATCCCGTTACTCACATTGAAAATGTTCCCTTGAGTATGCAATATGGTAAAACAAAAAGGATGATGTGTTGCATGTATCAAACATAACTAAAAGATTGGTTTCTATTAGAAGGATAGTGGAATAAGAATTGTAGGTATGATTCACATCTTATGGTTGCTATATAGAGGACCCTAGGAATCACTACAACATATAGACCCAATAGCGACGTTTAAAGCGACGGAATTATTCATGGAAAAAATTATCCCCGTCATCGCTATTCGCGTCGCTATTAGCGACGCGATCGATTCGTCGCTATATGCGTCGCTATTTGCGTCGCTATATACGTCGCTATATGCGTCGCTATTAGCGTCGCTATTAGCGTCGCTATTAGTGTCGCTATTTACGTCGCTAACCCAATTAGCGACGCATATAGCGACGCTAATAGCGACGCATATAGCGACGTATATAGCGACGCAAATAGCGACGCATATAGCGACGTAAATAGCGACGGTTGTAGAGTAAATTTGCGACGTAAATAGCGACGGTTACAGAGGGGGAAAAAAATAGGTGGCAGGGCATACAGCCCTGCCACCCTTCTAGCTATATGCACTAACTATTCTTGCATAATTCATTTGCCAATGTCAGCTACATCTAATGTCTAAAGATTGTGTATCAGATTATTTAAAAAAAATTGAATCCTTTGATTGCAAAAGCAAGATATAATTAATTCGAAAAGGTATTTCGCAAGGAGCTTTTTCATCACTTGCTTAGGCCCGAGAAGAAAAAGAGATTGTGATTACAAAAGCTAAATATAATCAATTCAAAGAAGTATTAATCAAGGAGCTTTTTTATCACTTGTTAGGCCCAAGAAGAAGAGCTTCACTTCAAGCTTTCAATATAGTCAGAACCCTGAGGTATGAATAAGTCCCATTGATCTTCTGCTTACTCCAGCTTATTCTCCCCCTTCTCAAACTCCATTTCTTGAGCTTAGATTAGTTACTGTACTCCAAGTAGATCCATGAAACAAACAAATTTCTCTTTACCAAGTGATTTGGTAAAGATATCGGCTACCTGGTCTTGTGTCTTCACATGAAGTAGATCAATCTGTCCTGCAAGTATCATTTCTCTGATGAAATCATAATGAATCTCTATGTGTTTTGATCTAGCATGATAGACGGGGTTGCTAGTTAGTATCCATATACACCTCAGGTTGTATACATAACCCTCATGCTACTCCATATATACCTCTTCAAGCAAGTCACCATTCATGAATGCATTTTTGACATTCACTTTTCATAATTTTCAGCCCTTAGAAGCCACTAATGCAATGACTATTCTCACCATTTCCATCTTAGCAACCGAGCTGAAAGTCCCCTCATAATCTAGGCTGTATTGATGTGCATATCCGTTGTAACGAGCCGGGCTTTATACATTTCCAACGAACCATCTGACTTGCATTTCTCTTTATAAACCCATTTGCTTAAAGACATCGAGTACCTCATCCTTGTACTTCCGAATGTACAGCCATGTGTATCAGTTGAAATCATCTATCCAACCGACACTAGATTCTTGCAAATTTCGTTCTGCCATCTGTCCAATCGACAATAGATTCTTGGTAATAGAAGGTACACGTAGTACATCATGTAGGCTCTTTTTTCTATCGTCATAGCTGTAGCAGTCTACCTTCCTACTGGTGGGCTATCTCACACTTGTGCCTGGTTTCCATCTCCTCTTCTTCTCTAGTGGTCATTGTGCTCTATGGGGATAAAAAGAGAAGTAAATAAAAGAGAAAAACAAAAATAAAAAGAGAAGTAAATAAAAGAGAAAAACAAAGAGAGAAGATATAATACATTTACCTCAAAGCTTGAAGAAGAATCCTTTCGCGCTTCTCTCCTTCTTCTTCTTCTCCTTCACGAGTTCCCTCATTCTTCTTTGCAGTTGTCCCCTCTATTTTTGTGGTGGATTGGCGGTGGCAGTGACCTCTCTCTCTCTCTCTCTCTCAATCTCCCTTGCGCACGTTGATCTCTCTCACTTTTTCTCTCTATACACTCTTCATCAACAAAAAGAAAGAGAGAAGTAAAGAAAAGAGAAAAACAAAGAGAGAATAGATAATGCACTTACCTCAAAGCTTGTAGAAGAATCCCTTCGCGCTACTCTCCTTCTTCTTCTTCTCCTTCACGGGTTCCCTCCTTCTTCTTTGCAGTTGTCCCCTCTCTTTTTGTGGTGGATTGGTGGTGGCAGCGACCTCTCTCTCTCTCTCAATCTCCCTTGCGCATGTTGATCTCTCTCACTTCTTCTCTCTATACACTCTTCATCAACAAAAAGAAAGAGAGAAGTAAAGAAAAGAGAAAAACAAAAAGAGAAGAGATAATGCACTTACCTCAAAGCTTGAAGAACAAAGAGAAAAACAAAGAGATAATAGATAATGCACTTATCTCAAAGAGAAAAACAAAGAGAGAATAGATAATGCACTTACCTCAAAGCTTGAAGAAGAATCCCTTCGCGCTTCTCTCCTTCTTCTTCTTCTCCTTCACGGGCTCCCTCCTTCTTCTTTGCAGATGTCCCCTCTCTTTTTGTGGTGGATTGGCGGTGGCAGCGACCTCTCTCTCTCTCTCTCTCTCTCTCAATCTCCCTTGTACATGTTGATCTCTCTCACTTCTTCTCTCAATACACTCATCAACAAAAAGAAAGAGAGAAGTAAAGAAAAGAGAAAAATAAAGAGAGAATAGATAATGCACTTACCTTAAAGCTTGAAGAAGAATCCCTTCGTACTTCTCTCAATTTTTTCTTATTCGGGAGTTCCTTCCTTCTCCTTTACACTTGTCTCCTCCCTCTTCATGGATGGTGGCAGTGGGAATGGCCTCTCTCTCTCTCTCTCTCTCTCTCTCTCTCTCTCTCTCTCTCTCTTGCTTGTTTACAAACTTGTAAAATGCCATGCTCGGGTTTTGACAAATTTTTATGAAGCCCCTCTCTCTCCTGTTTTTTATTTCTCTCCATCTCTCTCTTTCTTCCCCTCCCTTCTTCTCTCTATTTCTCTCCCTCCTTCCCTCCCCACTCTCACTCAACTCATCTCATTGCAAAGACAATCAAAGATAGAAAATAAAAAGCTTAAGAAACAAAGATATTGAAAGAAATGTCACCCCACCTCTCTTTATCTCTCTCTCCCCCCTCTCCCTTTACTTTTTTTTATTAACCTTCTCTCTCATTCTCTCATTGTTTTCCTATTTCTCTCTCCCTCTCTCTCGCTCTCTATTTTTTCTCTCTATCTCTCTTTCTCCCTCTCTCTCTCTTCTTTTCACTCTCCTTCCTCTCTTTACCTCACCCTTCTTTTCTGCGTCCTCCTCCTCTCTTCCTTCCCTCTCCCTCTCTCTATTTCTCTCCCCCTCCCCTCTCCCTCTCTCTATTTCTCTCCCCCTCTCTCTATTTCCCTTTCTTTGTTTCCTCTCTCTTTGTTTTTTCCCCCTCTCTCTCTCGTTGTTTCTCTCACTCATCCTCTATCCCTCCCTTCATCTCTCATTTCTCTCTTCCTCTTTCTCTTTATTTCCTTTCTCTACCTTTTTCTCTCTTTCTCTCCCTTCATTCTTCTCCCTTCTTTCCTCCCTCCCTCTCTTTCCATGTATCTCTTTGCAAAGAAAAACAAAAAAAGAAAACAAGATAACACAAAAATAAAGCAAGAAGAGGCAATGTACCTACCTCAAAGACTTGAAGATGAAACCCTTTGTACCTTCTCTTTGCACCTTCCCTCCCTTCTCCATTGCACACTTCTCTTTCTTCTTCATATATAGCAGCGGCGGCATGGTGATGAGCTCCCTCCCTCTCTCTCTCTCTCTTTCTCTCTCTCTCTCTCTCTCTCTCTCTCTCTCTCTCTCGCAAAGCTTTAAGCTCTCTCGCTCTCTCTTTCATTCTTTCTCGCAATTGTTCTCTCGACGAATGTTACGCTTGGGTTTTCGAAAATTTTTCCCCAGACCGGCGTCGCTATATGCGTCGCTATTTGCATCTCTATTTGCGTCGCTATTAGCGTCGCTATTCGCGTCTCTATAAGCGTCGCTATTCGCGTCTCTATTAGCGTCGCTATTTGCGTCGCTATATGCGTCGCTAATATTAGCGATGCAAATAGCGACGCATATAGAGACGCGAATAGCGACGCTAATAGCGACGCAAATAGAGACGCAAATAGCGACGCATATAGCGACGCTTTTAGCGACACCGCCTTTTTGCGTCGCAAATGGCCGTCGCTATCGCCCCATTCCCTTGTAGTGAATGGTTGTAAGTTGATTACAAAAGGTAAGTGTATTGGTAGATTTTTTTCTCTTGTGTAGGTCTACTTGAAATGGGTGCTACTATATTTACACAATGTTTAAAGTACTAGCAAACGCAAAAATTACATAAGCTCATGTAAATGTGCAGTGTCTAAAAAATATGTAGTCAAAATAGACTATCAATGGCTTATTAAAGTTCAGAGTTGATGGAATGCAGTAAGTATATGCAACAAGTAAATTTGGAAAGTAATTAAGGCAAAGGCAAATAGTTCTACATGAAAAGCATGTATGCAAGAAGCCACTTGAGTTTGTATGTTCTAATGTGTGGGATCCTATAAAGACTGCAACTATGAGTGGTTGCAAGCATTATGTCTCTTTCATTAATCATAATACTTGAAAAGTATGGGTTTATTTGATTTGTAAGAAAAGTGAGATGTTCACTCACAAGTGCCTAAGGTTCAATCAAGAGGAGAGTACTTCTCCAATGTATTTTCTGATTTCTTACCAGAAAATGGTATTCATAGGTAGTTTATACGAATATACACTCCACCAAAAAAATGGAATTATTGAATGGAAAAATAGGCATATTGTAAAGGTGACCCAAGCATTGATGTTTGAAAGATACTTGCCTTACTAGTATTAGGATAAAACAATTACTTATATTTTATACATTATGAATATAACACCTATGGCTATTGTAAATGGTATGACACTTAAGGAGAAGTAAGTAAAAAGCCAAATCTATCCCAATTGACAGTATTTGGATGTATTTCTTATGTGCATATTCCTAGCAGGTTGCATAATAAATTGGATCTCAAAGTAGAAAAATGTTGTGTTTGTGGGATGTTCTCTTCAACATAAGGAATGCCTATGTTATAACCCTATTACACATGATTTGAGAGTTAGGAAGGATGTTGTCTTTGATGAAATGAGAAATTGGTATACTAGTGCGGAGGACACAATTGGGGCTGATGTGCATAAGATTGTAGCAATGTAGAAATAGGTCAATAATCATACATTGAGTGGGCCAGAGGAGTCTCCTAGTCATGAGTTTGTTGATAGACTTTGGAGTAATAGATTATAGTCACAAGTCACTCCACCAAGTACATCACAAGTATCAAGGAAAGGCAAGGAGAAGGTTGGGGACTCATTTATAATGCGACTAGAGTATCATCAAGTACCTCTCATATTGATGTGGATTTAGATGGTTCTAATCAAATCTTGTGAAGATTTTGTGACTCCATCTATTTTAAGACACCTAGTGTAAGGAAGGCACAAGAGGATGCTAAGGCAGTTGGTGGTAATCTAGGTCCATGAGGGTCAATAAGACTTATGAATCCCATTCTATGATGAATATTTGATAGCTATGTAGCTCATCACTATGTATACATAGCTAATGCTATGCAAGATATAGAGCCCAATAGTTTTGAGGGTGTATTGGGTAATGAGAATTTGGATAATGCTATGGATGATGAAATGGCTGCATTTAAGGTGAATGGCACATGGGGTGTGGTGCATTTACCAAAAGGCAAGAAAGATATTGGTTGTGAATGGGTTTAAAAAGTGAAGCATAAATTTGATGGATCGATTGAGCATTATAAGGCAAGGCTAATTGCCTAATATAAGCACAAACTCATGGTATTGATTATGAGGAGACCTTTGCTCTAGTAGCTAAAATGGCTAGTTTGAGGGTTGCCATTGTAGTGCCTATATCAATGTGTTGGATCATGCATTGAATAGATGTTAAAAATGATGTCTTGGATGGGGAGTTGCAAGAAAAAATTTCTATTAAGTACCCACCTAGTATGTGGATGATAGTTATCCTAATTATGTATGCAACTTCATAAGGCTTTACTTGGGCTGAAGCAAGCACCCTTGACATGGCATGATAGGATTGAAAAATATATTGTTAGCAATGGATTTTACAAAGCAGAAGCTAATAATCACTTTATCTATGTGAAGATAATTTGATTATTATGATCATCACTATTTATGTAGATAACTTGATGATTATGAGTAATAGCAAAATAGAGATTGACCATGTGAAGAGTCTTCTCAAGTCTAAGTTTGAAATGAAGGGGTTGAGAGAATTGCGTTGTTTTCTTACTATAGAGATAATCAAGATTTCAAAGGGTATATGGTTTTTACACAGAGAACATGCTTTGGATATGCTAAAAACTATGGTATGGCTAATTGTAAAGACAATCTCAATACCTTTGATATCAATGGTAAGCTTAGTGCATATGAGGGTGATGTGATTGAGGATATCACTATGTATGGAAATATTTTTGGTAGCCTTATTTATTCGATGATCACTAGGCTAGATCTGGAATATAGAGTTGGTTTGACAAGTCAGCTCATGTAGTTTCCAAAAAATCCATATTTGCATACAATGCAACACACATTGCATGATGTTAGTTGAATATGTCTTATACTATGCAACAAGTGTACCCTTGGACTCTGCATGGTTATGTAAATGAAGATTGAGCTAGTAAAATTTTAGATAGGAGGTCTACCGATGGATTTATGGTATTCTTTGGGAGTGGTGCTATTACTTAGAGTAGCAAGAAATATCCTTCAATTGCACTATTTGTACTAATGCAAAGTACACGGGTGCTGCAATTGTAGCATGTGAGGTAGCTTGGCTACACAAGCTACTTGATGGTTTGGGATTACAAGTGAACAAGAAGATTATCATCTACTATGATAATCTTAGTAGGAGTCTATTGGTCAAGAACCAAGTGTATCATACCTAGCCAAACACGTGGAGGTCTATTACCATTTTATTTGAGAGTAGGTTTGAGTAGGTGATATTAACTTGGTTTATACTAGTATAAGAATTAGGCTTTAGATATTTTTACCAAGGTCTTGGGAGATGAGAAGTTCCATTGCTTCAAGACTATGCTTGGAGTATATAAGCTTATGTTGAGCTTGAGGAGAGTGTCGAGATGTCAAGCTCCACATGAGATAGGATCCACAACATGCCTTGGTGATGTGGTAGAACTCTCCTCATTGGTGCATTAGGTAATTGACATGAAGGATATACCAGTGATTCCACATAGGAAATATTGGTTATGGCACATTTATGGTGCCATCTCATCTATCCTTAGAGGGTTCAAACTTAGTGACCACATGCATATATGTTTTGGTACTTTCATATAAGTCTTTTATTATATTGTAGACTAGTTTGTGTAAAAGAAGAATAAGACTTCAGCCTACTTCTCTATGTGCTCAAGTTTCCATTGTGTTGTGTTCTCTTAGTTGCTTCACCTCTATCTTCTCTTTTCTATTTACAAGAAGAAGTATCCATTGATATGTTTCTTTCTTCATGCCTACATATCTCTTCTTGAACACTATTGCAACTTGGAGAGAATCCATAAGGCATATGTTGTGCTTTCTACCATAATGAATGCAAGATATCACTATAATCCTCATAATAACAAGCCATCTCCCTAATCTCCTTAAGATGTACCTAATATAAACCTTGAAAATGCATGTATAATTGATCATTCATAGCAAAATGTGGAGGGTAAAGAAAGAAGAAGCTCTTTAGGTATTGTGACATTCTTGACCAAGTACTAAAAATATCATCTAGCACACAAATCATTACTTCTTGGGCATGGCCTACAAATCCTCATGTACCACAATTAGCTTGTCTCGCATCACCCACTAGATTGAGCTTTTGCATGTGTTGTTTAGCATAAGAAATACATGCATATAGATCCTCATCTAACTCCCCACCATGAAAACGAGCCATATATACAATGCAAGAGCTTCCAACTTCTATACAAAAGCCACTTCAATACTCCTCAATGTGTGCACCAAAATTCATGCTATGCCAATGTTGAAGAGAGAAAACCCAACCCACAACCTAAGGAGAGAAAGCAAAGGAGTGTCACGAGTACTATTTTGGCTTGATGAGAAGTTCAATGGTTTAGTTTCTAGCAATCATGAGCCTTGAAGAGATCTTGGTAGTGCAAGAAGACAAAAAGAATCCAAAAAACCCACCCCAAGGCCACCACCTACTAGCCATGCAAATAAGCATCAAAACTACCACCCAAGTATCTCAATATCATGAGAATTAATACTGAGTAAGAGGTATAATAATCCATCAAACCCATATAGTCCTTTGAGCTTTGTATATCCATGAAATGCCAAGAATAACATGATGAAAAAACCATAGCCCAAGGCAAGTATAAGAGTGAGCCCAATCTTTCACTTATTCGACTTCCAATCCATCAATCATCACATACATTTGTCAATACCTTAGATTTCCCAAAGATGACTTAAGTATAAATCCATCAATAATATCCAATGACTTCATTTGCATAAATGGGGGTCATGATCCTCTCAATCTTTGTTCCAAAAAATAAGCATAAGTAGATCATCACATATTCTAGCCAATACAACCATAATATTTTATTTTTATGCAATAGATCTTTACTTTTTTATGTAAGCCCATCAACTCTCATGTGACTTGCTAGATTATGAACTTGGGTTTTCGATGGTTTGAACTACTAGCACTACCAATTTAGCCCATCTTTTAAATAGCCTACCACCTTTAAAATACCATTTCCTTATGGCTCACATTGGCCTCCTCGTGGCCTTCCATGATGACTATAGTCCTTTCTTAGCTTAGGTGACCCTTCAACTCTAATCACAACTGGTAGCAATATTGTCACTTCAAGTTTTTCTGGTCGTCTAGATTTGGTTGATGTTATGCAACTCGAGATGGTATTTCCTTCTCTCTAGTGATATCTCTTTGTTGCTAGTCTATAGTTTGCTATTATGCTTGATTTCTTCCTTCGACTCAAACATTTTGTGCAGTTACTCCATCTCCTGCTTCTATAGTCCATTCCTCCATTTCTCAATTTTACCTACTTTCTGTTGTTGATGACCATCTTTTGGAATTGAATAGCCTCCATCACTTCTTCCTTCTTTGCCTATTGGTTAATCACAACCTTTCACTTGAGTATCAGTTTCTATATAGACCATGACCAAGGTTTGTTTTCATCCCACATGAACCATATCTTGGGATGACAATTATCCATACTCATGTTCCTAAGATGACTGCACCTTTACCCTTTTCCTTAGAGATGATGGATCCCTAATTATTCCAATGCCTTTTCTCTCTCTCTATGTAGGCTAATCATCCTTTATTAAGAGAACACCCTTTTTTGTTAAGACTTTCCTCATTGATATTTAGTTATGGCCCATTCTACATAACATAATCCTCTTAACATTGATGACCAATGCCCTTTTTCCCAACATGTGATTTGGCCATCTCTCCCACTTTACTCCTCCTTTGTCCACCATCCACTAATCATAGACTCCATTTATTTTTACTCCTTAGGCCCTTGGAACTACCAATCATCATCTTTCCACCCTTGACCATCCTTATGTATCACATCTTGCATTGTGATAAATCGAGATGGATTCGTGCAATACATAGGTGAATATTATAGGAGAGCTATGTGTAGTCATCTACATACTTATATGAGCTATCTTTCCTCACTTAGGGGGAGTTCTATCTTGTCTAGTGGTATATTAGAGCTTGCATGAAAACTCATAACATTGTTTTAGAAAATTATTAAATTCATTGGGTAGCTAATCTTTCACTCCATCTAATTTGGGTACTTAATCTGGATACCTATTTGTTTCCTAACCAATTTCATAAAGCCAAAATGTGAGCGGACACCCTATTTTTTTCCCTCATGTAATTTTTCCATATCTTCATTGTATGTTCATCAATGATGGTTATAATTAATACTTATACCTACCCATTGATGCATTATTTGTAGGACCTCATACATCCAAATGTACAATATTAAGTAAATACTTGCTTGCATATTGATTATGTGAAAAAATATGTTTTGATTGTTTACCTAAATTGACATGCTTCATAAAGGTTGTGCATATCACTCACTTTAACTTAAGGAAGCTTGTCACAAATGCCACATGACTATATACTCTTCAATCGCTCCACATTTATGTGACCAAAACATTTATACCAAATATCAATAACTTCCACAATTCTTACACCTTGTGTAAACACAATAGCCTTAATCTCAAGCACATTTGCATCCAAGAGAAGCATTCTATCCACATGCTTGCCTTTTCCAATTAGCCTACATCCACTCTTGAAATCCTCAACACACAAAACAACCATCTTGATTAGGCCTTCTTTGCAATCCCTACTTAACCATTTTCCCAATAAAAAGGAGATCATTTGTAATGTTGGGTGCATGCAATTCTTCAACCAAACTCTTCACTTTTCTATCCTACATGGATAATTGGATACTCCCAATATGAGAAATAGGATGCATTTATAATCACTTATTTCTAGAAAACAATGCATTTCAAAAAAAATTATCTCTCTCAACCATTTTTCTTAAGACATCATATGGTTAGAGGCACATGAATCCGCATATCATACATCATTACTCTTTTCTAAGATGGATTTTTATTCATTACATTCAGCATGTGCTGCATAACAAATAGCATCTCATTATCAATCTAATTATAACTAGACAAATAATTGTAATGCTATCTTCTTCCATTTTTTACCTACAATGGCCACCACCTCAACCTCTTCCATCATGACATCCATCTTTACTTGCATTATAGTAGAGCACTTCTTTTGAACAATCCTTGCTTTGTAATGAAGATGTAATAAGATCTAAGTTCTTCTCTTCTAATTACAACATACATATTACATCTCAAAATTGGGAATCATACCCCTTGTATTAATAAAGGTTCCCAACTACTTGTACCATTCAACTAGAATATCAAAACCTATAGCAATTATATTATGATCATCAAATACAATTGGATAAACCTAAGACCTTAAAAAATGCTCTTAATATTCAATGTATAATCATTGAAGGATAGATTGCTACTCTTAACATTATTTAACTCAAACTTCAACTATAACTTCCAACTTTGGTAGTTGTATCAAATAAATTGACCAGGTTATTCTATGCGTTTGAAGGACTATTTGCATCTTGTATATGCTCAATTATGTTGTCCAAAACACTAATGGAAAGCTGATATATAACTTTTCCTACTTAGGTGGTGTAGTATCTTTCTCCAATAACTCTACAGCCTTAATATTATCTCCTTCAATAGAGTCCTTTTTTTTTTGCCCATAAGAAAATTAGTCAAATATGAACCTTCAAAAATTGAAGTTATTCTTGTTAAACTTGTCATTAATAGTCTAATTAAACCACATTATATAGTAAAACCCAAAACTCTACCGTTCTTGGTAACCTGGTAGCTCAAAAAAAGTGTCAATATACTAGCCTAAGTATATATATACATATATTCAACAACACCTATAATACTTGACAAATTTTAAATACTATCTACCACACCCAACATCTACCACCTATTTGTGAAATGGACAAGATTTGGAGAGTTCTTGAACCTTATCAAATCCACATGTGAGAACAACCCCCAACTCTCAAGTGGAGGGCGAAACACATGCAGAATACGAGTATGACCATACAAGCACTATACAAGGATAGACTAGAGTTATGTAACAATTCATCAATTCCTCCAAGGTCATGAAGTGGGCTCATCAATCAAAGATTGTATGAGAGAGATCCCTACAGGTGTGCTCCATAACAAGGATTTCTTGTAGACTCTTGTGCTTGTAGCTTAGAGCTCACCTAGATGAGGCTTTGAGACCATGAAAAGGTAGGCAGAGAGAGGGAGCTTGAACCCTTGCAAGACACATAAAAAATAAGAGTACACTCTAGATAGGAAGTTGAAAAACCTATTATTATTATTATTATTATTATCCACAATAATGGTTTATGAAAGATAAAGCGAGAAGACAACATACATAATGTATAAGCAATTCATAATATAAACATGTTATCAGCAAGATGACTAGATAGCTATTCCATAACTCGAATAGGTGGACTAATTGATGCCCAAATATAAGGTATCCTAAGATGCATACATGAATGTGGAAATGGTCATTTAGGTATGTGAGTGTCAACTTGTGTTGAGTTTGACATCTCAATAGATTCAATGTAAGGCATAGTCCTACACGCAAGCTTGTATATTTCACATCCAATCTTGCAAGCTTCATCTTAGCAATATCATAGACCCAACATTATCATATAGTCAATCTTGCATGCTTTAGTTTTTGACCTAATACTCTTAGATTCAAGTGACTCTTATGAGAAAACTTGCAAATTTGTGAGCATTTCAATAAAATCTAGACAAGCTTTTAGTCCTACATAAATATACTTATGGCAAGCTACACTACAAGGATTTGAGCTGGTAGCGATGGCGGGTATCGGCGTCGCTATTTGCGTCGCAAAAGTGACGCAAATAGCGACAGTCCACAGGGAAAAAAGCGGGCCGAAACCGAGCGTGGCTTTATTTCGTGTTTTCACGTTTTGTGTTTTGAGAGCGAGAGCGAGGGAGAGAGTGACCGTTGTGAGAGAAGGAGAGGAAGAAGACTTGCCATCGCCACCGCTGCCGCCGTTGTTCGCGAAGGAGAGGAGGAGCCTTCATCGCAAAGAGGAGCCGCCCCACACTCGCCATATCTCATTGATGAGTCTCCCTCTCTCCTTCTTTTGCTTGTTTAAGGTTTAAATCACTTTCTCTTTTACTTTTTTAGGAGAGGAAATGAGAGAGAAAGAGAGGGAGAGGGAGAGAGAGGGAGAGAAAGAGAAAGAGAGGGAGAGGGAGAGGGAGAGGAAGGGGGAGGAAATGAGAGAGGGAGAGAAAGAGAAAGAGAGGGAGAGGGAGAGGGAGGGAGAGTGCATTCTCTCTCTCCCTCTCCCTTTTGCTTGTTTAAGGTTTAAATCACTTTCTCTTTTGCTTGTTTAGGAGAGGAAATAAGAGAGAGAGAGAGGGAGAGGGAGAGAGAGGGAGAGGGAGGGAGAGTGCATTCTCTCTCTCCTTCTCCCTTTTGCTTGTTTAGGAGAGGAAATGAGAGAGAAAGAGAGAAAGAGAGGGAGAGGGAGAGAGAGAGGGAGAGAGAGGGAGAGAAAGAGAAAGAGAGGGAGAGGGAGAGGGAGAGGGAGGGGGAGGAAATGAGAGAGGGAGAGAAAGAGAAAGAGAGGGAGAGGGAGAGGGAGGGAGAGTGCATTCTCTCTCTCCCTCTCCCTTTTGCTTGTTTAATGTTTAAATCACTTTCTTTTTTTCTTTTTTAGGAGAGAAAATGAGAGAGAAAGAGAGAGAGAGGGAGAGGGAGAGAGAGTTTTGATTGTTTAGGAGAGGAAATGAGAGAGAAAGAGAGAAAGAGAGGGAGAGGGAGAGGGAAAAAGAGGGAAAGAAAGAGAAAGAGAGGGAGAGGGAGAGGGAGAGGGAGGGAGAGTGCATTCTCTCTCTCCCTCTCCCTTTTGCTTGTTTAAAGTTTAAATCACTTTCTTTTTTGCTTGTTTAGGAGAGGAAATGAGAGAAAGAGAGAAAGAGAGGGAGAGGGATAGGGAGAGAGAGGGAGAGAAAGAGAAAGAGAGGGAGAGGGAGAGGGAGAGGGAGAGGGAGAGGGAGGAAATGAGAGAGGGAAAAAAAGAGAAAGAGAGGGAAAGGGAGAGCGAGGGAGAGTGCATTCTCTCTCTCCCTCTCCCTTTTGCTTTTGGAGAGTGTTAGGATATATTGTGAGAGGGAGAGGAAATGCGAGAGAAAGAGAGGGAGAGGGAGAGAGAGGGAGAGAAAGAGAAAGATAACATATATTGGAATGATAACATATCCATGATTATGGTAATGGTATGCACTTTGCTTTTTTTATGGGTACCATTACATCGACTCCTTAAGAGGGCTAAAAATTAGTCATACACTTTATAAAGTCTAATTAGGAGATTTAAGATGCACGATAATAGACTTATCGATAATGGTATGCAATGTGCTTTGCCATGGGCCACGTACATTGGTGACTCTTTAAGATGGCTTAAAATTGGTCATATCCTTCATAATGTCCAAGTAGGGCATCTAATTGTGATATGCATAATTCATTGTTTTTGTATTAACTTTATAGGCATAACAAATTAGAAATCATGCCAACTAATTAACGGAAGGACTAAAAGAAAATGATACCCTAGCTAATGGTCATTATGGTACTTCATCAAAATGAACCCAAAAGTATTGCTATAGAAGAAGAATCCCTTAAATTGAGCATATGATATTTTCTTCAAATGTTATGACTATGAGTAGAATTGATTGAAACAAATTTTATTACTATAGTTGATAAATTTCATAGATGGCATTAATTTTAATACATGGACCTAGGACAAAAAAACCACATTTCTAATATGCTTTTTGTTGAGACTGATTTATTATTAGACTAAGAGATCCTCAATGATGCTCATAAATGGATTACTTATGCTCAAGGCCCTCTAGTGCAGTTGTATAAGTAATCCTAGTAGAGCTCCTCTAAGATACTCAAAGTACATAACCTAGAGACCGTAGCTAGGTATATAAGGTACAATGGTTGTACAAGAAGACACCTCAATAATTGACTGATCACCATTAAATCCCAAAGAAGAATTGTGTTCCATCCCCTTCAACTCTATATTCACCTCGTGAAGAACTTCATTAATCATAGAATCCTTGTCACCAATCTTTTTGTTGCAATGATGAAGTAACAGATTCATCACTTTTCCTTTTAGCATCTAAGGCATTATCCAATCTTTTAGTCAAGTCCAAACATTTAGTCTTTGACTCATGAACCTTATTAACTAATGCTTTTTTTTTTACAATAATGAGTAATTATCTACTGGGATAAACAAATCCTTGAGCATGGTATATGGCCGAGATATAACATCAATAAATCTCTCAACTACTATGTCCAATGCATTCTTTACATCAATCAGTAAAGTATTTCTTATATCTTGAAGTTTAGATTTCAACACCATGGATGCATCAATATCAACCTCAATGTTTTACAAAATTTGCTTCTCAAGCTCTTGCAGAGGCTAAAACCTCTCAAGCAAGAGATTATAGTCAACTTGAAACTTGACATACATCTCCATAAAGCTATCCATTTGAGTCTCGTTTGTTGTAATGTAGATAAGATGGAAAACGAAGAAGATCTTATTGTTCAAGATAGCGAGGCATATCTTAATCAGCGTGTCCCATGTCTTGCTCTCAATCCAAGTTGGCAATTAGACAAAAGCGCCGATTGTCTATAGAACACGTACGATGATTTGGCGAGTTTCAATCTGAGATCATTGATCAAGCGATTGCGGATTTTCAGCAAACGATAATTTGAAGTTAATATTAATCATGCATTGTACTCGCAAGCTAATTGAAAACCATACATAATAAGATTGGGTCTTGTTGGCAAATTTTCTATCCAGGGAGGTGATGTCTCGTCCCAAGGGGGAGTGCACCCTTTGTGGCCAATTAGAAGAGTTCGTGGGCATGCGATGGATGGAGTACAAGAGCCAATCCACCACTCGCAAGGCCAATCTATACCGTCAATGCCAGAGGAGACAGACAACCTTGCAGACCTACCTACAATCTTGGAGCCTGAGATGGAGGCAATGATCGATGCATTGATTCCCATGGATGTCAAGACATCTGATCCGCTTAGAGAGGAAGTATCCATACCATTATATGATGGGTGCCGAGTATCTCGGTTGAAGACATTGCTTGCACTCTTAAGTGTGCAAGAAAAATACAGGTGGAGCGATACGAGTGTGACCGAGTTATTCAGGTACGTTGCACATAGGCTTCATTGATTTTTTTTTGACACTATTATTACAAATATTTGTGATTTTTCAAGGTGTTTTATGATTTTTTTCAGGTTATTAAAATATCATATATTACCATCTGCAAATACCATACCTGAGTCTCATGATGATGCACGACATGTTTTACAGAAGCTTGGCATGGACTACAATAACATCCATGCATGTATCAACGATTGCATACTGTTTCGAGAAGAATACGAGACTATGGAGACATGTCCAAAGTGTGGTGCTCACAGGTATTGATAGGACTTGCAAGGGCAAACCATCCCTCAAAAAGTTCTCAGACACTTTCTGCTCATCCCCCGCATAAACCACATGTTTCGTACGTCCGACATGCCAAGCTTGACAACGTGGCATGTGTAGAATAGGTCCACGGATGGAGTTCAACGAATATCAGCGGATTCGCGCGCATGGAGCCACATTGACTCTACCTTCCCAGGCTTAGCACGAGAGCCAAGGAATCTTCTGCTCGGTCTCGCAATGGATGATGTGAATCCATTCGGTCTGTGCTCAACTTCTTACAGTGTGTGGCTTATAGTCCTTGTCAACTACAACATCCCTCCATGGCTTTCTACAAAGAAAGGACATCTCATCCTTAGCTTGCTCATCCCAAGCCGTTATCATGCATGTCCATTGTGTGGGCCACAGTTAGACTCCCGAAGGTCACGAACCATGAAGAATATGGTATATCAAGGACACGCCGCTTTCTTGCCGGAGAATCATGAACTCAGGGAAGGTTTCCTTGGACGACCTCCAACAAGTATGAACGCCGCAAGCCGGTACAAGCTAAAAATGGTCAGCCCGGAATCACATCCAAATGGAATGCAACGGTTCTTAGTTTTCTACGAGTTGCCATATTAGACCCACACAGGTCAACCACTTGTTGGATCCCATGCATATTTTCAAGAATGTGGGCAACTTGCTATGGGACCACATCACAGGAAAGAGAGACACTATAGGGGCACGAATGGATTTGAAGGAGGTAGGTAAGATGGAAGCGCTTTGGCCGCAGTCGAGTGCTGATGGTCACGTGCAGCTTCCTCGTGCTCCTTGGGTTTTGTCCACTAAAGAAGAGCACATTGTGAAGCAAGTAATCAAGTCTATCCGCACTCCGACGGGTATGATGCGTTCTCTCAGGTCCACATTTTCTAAAGATGACCAATTGTCGGGGCTAAAATCCCATGATTGGCATAAGATATGTCAGGTTTGTGCTAGAATGGATTGTAATTAGCGTGGGCATTTTGCAATTTGAAAAGTGGCCATTATTCATAATGCTTTCTCATTTGTGGCAGTTTTGTCCTACCGATCGCGATCTCGCAGGATGCCTTACTCCAGAAATTCGCGGGGCCATTTACAAGTTGTCGACTTTGGTGCAATGGATCTCACAGAAAGATATTAAGACGTACTCTATTGAAACCGCGAGGTGGGGAGCAGTGGAGACGGTCTGTCTCTTTGAGAAATACCTGCCCACTAGGATGCTCACGATACAAATCCACCTTCTTGTGCATCTTGTGGACGAAGTGGAGATTGCTGGACCTGTCCATACGCGATGGATGTTCTTCATGGAGCACTTCATGAAAACCCTGAAAGGCTTTGTGCGACAATGAGCTCGGCTAGAAGGTAGCATGGCCGAAGGTTGGTTGGTGTCAGAGGCGTTAGTGCATATTTCACAATGGCTACCAACGGTGGAACCAGACAATGAAATGCTATGGACGCTGAAGGACGATGATAGACTGACTGGAGATGTGGTGGTTGGAAATGGGGTAGAAAAAATAATGGATGCCTCAATGGAAGAGAAGGTGAATTGCTTTTGTATGTTGCACCATGCCTCCATGGAGACGTGGCTCGCCAAGTACCAGATTGCAAGACAAGATCGAGAGGAAGCGCGATCTGAATTCCAACGTAGTACGCATCATCGACCGATTCAATATCCTGAAGGTATGGAGGAGATGCCGAGGTTTATGTCAACACGATGGTTGCATGGAGCCTTGACCGCAGCATCCAGCGAAGGGACAGAGGTCTCAATGGAGGAGTGGGAATTCTCGAGGGGATGTAGTCCAAAGGTGATGATGAGGGGTTTAGAATTTGTCATATCTAAATTTTATATGGGACATCTAATTTGAGTGATTCAATGTACAGTACAAAATATATAGTGCAGCATGTCATGCGGACGGCATTTTCGCGTGGAGCGTATTGACAAAATGCGCTTCACAATGGACTGTGGTGTCATGGCAAGGTTCGAGCAAGAGAGCCGACGACGAGCAACGGATCCGAACACGGTTGTGGATGAGATGGAGTATTTTGGGAACTTGCAAAGTATTATTACAGTGGATTACCGTAGCTTCTCCATGATACTATTCAATGTGCAGTGGTTCAAAGTGGTACTTGGAGGAGCTGGAGCAACAGTTCGACGAGGTCCATCGGGATTTCTCAAAATAGATTTTTAAAAAAAATGGACGGATTTGCATGACACCTTTGTGTTGTCGGTCCATTGTGAACAGGTGCATGGAGTCATTTGCTTGCTAATTGTAATACGACATGTTTTATGTCACAATGGTTTGAACTTGCTTTGTACGTGTTAAACCCCCGACAACCTCGATGGTGGTATGTTATACCTTCAACTCTGCGAAGTGCGAGAGTATATGATCAAAGCGATGTTCCGAGCATAGATGAAGATAATATGCAAATAGAGGGGTCGATATTACAAGGAGTGGAGGCTGTCAAAAGCTTGGAGCCAGCATCGGCTAACAATGATGGAAATACAGGAGTCCAAGAATTTTTTGAGAATGAGGCGGACTCATTATTTTGTGGTGATATGTCTATCGACCTTCCAGTGTATGCGGAGTTGTGTCAGGAGATTAAATTGGGACCATAGGATACTTCATACTTGGAGCATCCACTTACTCAATTCATTGACCGATCTCTTATAAAGGTACATAAGATATGCATTTTAAGAGGGATTTTTTTTAAATGATTTATATTATTGTGCTTTGTATAATTTAAATTGATTTTTTTAACACCATTTTTTATCTGTGTAGGTGACATTTTCAGGATGAGTCGAGGGATGATGA
Organism: Lygodium microphyllum; assembly: GCF_053477565.2. Classification (NCBI taxonomy): domain Eukaryota; kingdom Viridiplantae; phylum Streptophyta; class Polypodiopsida; order Schizaeales; family Lygodiaceae; genus Lygodium; species Lygodium microphyllum. The sequence continues at coordinate 6,014,672 of NC_141143.1, read as the reverse complement.
TGAGGAGTTGCATGACATCTTCGCACGCATGTCTCCAAACCAGCACGTGAGATTCAGAGAGATGGCAAACCAGGAGCTATCTCGTTCTTCGTCAGGGCGCTCTGCTAGATCTGCTTCAGCGCAATCGGATGCTTCGGCTTCGAGCAGACGATCTCGGCGCTCACGACTTGGGCCAGAGGGAGGGACTGCATCGGGATCAGGGGATGCTGCTGTGGAGACACGGATGTGGTGTCTCCATCTTGTCATTCAGCTGGAACTGCGTCGCCTCCAGGATTTGTCACACCTATGGGGATGTCTACTCCAGTTACTCCGGCTTTTGTGCAACCATCAACAGGTGCCACCCCTTTGGGTGCCACCCCTTCGGGTGCCACTCCGAGAGAGGTTACCCCCGTCGGTACACCGGATGTAGAGGGGTCTCCTGGATATGCCCAGGAGCATGGACGCAGATGGGAGAGGACCCATCTTAGGCAGACTCCTAAGGGTTATGGATATCTGGTCGATAGTAGGTCAAGAGCCATCATCATGAATGATGAGGGGAGGAGGGTGATGGCTCGCATGAGAGAGTTGTGCCAACAAGTTTTTCGGCACAACGTCCTAGATCATTGGAAGAACATACCGGAGGGGAGCAAGGACTACATAGTAGCATCCTTGCACGAGGAGTTTCCGGTGCCAGCCGCAGTAGATAGATTCTCTACGGGCTGGATGATGGATTGCATGCGTGCATACATGTCACATAGACGATCCGACGCACGCAAGGCAATCAAGAGTGGGGTTGCAAAGCCCGAGTGGTTAGATGCAGACGACTAGCACCGACTGAGGGAGGAGGCTACAGATTCTCCAGGACGTTGGAGTCAGCAACGCAAGGTGGCGAGGGCACGACTCGAGGCCGGAGTGGTCCATCATCTAGGGAGTGGCGGCCACAGGACATATTTGGAGGACTTTGTAAGTTTTTCTTTTGTTTTGCTTGTTTGTTTTTTTTTGAAATATTCTTTGTACTGACAATCATGTTTCTAACAATTAGCATTTTGTTTTCTTTGCAGCACTCCATTACAAATCGCGATCTGCAAGGCCTTGAGACTCGATATGCAGAGAGGTACGGTCTCAATGCATTGATCGATCGATTGTATAGACGCGGCGGCCCTGTAAGTCACTCATCTTTCCTGTCCGTAGTTACCATGAGATATTTGAATGCATTATTGTATGGTGGATTGATGTGTTGTTTCTTTTTCTGCAGAGTCCGTTCGATGCTCCTTTGTAGCGGGATGAGCTTTCGGAAGACGAGGATTTGTAGCTCGCCCTTAGATCCTTGGAGCTCACACACCTTTATTTTTTAGTCGCCTAATCTATGTAGACATTTTCTATGTATTAGTGATATCCTGTCATGATTGTACCAATCACTTTTTATGCGATCATGTATTTATTTCATGTATCAATTTTATGATTTCAGTATACATTCTTTTTGTTTGCAAGCGCTTTATATACAGTAGTGCAGAAACTATTTTGTATAGCTCTCATACAGCACACAGGCTGCCCTGCCACAAAATTTTTTTAATCCCTGTTACCGTCGCTATTAACGTTGCAAATTTACTGCTATCATCGCTATTGCCGTCGCTATGCACGTCGCAAACTTACTGGTTGCCAATAGCGACGTTTCTATGGCTTCATTAATAACGACGCTTTTTGCAACGACGGGGGCAAATTTTGTTGTTTGTATTTTCGTTGCTTTAAATGTCGGTATAAGGTCTATATCTTGTAGTGCTATCATAGGTAGCACAATAATAAAGGCACATTTGAGGTTAACCATCAATATTTCGATCAAATTTCCATTGAAGAAAATTGACCTCATTCGAATATAGGTTTCAAAATATCCATGTAACTAGTATTGAGAGATTAATTTTCCACATAAAGATGTTGCATAACTCACACATGAACATCAAAATATCCTCCCAAGTTCTTGAACTAACCAATGTCCATTGTTGAAACAATCTACAAGGTTAGAACTTTTAAAACTACACTATATTGATGGATATTGGGTATATGAAGCCTTTCAAGAGCTTGAAAGTATAGCATGGGTTGATATGTATGCTTTTATGTAATTATTATCAAAATGGCTCCAACAAATTGCATTCATCTCTAATGCTCATTACTATAAATCCATAGTAAGAATGGATGTTTTCCAAGGCTCATTTAGAGAAAAGATACATAAAGTTTTTTTTCCAAGCCCACATGTTGGAATCGCATGTCACTTATGCTACTCAAACTATCTTGTGAATATCTTTAAATACGACTCATTTAAGGCCTCATTAGACTTCTTCCCATGTGCTCTTATCTCAAGTGTCACGTAACCCCTAAAATTTTGGTAGTTGTCCTATCATTAGGATAAAGCATAGCACAAAGTCATAGCAAAACATAATGGAGAAACAAGAACCAACCCAATCCTCATCTTCTTGAGATGCAAACCATCACACATCAACCATTTGTAAATTCACATCACATTCAAGGGAAAGTTAAGAGAAGCTTCCATTGTAGTCCCATTACACCAAAGTGAAAGTAGACGTGGTAGGCTTTCTTTAGAGAAAGATGTTTTTTGAGTTATACACATGATTACACTTCACTAATGTTGTCCACTATATATTATCTAAGGAAAAAGTGTTTTGTACAAGATGGAAATGGTAGGGGTCATACTCTAGGTGGGTGTCATGCTTATCACTAGCTTGCAAACATTGTTCTGTTTAAATGGATTGGGTAGAACATTTGTATGTAATTGATTGTCAAACTTACATTATTACAAATTCATAATGGTACACTTAGGTTTGTTGAATATTGGCTTTCTTTTCAATCTTTATGCATCAACCTCTACACATATGCATACATTGCTAAAAGCAACTCTAAATGTGTTTTAAAGTTATGGAGAAAGTTTTAAAAAAATTAGGAGACTCTTAAAATCTAGGTTGAGCAAAAAAAGTAATATCATATAGCGATTCCCATTCAAATTATGCTTAGAAAGTTGACATAAAAGATTTCATCCAAACAACACCCAAGGTCTTTGGGAAAAGATTGATTTCAATTGGGATTGCTTTAGTATTATTGATGTAAAAACAGTATTCAAAAGGAAGCACTATCAAAGAATAGGTATGCAATGTCACCATTAAAGGATTTATTGGAGCATCAGTTTGAACAACAATTCCCATTAAAGGAACTTTTTGTTATGGTAAATTGGTAATCCAAGCTCTAGGTCACATGGGTGAAAGTATGAGACATGAGTTGGATGTTAAACAAATATGCCTCGGAAAGAGATTCGTTTCAAATTGCACAAGGGTAGAAAGTGGTCATGAGAGTTGAAAAGGGTAGAAAGGGGTCATGAGTGAAAGAAGTGTGTAGCTTTTTATATGGAATAATGAAATCAAAAGGGAGACGACTAACATCAAAGGTGGGGAGCATGGATTAGATATAAAGTGCGTAGTCATGTGGCCAATATGTATGATGTTTGACATGAGTGGGTGGACCTAAAAGAAGGAGAATGTAAATTTTATAAGAATATCGCTAATATGATATTCACAAGTTTTCATGGCACATGGTATAATGAAGGTAATGGTCTCTTTAAGTATTTGTATTGTAAGGTTAATTTCTCATGAACTTGTGATTTTTGTGCTAATAAGCTAAATGAGCTTGGTATTAAAACTACCCCTAGGGGAAGCAATTAATCATCTATACTCCTAAGGGATTATGTACGAAGCAACACCTATATTTGATTGTTATCAAGCCTATTTTGGGGTATTTGCCTATCAAAACAAGTAAAAACAAATTTATATATGTCAAATGATGTGCTTCGTTAAGGATGTTGTTTGCTATTTTTAAAGAAAAAGATATCATATGCATAACATATGTAGTTTTGAGGCTCAAACCATAGAAAACATGCCTAACATATATAGTTTTTATATATTTTGAGGCTCAAACCATAGAAATCCCAATTGCAGGGTACGTTCTCAAAAGTTATCTATTACACGAAATAGTGGGACCCCTTCTACTTTAGGCCTTGATGTTGATGGGGAGTCACCATTATATTGGTTAGGATCAATTGTAGATGTATGTGTCACATGGCATAACTATCATAAAGAAAGTTATTTTGATCCATGGGGGGTGCTATTTGTTCCATTGCCCAAATGAAAGATCAGTGAAAGGAAATAGTAAGGTCCCTCAATAGCATAGTTTGGGCCAATGTCAAATAAAAGATGTTGAGAAGGTGCTCTTTCCATGTATGGAGAGAGCGAGAGAGAGAGAGAGAGAGAGAGAGAGAGAGAGAGGTCTAGTGCAATCTCCCCTTTATACTTTGATATTTACCTCAAACTAAAATTAAGAGATAAGAAGAACTTCAAAATGTGAAGGATTTTGGTATTAAAGCCTTCAAATATAAGCATTTTACCTCTTAAAATTCTCAATGAAAGATTTTTCACCTGTGAGAGAGAGAGAGAGAGAGAGAGAGAGAGAGAGAGGATGAAGCGCCCTATTTAGTATAAATAGGGAGCTAACGCAGTTATAAGGCTCAGAATGTTTAAGCTCCATTCCGAGAGAGTGTGTATTTTGAGAGGGAGAGGGAGAGGGAGAGGGAGAGGGAGAGGGAGAGGGAGAGAGGGAGAGAGGGAGTACTGGTGAGGGTGGCGTGTAATGGCATTGAGCTTAGAAATGCCAATTGGGTTCAAGATGGCGAAGCAAGTAAAGAAGCTTACGATGAATGGTGCTGCGAGTGCTCATGTGATGATGTATTATACTAACTATCAAGGCCAGGTAGTTCTCTTCCAAAGCGAGATAACGACGATGATGATGATGATGATGATCGTGTTCATGCTTGGCAACCCGCTCTATAGCTTTGTTCTTTAAAGCTTTGTTCTTTAATACTTGACCTAATACTCACACAAGTAGCAGCCCTTGCAGACAAAAAGAGAGTGATCCACACACAAAAAGACCCAAAGAACTAGTTCTTTAGTTAGGTCCTCTAAGAGCCGCACTACTATGGGCTCTCCTCGAGTACCTCCACTTATTGATAGAGGTTAACTTTGTCTTCTTGCTCTCCATAACTGGATATATTTTGTGTTCTTTCTAGTAGCTGCGTCCTAAGGTCCTTTGGCTGTTTTTGGAAGTTCACTGGACATGAGAATCTTTGGAATTTCCAAAAATCTCCATAGATCAATGGTATGTTGATGGTGTGCATGATGCTAATGATATGAACTGTGTCTGTAGAGCTCAAGCACCATGAGACCCAGCCCAAACATCAATTCTATTCGGCTTTTGAGGATGAGCTCACCGATACTAAAATGAGCTTCTTGGATTGTTTTCAACAACAAAGTGACAAGAAAAGGAAGCTTACAATGGACCAGGTAAAGGCCAAGGTTGTGTGATCGTAAACCCTACCTATCATACCCTAAGTTTTTTCTTTCTTAAATCTTAGCATGGGAATTTGAATGACCAAGAAATGGTCGAGATTGTGCATACTAAGTTTGGTAATTGATGAAGTTTCTATGTGTGAACATTTGCTACCACACTCTAAGAGCTTGACTAGATTGGTATTGCATGTGGAGAGTCAAGGGACATTCAATAGCTAAGCCTTCACTTCCATCGAACTCACTACATGGTTATATACCCTTTGACCGAAAAGAATGAAGCCTAGAGCAATATCATTCTTTTGATTGTAATCATATGTTGATTGGACCTTCCAAACCATTGTTGGTCCAGATTTTTCTTTGTTGAAGGTGCACCAAATATTACCAACTAATAGGACATGATTAGAAATAACGAGATTATTGCTATCTATTGAAAGTTAGTAAGCATTAAGATATCATCTATATGATCCATATGTGTTATGGTACTGGTGGAGATGGGGTCCCCTTTCAATAGGTAGATGTACCACATAGTTTTAATAAACAAGCTTTTTACTTTCTAATGTATTTAGTTCTTAACATATTAAATTTAACTCTCACAAAAGTTATACCATATAGGTGGCAGCTCTTGAGTCCATATTTGAGAGGGCTAGCAAATTGGACACAGAGCGAAAATCTCAAATTGCAATTCAATTAGGATTACCACAACGGCAAGTCGCTATATGGTTTCAAAATCGAAGAGCACGCTCCAAGAACAAGCAATTACAACTTGATTATGACTCCTTAAAAGTCAAATATGATGAGATGGTGAAGCAAAACAAGAAGTTGCATGAGGAGGTTAGAAGTCTTTACCATTGATTGGATACAATGCATACTTAAACTATTTTGGTATCTAAATTAGAAAACTATAAAGGGTACAAAGTATGGCTTAACTATTTTGGTATATAATTGAGAGCGCTAAAAAGAAGGCAAAGTATGGGCTAACGTCTTTTGCTATCCAATTATAAGAACACTACAAGTTGGCACCATTAGCCTTGACAATTTAGAGAGCGCTAATACTAGTTACTGCTTGAGTTATCGTTAAGGTTTTAAGGTTGAATTAGTGTGTCACACGTTATGGTTTACAAAACGTATCATAGCTCTTATTTTTCAAAGTGCATGCATGCATTTCCATCACAAGCACAAAAAGCTAGACACAAGATCTTGACTAAAGGTATAATTTTCATACAAAGAATGCATGAATGCATTTCCATCACAAATGCAAAAGGCTAGACACAAGAACTTGACTAAAAGCACAAACATTTAAATATAGCGAGCATGGGACTAGCGTGAACCTAGGCCATGTAGAGCACTTTCAATTAACTTAATAGTTGAAGTTAGCATAAGGGTCGATAAGCTCTTATAAGAGATTATCTTTGCTCGATTTGTTCCTTAATATATTGAAATTTGATGGATGTGGATTGTAGGCAAGAATTATAGTATAGTTCTAAATGTGCTTGTGAGTTACAAGTATACATAGACATCTCACAACTTCTCTAAATCCACTATGTATAAGTACATCCACACATGCATTATTATATTGGCTAAATATTGAGATTATTGATGTTCTTCAACATATGTGCATTAATATATCAACTAAACGTATATATTCTTGACATCTTTTAAAGAGTGGCAAATGTTGAGTAGCAAATGAGATTTGTAGCACATGTGTCTAAGTCTTAAAAAAGCTTCATGACTATTAGAGAGTGAAGCAATAAATTTTTAGAAAAAAACAATTTACTTTTACATGTTACGATTTCATCATCATCATCATCATCATCATCTAAAGAGCATAATTGCTAATTTGGAGGCAATACTAAAATGCTCAATCTTTTATTGCCAACCCAAAGATAATTCGATTGGCTACACAATTGGAGGGAGCTTCCAAAAACCAAATGCAATTAATCAATAATGATGGTACAAAGGTTGATTTGAAGATGGATCTTTTAAAAGAGGCTTCAAGCACACCTATTGAGGATGATTTATATGGAACACCAACAACTGTATACGAAAGTGAATTTTCAACATCACCATCACCTATCACCAACATTTTTCAAATAGATGAGGGAATTGCTACTTCAACAATGGTGACATCTCCAAAGGAGTTCACATTGAATCCCTTTCTCCTACATCAAGTAGCCTTGAAGCTTGAGGATGGATGCACACAAGATGATTGTAGTATTTTGTTCGCACATTGGGACTAAGTCATCCCTTTGTCCAAATAGAAGCCACCCCAAATGTACATTATTATGATAAACTTATCTTAGATGGTTGAAACATTCATAACAATGTGCCACATCTATCACATCGTGACTTATTTAGTGTGCCCTTGGATGTTGGTTGTACTTATGTTGTGGATATTCATGATAGGATGTAAAACATTGAATAGATTTTATTAGTGTCCTCAATTATTTCATTACAAGGGATAAGAGTGTGGCAAAAAAATCAATATAGAATATAGGATCCAAATATGGAATTATTTAACTACTTTTAAATGTGTGAAAATATGGTTATATTACTTAAGCAAGAGGTAATGTCTACAACTCCCATAGGGATTTTACCTAAGTAAATAAGTCAAAGAGCACAAAATTAATACCACACAATTCCGTGTTACTCTAGAAATTGAATATAGCAAACTTGAAAAGCATGAGGAATTCCCTTTAACCTACCTCAAGATAACATTAAACTCTTGGAAAACTAGAGCATAATTCCTAAAACACCTTCAGCTCTATTTTCCCCTTCCATGTAGAAGGATGTTCTATGTACTCCAAATAGTCCTAAGGATAGCAATTGTCATGATATCCCATACTCTTTTCAAAGTATCTTAATCCTTGATAATTGCATGTTTCATTTAAATAGAGTTATGAAGGCCTACACTCTCCACCATTAATAACAGTCCTATAGAAGAAAAGCCACTTGTAGTAGTTTAAGCCTTCCACTATAGTTTTGTTTGGTCCTCCTCAATGACAGAGACCATAAGAAATTGTTTCAAGGAAAGGTGACCAACAAGACAAGACATTAGTTGAGAAAAGAAGTAAAATAAGCTATATAGTTTGTATTCTAATTGGAAAATCTAGGGCCATTTATTTAGAAAGTATAGGCATTAAGTATTCTAAATTAAAAAAATATTACCTAAAACTTCATTAAAACAATATTTGATAGTATTGGAGTTTTCATAAGCTCAATCAATGAGCTTGATAGAATGCTTATTATTTCAAGCACCTCATCAAATTCGACAATGGCTACATCTCACATAGCCTCATATAGCCAATACATCTCTCACACTCATGATCTATCCATTCTTCTCATAAGCCACATGAAAGTAAGAACAAAAAAATTGACAAGAGTATGGTGAACTCAGGGGCTTATCTTCTCCTTGATGTTGTGAAGTGAAGGCTTGATGGTGGCTTTACAATTCATGTCATAGTTCTCAATCTACCTCCTCTACTCCATAGCTTGTGATGCGATCTGCAACAAGCACTCACTCTATGAGAGGAAATGTGAAGAAGAGAAGAAATCAAACCTCTCCTCTAGTCCTCCTTTTAGCCAAGAAGGGGAAGAAGAGAAGAGCACGTGGAAGGAAAAAGCTTCACCTCTGAACTCCCTTACTTGCTCCCTCAGTCTCATACTCTCACACTCCCTCACTCTCAAGGTAAAGCACAAGTGAGCCTTATTTGTGGTTTTCTATTATTTTTGAAGGTTCACCTTGTATGCTTGACATCACTCCCTAGGTTGTTTGCTTGAAGAATGATTATGCTAACAAGTTCTCTATCTTCATTGTGTGCTTGAAGCAACTCCTCAAGTGTTTTCATGCTTCTCTTACTAGCTCTTACCTCTTTTGAGTTAGGTATTTTCTTCATGTCTTTCCCTTAAGTACCAATGAGATTACCCTAGCTGAAAGTTGTAATTATCCTCACATCTAGGAGTGGTAGATATATTTGTCACACTACATAATCAATATTGCATTTTGTTGCTCTCTTAAAGGCTCTACCAAGGAATATTTCATTTCCCATGTCCTCATGGTTTGGGAGTATATGGAATAAGATGGGAAAGACTTTAGTCTTGATGATTGTGTGGATTATGCATTTTTAAGGAGAGAATATAGTTTTTCCCCATAAGGATCGAGGATTGCATTGGTTGATGTAAGCTCTATTTGTCCTATCTCATCCCAGGCTTCATAGCTCGAAATATTGAATCCCCTCCTTCATCGATAAGGATGGTAATAATATGCTCTCTTTTTGCAAACGACCCGTGAGATAGGCAAGAGGTATATTACTCATCATCTTCCAAATCTAGGTCGCCAAACCCAAGCCTTTTGAATGCAAATGTTTGAAATTCTTGCTACAATATTACTAGATATGGTTCACACATTAGAATTGTGATTTTTTCATGCAATGCTACTCATAGTGCATTCAAGGTCAAGATTTTTGAGTTTATTCATTGTCATGTTTGTCTTCTAATGGTGTTATATATTGTTCAAAATGATTACATTTCAAGCACTATATGCAAGTGTTTCTATGTGGCCTAGTATCCCTTGATGGCTAGTCTGGAATTTTAAAGTTCTATGGTCTCTATTTTTAGCTCATTGTGTATGGGCTTCCCTTGTGGTTTTTTTCAAGAATTATTGTGAGATGTGTCTATTCTCTAACTAGCTCTTTTTAAGGATCCTTTTCTCAACTTACTTCTCCCTAAGTCTTCTTAGTGGTTTGTTAGTACCCCTTCTATCTATGGTCATTTCAGTATGGTTTGTTATTTTCTTATTATTGTTTTTATGATTCTGGTTTTTCATTGTGAGTGCTTTGTTTGGTACCATTACCATTTTTTGTCTTCTTAAGCTTCTTACAAATTCTTGATGATTGGTTTCTTTGGAGTGCATTGTTTTTTCCCAAACTCTTATGACAATGGGAGTGTGTACAAAAAGACTTTTACTCTTCTTATCCAATGTGATCAAATACCAATCCAAGTGTCATGCATTCTACTTGTGCTTGGTTAGGCTTTGCACTAGTGCATTATGCTCAACAAGCAAGTCTTCAATGCCTATGCAATGGTGTCATTGTTCTCAATTGAATATGTTAGAATATCAAGCTCATTTAGTGTGTGTTGACCGACATGAGCTGGACACAGCTAGTCTAGCCATAGTAGTTAGATACATTAAATAAGTCGGTGCCTTTGGTGTGAATGGTCTTATGACCGTAGGTTGTATCTTTCACTATTGAGTATGGTATAAATAATAGAGTGTGAGAGAGGAAGCTTGTTGCTTCACTCTGTCTGTCTTCTATCTGCCTCTTTGAATCTGAACATGGTATCAGAGCCATGAATGGGCTCACTAGTGGAATGCACTCAATAAGAAGACTTGAAGAGTAAACTGAAGAGCTGGAAAAAGAAGAGGACTGACTGCCATTTCCATCAAAGGTCACACTAGAGGTATGTACAGTGAAGCATTGGAGTCTTCTGGCTTGAAGAAGGGTTGTTGCTTGCTGAGAGGTCCTCCAAGGACTGATTGAGCATCAGTGAGTGTATCATTGTCATGGTAATGAGCAAGATGTGCAGCAGCACAGATCTGTTCAGCCAGCGTGTTTGCGCCTGTTTCCAGGCTGAACTCCATGGCTGAGATTCAGCACATGGACTGCTTACCAAGGCTCTATTGAGCATTACCAGGAGTGTAGCTTGTCTGGAGATTCACCAAAGCTCCGTTGAGCATCAACAAGTGGGCAAATCTGATCTGAATGTACTCTGAACAGTCTGTGTGGACTGTGCCTATGAACAGGCTGCTCTCATTGGCTGAGATTCAAGGAGTATAATACTTGTCAGGTGGCATAGGGCTTGGATGCATACCAAGGAAGGTTCTTAAAGGGTCTATCCTACTATTGCTCTTGTGGGAGCTCATGTGGGAGCTGTAATAGAGGTGTACAGATCTGAATACACAGGGCTGAACTGTCAGTGAACTTACAGTGACATTGTACACTTGGGAAGCCTGCATATTTGGATGCTCTTTGGCATGTACATTGAACTTGGATGTAGCACTTGATGCTTGGTAGAAGACATGTCATACTTCTTGGGTATTTTTGACATAAGCTTGGAGCTTGAAGTGGCCTGATCTGAGAGCCTGTGATAGGCTGAAAATTTGAAAAAAATTTGCAGACATAAAGCACAAATTGGTTATTTCTGAAGAACTAGTTGGCTGGGTTTGTTCCACAGGTACTTGAAGACTCGGTCTATGACTATTGAATGCTTGAGCATTGGAAACAGAAGTAATGCAAATGGTTTATGGATATTTGGGACTGAAATTAATCCAGGTTGCCAGTGCATTGGCTGTTTGAAATCTGGGAATTTATTTACAATGTTCATATATGCTGGTTATATACTGTTTTGAGGTTCTATGCCTATGCATGGCTTGACACATGTACTAGCAGTAATCTATGGAAGTTTGGGACATGTATGACATGTATACTACTCAGTTTTGGGTTTGAGATCACTGCTGGTCACTCACAGAAGTACAGTTTTCAGACTGCATATATGTACCTTGGCAGTGAGGTTGCAGGAGTTCAAACCGAAGTGGATACATAGTATTTGCATTGACTGCTTACTCACACGTTAAGCCACTTGGTGTGAGCTGTTTTGGACTGTTAGTGGGCTGAAATACCCTGGTTTTTTACTGCAATTAATTGCAGAAAACTGTCATAAACAGTTCCGGGCTGAATTTGAACTGTTAAGAAAATCTTGGTTTGTAGGTAGTCAGGCAAGGTCTGCAACATGGCAAATGCTTATAGAACTGATAATGTAACCCAGATTGTGGGAGAAAAGCTTGATAGCAACAATTATGCAATATGGAAGTTCCGCATGGAGAACTTTCTGATAGGCAAAGGATACTGGGACTTAGTGACAGGTGTTGAGGCTGAACCTGAAGTTCCAGATAGGAATCCTACAGCTGATCAAAGACGAGCACATCGAGCTTGGACGGAAAGAGCTCGCAGAGTTTTACATTGGCTGTCATTATGTATCTCGGATGCTATGGTGATGCAGATCATGAACTGTAAATCTCCAGCAGATGCATGGAACATATTGGTCAGGTACTATGGCACAACTACGAGTGCCAGGAAGATACAACTGAAGCAAAAATTCAACAACATAGAGAGGAAGAACAGATCCATACAGGACTATGTCACAGAGATTAAAACCTTAGCAGATCAGCTCGCATCTGTTGGCTCACAGGTAGAAGATGAGGATATGGTTGCAGTGACCTTAAATGGCTTGGGTCCGGAGTATAAGTCTTTTGACACTTCAGTATCTGTGCGGGCTGAGATGCCTGATTTTAATGAGCTGGTTGCATTATTGATTCATGAAGAGGTGAAGCTTGGCTTAGCTACAGGGTCAAGCAGCTCTAAGAATAAGGATGCAGTTTTTTATTCGAATCAACGTGGTCGTGGTAGCCGTGGTAGAGGCTATGGATCTGGCAGAGGAGGCCAGCAGAATGCATCCTATAGTAATAGCAATCAGCAGTCATCAAATGCAAGAGGTAGTGGCAACTTTCGAGGCAGGGGGAGATCGAACTCCCGTGGTAGAGGCTCATGGCAGCAGCAGCGTCAGTTAGACAATCCAAATAAGGACAAGGATTGTCACTACTGCGGAAAGTATGGGCATATTGCAAAGGATTGCTGGAAGAAGCAGGGAAATCAGAAGGGCAAGCAGCATGGACATTATGCTACGTCCAGTCAGGCAGATGACTCTGGTGATAGACTGTTTGCCATGCAATATGTCAAAGATAAGGCTGCTCAAAAATCATCTGATGATGTAGTGTAGTACATTGACTCGGGGGCGTCGAATCACATGACTCCTCATGGTGATTGGTTCACGGATATGGTGGCTGAAAAGCATGGCTATGTATGCACAGGTGATGACACGCAACATAGCATTGAGCATAAAGGCAAAGTGCCTCTGGTTGTACATGATGGCAGGAAGAAGAATCTTCATGATGTTTTGCATGTTCCTTCGATTACGAAGAACCTATTGTCTGTGGGTCAAATGACAGAGCAGAACTTGCAGGTTCGCTTCAATAAGCATGGCTGCTTTATTGAAGAGTTTGGCAATGGATGCAAGTTGATCGCGAAAGGCCACAGAAATGGAAGAATGTTCACTCTTGATGCTACACTGCCAGAGCTGAATTCCGCTATGTTTGCTCAGGGTTCTGGCACTATCAGGGACTTAGAGATTTGGCACAAGAGAGTGGGGCATGTCAATTTGCAGAGGCTGCAGACCATGCAGAAGAAGCAGCTGGCAACAGGGCTACCTAGATTCCAATATTCAGATATTGGTCATGTCTGCGAGGCTTGCCAGTTTGGTAAGCAGTCACGATTGCCGTTTGTCAGGCATGTAAGACAGAGTACACGACCACTGCAGTTAGTGCACTCTGATGTTTGGGGACCAGCTCATAATGCATCTATGGGGGGTTCCAGATACTATGTATCCTTCATTGATGACTACAGTCGATATACCTGGCTTTACATATTAAAAACAAAAGATGAGGTCTTTGCTGTTTTTCAGAAATTTAAGGCACAGGTTGAGAAGGAATTTGAGTGTTACATCTCTTGCTTGAGATCTGATAGCGGTGGGGAGTATGTCTCCAATGAATTTGCTGATTTTTTGGCTGAAAATGGCATTCGTAGGCAGCTAACCTGCAGCTACACTCCGCAGCAAAACGGAGTAGCTGAAAGGAAGAACAGGGTTCTAATGGAAGCTGCCAGGGCCATGATGAATGAGAAGCATATGCCGCTTTACTATTGGGCAGAGGCTGTTGTGACAGCCGCATATATTCTGAACAGGACTCCCACTGCAGGCATTCATGACATGACACCGTTTGAGAGGCTCTATGGCTATAAGCCGGATGTAAGACACATGAAGGTCTTTGGCTGTCTTGCTTATGTGCACATTCCAGATGAGAAGAGGAAAAATATGGATCCCAAAGCGCATAAGAGTGTGTTCATTGGATACTCGCAGGAGAAGAAGGCATACAAATGTTATGATCCCTCTACCAGGGAGACTTTGGTAAGCAGGGATGTCATCTTTGATGAGCTGGGCTCTTGGTATGTCTCACCAGTTGCAGTGCCATCCGATCTGCCTTCCCCTCATGTCTCTACAGTTGATATGCAGCAGAGCACTGCTATGACAGGACCTATCAGTCAGACAGTATCCCCATGGACAGGGAGATTGAGGAGCTCACCGTCCACTGACACGGGTATGTCAGTGAGGGGGAGACATGATGTCTTGGACAGCAAAGGAAAAGAGAAAGTTAGTGAGGATGGTATGATGACACCTGGCAGAATGACTTTGGGCTATGAGTCTAGTGATACTTTAGACAGCGAACTTGGTATTCCGACTGTCTATACGCCTGGCACGAGGCAGAACAGGTACATTCCGCCTCATGAGAGAGGTGAATCGAGTAGTGCACCACAGCCTAGACGATCGCAGAGGGTCAGATACCCTGTTGATAGGTTGACGTACTCTGGTTATTCTGCAAAGCATTATGCATACATGACAAAAGTGATGGAGATCAAAGAACCAGGTACTTATGCTGAAGCAGCAAAGGATGAAAACTGGTGCATGGCTATGGACGAAGAGATGAAAGCCTTGGCTGAAAATCAGACTTGGGATTTGGAGACTACATTACTTTTAACTCAGTGTGGTTTCCTTAGTTTCTTAGCTATAGTTAGGCAATCTTTAAAGTAATGTAGTCTCCTTATTGTGGCTAGTGTAGCTAGTCAAAGTGATGGGATGCGATTAACTACAAAGTCAAAGATGTGAGTGCCTAGGGTTTTTTGGTTGTGTGTTGGCACTTGTAACGTACCCGCCTTAATTACGTGACAAGTAATGTTTTAGTAGTCACCCAGAGTTTACCTTCCAACCATCACCATACATACTCTAACCAGAATGACTGGCTAGTTTACCTACCCCGCAGGGGAAGCGTCCTATCATTACCCATGAAGGACCGACCTGAAGGTTCCTAATTGATCTAACGGTCACCTATCAACAACTAGCTCACATCCGAAGGTGTCCTTCGAGAGGCTTCTTGTCCGAGCGACTGCCATTACCCTTGGTTCATGGAGTACAATGCTTTTTTCTAGTAGCAGACTAAGGATTTATGAAATCCCTCATAGTGCTCTGGCGCACAGGTGCCATACCTTTCCCGTAATATAATTTACAGTTCGGGTTCTGAGACCAAACCCTAGGTAAGTCAGCGAATCGACCCTTCCTAGAGTTTCTTTCTAGCGTTTGTTTTTGGGGAAACCTCTTGGCTGACCGAGACCACCCTGCCATAGGACTCGATTTGTCGAGAATCCATCCACCCGCTTCCTTCTATGGAAGTTCTTAGCTTCATTAATTAAAATCCCTTATTGCATAGTTGTTCATTTATGTAATTTACTCATGGACATACAATCATAATAAAACAAATTCATTGATTATGTTCCATAATGTGTGTTATCCCACCCGTACTACAGGAGAAAAATTACAATTTCACGTGCTGCCTCATCCAGCGCATCTACATGTCACCAAGATCCAATCCACCTATAGCTGGTGTTTATAGGTATCCCAAGTAGAAATTGGGCCATATAGGGGACCAAATACTTCCTAAGTGCAAAAAGGATTTAGTAGCCAGAGCCCCCCTGGCACCCTATCCACCTCCTACTCAATACGATCCTTGTTGGGAGACCTCTCACCATCAGAGCCGTCCATGCTTCCGCGGCAATAAAAACATTCCCTCTTGGTATGGGGATTCCACACCTATCCTTGGGGGAGGTATAGGGCTCCTCAAATTTTATGTGTTCCAATACTTAATTCAATCATGATCTAATCTAGTGAATCACAAATAAGATTGATGTCTTCAATCAATTATGACTTCAATCAATCATGCAACTTTCAAAAAAACTTGTGGTATCACGATTGTAAAGGGTTGTTATCTGCACCCGTGACTCCATTAGTGACTCCCATGCTCACAACTCCAACTCTTGCTTCCATGTTAGTAGGGTCATTCGTGATTTCTACTTTTGAATTCCTTTTCTTTGGGGCCACAACAGAAATATGATTCGTAGAACATGGTAGTAATACCGGCTAGCCAAGATGTAAGACTCATGATGATGATGATTGGTTATTAAGGGATTCGATGATGTAGGCCTCGCGGATGGTTCTTCTTGCCTCTTAGAGAGTAATACTTCTCTCTCTCTAGTAGATGGAATAGGAACGAGAGTAGAGGTATGACTTCTAACTGGATTGATAGAATAGGATAAAGTTCTTCAGTGTCTTCTCTTCTTGGATTAGAGTAGAAGAGGATGAGAGATCTTCAACATATCCCCTTCCTTGGGTTGAATGGAATAATGTCTCTTTATCTCGTGGAATAGAGTCTCCTCCTTCCTAATCGGCATCTTGTCATCGTCAAGATTGCTCTTATCTCTTCCTCTCTTGGTATGGAGTCACATGTCGCATGGAATTCGTGTGGGGATTTGTGAAGTCACTCGCCGCAAGGACGGGATTTTGTTGTCAATCTTCAAAAATAGGCAATAAGCTTTAAGCTCAACTCAAGCCAATCTCCATAGCGACTCATGATGTTGGAACTTCGATGTAGGCGAGGGGCTTAAAGAACTTCCTCAAACCTACTCTTCGAAATTCGATAATGGCAAGATCGAACAAGGTGAGGGATAAAATCTCAACCTCAAGACTTACACACACTTGTGATTTTTTAATGGCCCTTCTCCCCTCCTTGTCCTCCCTTTTATAGTTTTTCTCCACTCCCTCTCACGTCTATTTTTTCTTTTCTTTTTCATAAAATCTTAAGGCATTTAGCTTTAAAGCTTATGCTTTTTTTACTATTTTCCTTTTTTCTACCCTATGCCTATCTGCAACTTGTTTAGATCATAACTTTGTCATATGAACTTCGAATATAGTCATCTGGGTACTCAAAACGATTGAACACGTCTATTGATAAGCTAACATGGCTAGAATTGTGAAAAATCCATCAAAAATAGGTGAAAGTGACAATTTTTGTAAATCACATCATTTTTCTTGATCTTTTGTCTTGGACGACTTATTCCCTTCAAAATAAGTCATAGTATATGTTGGATCCATCCAGAGTGGGAATTAAGTCATCTAAACATGATACTAGAGATTTCAAACTATTATAGTAAACCAGTCCTGCTTGTTGTAAATCCTGTAGAGATTTTAGTGTTTTTTCATGTGTGGACGTGCAACACCATGTATTCGCACATTAAAATAAACTAAGTAATGGGGACATTACATTCTTCCCTCCTTAAAGAAATCGAGATGTCCTCATCTCGAGAGAAATTGGGGGTATTCTTTCATAAGATTTACCTCATCGACCCAAGTGGTATCCTCTTCAGAATAATCCTTCCACTGGATGAGATATCCAAGATTCTATTAGGTTGAAGTTCAAGTAAACCTTGTCTCGGCATTACAACTTGTTGATCATCAAGAATATAATCATGATTAGGTACATACGACTTCAAGACACTTGCATGGAATACATCATGAACTTTTAGGTTTTTAGGAAGTTGCAGCTTATAAGCATTAGGTCCAAGAGCCTTTATGACTTTTTGTAAGGTCCACAGTATCTTGGGCTTAGCTTCTTGAATTTTCCCAATGATAAAGAACTCCTTTTTGGGCATACACATATAAAAACCTTGTCCCCTTCTTGGAAGATTTGCTCTTTTCTCCCTAGGTCAGCATAGACTTTCTGCCGATCCTTGGTAGCTTGTATATCTTGCTTGATGGTTTTGACTTGTTCATCCATCTCTTCAAGCATCTTCTTAGAAGCTTCAACCTTCAAGATAGGATTGGAGAAGTTTAGCTGAGTTAGGCATTCTTGCCCATATAGAGCTTGAAATAGGGTCATCTGAATGCTCTAACGATAGGACGCATTGTAAGAAAATTCCACCAAAGGTAGATATTATAACCATCGTCTAAGTTCTTTGCAACAATATGCCCTAAGTATGTCTTCGATGACTTGATTTACACGCTCTGTCAGCCTATCAGTTTGAGGGTGATAAGTTGTACTAAAACAAAGCTGTGTACTGAGAGCTTCAAATAATCCCTTCCAAAAATGTGAAGTGAATAGAGAATCACGATAGTTGATAATTCTCTTTGGCAGTCCATGAAGTCTAAAGATTTCTTTGACAAATAACCTTGCAATATCTGAGGCTTTCTAGTTGGTTTTAACCAGAATAAGGTGGGTAACCTTAGTCAACATGTCCACAATTACCATGATTGAGTTGTATCCTCCTTGAACTAAGGGTAATCCAACTACAAAATCCATACTAATGAATTCCCATTTCATCTTAGGAATATCAAGTGGTTGTAGCTATCCTGGCAACTTAACTCATTCGGCTTTTATTTGTTGGCAGCTCAAGCATTCGGTTATGTATTTAAGTACGTCACTTTTGAGCTTCTCCCAATGATAGCTTTTCCTAACTGCATTGAGAGTTTTGGCATAACTAGGATGCCTTGAAAATGGGGACTCATGAGCTTCCCATAGTATCTTCTTCTTAAGTTCTTGACTTGAAGGAATACATAATCTTGTCCTGAAGTAGACAAGCCCTTCATCAATAGAGAAGTTAAGATACTTTTTGTTAAGCTTAGAATTTTGTTCTTTATCCTAAATTTCCTTCAGCATTTGCTAATATTTGGGATCATTATTTGCCTTCTCCTTGGGTAGTTCGATGATGGGATTGCTAGGCATTGATATTATTGTAGCTAGTGTTTGAGCTCTAAGAGGTTCTTCTAATATAAGTGCATTGAGAATTGATTTGAGGCTTCAAGCATTTGCAATTACATTTTTGAATTCTACTACACAATGTTTCTAGGATTTAATTAAATTGTTGGTGAAAAAATTGAAAAGCATAACTTCCATGCTTGGAAGTTTAGATTGACCAATTTCCTTATGGGTAAAGGTTATTGGGACTACATTGAAGGTGATAATGCTAAGCTCCATACTTGCCAGAGGAAAATGCCACATGTAAGTAGATAAAGGCATTAGAGGAATGCAACAAGGGTACTCAAAAATATAGGTATTGTAGAATCATGGAATAATATAGTCAAACTATTTGGTACAAATACCAAAGCTAGAAACTTATAACTGAATCTCAATTAAACAATATCAAGCATAGAAATCCATCTATTAATGACTTTGCATTGAAGATTAAGAGTAGTATTGAAGCTCTTTGATCTACTAAAGTGTAGGTTGATGATGATGATGATATAGCTGTTGCATGTTTAGATGGCTTGGGTGAATAGTACAAGTGGTTTCAAAGCTTCATCAATACAAGTGACACCATCCTTGATTTTGCAAATCTAATATCTATGTTGATATTAGAAGAGAAAAACTTGGGTTTTATTGCATCTTCATCACAAAGAAAGAACAATTCAAAATAGCTTTGCTCTAACACAGGTAGAGGTACATATTGTGGTGGTAAAGGTGCAATCTTATGAGTCACATGAGTGGTCACATACTAGTGGTAGAGACTAATCTTGAGGCAAGGGGCTATACAGGACGTAGTAGATAAAGTTTAAGTTATGATAATAGAGAATACAATAATTATGGTCAAAAGGTCATAATTTATATGATTTTCTACAAAAGAAAAGAGGTGAAAATGACAAAAACAAGAGAAGTCAGCATAACAATTATGCATCTACCAATAATCATGTTGATAATGAGAAGTTATTTGTTATGTAGCACATGAGGAATACAATAAATGCAAATGCATCAGTAGTAGTGACTAATGATGTATTGTACATGGATTCAAGTGCACCATATGAGGTCCGATGGAGAATGGTTTAGAGAAATAAAGATGGTGAAAATAAGTAACAATATAGTACATCCTATTACACATCTTGGGAGTGTCCCATTATCTATGTAGAACACAATATTAGTAAGTTTGGGAATCTTCCAATTCCCATTTTTTAATGCTAAAAAGGTGACGCCCGGATAACATGTCCATAAGTTTCACAAAACCATATGATGTGACCTATCTTTGGAAAGTGCTTGAAAAATGGAATTTATTGAGCTATAGAACGCTCGATTTGGAGTTATAGTGTTCAAGTTATGACAAATCCAAATATCTGACCGTATGTCCCAAACTTATGGAAAATTCCCATATTCTCCAGTATGGTGTTGTAGGATGGAATAGTTAAGTGTTTGGTTGATGCGTTGCATGTGCCTAACCTTACACATAACTTAGTTTATGTGTTGCATGTGCCTAACCTCACATATAACTTGGTTTTGGTTGGGAAAATAGTTGAATAGGGATTGCAAGTAAAGTTCAATTAGAATGCTTGCTTTGTACAAGATTTCAAGAATAGATGTAAAGTGGTCACAAAAGATAAGTATATGGAAAGAATGGTTATCTTAGATATAAATGCACTTGAGCTAAAGGCTGACATGCTTGCCCAAGGTGCGGGAGTTTTGATGGATATTAAATTTTGGCCACGTAAATATGCAATGGTTGAATAATATGCATTCATATGAAATTGTGATTAGCTTGCCTAAGTTCAAAGCGGCTGATATGCAAAAAGTTTGTGAAGCATGCCAACTCAAAAAATAGACAACAAGCATGCATTTCCTCATGGTAAACATGTAAGCAAGCATTTACTTAATGTTATACATTTGGATGTCCTACAAATACTACATCAATGACTAGATGTAAGTAATATGTAACCTTTATTGATGATCATCCAAGGAAGGTATGGGGGTATTTCATAAAGGACAAAAGTGAGGAGGTCCCTCAATTTTAGGATTTAAAAAATCTAGTAGAGAAAAAAATAGGTGTATATATAAAGTACCTAAGCTTAGATGGAGGGGGAGAGTACCTTTCCAATGAATTTGGTTCTTTTTTGAAACAACATGGAATTCAGAGGTAGTTTATATGCATGAACACTTTGCAATAGAATGGTATTGCTAAAACAAAGAATAGAAACATTGCAAAAATTGTAGGAGCCTTGATTGACAAAAAACAACATGTCTAATTATTATTAGGTAGAAGCTAACTCTACAATTGTGTATATTATGAACATGACTCCCACTGCTCTATAGTGCATTGATGTCATATTAGAGAAGTTTACTAGCAAGAAACCAAATTTTTCACATGTTAAAGTATTTGGATACATTGCATATGTACATGTGTTTGATTAGCTAAGAAAGAAGTTGGATCTAAAAGCTTAAAAGTGTGTATTTGTTGGCTATTCCCTTGTGCAAAAGGGTTACATGTGTTATAATCCAATTACACATAAGCTACAAGTGAGTAGAAAAGTTGTGTTTGAAGAGATGAGCAGTTGGTATACTGTTTAAAAACAAATTGTTGTAGATGATATAAAAGAAAAGGCGATTGCAGAAAATATGCATCTACAGTCACAAACATTGAGTGGGCTAAAAGAGTTCTATTTTAATAGGTCTATATGAGAGACCATGGAGTGGTAGGTTGTATGAGAATAGCACTTCTACCAGGGCAAAAAAGGTATCATACAAGGGAAAAGAAAACATAGTTGATTCACTTGTGTGCCAAATGTTTTTGTAGGCTATTCACATGTAGATGATGAGCCTGATGGCTCAGATTTGAGTATAAATTAGGAGTTTGATATTCGAGTTGTTCGTACATGTGCCATAAGAAAAATCAAGGCTGATGTAAAGGGATCATAGAGTTCTCCACAAGTGTGCAAGTCAATGAGAGTAAGATATTCCATTGTTATGTTGTTCACCATTATGTATATGTGTGGAGAAGGTTTTAAAATCCATTGATTCCACTTCTTTTGAAGAAGCTATTGGCCATGCACATTAGGAGAAAGCCATGGATGAAGAAAATGGTTACTTTGGATGTAAAGTAAACTTGGGATTTAGTACCATTGTCAAAGGTTATGCACATGCTTATGGGATTGATTATGAGGAGACATTTGCTCCACTACCAAATGGAAATTTTAAGAGTTATCATTGTGGTCCTATAGAAAAAGGTTGGGTTTTTCATCAAATGAATGTAAAGAATTCATTCTTGCATGGTGAATTGCTAGAAGATATTCGGATTTTATGGTTGAAATGTTGAGTTTATGAGATGTTAAATTTATGATAAGATTTTAGAGACAATTTTTGTTCCAAACTCGTAAGTGTAGCCATAGCCATAAATTATCAATGTAGATTTAGATGAAGGCACCCTGTGTGTAGTGGAGATCAAAGAGTAGGGTTCTTGCTTTTGCACAAGTGTTTCACGTTTGAGGTAATAATATTCAAGAAAAGTAGAGAAAATTAAAGTAGAGAAAGCAATTGGTTTCTTTTAGCAACTCCACCTTTATTTTAGCATAAGTTCTCTATGTGTCTCCACTTTGTGATTATCATCATCTTCTTCATGTGTGTTGCTTACTCCACATATCCTACTCCCATGAAAATCATGGACATCAGAGCATCAAGAACTTCGTCAACCTACTGCTCTTTCATTTGCTAAAATTGTGGGTTGCTCGGCATCACCATCATTGTCAAAGTATTAAGAAAGTTTACACCTTCTTCTCTCATGCTGTGTGTGATCATTAGGGGTAGCAATATAAGAGTCAACATCTCCTGCATGTGCCTTTTCCTCAACTTGCTTATGATCCTCATGGGTAGCAACCTATATGTAGTCATCATCCACTTGCCAATTTCCACCCTATTTTCTTGATCATGTGAGCAATAAGACATCTAAAAGCACCATAAATCTCCTTCAAATTTGAGCCTTGTTATTGTTTAGCATTGATGGCTTGCAACTACCAACATGGGCAACGAGACTATGCCTATTCCCTACAGATTTGGGTAGCTAGCTATTGTCCCTCTCTCTACTACTAATTGTGGCTTTTTTTCACCCTATCTTCTTGCTATTTGTGAGAATTAGGGGTAGCAACTAAATCACGATCATCTCCTTCAAGTCTGGACCATGTATCTATTGACTTGTGGACAACAACATTAGCCCCATAACCATCAACAATCTTCATCAAAGTTCCATCTCCTAACTACTATTTACCTAGGGAGCATGATTGCTTCTCTTGATTGCTGAATATTGTGGGAAACATAAGCTTCAATGGTCATGCCTTCAACTACAAAATTATGGATAGAAGAGTCACCTCCATCTTTGTCAATTTGTACCCCTTGCTTTCTATTGACAGCTTCAAGTCCATATTCATCCTCTTGATCTTCTCATCTTCATTCAAGTAATCTTTAGCAGCTCGAACCTCTTTGGAATTAATGTATGGGCATTTTCTTTGTGTGATATAGTTATTGTGATGCATGCATTGGAAGGAAAAGATTTAATGCAGGAAGGATTTAATGTATGTGCATTTGCTTTGTGTGATACAATTATTGCTGTGCACTTATTGCTATCGGTACGATTCTCTATATTAAAATAGTTTTTCTTTTCAATATCTTTTTATAATTTAAAAAAATATTTTCTCTTTTGGTGTAGCTTTTTTTTTTTGCATCCATATGCACCCAAGTGTGGCTATGCAAACATAGAGTACGCCTTCTTGCACACATAGGTCTGATGCACCACCATCACCACCACCACCACCACCACCACAGATAGGTGCAGTGGGAATACTTGGATCACATTGGTGTGTCTCGATTCGCATGTTAATGACTACACATAACACTATCTTGTGTACACAAGCTACATAGACACACATGCCATGACACACCTTATACATTGTAAAGGATTCACCCCATTGTGATGCACATCACAACACACACCCACACACACACACACATAATTATTTGCATACACAATGTACACATAAGAAGTACATAAGTATCCTGAAGCATCTTTCTCTATCTCCAAGGATTTTAGGAGAGTAAGTTAAGGAGAGGGTAATCAAGAAGAGGCCAAAGTCTCCTATGGATGTGCAATATGTGAGAGGTGATGGGGCCCCTTAAAGAGAAGACATGGATGCACAATGTATTAGTGGTGGATGCACACAATGGATGAATGCACAGCGCAGTGAACCTATGGTGTGTGTCACAACCCAAATCCAACCTACTGGGAAGGGTAAACAATGAGAAGTGAGACAAGAGGAAGGAAACTTGAAGATGCACGTGTGTGTATGTGTGCATCCAAGCATGCACATATACACATATTTTGCACTCATTTATATTTACTTCCATAGTGCATCGACCCACACCTACAGTGCATCTGATTGCACATCATTCATTCCATAGTGCATCCCATTCTACACACAATGCACTCACCCCACATAGTAGCACACATATACACAACACTATGCAACCCACTCATTTGCATAGTACATCCACCTACACACATACATAGAATGCACATACTCCACTCTCCAAGAGCTACATTAACATACCTACACACCTCTCATACCAATGTACATCAATAATCCCTTCTTCTTATCAACTACCTGAATCCAACCTACTAGATGGAAGGATATAAGGAAGTGCTAAGAAGAGTAGGTACTTTGGTGACTCACAGGTGTGATGTGCCTGCATCTTTGTGCATCCATGCATCCACCCACGCTATTAGTACATGTTGACAAAGAAGCATGTGAACTCTCCTTATATTGGAGAGGATAAGGGTAGCTAGGTGTAAATGAACTAGAGGAAAGGGGAGCAAGGGAAAACCCTAACCCTAACTTCTCTAGAGGCTATATAAACTGCCTAAAGTACACCCTCACAGTTGAGGAGAGTGTACTAGCTGTACTTTGAACAACTTACTAAGCTAGATCTTATTCTTGTACTTGAGCTCTCTCTCTCCCTCTTGTGCACACTCTTTCATGCTTCCAACTCTAATTTTCCACATGGTATTAGAGCCATCTCTGATCCCTTTAAGTTCCCTAAACCTCAGCTCAACCTAAGTGCACAAGAAAAGCTTCATTTTCTCATCTTGGTCTCTCAACCTCCATAGCTATCCAGTACCTATCTCCATTGGAGGAGCTTTTGTGAGAAAAAGACGGCATATAGGCCTCCCATTTCTTTAGGAGAAACCTTCCTTAGCATCAGGCACTCCTTCCTAGCACCACAAACCCCAACATTGGCCACATAGCAGGACACCATTGTTTAAAAACATAGGCAAGCGCAATCTGGGGTAGCATGCAAATTCATACAATTGCATGCTCAACTAAGGGTGAATCAATGGTAGCTACCTTAGGGCTTTGATATCCCCCTTAGTGGGCTATCCTCCCACAAGAGGGCTCCTCAAATATTTGTCCATAGGAAGAGATCTCTGTCAAACCCTAACTGTGAGTTTTCTGGCAGCCATAGCCAAGAAGCTCCAAGCTCACTCGTTCTCCTTTTTTTTCAATCTGGGCATTATCAACAATGATTTTAATCACTGAAAAACCCTTGTCAAGATTGATTACTACCCTATGGAGCTTAAATTCAGATTTCTTCTCATTCCATGGGTAATATTAAGCTCGTAAAGATCAACCCACATCATGAGTACAAGAATGGGAGTTGGTAAGAGTGCTTCTTAGCACTACTGATGCATTCAACTGATGTTTCTTACTATTTGCTACTAGTAAATCAGAGAAATGAGTGTTATTGTACTCTCCTCTAATTCATTCCATAGCATAGAGTTGATTGATAAGCCGTGTTCCACCAAGAACTCCTCTAATAGGCCACATTATTAGGAGGAGCCTAAATTCCAGTCAAAATTCACCTCACTGAAACCTAGGAAAATAGTAAAACTTAAACCAAGGGTTGTTTGAAGAACATGACCACCAAAATCATATCTTGAGAATTACATATGTATGATTTTCAACCTTTTTCATCTTTACATCTTTGAGTTGGTTATCATTTGTAGGGCTATCAACTCTGCTATTTGGTTTGTACTTGGCCACTTGTAAAGGACTAAACACTCCCATTGCCTAAGGCAATAGGTAAGACCTTCCTATAATGGCCATGGCCTATGCAGATGTAAGGCTTCAAATTCGCAAGCTCAATGGAAAAAATTTCCATCCCTGGCAAGTCCTGCTAAAATATAAAATGATGGAACAAGGCTGCTGTCCCATCATAAAAGGGACCAAAGTTATTGACCCATCCAATCCCCTTGATGTAGAAGATGATGAAAGAGCTCAAGCCATCATCACGCTTCATTTGGATGAATCTTTAATTCATCATATTGACCAACTCTCCATTGCTAAGGAGAAGTGGGATGAGCTTGAAAGGGTCTATGGAGCTACAGGGAAGAACTCCAAGATCTTTCTAAAGATTAAGTTTTTTAGCTTGGAGTATAAACAAGGAGAAGATTTAAGAAAGTTTATTTCGCATATGAAGGGGCTCTTGGCACAGCTGGCCTCTGTTCAAGCACCAATTCATGATGAAGATGCCATTACCATCCTTTCGAAGTCTGTGAAGAAGGTCTTTCCAACTCTTGTTACTACCCTTACTAATATCCTGAACCCAGCCTTGGCAAGTACCATCTAGTCGTGCTTGGATGAAGAGAAGAGGAATCATAATGAAGGAACTTCAGCATTTACTTCTCATGAGCAAGTGTTAGTCCATATAGCTTCTAGAAAGTGCTCCTTGTGTCATAAAAAAGGACATATTGCAAGTAATTGCTAGATGAAATATCCTGACAAAGTGAAGTGCAATAAATGCAAAAAGACTGGGCATATCACCAGTAAGTGTCCCAGTGTTCCAAAAGTACCTAAGGAATTTAAGGCCAATTTTTCCTCCCAATCCATAGATGATCGACGTTTTTGAGTCTTGTAACACTCTACCTATAACCATCTTTTGGAGCCTGATTTATAAATGCATCTCATTATGGATTAAGGAGAGGCATCCTATCATGCTTTATTCAATGCCACCTGGCATTGAGGGGGGGTGTTGACAAATAAGAATGTGAACTCTCCTTATACTGGAGAGAATAAGGGTAGCTAGGTGTAAATGAACTGGAGGACAGGGAAGCAAGGGGAAACCCTAACCCTAACTTCTCCAGAGGCTATATAAACTACCTAAAGTACACCCTCACAGTTGAGGAGAGCGTATAAGTTGTACTTTGAACAACTTATTAAGAAAGATCTTATTCTTGTACTTGAGCTTTCTCTCTCCCTCTTGTGCACACTCTTTCATGCTTCCAACTCTAATTTTCCATAGTGCACCTATCACAACACACAATGCATCCACACTAAGCATCCACTTTCAATCCACCTCATAGTGTTCCCATCACTGTGCAACATCAACACACACCTTAAGAACCCAAAAACCCACTATGCACCCACAAACTCATTAGGAGTCCATAGAAATACAATGCTTCTACTCTCCTATCTCATACATCTATCTACACTATGCCTCTACCTATAGACACAGCTTGAGAACACACAAATGTCCATATAGCACACATAGTGTATCCATCACCACATACCACACATAGTGCATCCATCTACATCCATCATGCATTAACCTACACATAGTACATCCGACTACACACACAATGCATCCAATTAAGAGCATACACCTAGTACATACAACTACACACATTTGTGCATCCATAAACCATCCACATTACACATTCTGCACTAGAATACACAACATTAACACAAAATGACATATAGAACACACCAATAAATATTATTGTGTACTAGTGTGTGATTGTGTGCACTAGCATGCATTCATGCAAACTTATGGAGACTCATGTATGATTGTGAATATTGTGCACATAGCTAGCATCTACCCTAGTATTCACAACACTTAGAGTTCTTATTCTACACTTAAGGTATCACTTAGACTTGCATAATTCATTAAGTACCCACAAACATTATGCATTCACCTTGTATAACTAAAGTCTTAGTGCATATAATCACACATTCACTAGCACACTGCATTCATATGGGAACTTAGGTGCATTTGTAAGAATAAAGTGAATACGAGTGAGCACCAATATACATATGTAGTTATGCATATGCCTTCATGTATCCTTATGAGCATTTGTGCTTATGCAAGTGTGCATATGTATACCCTGTGTACACTTTTATGCATCCATAAATAATCATTGTAAACTCACTACATCTGAGACACATTATGGTTCCTTTTGGCCTTGCACACCTAGGTACATACATGGCATTGTGCTAGTCCACAATCATTCATTGCATGACATGTGTACTCTTACACATTTCACATCATAATCAATGTGTATTCCATAAGAAATGTTAGTTTTTTTTCAAAACAATGAAAGTAAAAAAATGATAAACCTCACTTTAAAAAAAACAAAAACCAAAATATCAAACAATGCACAAAAGAGAACTCATACATTGTAGAAATTTCATGGCTCAGTGGACAAACTCTGAGCAAGGAGTAGAGAGCACACAAAAAATATGAGAAGAGTAGAGACTACTTTAATTTCAAACAAACTGAGATGGCTCTATCCACGTGCACTTCCACTGCAAAGCTTAGATGGCAATCTAGATAGATGATAGGGGAAGAGCTTAGGGTATCTGGAGGAACTCTAACTGAGGGGTCTTCCTTTTATAGCATGGGAAGGTAGTTTGGTCGGCATATCCACACTGAGAGCATGTTATGAACCTTCCCTAGTCAGCTAGGGAATATTCCAAGGAATATTTCATTTACTATTTATTGCCCCAAAACCCCCATCAAGGGGGCCATTGGCCCCCCTAAGACCCCCCCAACCACACAAGGGTTTCTTCTATGGCCCTTACACCCCAAAATAGGGGCTCGTGATAACTCTCACACTATGTAACTCAATCCATTATGCCTCGAGTTGGTCCCAACATAACTACTCTATCTAACCCAAAGGCTAGATCCATGAAGATCACCTTTTTTCCATTTGTTCACATAGACCTCATTTGACATACAAGTCAAGACCCACCCAACGTCCATGCTCACACATGGCTTCTCCTCATAATGGGGGATAGGGGCTAGTCGATTGCAAAAGAGGGCCATCAACCTTAGAAAGTAGGTAGAATTGATAGTGGAGGAATGGGCTCTAAGCCACAATGAAAGGAGGAAAACTTGAGAGCAGTTTGTGCCAACTACAGTCTCACAATCATCACACATGTAAGGAGTTATCATTGTAGTATAAGAGAAGGAGATGGAGTAACTATAGAGAATGTTTTATTCCAAGGAAGAAATTAGGCATAATAGCAAAGTATAGACTATCAAAAAAGAGATATCACTAGAGAGAAGGGAATACCATCTTGAATTGCATAACTTCAACCAATTCTAGAAGACCACAACAACTTGAAGTGACAATTTTGCTACTAGTTGTGATTAGTGTTGAAGGGTCACCCAAGCTAAGAAAGGACTATAGTCATCATGGAAGGCCAGAAAGAGGCTAGTGTGAGCCATAAAGAAATGGTATTTAAAAGGTGGTAGGCTATTTAAAAGATGGGCTGAATTGGTAGTGCTAGTAGTTCAAACCACCAAGTTCATAATTTAGCAAGTCACATGAGAGTTGATGGCCTTACATCAAAAAGTAAATATCTATTGTAGAAAAATGAAATCTTATGGTTGTATTGACTAAAATATGTGATGATCTACTTATGCTTGTGTTTTAGAACAATGATTGAGATGATCATGACCCCCATTTATGCACATGAAGTCATTGGATATTATTGATGGATTTATACTTCAATCATCTTTGGGCAATCTAAGGTATTGACAAATGCATGTGATGATTGATGTATTGGAGGTATTGAATATGTGAAATCTTGGTTCACTCTTATACTTGAATTGGGCTATGGTTTTTTCATCATGTTTTTCTTAGCAGTTCATGAATATACAAAGCTTGTAGGACTCTATGGATTTGATGGATTATTATACCTATTACTTGTATTGATGCTCATGATATTGAGCTACTTTGGTGGTAGTTTTGGTGCTTATTTGGGTGGCTAGGTAGTGGTCTTGGGGTGGGTTTTTTAGATTCACTTTGTCTTCTTGCACTACTAAGATCTCTTCAAGGCTCATGATTGCTAGAAACTAAACCATTGAACTTAGCATCAAGCCACAATAGTATCAGTGCTGCTCCTTTGCTTTCTCTCCTCGTGGGTTGGGTTTTCTCTCTTCACCATTGGCATGACATGAATTTTGGTGCACACATTGAGAATTATTGAAGTGGATTTTGTATAGAAGTTGGAAGATCTTGCATTGTATATATGGCTCATTTTCATGGTGAGGAGTTAGATGAGAATGTATGTGCATGTGTTTCTTATGTTGAACAACACATGAAAAGCTCAATGTAGTGGGTGATGTGAGACAAGCAAATTTTGGTACATAAGGACTCGCAGGATATGCCCAAGATTTGTTGAGCTATGTGCTAGATGATATTTTTAATACTTGGTCAAGCATTTCAGAATATCTAAAGAGCTTCTTTTTTTGTTACCCTCCATGTTTTGCTATGAGTGATCAATTATACATGCATTTTCAAGGTTTATAACAAGTATGTTGTCAAAGGGTTTATGAAAGCAAAGGCGCGTCTTCAGAAGACCTTGATAAATTTCAGGATAAAAGATCAAACAAATGAATAAGCAAGATGTAAGGATTTGTGTCTACCAAGCTTTCAACAAGACCTTGTCTTTACAGCAATGATAAGACTAAAAGCAAGTTTTCAGCTGAGCATAGAATTCATCCTTCAATATTGAAACATTTAATACAAATCTGGTTATCATCTTCAGACAGAAGTATTAGCATTATCCTTTCAGAGGTGGCTCCTTTCCAAGATCAAGAGGGTTGGACACGGAATGATCAAGAACCATATATTCTTTTACATTCTCCATAAGCCGACAAACTGATTTGTGGCAATGTAAAGCACATTTTTCTCTTTCATGTTAGTATTTTTAACATATGAACAATAACTGTAATCATGTGCAGAAAGTACTATTGCATCTTCTTCATATTTCCAAAAGCAAACGCCTTATAAAATTTTGCATTTGCAGCAAGAACTCCAGATCTGTTGTCCTCTTGTAAAGCTCGTTTCTCATCTCTCAATTTTTCTGCTTTGCTATAGTTTTCAGAGCGAATAGCAGTCCCTTTAGTATCAACATCATATCTGGCTTCAAGGTCTTAAAGGTGGGTTTATCACCTGACATGGCAAACTTGGATCAATGGGGCTTTATAGTGCAAATGCTCCTTTCAATTGATACGAAGGTAAGCAGTTGTACTGCAATAACTCATTGCTGAAACTAGGAGATTTCTCTCCTAACCTTCTTCCACCTTTTGAATGAAAACAAGTCAAGAATTATCATCTCTGCAAGTGCTGTGGCCTTCTCCCTTGTAATGCCTTCGTATAGAGTTTCAACGTAAGCAACAACAAGGTCAGGCTGTCGAGTCGCCCATATATGTAATTTGGAGATTAAAAAGCAAACTTCTGGCCCTGATTTGCAGGCTATGAAGATAAGAGCTCATCGACACATTATATATGATGCATCTTGCTCGATAGGTCTCTCAACAGCTTCCATATTCTCTATTCGATCTCTGTCCTTCCGTTTGACTGGAGAGAATCGGCCCCTATTCTTCTGCTACTTCTACTCTCTGGCCTAATACAGGAATATCCTCATACAATTTCCCACAGTTCGTGTTTCATAACTGGTTGGTGCCAGCTTCTACAATCTTTTCGCCGACAAGAGCGCTGATGAAGATAAACGAGACGTAAACAAAGTTCCTTTTTGTGATAAGCCTGAAAGCAGCGTCAAGAACACCCAGCTTCTGTCTGTGAGCTAGATCCATCATCAGAAACTCCTTCCCGCCGAACGCCCTCTCTCATCTTCTCAGATTGCAGAGCACTCTTTTCGATTCCAATTCGTGGTGGCGATTCCTCTGAGGAGCTATTGGATACTGTCTCTACTTTGTTTCCCACAAGAGATTGCTTCTATAATCCTTCATCAGAAATAGCATCGGTGTCCTCCACTGTTTGAGTCTTTTGAACCCACATATAAATGGGGAAAAAGATAAACTAAGAGTAGCTCTTCACAAGTTTCTGAATGCGAATTGGATCAGAGTACTCGAATGCTTCTTCAGGCTAGAGGTATAAAAACTATCGAAGTTCCTCGTTTCTTAGCTGTGATCTATGGTGCTGCTGGTGTCGCTGACTCAGATCAGATGGGATCCGCGCCTTCCAGAGCTAGGGGAATAGCCTCCTCTTGAATTCTGGTGGACTCCTTCCCCCCCAACGATGTACAGGCCTTCCCTAGTTCGTCGCACACGTCCAGGCTATTAAAGCTCCTCCTTGTGCTATTCTGATGATCATCTGGTGTTGCTCCTTTTCTGCTTCTTTTTCCCCCATCATCGTTTTCCTCCGTCTCTAATCCTCTGTCTGCACTCCTCCTCTTTTTCCCCCAGATTAGCGTAATCCTTTCCCCTAAAGCGCGGCTCCCCTGTCCCAGAAAAAGCCCCTATCCACATATCTTTAGAAGGTGAGGAAGACATCGTTTCCAGAATTCTCTCTGCCTCACCAAGATATCCTGATCGTGCTAGAAGTTCAGCCAAACAAGTAAAGTGATCTACTGTGGGTGTAATGCCGTAATTATTTGTCATCAACTTGAAAATATATTGGCCCTCGCATACCAAATTCGCATGACTGCATGCACCCAACAAGCATGTGAACGTGACAACATCAGGTTCCACCCCCTTTTCTTGCATACGCTTGAAGAGATCTATGGCCATGTTACCATCTAAATTTGTGCCACATCCTTTTATCATTGCATTAAAAGATGCAACATCTTGGACTGGCAGACTGTCAAAACTATTTAACGCCTCGGAAAGGGAACCACATTTGGCATACGTGTCAAACAAAGTGTTGCCAATAAAAATGTCATTTTCAAGATGTTTCATTACAATTTCCATATGGACTTCCTGGCCTTTATCAACAGCCACCATGTTGCCACAAGCTTTTAAAGCACAGACAAGTGTGATACTATCCAGAGAGATATCCTCCTCGTGCATTTGTTTGAATAGTTGTAATGTCTTCTCTCCTTGACCCTGTTCAACATAGACTGAAAGCAACCCTTCATGCTCGCTACTATACTCATACGCAGAGAATAAATGTAATCACAACAACTAAGTATGCACAAAGTATCAAATCGCACACACAACTTTCGGGTGGTTTTCACACCTCGAATGCGCAGCAATACGACATCCACCCCCTCTAATCCTACCCATGATCGTTATCATCAAGATCCACAAACAGATCAATCTCTTCATTATGCATTTCCGGTAGATCAACAAGATTATCTATCATATCATCTGTCTCTTCCATTGGAGTTTCTTGTCGTTGCTCTTCTCTTGAAAATTCTTCCAAAGCATAATCCTCATCATCTCTTTTCTTGAAAATCTTGATTCTTTTTCCAGCAATAGGCACTCTAAGCACTGTTCCATCCAATTCTGTCAGCTCATATGTTGCATTATCAAAGACATGTCTGACTATGTACGGCCCAAACCATCTTTTCACCATATTCTGAAGTGCAGTATGCTGATTTTCAAGACTGCTATCAAACACCAATACCCAATCTCCCTCTTCTATTGCTATTGGCCGCAAGCGATGCCTGCTATCAAACCTGTCCTTATTCCTTAGTCTAGCAACCTTCAACCTGTTAATAGCTAGCTGAATATCCTCAAGTCTCCTCTCCAACTGTCGAATCCGAAGAGCTAAGAGCTCCTCTCTCGTCAAATCCTCCTGCCAAGGTAAAACTGACCAAGTCAAAGCACAAGTCTCAATCGGCATAACAGGTTTCTGACCATACATCAACTCTGCAGGCATATATCCTGTGGTAACACTATGAGTCGTACGATCAGCCCATAAAGCAAATGGTAAAAGTCTTGGCCATTCTCCAATCCGTCCTCTGCATGCTTTGGCTAATGCTTTCACTATCGGCGGATGCCCTCTTTCACTCTTTCCATTTCCCTCTGGATTATATGCTGTGGTTAGAGCCAACTTGATTCCTAGCTGAGAGAAAAACTCCCTAGCTTCATCTGCATCCAATTCACCACGATCCGCAGTGATCTTACCCACACAACCATACCTGCAGAAAATTTCCTCCAATAAGAACTTACACACTGCACTAGTGGTCTTCGTTCTCAAAGATCTGCCCTCA
Source organism: Lygodium microphyllum (assembly GCF_053477565.2). Classification (NCBI taxonomy): domain Eukaryota; kingdom Viridiplantae; phylum Streptophyta; class Polypodiopsida; order Schizaeales; family Lygodiaceae; genus Lygodium; species Lygodium microphyllum. The sequence goes on along the minus strand of NC_141143.1, from coordinate 5,980,191 downwards.
ACATGATTTGTAAGATCCTCTCTAGCCAAAACAATGTATCTCATTTGCCATAGACCCATAGGCATGGTAACCAAATCAACTACCCACTTATAATGAATGCATAGCGGATAGGTCGGATGAAGCTCATCTCTATGACGCACTACTGAATACATCTGGCAATCTCTGCAAGTCTCAACAAAGTGAGAAACATCTCTATACATGCCTTTCCACCAATATTTCTCCTTGATTTTCTCATAAGTAGCCCACACTCCTCTATGACCAGCCCAAGGACTCTCATGAAACTCCCTCATCACCTGTAACTGTGTCTCTCTATCGCAGACAACCCGCAAAGGTAATCCGCCTCTTTTCTTCGGATGCTTCCAAAGAAATCCGTCCTTGAGAAAATAACCATAGGCTTTCCTTCTGATCTTCTTGAACTCTTCATCTGTCCATTCATCTCTTTTGCTTAGTGTACTAAGGTACCTGCCAATCTGCAACCAATCTCCAACATAAAGTTCTTCTGTGAAAGCCACAATATCATAGACATGACAAACATGATCAACCATAGTGGCTGAAATTTCTGCATCATCCTCTTCTGCAAGTAGAGCCTCCTCATCATTATATCTGGCTCTAGACAACATATCTGCCACTGGATTATCCTTCCCTGCTATGTGTTTAAATTCCGGATTTAATGACTTGATGTATGCAATCCATCTCAACATAGCTATATCGAGAGTAGAGCAACTCGTGATCATACCAATCAATGGCAAGCAATCTGTCTCTACCACAACTGAAGCTCCAATAAAGTACTCCTTGTCACATTTGAGAGCCGTGACAATCCCCAATAACTCCCTCTTGATTTGCGGATATCTCCTCTGTCTCTCGTTTAGGACTTTTGCCCCAAACCGAATAGCATACCTATTTCCATCTGCATCATCTTGACCCACAGCCCAACCTATGCCAATTGGACTGGTGTCAACTGTCAATACAATAGGCCTATCACAATTATAATCCGCTTTCCTGAGAGTAGGAGCATTCTGCAATAACTTCTTCAATTTTCGCATGGCTTTAGTGTGGCTCTCATCCCAATAGAATTTCTGCCCCTTTCGAAGCAGCTGATACAAACAATCTGCTATGTGTGCAAAATGAGGTATCCAAATCATATAAAACACAGAAGCACCAATGAATCTCCGTACCTCCGAAGTAGTAGAACAATACTCTGCAATCTTGCCTATAGCATTCACCTTATCAGGTGAGGGTTTCCTGCCATAATATCCACACATATGCCCAACAATAACAACCTCATTCACTCCAAAAACATATTTTTGCCCTGAAAGTGTCAAGTTCACTTCTTCTAACCTGGCCAAAATCTTCTCACATGCTGAAATATGATCAGCCACAAAGTATCTGCATCCCTGCTCATTTAGGCTCTCATTCTTCTCTTCTTCTGCACACCCCTTAATGGACACATCATCCAAGAAAGGCATAGTAAGCTGAGGTATGTAATCACGAAGGACCTTATGCATGGCATTCATCATATGCGCAACAGAATTAGTGGCACCTTGAGGCAAGGTACACATCCTGACAAGCCCAATAGGAGTTCTCATGGTGGTTATGTCCCTGCTTTCCAAAGCCAGCTGAAACTGATCATATCCTGAATACAAATCACCCAAAGAATAGATGGCACGTCCAGCAAATGCCTCTGCAAACTCATCCACAACTGGACATATACCAACATTCCTAATAGTAACTCTGTTCACTGGCTGCATGTCCTGAATAAATCGAAGAGTACCATTCTTCTTTGGAACTGTAAACCACCTATTTGAGTATGGTGCAGATGAAGGCTCAAGGATTCCCATCCTGATTTTCTCATTCAATAAATCAATCAGCTTTGGCAAGTGTGCCTTAGGCACTGGAATAGGTCGGAGATTCCATGGGATATGAGGAATAGTAAAAATGACCATAGGAGCAACAATATTAGGATTCACACATCCAATCTCATGTGGCAAAAAAGCAAATCCCCTTCCATGATGCTCAAGCATCTCCTGAAAACATTGCTTCTCTATGGGTAACAAGAAATCACCATTTCCAATTTTCAATTCAGCAAGTGTCTCTGCTGAAAATTTATGACCAATATGCTTCGGATTCCTCAAAATTTGCTGTTTAGCAGCCCTCTCTATTTGCTTATCACTGTCAGATGGAAGCGGTACAGCAACCGGCTTCACCTTCCTATCCACAGTTTTGTATTTCGTGTCAACCCTGGCTTCATTATGCTCTTCTGCATTACATAAACCTTGCTGTAAATCAGCAATTCTGCACTCCAATGGCCGAATATTCTCAGCCCTCTGCTCTATGGACTGCACAAAAACAGCCCCAAACTCTGAATGCTGAAATATTTCAGCAGTAAACTCTGTTGGCTGAAAATTTTCAGCCCTCTGTCTCTCTGAAAGCTGATCATAACCAGCTGGAAACTCTGTTTGCTGAATTTCTTCAGCACTCAACACTCTTTGCTGAGTTACCTCAGCCTCTGACTCAATCTGTGACATAAAATCTGCAATTTCATGAAACATGTCCAGGGACTGCACTAATACATTACCGTGACAATTCAGCATATCAGTTTTCAGCATATCTCCCATCTCTGTCATCGTATCTGCACAAATCACACTGTCATACATCCCATCTATGTGCTCATTATCCTCCAAAATTCCTGCATTTTTCAAATTTTTCTCCTTCCTGCATATATACTGCCTGGCAGCTCTAGGCAACCTAGAAGTCTTCTGATAACTCATTGAACTGTTTGCTGAAATCCCAACATAACCGGAGGAGAAAACACTGCTGCCAGGAGGCGAGAACTCCAATCTCCTCTGCTCTGTACCACCGTCGTCTCGCGAAACGGCGGTACCTAATGAAAACCCGAATCCCTCACAGTGGGTAAGGGTGCATCTCTGAGAGTATCCCTGTTTCTAACATGGTTCACACATACAGTCATAAACTGAACTGCTCTCATACCATCTTTACTGCGAATCCGTGCATAAGTAGATCCATCATCCATGACCTTTGTTTCCATGCGCATCTCTGTAATGAATGGCTGACCAAGAATTAGGGGATAAGAGCATGAATCCTGCACAAAGAAATGAAAATCCTCCTCTACATCACCAATAGATACCCTGACACTAGGACAGGCAGCATACAAATCACCTGCAGTATTATTGGCGGCTCTCATACGCCACCCATGCTCTACATCCATAGGCCATCTGTTACTCTCATAAACTCCACGAACTATGAGATTAATCTCTGAACCATGATCAACCAATGCAACATAAGGCACCTGTTTCTCTCCAACCTTTACCATCGTCTCTGTAGTTGCCCTAGCCCAATGGCTCCGCGAAAAGTGACTACGCGGTATCAAAATAGGCTCATCAATTTCAGCATAATGCATAGGCTGAACCCTCTTCTCTACCTACGGCAAAACAGAAGCATTATCAACCATAACCTCATCATCATCATCATCCTCATCCAACTCTCCAATCAAAACTCCCTGTGTATCAGTGGTAGCCAATGCATGTCTTTTCCTCTTCAAGACCTCCTGAAACTGATCCTGAAACTCTCTTTTTGAGATGCCCAAAATCTCAGAAATAGTGAAAGTCACCTCACTGCCAAGTATTTTATCCTTAAAGATTTTCTTCATGTCTGTAGATGTCTCAATATCGGACATCAATCTGAATCCTGGCTGCTTTCTCTCTCTAGGCTCTTGCCTCTTTTCTCTCTTTTGAGCATCCTCCATCTGTCGATCTGGCCCTGGTCTTGAAGACGGTCCTGCAGTAGGTGGAGTAACAAACTCACCCCCTCTAGTCTTCTTAGCTGCACTTGGATTTTCTTCATCCCTCTTACGCTTCTCCTCAACAAATACATCTGCACCATGAGATTTAGCCAAATAAGCATAAATAGAATACCTGTCAACAGGCGAGTCCCAACCTGTCTCTGATCTGATGCTAGAGCCTGCACTAGTCAAAACAGTTTGCTGAATTTTCCCCTTGTTTGCAGTCTCCATAGCATAAATCCATAACTCTGACTGAGTCTCTGATCCCTTCTCAATCTGTACTCCATATGCAGAAGCATCACCTCTAGCTGTCACATAAGAAGTACGCGCAGCCATGTCCTCCACTAACTTCTTCATTCCACCTTTACCAAAGTTGGTAGCAAGTGGAGCTCCTGTCTCAGTCAACCAAATCTTACCATCTTGCCCCCAATATACCAAATTCTGCCTCCTTGCATCCTGGAAAGAGTCACAATCCCTGCAATGCTGATGCTCCGTACTATCACACCAAATACATCTCCGATCTCTCCTAGGTGCACTAGGAGCACTCCTAGGTGCAGTAGGAGCACTAGAAGAAGTAGTAGGCACAGTTGAAGCAAACTGCTCCTTCAACTTTCCCACTAACTCCGCTTTGACTGACTCAAGTGTCAAATCTGTGATGCCTTTGATTATGTCATCAATAGAGGTAGGCACCGATGGAGCGGATGGTTTTGGAGTAGAAGGTGTAGGCATCGGTCGTGGAACAGGAGGAATAGGTGGAGTGGAAATAGTAGGCACTGGCATAGGCCAAGAAACTGGCTGAGGAGGAGAAGAAATAACAGGAATAGAAGTAGGCATAGGAGCAGATGATGGTGTAGGTGTCATGGAACCATTCTGTAGGCGAGTCTTCCATATCCTCCTCTTGGTCAAAGTCGAGACTGCATCCTGAGCATCCTGCCAATCAGTTTTAAGACCCATAGGCTTCGTGCGATCTTCAAGAAGCTCACCCAATTCTTCTTGAAGAGCAGGATCTGCAGCTTGCAAGAAAAGCTCAACTTTTTCAACATCCAATGCTCTTTGTTCAATGGCATCAAGCTGACTATACCTCTCTTCGAATTCTCGAATCAACTCCGAAGCAGCAAGACCTTTGTTTGGCATGTAGACCCACTCTCGGAATGACCGCCGAGTAGCCATACCAAAGTCCTCAAGGAAGTATTCTTCTTTCAAGGCCTTCTTAAAATCTTGCCAATGTGTATTTTGAATAAAAAGATCAGTCACTTTTGTCCTCAAAGCAGGTGTGACAAGATGAAGGAAGTACTTACTCATAAGTCCAGCAGGAACTCCAAAAAACCCCATCTTGATCTCATATGTCTTCAAGTATGCTGAAACATTACGCCCGTCAAATAGCTTCTTCTCACTCTCAACTACTTCAATAGCTTTAGTCGCGCTGTTTGCATTCTCCTGCTCCGAATAGAGTTGCCTTTGCTGAGACAACTGCTGTTGATGCAATTGTTGTTGCTGCTGCATATACATTTGTGTTTGCTGATTTTGGAGCTGCATATACATGGACATATTCTGCAAAATCTGTTTTAGATCCTCCGTTGAAGTACTTCACGCAGCAGTCATTGATGGAGCTGAAGTAGACACAGCTGGAGTTGTAGAAGAAGCTGAAATAGAGGTTGAAGTATCTCCCATCCTGAAATTTCTGCGACGCTTTCACGTCGGGTTCACCAAAGATGTCAAAGGGTTTATGAAAGCAAAGTCGCGTCTTCAGAAGACCTTGATAAATTTCAGGATAAAAGATCAAACAAATGAATAAGCAAGATGTAAGGATTTGTGTCTACCAAGCTTTCAACAAGACCTCGTCTTTACAGCAATGATAAGACTAAAAGCAAGTTTTCAGCTGAGCATAGAATTCATCCTTCAATATTGAAACATTTAATACAAATCTGGTTATCAGCTTCAGACAGAAGTATTAGCATTATCCTTTCAGAGGTGGCTCCTTTCCAAGATCTAGAGGGTTGGACACGGAATGATCAAGAACCATATATTCTTTTACATTCTCCATAAGCCGACAAACTGATTTGTGGCAATGTAAAGCACATTTTTCTCTTTCATGTTAGTATTTTTAACATATGAACAATAACTGTAATCATGTGCAGCAAGTACTATTGCATCATCTTCATATTTCCAAAAGCAAACGCCTTATAAAATTTTGCATTTGCAGCAAGAACTCCAGATCTGTTGTCCTCTTGTAAAGCTCGTTTCTCATCTCTCAATTTTTCTGCTTTGCTATAGTTTTCAGAGCGAATAGCAGTCCCTTTAGTATCAACATCATATCTGGCTTCAAGGTCTTAAAGGTGGGTTTATCACCTGACATGGCAAACTTGGATCAATGGGGCTTTATAGTGCAAATGCTCCTTTCAATTGATACGAAGGTAAGCAGTTGTACTGCAGTAACTCATTGCTGAAACTAGGAGATTTCTCTCCTAACCTTCTTCCACCTTTTGAATGAAAACAAGTCAAGAATTATCATCTCTGCAAGTGCTGTGGCCTTCTCCCTCGTAATGCCTTCGTATAGAGTTTCAATGTAAGCAACAACCAGGTCAGGCTGTCGAGTCGCCCATATATGTAATTTGGAGATTAAAAAGCAAACTTCTGGCCCTGATTTGCAGGCTATGAAGATAAGAGCTCATCGACACATTATATATGATGCATCTTGCTCGATAGGTCTCTCAACAGCTTCCACATCCTCTATTCGATATCTGTCCTTCTGTTTGACTGGAGAGAATCGGCCCCTATTCTTCTGCTACTTCTACTCTCTGGCCTAATACAGGAATATCCTCATACAATTTCCCACAGTTCGTGTTTCATAACTGGTTGGTGCCAGCTTTTATAATCTGTTCGCCGACAAGAGCGCTGATGAAAATAAACGAGACGTAAACAAAGTTCCTTTTTGTGATAAGCCTGAAAGCAGCGTCAAGAACACCCAGCTTCTGTCTGTGAGCTAGATCCATCATCAGAAACTCCTTCCCGCCGAACGCCCTCTCTCATCTTCTCAGATTGCAGAGCACTCTTTTCGATTCCAATTCGTGGTGGCGATTCCTCTGAGGAGCTATTGGATACTGTCTCTACTTTGTTTCCCACAGGAGATTGCTTCTATAATCCTTCATCAGAAACAGCATCGGTGTCCTCCACTGTTTGAGTCTTTTGAACCCACATATAAATGGGGAAAAAGATAAACTAAGAGTAGCTCTTCACAAGATTCTGAATGCGAATTGGATCAGAGTACTCGAATGCTTCTTCAGGCTAGAGGTATAAAAACTATCGAAGTTCCTCGTTTCTCAGCTGTGATCTATGGTGTTGCTGGTGTCGCTCACTCAGATCAGATGGGATCCGCGCCTTCCAGAGCTAGGGGAATAGCCTCCTCTTGAATTCTGGTCGACTCCTTCCCCCCCAACGATGTACAGGCCTTCCCTAGTTCGTCGCACACGTCCAGGCTATTAAAGCTCCTCCTTGTGCTATTCTGATGATCATCTGGTGTTGCTCCTTTTCTGCTTTTTTTTCCCCCATCCTCGTTTTCCTCCGCCTCTAATCCTCTGTCTGCACTCCTCCTCTTTTCCCCCCAGATTAGCGTAATCCTTTCCCCTAAAGCGCGGCTCTCCTGTCCCAGAAAAAGCCCCTATCCACATATCTTTAGAAGGTGAGGAAGACATCGTTTCCAGAATTCTCTCTGCCTCACCAAGATATCCTAATCGTGCTAGAAGTTCAACCAAACAAGTAAAGTGATCTACTGTGGGTGTAATGCCGTAATTATTTGTCATCAACTTGAAAATATATCGGCCCTCGCATACCAAATTCGCATGACTGCATGCACCCAACAAGCATGTGAACGTGACAACATCAGGTTCCACCCCCTTTTCTTGCATACGCTTGAAGAGATCTATGGCCATGTTACCATCTAAATTTGTGCCACATCCTTTTATCATTGCATTAAAAGATGCAACATCTTGGACTGGCAGACTGTCAAAACTATTTAACGCCTCGGAAAGGGAACCACATTTGGCATACGTGTCAAACAAAGTGTTGCCAATAAAAATGTCATTTTCAAGATGTTTCATTACAATTTCCATATGGACTTCCTGGCCTTTATCAACAGCCACCATGTTGCCACAAGCTTTTAAAGCACAGACAAGTGTGATACTATCCAGAGAGATATCCTCCTCGTGCATTTGTTTGAATAGTTGTAATGTCTTCTCTCCTTGACCCTGTTCAACATAGACTGAAAGCAACCCTTCATGCTCGCTACTATACTCATACGCAGAGAATAAATGTAATCACAACAACTAAGTATGCACAAAGTATCAAATCGCACACACAACTTTCGGGTGGTTTTCACACCTCGAATGCGCAGCAATACGACAACGTCTCAAGGAGATTAGATAGATGGCTTGTTATTATATTCATTATGGTCGAAAGTACAAAATATGGCTTATGGATTCTCTCCAAGTTGCAATAGTGTTCAAGAGGAGACATGCAGGCACAAAGAAGGATACATATCAATGGATACTTCTTCTTGTAAATAAAAAAGAGGAGACAAAGGTGAAGCAACCAAGAGAGCATCATATAATGGAGACTTGAGCACAAAGATAAGCATGCTGAATTCTTTTTCTTCTTCTTTATTTTTCTTTCACACAAACTAGTCTACAACATAATAAAAGACTAATAAGAAAGTACCGAAACATATATGCATGTGGTTACTAAGTTTAACCCTCTAGTGATAGATGAGATGGCACTATAAATGTGCCATAACCAATATTTCCTATGTGAGTATAGTATAGTGGGTGTAGTCTAGCTATACAATTACTGGTATATCCTTCATGTTAGTTATCTAATGCACCAATGAGGAAAGTCCTACCACATCACCAAGGCATGTAGTGGATCCAAGCATAGTCTTGAAAAGTGATGGAGCTTCTCATCTCCCAAGACCTTGATAAAAATATCTAAAGCCTAATCTTATGTACTAGTATAAATGAAATTAATATCACCTACTCGAACCTATACTCAAATGAAATGGTAACAAACATCTATATGTTTGGTCCATGCATGATACATTGCTAACTCCTACTAAGATTATCATAGTAGATGATAATCTTCTTGTCCACTTGTAGTTCCAAACCATTAAGTAGCTTGTGTAGCCAAGCTACCTCACATGCTACACTTGCAACACCCCTATACTTTGCATCAATACAAATAGTGCAATTATATGTTGTTTCTTACTACTCTAAGTAATAGCACCACTCTCAAAGAAAACCATAAATCCACTAGTATACCTCCAATTTAAAATATTACTAGATCAATTTGCATTTACATAACCATGCAAGTCCAAGGGTACACGTTTTGCATAGAATAAGGCATAGTCAACCGGCATCATGAAATGTATGCCACACTATATCCAAATATGGCTTTTGTGGAAGCTACATGAGCTGACTTATCAAACCAAATGTGTATTCTAGATCTAGCCTAGTGGATCATCAAATAAATCAGGCTACCAAAAATCTTTCCTATCAAGGAGAGAATTGTGAGGTGAGAGAAATAAGAGCATAGGAGAGAGAAAGAAGTGATGAGGAGAGAGAAATACTAGAAATAGAGAGAGAAAGATAGAAAAGAAGATAGAGAAGCCATAAAAGGGAGAGACATTTGCATGTCTCTCCCTTTTATACCTATGTTAGTGTGACAAGGTATTATTATTAATTCTACACTAAACATATCTTCTTCCTAGATTCTTACAATCCATCCCATCCCAAAGACAAATTTACAAGAGTTGGAAGGATGCATGAAATAGAGTACTACTCTTTTTTCAGCTATACAAAGTAGGGAAATGAATAAAAGATTGAAGACATATGGACTAAAATGAAGAGTTGAAAGTAAGCATTAGCTATATACATGATCATGAATCCTTCAAACGAGTTTGGAGCCTTTAAATATTTAAGAAATAGACTGAAAAGAAAGAAACTAGCTTGCTGTAAGATTAGTCTTTGCACCAAATCTATCATAACTTCTAGTACAAGTATCCAAACGAAGTGCACCACATATCAAAATGTAGCTCTTGAAGAGTGCTTTGATCCTATCTAGATGGAATAATTTTGAAAATTTGGCAAAATGAAAAGTGTTCTAAAGCATACTGCTATTAAGACCCTATATGTACCATAAGTAGGTCTATAGTAGTTATGCTTCAGCCACCACTAAGGTATCCCGTAGATAAGGAAAATCATCTAATATAGATTCGGACCTCGAAGAAGCTTCTTTAAGTACTAAACCTCTCTGTCTAATAAAATATTAAATGATAAAGAAAGAGTGAAGCTTCTTCTTACACGTTGACCTATGATAACTTCACGGATATACTGAATAAGACCTTCTCCATCTATAGGTGGCAGCTCATCAACTATATCCATAGAAGTGCCATAGAAAGGATTAAGCAGACTATCATGGAATACATTATGAATCTTAAAGGAAGAGGGTAGTTTCAATCTATATGCCAAGTCTCTAATGCGCTTTAGGATCCTGTAGGGTCCATAAAACTTATGAGCAAGCTTGTTTTCTTGGATCTATCCTTCAAGGTAGAGTAATGAGACTTCGACACTTTCAACAAAACTAATTCTCCTTCTTGGAACTCTAAGGGTTGCATGTTCTTAGGTGAAACTCCAATACTAGCATGAGTGGAGTTATTGTAGGCAAACTCAACCAAGTGCAACCAATAATCCTAGGAATGTTGCACATCATTACCGAAATGGTGAAGATAAGTCTCTAACCACTTGTTTGCCCTTTCTGTCTGGCCATCAATTTGTGGATGATAGGCTATAGAAGGAGCCAATTTAGTGCCCATGGAGCTGAATACCACCTGCCAAAAGTTACTCATGAACTTTGAATCTTTTTCATGAACAATCAGCTATGGTAATCCATGTAATCTAAAGATCTACTCCATAAACTAACTAGCCACTATGTGAAACAGTGAACTGTGAATTGGTAGGAATAAAATGGGATGCCTTGGTGAGTCTATCCACCACCACATATATACTATTCCATATTTTTTTGTAGTAGGAAAACCAGTAATGAAGACCATGGTAATGAGCATCCACTTGCCCTCACAAATAGGTAGTGGCTACTGCAACAAACCACTTGTCTTATGGATGATTTCCTTATTCTATTGACAAGCCATACATGGAATAACACATTATTTAACATCTTTCCATAGTCCTTTCTAATAAAATCTTTTGCTATCTTACACAAGATAAAGAAGTGACACCATTATTTGTATGATAGTTGGTTTAGAGTTCAAAGTGATCACTGCATCCTAAAGTATTTCCTCACTCAGTCCAATCTTACTCCTAAGTAGTGTAGGTGGATAGCTACTCTGCATGATTTTGACATCATCATATGAGGGACAAAGACAATGTAGTGGCTGATTCTCTTTTTTTAATGTCGGCATGATGACTTCGTTGCTACATAGTGACTGGATTGAAGAATTACAAGAAGCCTATCTTTTGGATAATGAGCTCAGCCATGTTTTTCAATTACAGCAAGGTCTCGTGGAGAAAAACTCACATTATCAGCTTAAAAATGGTATAATCTAGTTAAATAGCAAGATTTTTATTCCCTCTACTTCTTATTTTGCACGCAAAAATTTATGGAGTTGCATTCTTCACCTTTAGTTGGACATTTTAGAGTTTTTAAAACCTATGATAAGATCAGCAAAAGCTTTTATTGGAAAGGACTGTGGAAATATGTTAAAGAATTTGTTATGCCATGTATGCCTTGTCAGTAGAATAAGGACATCACCCATAAGCCAGGTGGTTTGTTGCAACCACAACATATTTATGCTCGATGAGCTGACAAGAATGGGTCCAAGTATAGTGACTCATAACATCCCCATGACACCTAATGCAACACCGGTCATGCTCATGTGGTCATATTCGATGAATCCCACACATGCTCATGTGGTCAAGGAGGAGATAGAAAAACTCTTAAGAGAAGGATTCATGTATGAAATTGAGCACACAAACTACGTTTCACCCATTGTAATCATCCTCCAGAAGAATGAAAAATTAGAGTGTGTGTTAATTATAAGAAAGTCAACACTATTACAAAGAGAGACAACTATTCACTGCCATACACTGAGCATATGATCCAAAGAGTAGCTAGCAAGGAAGACTACAATTTTTTGGACGGTTCCTTAGGTTACAATTAGGTGCAAGTGCATCTTGATGATAGGCATAAGACCCCATTACCTATTGAGTGGGGTATCTTCACCTACATGGTTATGCTCTTTGGAGGGATAACAAATGCACCGGGCACATTCCAAGTACTCATGTGTACCATCTTTAAGGACATGCTATGGAACAAGTTAGAAGTGTTTGCAAATGACCTATGTGCTCAATCAAGTTGGAAAGAACACCTAGACAAACTCTGTGTAGTCTTTGAATGATGCACACTGTATCATCTCTCATTGAACCCCCTTAAGTGCCAATTCTTTTGGGTGAAGCATGGATGCATCCTAGGACACGTGGTGTCCAAGAATGGCAAAGAATGTCATTGCCACTAACTTCTTGAAAGTTAGGATCATTGTTGACCTTCCAAGACCAACCAACTACAAGGGAGTTCAGTGCTTCCTAGGGCATACGTGATACTGTTGGCTATTCGTGTTGAACTATGCATCAATTGCTACACCACTCTACAAACTTTTGACAATATTCGAATGAACCGAGGAATGCCAACATGTATACGAAGAGTTGAAAAAGGCTCTAACAACCACACCAATACTACGAGCCCCAAACTAGACCATAACCTTCCATGTCCACATAGACACTTCAAAGTTTGCCATGGTTGTGCCAGCTTGGTGAACATAATCTAGACTATTTAGCGAGTTTCGCTAGTAGACAACTCATGGACATCAAAATGAATTATTCCACGATAGAGGGAGAAGGTTTAGCCATGATGTCTACTATGAAGAAATTACGGCATTATCTGTTGGCTATGCCTTTTACTTTCTTTTTTTACCATCAGGATTTGCTCTATCTTGTTAATAAACGTTGTGCTACAGGGGATGCATTGCTCGATGGTTACTTATGTTGTTAGAATTTGACTTCTCAGTTGTTGTGCGCAAGGGAAAACAACATTATCTGGCTAACCACATGTCCCATATACCCACAAGAGGAGCACTTGGACAAGGTATCGCCAATGAATTGCCAGATGTGCATCTCTTTAACATGTTAGCAAGAAAGATTCATTAAGAGACAACTTGATGCCATACTGGGCAAATGACATAGTCCAAGTACTGGAACACATACTATTGGAAAGACCCATAGAGAAGGCTCGACTTATGCGACTCATTCTCAAGATGAAACCCTATCAGTTGATAGCAAGACAACTCTATAGGTTAGGGTAGGACAGCTTGCTACATAGGTGTATGTGCGAGTATGAAATGCAATACATACTTGCAAAAGCACACAATAGAATCGTTGGAGAACACTTTAGTAGGGACACGACAGTCTGGAAGCTGCTAAAGTCTCAATTATGGTGGCCTACACTTTTCCGAGATACAGTGCTATTTGTAAATCATTGTTATGAATGCCAATGCACCAAGGTACCCTTTCACAAGGAAAAAATGGATTTAACCCCAATCATTGTAAGGCAATCTTTCAAAAAATGGAAAATTGACTTCATCGAACCTATTAGTCCCACATCACAATATTTGCAAACCAAGTACATCATAGTTGCTACTACCGGCTACCTCACAAAGTGAACAGAAGCATGAACCTTTAAGAGCAATGCTAAAACCACATCTAAGTTCTTGTGGGATTAGGTGATCTCGTGATTTGACTCCCCCATTGAACTAGTTAGTGATCAAGGCATGCATTTCATCAATGAAGTGATTCCTCACCTCTTGTCTACCTTTCTGATCGTACATCGGAAATCCTCGCCTTGCTACACTCAAGGAAATGGCGAGGCAAAATCTACAAATAAGAAACTAGTGATTGTCTTGACCAAATTTCTCTCTACTTTGTGCAACGACTGGGACAACAAGTTGATGGTAGCCTTATGGGCCTATCAAACAGCCTATAAAACGGTTGTAGGAGGATAGAATCCCTTTAGGTTGACCTACAGAAGTGATGCCATTTTACCATAGAATTATTTTTCCCTAACCTGAGAGTTGCCACTCATGAGAGATGGAATGGGAAGGAGGCATGCACATAATGCCTAGTTGAGCTAGAACGCCTATTGGAGACTTGACTTCTAGCTACCCATGCACTAATTTGCAAGAGGACGTGACGTAGGAGTTGGTTTGACAAGCATCTTAAGCAGCGGGACTTCAATCAAGGTGACCTCATGCTATTATACTCAGTGAAAGGCCACAAGTAGAAGATGAAATTTAGGGGATTGGGGCCTTTTCAAGTTTTCACCATCAGCACCAAACCAGCAATGTAGAGCTCAAGACCCTAGATGGAGAGAGCATAAGCTTCTTCAATGGTAGACACATAAAGAAGTACTACCCTCCCATACATCCACACCACGAGCCTAGTAAAGTCCCCTGTGAAAGTCTAAGTTTCCATAATTATGAAAATTGAAGATGAGGATGAAAAAGTAGTGGAACCTGCTTACATTTGCATATTAGTCACTATCCAGTGAGCACATACTTTCGATGCAATGATCGATGACGGAGTTGATTTTAACATCTCAACTCATGATCATTTGGCTCAAATCAGCCAAACACAAAACCCACGAGCACTAAACTTAGCCCTTTTGGGGCCAATCATACACACTTTTGGAAAAGTGCAAAGTCACAGCCTCTATGGAGTCTAAAAGTATACCCATAATCTTTTATGTGTTGCCGAACACAAAAGATGTTGGTAAGGAATTGCTACTAGAATGTGCCTTTAAAAAACAAGCTCATTACAATGTTGACTATGAGTTATAGTGCATTCACCTTGCCAATGTATGCATCGTGAAAGCTTTCAACAAGGGCAGTGTGGCTCCGTAAAAGCCCACAAAGCCACCAATAGAGGGATCCACCACCAAGTCTAGGGAGGGGGGTTGTGACTTCTCACAACTCACCAAGCCTCAACGTCAGCAAACCACAAAGACGAAAGCCAAAGCCCATGAATCCAAGTTCAAATGGGTACCTAAACATCAAGGACCACCACCAAGAAGCAACCAACCACAACCTTGCAAGGGTAGGAATTCATCCTCGAAACCTAGGAGGCAGAAAAGAAACTATAGGCATTGATGAACGATCAAGTTGTGCTGGGTCCCCAAGACTTTATTGCAAGTGCAAGAGTAGAAAAGATGGCTCATCACCTCATATAATAAGAGCATGACCCCTACCACCAAACCAAGAAATTGAAGAGTTGAAGCAGCTTGTGGACAACAAGTCCTCTTTCTTATGAAAATGGTATACTCTTTGACTTCAATGGGAGCTAGAGGGCTACCAAATCATGACCAATGATAAAAGCAAAGACGTGCCATCAAAACCTCGGAGTATGACCCAACATATATAGCTCCCGACCACCTCCTATAGGGTGTTGACTACCATTTGCAACCAACCCCTAGAGGAGCACATCATGACCCACCCCTATTTAGATCACATGTTGACTGAGGAGAAGCTACACATTGCCAGTCAAATAGACTCCGATGACTTTCTAATTGATGTCCTCACTTATCTAACCCATGTAAGCATCTCGGAGGGTTCGCTATATATATATTCTCTATATAGCGTGCATTCATGACCTATTTATAAATATCCTAATCTGTGAATTTTCATTGAATAAAATACAACCCTTTTCTATTCAATATGTAAGTAACCCCTTTATATGACAACCTTCTGTATGTAAAAAAATGTATAAAAATGGTGTTTTAAAAACCCCTTATTTTGAACTCACGTTATATATACATATATTCATGAGTGACCCCCCCGAGGTAAGCATCCGACCTGTCAACATGGACCACTATCCCCAAATGGAGTACAAGCCGAAATTCTATGCTTGGCTCATGCAGATGTGAAACAGCGTGAGCATGCATTGAATAACCTTCACCCTTCAGCCTCTAATCAAAGGAAGGATTCTTCTCATCTCCAAGGGGGAGGGGGTAAGGTGTGGAACATAAAGGTATGGAGCATAAAAACAAACCCTAAACCTCAATCAACACCCCAAAACAGAAAAGAATGGATAAAAATTAACTTATGATTGTGAGGAAAAGTGTCATAAATTTTTTTAGGAATGCATGGACTATTTGAGGTTTTGTTATTTAAGAATTTTAGTTTCCATAAGCATTTTCTCCATTTTCTATGTGTCTTTCTGTAAAATTACCTAAAGAATACTAATGATGAGTTATGGGGTTTCATGCCAAACACCTACAATGGAAGGATAGGAGGAAACCAACAAGTTACCGTTTTGAGAGGAAGAGCAAGCAAGGTATGGCCTCTCACTAGAGACGAGGGCTTACAACCAATTCAAGTTCAGGCACATCCTAAATTTAGAAGACATACTCATGGAGGAGCAGGCCATAAAGCAAATTGTGAATCAATCCAAGATTTCTCACCAGCAAGCGTAGAAAAGATGGCTCATCACCTTGTATAATAAGAGCACAACCCCTACCACCAAACCAAGAAATTGAAGAGTTGAAGCAACTTGTGGACAACGAGTCCTCTTTCCTACCAAAATGGTATACTCTCTTACTTCAATGGGAGCTAGAGGGCTGCCAAATCATGACCAATGCTAAGAGTAGAGACATGCCATCAAAACCTCAGAGTATGACCCAACTTACATAGCTCCCGACCGCCTCCTATAGGGTGTTGACTACCATTTGCAACCACCCCTAGAAGAGCACATCATGACTCACCCCTATTTAGATCACATGTTGACTGAGGAGGAGCTACACATTGCCAGTCAAATAGACTCCGATGACTTCCTAATTGATGTCCTCACTTACCTAACCCATGTAAGCATCCGACCTGTCAACATGGACCACTATGCTCAAATGGAGTACAAGACGAAATTCTACGCTTGGCTCATGCAGAGGTGAAACAGCGTGAGCATGCACTAAATAGCCTTCACTCTAATCAAAGGAAGGATTCTTCTCATCTCCAAGGGGGAGGGGGTAAGGTGTGGAACATAAAGGTATGGAGCATAAAAACAAACCCTAAACCTCAATCAATGCCCCAAAACAGAAAAGAATGGATAAAAATCAACTTATGATTGTGAGGAAAAGTGTCATAAATGTTTTTAGGAATGCATGGACTATTTGAGGTTTTTGTATTTAAGAATTTCAGTTTCCATAAGCATTTTCTCCATTTTCTATGTGTCTTTCTGCAAAATTACCTAAAGAATACTAATGGTGAGTTCTTGGGTTTCATGCCAAACACCTACAATGGACAGATTGGAGCAAACCAACAAGTTACCATTTTGAGAGGAAGAGCAAGCAAGGTATGGCCTCTCAATGGAGACGAGGGCTTACAACCAATTCAAGTTCAGGCACATCCTGAATTTAGAAGACATACTCATGGAGGAGCAGGCCATAAAGCAAATTGTGAATCAATCCAAGATTTCTCGCCAGCAACAAGCGTAGAAAAGATGGCTCATCACCTTGTATAATAAGAGCATGACCCCTACCACCAAACCAAGAAATTGAAGAGTTGAAGCAACTTGCGGACAACGAGTCCTCTTTCCTACTGAAATGGTATACTAGAGGGCTGCCAAATCATGACCAATTCTAAGAGTAGAGACATGCCATCAAAACCTCAGAGTAGAACCCAAGTTATATAGCTCTCGACCACCTCCTATAGGGTGTTGACTACCATTTGCAAACCGACCCCTAGAAGAGCACATCATGACCCACCCCTATTTAGATTACATGTTGATTGAGGAGGAGCTACACATCGCCAGTCAAATAGACTCCGATGACTTTCTAATTGATGTCCTCACTAACCTAACCCATGTAAGCATCTGACATGTCAACATGGACCACTATGCTCAAATGGAGTACAAGCCGAAATTCTACGCTTGGCTCATGCGAAGGTGAAACAACGTGAGCATGCACTGAATAGCCTTCACCCTGCAACCTCTAATCAAAGGAAGGATTCTTCTCATCTCCAAGGGGGAGGGGATAATGTGTGAAACATAAAAACAAACCCTAAACCTCAATCAACGTCCCAAAATGGAAAAGAATGGATAAAAATCAACTTATGATTATGAGGAAAAGTGTCATAAATGTTTTTAGGAATGCATGGACTATTTTAGGTTTTTGTATTTAAGAATTTTAGTTTCCATAAACATTTTCTCTATTTTCTATGTGTCTTTCTGCAAAATTACCTAAAGAATACTAATGGTGAGTTATGGGGTTTCATGCCAATCACCTACAATGGAAGGATAGGAGGAAACGGACAAGTTATTGATTTGAGAGGAAGAGCAAGCAAGGTATGGCCTCTTAGTGGAGACAAGGGCTTATAACCAATTCAAGTTCAGGCACATCCTGAATTTAGAAGACGTAGTCATGGAGGAGCAGGCCATAAAGAAAATTGTGAATCAATCCAAGATTTCTCACCAGCAAGAATAGAAAATATGGCTTATCACCTTGTATAATAAGAGCATGGCCCCTACCACCAAATCAAGAAATTGAAGAGTTGAAGCAGCTTGCGGACAACGAGTCCTCTTTCCTACCAAAATGGTATACTCTCTGACTTCAATGGAAGCTAGAGGGCTGCCAAATCATGACCAATCCTAAGAGCAGAGATGTGCCATCACAACAACTATCCCTATAGCATTGCCATTGTCTATAGATTATGATGAGTATGTTAAGGAACTCCCTTCCCAACTAGAGAGAGAAAAGGAGGAAAAGAAGATGGTTGTGGGGCCAAGTTATAAGTAGAGAAAGATGCATTAGCCGCTTTCCAATTCAAGAAAACCCACCAAGTATTTGTGTATCAATGAGAAATAAGCTAAAGGTGAAGCTCATGACTAAGGAGGAGCAAGAGGACAGTTGGCAAAGGAAACTTGAAGATGAGAAACAAGAGCTAATGGGACTTCAAAGGGAGTACAAGATCCTCATCCTACAACAAGAAGAGCTACAAGAACACATGAAGAGTTTCCATGATGCCATGGAGGAGCTCGTAGACAGAGAAGAAGAGAGGGCCCAAAGGTACTAGGAAAACATGGACAAGGTGGAGAAGAGGGTGGATGTGGAACTAAAAGAGTAGAAGAGACTAGAAATAGAAATTGAGGAACAAGAGCAAATAATAAGGACCTTATCTTAGCCCAAAGGCAGAATGAAAGCTTGTAAGAGATGAAAAGAAGAGCAAATGAATGGGTGGGTAGGAGTGAAGGAATGGTAAGTGTAATAAAGCTAACATCTCATACAAGAAAAGACACAAGATCTAACATCTAATGCTGACAATAACAAGAAATGCTACTGCCATAGCCAAGATCCATGTTCCATATGAGATGTACAAATGGGGAAATAGATGGTATGCTGAGAATCAAGTGATGATAAGTTGCTGTAGAATACTCACCTTCTACAATGGTGGACAAGGATACTCACCTCCAAGTAGGGTGGACATGGATATGCACCTCCATGAATGGTGGGAGGATGTGACATCAAGAGCTCCACAAGGAGTTGTATTTCAAAATGATCAAAAGGTTCACACATTTGGCCATTCTCTACTATTTATAGCTAACCCTAATTAATGTGTCTAGCTCCTAAGCCTAGGTTAAATTTGCTTTATTACAAGCCATCCCGGCCTAAAGAAGCTTTGTCCTCAAAGCTTGAGAAAATGGGAAAGAATACAATGGATGAAATAGTAGATCAAAGCATATGTGGCTGAAAAGATCCCATGATCGATGAAGCTCCACAAGAAATCTATAATGAATTTCCTGCATGCTGGCATAACCGGGCTGCCATAGTAAAATAGGCATAAATTTTGATAGACACGTCCAAATTGGACAAATGATATGTCATATCAAAGTATATGATGTAGGCTACCCTCTCCAAGAAAAAATCCATGATTTTGACAAAGATAAATCATTTAATTCCATGACAGGAATTTAATACAGCAAGCTGTATTCTACAGGAAAATCCATCTTCTTCAGCCTTTCTCCCATATAAACCATGAAGAAACCATGAGAACAAAGAATCATTAAGTTTTGTATGCAGGATGCCTTGCTGCAAATGACTTTCTCTTAGTATAAGACCACCCAGGTCATATGGAATACCGAGATAATAACCATCAAGAGAAGTAGGATTGTCATGAACCATAAATGTCAAACCACCTGGGTCAAAAGGAAAGAGAGAATCATCTCCATCATGACTACCCGAATCATAGGGAAAAGATATCTCATCATCATCATAAGGCATGTATTCATTGATACTCTCATCAAAAGTATATGCATCCCAAACATTTTTCTCATGTACATCTCCATATGCATTCCAATCAACATCTTCTTCTATTGGCTTTAGCATACCAAAGTTGTCAATGGGCTGATAGAACCCATCATGTGTTTCCTCAATATCTTCATGTGATGCCTCAATATCTTCATGACATATATGATCAACATAATCCTCTTCAACATCATCATGAAATATATGTAAACCTTGAGTTTGCTCTTCTTGTTGTACACTAATGTACTCTTGATCAACTTTGTCATGTGTATCCTCTTGCTCTTCATCTTCATCTTCAGCTTTGTCTTCAGCTTCATCTTCATCTTCATGCAGTGAATGACCTTGCTGTCCATGTTCTCTTGAGATAGGAAATTTAGGACTGCCTCTACTCCATGAATTAGCACGTGGCTGAGCAGTTTCATTGACTCTAGAAGGACCTCCATGTTCATAAGTCGATGGTATATGTTGATGAGCTGTAGTAGATCTCACATTCCCATGAGTAAGTGGCACTTCTTCAACATGGGGTGGTGGTTTACTTTGGAATCTATCTCCCAAATTGTTGAGTATAGTGATCAACTGATCAAACTTGGTATCCAATCTACTACTTTGTTGCTCCATACGAGAAATCATCTTGTTAAATTTATCATCCATGGAGTGGATAAGCTGAAGTAAGCCATCATTCATATTGCCAAGTTTCTTAGACATTTGTTGGAAGTCATTAGAATCAAGTGAGATGTTTACTTCATTCTCATGATCTATGACATATGAATGCTGCCCCATATGGTAATTTCTTGCATACTCTTGTTGACCATAAGGAGAATACCTATGAGATATATCATCATAAGAACAATGCCCTTCATGCACTTGATGTCTATAGGAATGCTGATGATTAGGTTGTTGCCTTTGGCTGAGCATAGGTCTCACACTTACATGTCTGTACCCCCTGTTATACATGCTGTCCATAGTGACCTACTGGTACAAAATCAGCCCTATCTTGAAAAACATGAGTTCAAATAAAGTGTATGATAGCTTGAATCGAAGCTTAAAATGTCTAGTATCAAGTAGAAATCCTAGTTTGAATTTAGGAGTAGCAATACCCCTCTCTATTTAAGAATTTCCAGAACTGTCCATAGTGAACTACTAGTGAACTGTTGGAACAAAATAGGCTCTAACTTGAGAAATATGTATCCAAATGAAGCATTTGTTAGCTCCAATCCAAGCTTGTGATGTCGAGTATCAAGCTCAATTGTCCATTTGTCATTAGAATGATGCTACTAATTTATGTAGCAAATTTTCCAGCTTTGTCCCTATTTGGACTGCACCCTATTTATGTCATGTTGTCATAAGATGGTTGTTACCGCAAAGATCCTGCCAAAATAAGCATCAAGACTGCTTCCAATGGTAAGAGAATGCCACTCAAGCCTTCCAAAGCTATTGCTACTATCAACAAATACTTGAGCCCACTCGACTTCAGGAAGGTTGATGCTCCTATAATATGACCCTTGAGTGCAACTGCTCAGCCTTATATTGCCAAAACATTAATAGGCCCTAACATGAATAGACATTCCCCAGCCACCAAAGCATCTTTGGTCTCTTTGGATTCACTCTCTGAACCTCCTCAAGTTTAGAAACACATCTCCCATCAGCATAATCATTCTACTCGCATGCTGACCTTCAAGTGCAGGAGTATTCTGGAAGCTTCTATAAACTGACTCCAACAGATGTGGATCTACCTATAGTTAAAAATATGAGGGTTTCATCATTGGATTTGGTAGAACTATTTCTACCTTAGACCATTGCAGCAAGCTGATACCAGATTGAGCCAAGATTTGATGCCCTGGTTCAATGCAAGTGTAGGTACTGAGACTGCTGGAATCCCCCTTGCTCTGTGTCTTCTTTGGTTATGCTAAATCTGAATGATGAACCAGGTTGTGGTCCTTGTGATTTGATGATAAACCACAATAGAAACCAAGTTTCAATACTTAATAACCTGTCTAGAGAAATGAGACTTAATCAATCAACTATTGCTTAGCAGCTTGTTGGTCTTCCCAAAGATGAGGATCAACTCCAAAACATGTAGACTCTAATGGTCATTTTTTGAAGCTGTAGCAAACCATGCAGTATATTTTGAGTTCTTATGTTGAGCATATCTTCATTGTGATACCACCATTTCAGCAAGGCCTTGACCATCTTAAGAGATCTACCCTCACATCTTAGTACACATTACCCTCTGCTACCCATAATTCTCTGAAACATCTTCTTCGTGCATAAGATGCTCAGCTTTTCCTGATGTAATCAATGCTTGCAAGCACAGTTCATGATCTGTTCCCAATCTCCAAGAAAGGGTAGGTGATGGCGATCATGATGAATCTCATTGGGGTTGGAGTTGGCTGGAGCTGTGGATGGCTGCTCATCCATGGGAAACTACTTATCTGAATGAGGATGAAGAAAATCAACATGACAACATGAGGAAAGATGTCAGCTATCACTCATATGCTAAGACTCTTGAGCTAGGGAAAGAGGATTCTGGCCAGCATCCTCATGTGCCACAAGTTGAGGTCCCTTCACAGGATCTTGGTTCTGTGAACCAGCAAGCCCATGGGTTGCCACCTGCTGAATCTCTTCAGTGGACTGGTGGTGCCATGCCCCCAAGTCCACAAGCGGAGAAATCGCTTTTGTTTCAACCACCAATTATGACTCCACCTCCCCAGTCCCCAGTAAAAGTGCAAGTCTCTTCAGCACCTGTTCAATCTAAGTCTAGCTCTTCAAGAGGAAGTGCCACTCACAATGGCATAGCTGAGGCTAATGGCAATTCTGCTTTTCATCACAGGATTATGAAAAATGATGGCCAGCAGCTATAAAAGTCTGGACGGAGGAGGAAATATTTCACAGTGCAGTGCAGGAAGAAGCAGTAGTGGTGGAGACTGTATTCCACCCTGCCATCGACCATCAAGAAAGGCAGCGACGATATCATTCTTGGTGCCTGGCTGTGATTCTCTCAACAGCAGCCATCGGTGGATCTTTCCCTGGCTTCTCCTGCTCTTTCACAAGCCTCTACTATAGCTCATTCTCTCAACAGCAGCCAGTGGATCTTTCCCTGGATTTTGCTAATCTTTCGTAAGCCTCTGCTCTGTAGCTCTTTCAATAGCAGCTCTCTCTCCTACCTCTGCAACTATGTGTTGATTGAGAGTTCCGTTGCTTCGTCATTGCCACAAGCAAGGTTGGATACTGTGAAGAAGTTGTACTCGATCGCACATTTGAAATTCCCTTTTGACATCGACCTTACCTTGCGCGCCTTGGAGAAACTATTGACGCAGTCGCTTGATCAACACTGTAAGAAAAGGATAGAAGTTGCTCTTGGCATCGCGCTTGACGAGAAGATAGTGGATTTTCTCCAAAACATCAAGCGCACTGCTAGTTCGTTCGACAGACTTTCTCAAGTCGCCTCTCACGTGGTCAGCAATGCATAGCAGTGCGCGTATTCACTTCTGTGAAACAATGGCACAGAATTCTTCCAAGCCAAAGACTACAACACCAACATCCAGCTGTTCGAAGCATTGCTGATGTACTTGTCTTCCCCCACTGATACGAATTTCTCTTCGTGCCGATCAAGGAACCCCATTACTTACAATGCATAGGATGGATCACCACCTCTATGCATAATAGCAGTCGTTTCCTGTATTTTTTTCTTTCCCTCTTTTTAAGCATCGTCTTCAACAGCCTCGACCTCTCCTACTTCACCAGACATAGAGCATTTGAACAATAGAGCTCATCTATGAACAAGGATATGGCAGTTCTCAGAACAGACGCAGTTCACACTGATGTCCTGAACGTGATAAGGAGAGTAATAGGAAGTCTAATAGAGCCAAATCTCTATTCTATAGGTTTCTCAAGAGGTCAAGAATCAAGTTATGGAGTCCATTGTCGTTGGAAGAGCCATGGTTGGAAGATTTAAGCAAGATATTGGCTATGGAGTATGAAGGGAGCTTGAAACGGGAGAGAGAAAGATTGTGTCTGAAAAGCAAACCCTTCCCTCTCAAAAGTAACCCCACCAAACTCAACCTCCACTCAAGTTACTTGCATTTTGTCCATCTCTCTTCATTTTTGAGCTAAAATTGAGCCACGACCTATTAAAATTGGATGGAGCCCGCCATTGCCCACTGGATATTACCAAGATCCACCATCTTCAACACGGTTTGAAGTAGTACAGCAACTTGACTAGTCACTGTCAAGTAGAAACCAAACCATGTAATTGTGTCTTCAAGTCCAGTTACACAGAAATGATGTTTGTAACCAAATCTTCCATGAAAATGACCTCCCCAGCCAGATCATTATCATGAAAATGATGGAATTAAATCCTACCTTGGATCAAAGCAAAGATCTGATACCAATGTAATAAAGCTGACATCTCATACAAGAAAATACACAAGATCTAACATCTAATGCTAACAATAACAAGAAATGCTACTGCCATAGCCAAGATCCATGTTCCATATGAGATGTACAAATGGGGAAATAGATGGTATGCTGAGAATCAAGTGATGATAAGCTGCTATAGAATACTCACCTTCTACAATGGTGGACAAGGATGCTCACCTCCAAGTAGGGTGGACATGGATATGCACCTCCATGAATGGTGGGAGGATGTGACCTCAAGAGCTCCACAAGGAGTTGTATTTCAAAATGATCAAAAGGTTCACACATTTGGCCATTCTCTACTATTTATAGCTAACCCTAATTAATGTGTTTAGCTCCTAAGCCTAGGTTAAAGTTGCTTTATTACAATAAGAGACTTAGCGAGTCATCTAGCCCTTGTAGAAGGTGACAAGGTGTTAATGGAAAGCAGGGTAGAGGCCATGCAAATAAGCTTAGAAGCCCAAAAATGGGCCTTTCTCAACACTCCCTTAGACGCCACATAATCAGAAGAGGAGGAGGCCATTGAATCATTAAGGAGAAAGATGGAGATTGCTTGTAGGGCTCTAATATACGGGCTGGACATCCAAGCACAGGCATCAGGGCCCAAAGAAGCAAAGCCACACAAGAGCATAGGGGAGAGGAGATGCAAAGGCCAACTAAAGAAGCAGGGCCAAGCTTTGAAATGGGGAAGCAACACAAGGAGTTAGTCCCATAGTCTCCCTCTCCATGGCTTGAAGTACAACATGAGATAGACACCATTTCTAAAAGAAAAAAAGAGAACATGAGATAGACACCATTCCCAGTAGACTGGAATGTAGAACTCATAGTATGGGAATAGAAAGAGAACAATTGCAAGACCTTTGACTTTAATTTTTGATTTCCCACTACATTAAGTAGAGTATTATCAACCAAGGTGGTGGAAGAGGTGATTAATGTAGGAAGAAGGTTGTGGGAGATGGATGGATGGCCGAAAGAGAGAAAAATCTCACCTTACGGGGAATGGAGGCTCCTAACTACTAGGAGAACAAGGTCATGTAAGTGGCTAGAATGGTAAAGGGCTATGAGTGCTAGCCAAGGTGGAGAAGATGCATCTGGGGGGATGGAAAAATCTCACCTTATGTGTAATGGAGGCTCCTAACTACTGGGAAAAGAAGGTAATGTTAGTTCCTAGAATGGTAAAGGGCTATGAGTGCCAACCAAGGTGGAGAAGATCCAATCTGGGGAGACGACAACATGGACACCTGGATGTCATTCTACAACACCCTACCCTTTGAGAGGAATAACCCCACTTACATGCCATATCCTAGAAGGGTAGGAGTGGATTTCAATCTAGACATCCACGGCCAATATGACTTCCCAACAATTTATAATGTCAATGCCACTAAGCCTGAGGAAGTGGTCACTTTTTCTGGGTAGGACTTGTATGCCTCCATTGACCACTTCCTCAATGAATTTAGCTCTTGCCCAGACCCAACCTTCCTCACAACTTGTGATTACCTTAGGTTCCTTAAAATATTTTTAAGGAAATACCCTACTCCACAAGAATATCGCCTCTTGCCACCTTTTTTATAAATCTCAATGCCAACATAGGTAGCTGTGCAATGGCTAGGCTATGATGTGCATTGTCCTCTTGCCATCTTTTTGTGTAGCCCTCTTAAAGGATATGAGCGACATTCATTTCACTAGTTGCAACCATCCCTTTTTGTCCACAATCCCTCTCAAAGTTCAAATAATCCTAAAAGGATACATGCAAGGGAAGAGCTTTCTTAGTAGGTCCCTTAAACCCCCCACTTCTCCTCTTATGACCACGATGATGAAGACTAGCTTCTTGTCACAATTTATTTATTTTTTAAAGAAAAAAGAGAGAAAAAGAATAAGAAAGACGGAAAAATAAAGAGAAGAGAGAGGAGGAAAGGAAAAGAACAAGAAAACAAAGAAGAAAATCACAAGAAAAAGAAAGAAACTCACGAGTGTCATAGTCGTTGCACCTAGGGGTCCTCAAGTTAAGAGCATTCAATGAATTCGGTTGGCTGACTCCATCCCTAATCCCCTAGCCCATTTTGATCCCCCACTTCACACTTAGGGCATATCAAGGGCAAGACACACCTAGGGAGGTCAACCTCACATATGGCTAGACCCATCTCCCTAAGTTGTACCCACTCCACCTCCCTCCTGCACGAGCGGGGTCCTCAAGTGTGGGACAACACCCGGCTTTGTTTGACCTAGCTCCCAATTCCCCTAGCACAAGCACAATGCACTGCATGGTAAGGTAGAAATATCCCCTAGGCCATGCACTTTTCATCTCTTTCTAGATACATTTGAATGCTCCCAACCAACGACATCAGAGGCCATGCCATCCACTCGACATCCCTCAACCTCCACCATTGCAATCAATTGACAAGCTTCTCTCCCATGATCAATCCCCACAAGGCCCCATCATCAACTCACATGACCACCCTTCATATCATCGAGCCTCATCAACAAAGACCTGTAAGTGCCATGGGACTGGCACTCCACTAGGAGGGGGGTAATGTTAACTCCGATGCAAGATGAAAAAAAGAAAATTCAAAATAGGGAATAACATGAAAAAAGGCAAGGCCAAAAGAATAAAAGATCAAGTTGAAGGTAAAGGCGCATTTTCAAATGCAAAGGTATCAACAAAATTTTGTAAAAGAGTGCCAGGCTCCCTTCTATGTAAATTGTAAAATCTAGACGAGCATCGATGAAGGAATAAGGCAACAAGATGGGAATAGGGAAAGAGGACCTTGGCAAGATGCCCGGTCATGTAAAAAAGGGGATGGGTACCTAAGGG
Source organism: Lygodium microphyllum (assembly GCF_053477565.2). NCBI lineage: Eukaryota > Viridiplantae > Streptophyta > Polypodiopsida > Schizaeales > Lygodiaceae > Lygodium > Lygodium microphyllum. The sequence goes on along the minus strand of NC_141143.1, from coordinate 5,952,763 downwards.
ATTTAGGGCTTGTATATAAACTCAAAAAGATAATGAGAAGCTCATTCTTTGGTGTGTGGATAAAGTGGCTTCTTATTATTTTCTTCTTCTCTCCTTCTTGCTTGTGTGTGCTTGTGCTTGAGGGAGGGAGTGTGAGGGAGTAAGTGTGTGAGGGTGAGGGATTGCGATGGAGAAGCTCTCCATCATCTCCTCTCTTCTTCTCTTCTCTTGACCCGTGCACAACTATGGAGGATGGATCTCGAAGGAGGAGGCATGAGGTTGCTTGAGCTTGAAACTAGGATCGTGGAGCATGGGATCAGCAGTGGAGACACTACAATACATGCAAAGTGCTGCAATCTCAACTATTGTGGCCCACCCTCTTCCACGATGTAGCTAAGTTTGTGAAGCATTATGATGAGTGCCAAATGACCAAAATCTCCATCCATAAGAACAAAATGGAGTTGACCCTAGTACCATGATAACCCTTTGAAAAATGGAGAATCGACTTCATTAGGCTGATCAGCCCACGGTGTAGTACTCATAGACGAAGTACATAATTTTAGCGACAAATTATCCCATGAAATGGATGGAAGCTCAAGCCACCAAGAATAATAATGCTAGGACCATGGCCAAATTCATTTGGGAGCAAGTGAACTCACGATTCGACTGCCCCATCAAGCTAGTTAGTGATCAAGGCACACACTTCAATAATGAAGTGATTGCCCATTTTCTATCTATCTTCTTCAACATCCATAGGAAATCCTCACCATAGTACCCTCAAGCTAACGATTAGGAAAAATCCATAAATAAGGTCCTAGTGAATGTTCTGACCAAGATGGTCTCCACCTCACCCATGGATTGGGACAATAAGCTCATGGCAGCACTATGGGCCTATAGAACAGCTTGTAAGATGGCCATAGGGAAACATCATTCAAACTAACCTATGGTACTAAAGCAATCTTGCCAGTGGAGCTCTTCATTCCAAGCTTGAGAGTAGCAGTCCAAGAGAGATGGGATGGAAAGGAAGCATGGATGGAATGCCTGGTAGAGTTAGAATGCCTATTTGAGACCCAACTCCTAAAGATCCATGCACTAATCTGTCTGAAGGCAAGACACAAAAGTTGGTTTGATAAACATGTCAAAGAATGCAAATTCAAGTAGAGTGACCTAGTGCTACTGTACTCTATAAAGGGCAATAAGAAAAAGATGAAGTTCAGAAGATTGGGAAATTTCAAACTCCAAAACATTAGTCAAATCAACAATGTGGAGCTTGAGACTCTAGAGGAAGAGGGCACAGGGTAGTCACCTCAAGAAGTACTACCCTCCAACGCATTTGTTGCACGAGCCTCCCATGCTGGAACCACTCGTGAGTGAACATAAGAGTCACCACCATCACTAAGATAGAGGATGAGGATGAGGAAACAATACCACCTACCTTCCTATGCATATCAGTCACTACCCACAAGACCCATGCCTATGATGATGCACTCATTGATGAGGGAGTTGACTTTAATATTCTTACACATGACCATTAGACTCTCATTGGTTAGCCAAAATTCCAGCCTACTAACACTAAACTCAACCTGTTTTTTGGGGGGGAAATCTTACTCACAACTGGGAAAGTGCAAATTAGTAGTCTCTATCAAGATTGAAAGCCTATCAATGATCTTCTACGTATTGCATAGCACTAAGGCTACTAGTAAGGAAACACTACTAGGACACACATTCAAGAAATAAGCACATTGCAATGTTGATTATGACTCGCAGCATATTCACCTTGCCATGAGCAATATTTGAATAGTGATAGCTTTCAACAAGGGCAACACGGCTCCATCCAAGCCTGCAGTGCTACTAATAGAAGAAGAACCTAGTATCAAGCCTAAGGAGGGGGGTCATTACTTGCCCCACCCCACCATAACAAACTGGCCACAACCCCTAGTAAAAACACCCAAGACCATTGAGCCATGGGTCAAAATGGGCACCCAAACAATGATCTAGGAGCCAACCTGCACAAACTCACAACCCTACAACCTAACGTCCTAAGCCTAGGTGACAAAGATGACGCTATAGAAGGAGACAAAAAACCAAGTTGTGATGGGCTCCCAAAGCCCTATTGTGTGCTCAAGGCTACTACAAAGGCAAAAAATGGATTTGGTTGCACAAGGCCATGAGTGGCATGCGTGTCCCTCACTCTGACGCTGCCTTTTGATCAATCTTCACAAGACAGTAAGCCAACTAGGAATGAGAAACCAATTGGCCCGAAAGGTAAACCCATAGGACCACAATAGGTTTATCGACCAAAGTTGAAACCCTCTACACTACCAAATCAATCCGACACTAGTGTCCCAACTATTCCATAAGCACAAATTAGTGCACCAATTGAGCTACAAGACCAACCCATCGCACAAGCGATCAATAAACACCCTATTGACTAGTCCATGAAGCAAGCATCATTTTCTAAATTATCCAATCCAATCAAAACCCAACCTCCCATGGGCCTAAAACCCTCCTACGAGTGGGGATCTATCCTTACTTTGGCCTCAAACCTAGTCACAAATATGGGGATGGCCTAGTCACCTACATCAAATGCTTGCACGCCACCTTCACATTGTTTGCTAAAAGCTAGATTTAGGCCTCCTAGATGAGCCATTAACAACAAATGTATGCTCCTTGCCATGCATTGGGAAGAATACGAATTCATGTTTGTCAAGATTCCCATGATGGCCATGGAATTGATCGCTAATGATATTTCTCAAGAGGAAGCTCTCAAACAACAACTGATTACCTCCTATAGCAAGAGTAAAGTATCTACAACAAACCATGAGCTAGAAGATCTGAAAAAGCTAGCTGACTCTGGCTCATCCTTCTTGTGCAAATGCATGCTCTTAGACTCTAATGGGAACAAGAGGGCTGCCAAATTATGACCAAAATCAAGCAAAGATGTGCCATCAAAACCTCTGAGTATGACCTAGGCTATGTGGCTCCTACCTCATTGAGGTTCTTCTCAGCACTCACAATCAACCATTAGAAGCTCATGTTCTAGCCCACCCCTATATCTGGACCAAATCCTAGGACTAAGAAAGAATTTCACATCGCTAGCAAAATGAACTCTAGTGACTTCTTAATTGATGACTTCCTAATTGGCTCATGAATAAGTAAAACTTAGCCAGCTAGTGTTGTGTTAACACTCTTAACCCTTCATCCTCCAATCCTAGGAAGGATCTTCATCATTCCTAGGGGGAGGTGGTGACGTGGACAAGAAAACATGACTTGAACCTCAAATCGGATTTCAGAAACAAAAAAGGATGGTTAAAGTACACTTGTACTTGAGGAAAATTTTCATGAAATTCTCATTGGAATGTGTGGATTTCTTGAAGTAAAATTTTAAATTCTATACTTAAACATTTCACCATTCCATAACATATATTTGTGATCCCCTTATCTTTTTCAAGAAGTCATTTCAAGTGAACCAATAGTAGTTATCGCATCATGACAAGAACTCGAGATGATAGGGTGCCATGAGAAAAGTGGCAAGATTTCATTCTCAAAAGAGGGGAACAGATCAAATACAGCTTGGTTGTTGAAATGAGAGACTTCAACCAACTCAAATACAAAAGTATTCAGATCCTAGAAGACCGATGATTAAGGAGCAGGGCATGAAATAGATCATTGACTAGTGCAACCTTAGCAAGTGTCTAGAGAAGGTTGGCCAATCCATTGATTATAGCAAGTGCAGGGAGTTCCTATGCTCTTTTGATGCCAACAAGAACTATGGTACAGTGATGTGAGGTAGGGAGAGGAGACATGAAGAGTAGAAATTGAGTTGAGTCCTAAACTAGTGAAAAGGACTCTGGGACTTGTCAACAAGCCCAAGAAATGTCTCGAAAAGAGACGTTTACAGCATGTTGGGGATGGACAAGGGCCAAGTGTACACTAATGATGGGATCAGTTTAGCTGACATCCCCAACCCTAACATTAGACTATAGGCAAAAATGGTCCACGTATTGTTCTCTAGCCAAAGGTACAATGCTTTGATGAGTAGGATTGGAGTATTGCTACTCAAGGGCCTTGCAGCTAGGTCCTTGGAGAATGTCAACTGGAACAACTACATGCATAAGACCACTGATTCTTTAGCAAAGGTGCTAGCCATGAGCCCTAGAATAGTAGGTGGAGCCGCAGTGGAGACAACAAGAAAGAAACTAGTAGCAAAAATGGCCAACATAGGGTTTGGGGGCATGCTAATTGCCATAATCCAAGAGGCAATGGGAGATGTAGAGAGGAAAGAAGTGGTGGAAGAAACACATGAGCACTCACCAACCCATGGGTCACCAATGCCTTCACCCATTAAGGAAGGAGCAGAACGATCTGCAAAAAAGAAGGAAACTCATCTCCAAGCCCATCGACAATAGGAGGGTTCAAGTGATAGAATCGCTAGTGAGTGAGGCAAGGAGGGGATCTATCCCATCAAGCCATGGAAGAAAGGAAAAAATTATATTGAGAATTCCATGTAAAAAGAAGGGAACTAAAGCACAAGGGGACACTGACTTAGAAGCCACATAGAAAGAATCAAGGTAGATAGAAGAAGAGCAAAGGAGGAAGTAGAAAGAGGAGGAGAAAAGGCTAAAAAGAGAAGAAAATGAGCAAATGGCTCTCACCATTAGATTGTCAATTGAGTAACCCTCGTGAGCAAAAGAGTTGTCAAGGAGGAGCCTGGAAAACACACTAGGCCTAGCTCCGCATTAGCAAATGTAGCTCAAGGACCTATAGTGGTAGGCAAGGAGAAGGCTCCATTACACCTACCACCACACACGAAGCTGTAGAAGCCATGATGAACCAAAGCAATGTGATGGCTTGTGTGAAATACCTAGTCAACACAGTGCAGTAGCTAGGCCCAATGCCAGTGGAGGAGCCGCAATGTCCAGGAACAAAGACGCTGATGATTGTAGATGTAGAGTCAAGGAAAGATCCGAAGAAGCCTAGAATACAAGCCTTAATGACATCCATACCCTCGACTATGCTAGTGCTAATGAGTTATGATGAATATGTAAAAGAGCTACTAGCACAATTGGAAAAGGTCAAGGAAGAAAGGAAGGTAGTGTTAGTAGACTTGGAGGTGGAAAGAGAGGGGCTCTTACTTTATCAGCTGAAAAAGATGAAGCAAATAGCCACCCAACCAACTGTGGCAAATAAATAACATGAAAAAGGAGCTGGAAGCAAAGAAGGAAGAAGAAAGTGAAAAAGAGCCCTAAGATGCAAAGGTAGGGGAGGAGATAGGGCTAGAGATGGATTTTTTGGCCCTCTTACAAAAAAATAAGAACATGGAGGAGCACCTCAAAGCAACTAAGAAAAATCGGAGATGAGCTCATTGAGTAGCTAGAAATAGTAAAGAACTAGGTCTACATAAAGTCCTGTAAGGAGAAATAGTAAAGGAGAAGTACTTAAAGAACTACATGAGGCCAAGGTGTAGAAAGACGAGGTGTCAACCAAAAGGCTAGCAAAGGTGGAAAATTGAGTCCATGTGGCCCTCCTAGAATAAGAATGATTGGGAGAGTAAATGAACCACCGTAGACTGTATAAAGAGATGATGCTTGAGATCTAGAAAGGAGTAGGAATAAATGGTAATGATGTTGTCTCAATGCCAAAATTAGGGAGAAGAAGGCCAAGGCTGGGGAAGAAAAGACTATTAGAAGGCTCAAGGACCTTGTTGAATACCTTTCCTTGGTGGAAAGTAAATGAATCATGGCACTAGTTGGGCAAAAGTAGTAGAGGCAAGTATAGAAGTCTAGCAACAAGCCTTCCTGAATATCATGCTACACATGATCCAGGCTAAAGGAAAGGACATGCTAGAAGGGTTGAAAAGGAAGTTGGAAATTACAAGAAGAGCCCTAAGATATAGTCTCTAGGAGTGCACCCTTGTAATATTTCTACAACGAAATATTAAAGACCCAAGATCCCGTGCAAAAGCAATTCGAAGTAATCCCCCCCGCAACAAAAAAAAACATTGGTCGAAGTGCTCCATCCTCATGTACTAACAAACACCAGCCCCGCGTTGTGTATAGGAAACCGTGGCTCAAAACCGTAACCCACTGCGGGAACTCCCCTTCAGGAGGAAAAAGGATAATGAATTATTTGCAAATTTTTTTATTAACTCCCTCCCCTTCACCTGTTGCATGGCGGGGAGAGGGAGTATGTGTTGGAGCTTGTGGAGGGGCATGGGGAGGAGGGCATGCAATCTGCCACTTGTGTGGCCACCCCCCCACCCCCACCTTATATATGAACCCCCCCTCCCAAGCTTCAAAGGGAGAGGGGCATCGTGCGTGCTTCCCGCTGTCGAGTTGCTACCGCCATCAGATTGCTACCATCGCCTGTCTACGCCATGCGGCTTGGCTTCTGCCGCCCCCATTGCCATCATCATCATCATCATCTCCATCATCATCCTCACCATCATCACTCCAATCATCCTCACCAACACATGTCATCTCTGTATCTTCCAGAAGCTTGAGAAGCTTCTATTGAGGCTTCTCTAGGCCAAGTTCACTCGTGCCTCCTGGTTTTTTTTAGACCGCGTCTTGCAAGGCCCAATTCCTGTGCAGGAAAGGAGATCTCAGGCAGTAGCAACTTCGAAACTCATAAGGGGTGCCAAGGGGGAGTTTGCTGAGTCAAAATTTACTTCTTCAATGGCTCCTAAGAAAAAGTCGAGAGGAGTGCATGCGGATGCTTCCACCCAAAGTATGAGAGTGGACAACGCCCTGATTATGAATGCCCAGGTCCCGAAAAATATCCCTGCATGGGAAGGATGCACAAAGCATGTTTTAATTCACATAGGAAACTTAAATGCATCGGAAAATTTATATACTCGTTCGATTTACAAAGTTTAATTGCATGACGAGTACTTGCATTTGCTTGCATTTCAATGGTCAAGGGTAGTCACATTTTTGAATGTATGTTGCATAAGTCAAAATATGAAATTGTGCGAAGGCGTCCTTGTTGCATCTCGCAAAGGATAGGGCTTCTGATACATAATGCACTTATGTAATAAATTCCTGGTTGTGTCTCCTATATAAGATAATTGTAGATGATCATTAAATGATATCTAAATAGTTGCAATGAAAGGAAAAGATTTATGAACTTTGGCAATAAAGTATATATTATGTAATTCGCATGCAATGATAGTTACATTTTAGGTTGAGATAAGCGATAAAATAAGGATTAAATCAATTATGTATTCATTGGTATCTGGTCATGAAAGAATGGCGCATCCATGCATGGAGTTATTTTATCAAAGTTCGAAATTGGGAAAGGATGCATCTTCATTAAAATACCAAAGCTTTGAATTTGATGCATCAACATAGGGTTTATAAGAAATATCTCTGAATGTCAATCATTATAGTATAGGGCAAGGGAAAGAAAGATCACTGTAGATCCTATAGTTGCATAAAGGCAAAAAGGTCTATGGTCTTGAAATTGCATGGAATGATACACCTCACACATCTTGCAGTTACTTACATCTTTTAGGGAAAGTACTTGCAAGTTCAGAAGAAAGTATTTGCATCTTAAAGGGAAGATCATCTTTAATCGTGGGTTGGTTAGATCAACTAAGTGATTCGCATGTAATTGAGTAACTTACATGAAATTCATAAAGATATGATTAGTTAGCATATGATGATCACCTCAATGTGCTAGGTAGGGTTAAGCTATGATAAAATTCTGCTTCGTATCGCACTTGGGATGCCGATTTAATATTTTCGATCTTAAAAGTTCTACCCACATTTACGAAATGTTAGGGTTATCAAATCGCCCATGTAAGAATGATCTAGGGTTCTCACCCTAAGGATCAGTTGATCAAATGCTAGACTTTCGCAAGGAATTTAGGGACCCTAGGGCCAAAACGTTTATCAGCCTAGTAGGATTAGGGTTTTGGTTTGGGTCAATAGGATTCCCAAATCCTATATCGTGATCAAGAAATACCGTGTGATGGGAGATATAATCCCATAAGTTAGGTATTGACACCTATCTCATGCAACAAGCTACAACGTCATATGCCCTTGTGTCTAAATCACAAAATAGTACTGCTACACCTTAGACACAGTTTGGCGACTTCTAATTACAAGTCAAATTTCCTAGGAATTTGAGTAGTTGTCCTGCTACAACACTCTTCCTTGGAGACTGATTTGTCAAACTAGGGTAGTTATGAATTGCCAAGAAAGCAATTGACCATCCAAGTTACGGCAACGAGGTTGTCCAGGATTTAATGACTATAATATAAGGAAACCTAAGGTAGTGACAATTTGGGTCAACATGGTATAAACCCTAACCCAAGGAAAAAGGGTAAACAAGCAACTCAGATTACGAAACCCTCGGGATCTTCCCAAGTCGCGAATGATCCATCATGATCGAATGCTGAAAGTATTCAGGGAGAAGGAATTACACTTTAGCAGTTGGCCATACAAACGACCACTGGAATGCTCGTGATTGTATACTTAAGTGCACTGTTTGTAATCTTTGCTCAAGGAACTAATTTCATGAAAAACAACTAATGCTTTAGGTTAAAAAGCCTAGAGGGAGAGGCAGTTCCAGTTACCTCCGACTGTCTACCTGACCCTATCCAAGGGGGTGGTTAGCCGCACCATGTACGTGGACCGAACCCACCGCGAGAGGTCTGTTCGTGAGTGCTACTTGGAACAAGAGGATGCTTGGGTGCCAGGGGAGGCTCTGGCCGTAAATTCCTTGCCTTTGGATCCTTCACAAGAGGCCGACGTGACTCGAGATGGGATCTCGAGTCACGCATACTAGTCAACGGGCGAAACTTGGAATAGCGATCCCTGAGGATTGCTGGGATAGCCTTCGGGCAGGTTATTTGATGTATTCCAAAGACTGATAAATAAAGATCAAATATTGAAAAATGAACTTGCTTGGCATTGTTTTTCTGTGTGAGTATTTAAGTTACGTGAAGGAACTAGTGTTTAATTGGTTAATTAAGGAAGCTATTTTTGCTTGTCAAACTAAATGTGATAGATAATTAGATAACTAAGCAACCCGAGGAAAGTGTGGTGGACGTGACTCTGGGTCCGTCCTATGGAAGAGTGGTCCCGGTTAGCCGGGAACTTTTCTCAAAGGAATTGATAGAGAAGCAGCGATGACCTAGAAGAAATTGAGTTAGAGTCCCGATTTATGCTGTTTTAGAGGAACGGAATGGGACTGTGGCTTCGCATCCCTCTCGTTTCCCATTCTCCTTGAACCAAGTGTAGTATAAATCTGTTTCGACCCTGATGTTCTGCGCAAAGTGGTTTGTCTCTATTGGGGCTCGACGCTAGCTATTTCCCAGAAACTTGACGATTTAGGAAACCCTGATTTAGGTCAATCCTAAGTAGGAACGGCCAGATGCTTCCGCTTCGTGGCAGACTCGAGAAGACCTTGATCGCAAACCTTGTGACATTCATTGTGAGTGCCGGACAGTGCTTTCTGGACTCTCTTCCCGATGGATTGCTAAGACGTGTCCTACAAGTGGACAGGGGGGCACGTTATAGTTTGTATAAGAGCAAAACATCGAGATCTAATATTTACAATGGAACATAACAAGGGGAAGTAGAGCAATGTTGTCATTAAGAACATTTCCTTACTTACTTATGGATGTTAGGTTGCAGAGTCGCGAAGCATGTAACAATTTCTTGGTGTTCCAAGTTATGTTTATGACTGCAATGTGTGCTTTGGATTATTGATGGAGGCTAGGCATGATGAATATTCTAGACCGTATCTACAATCCTTCACCCCTGTACGTGGAACGGAGATGGACGGGTGAATCAGGGATATATTACATAGCAGCCCACCGACTTGCATACCTTCGGACCAACTTGAAGAGAATCAAGTGGATGGAGGATTTAAATATCGTGAAGCCGTTCATCTTTGTCGAGGCTCACGCAAATGCAACCCTACATGTTGGTGATCGGAAAGTCAAGCAGAACAAGTATGTATACAAGGAAGTGACTCGAGTAATCCATGCCGACAGAAATCAAGGTGCTAGGACGTTATGAGATGAATTGGTATCAAAGGAAGGGATACCTCAAGCTTCCTATGACCTATCGATTCTTGAAAATCCATGACCCCTCTCCATATTATTACTCAGTCCCCATGGCCGAATGTAACACAATCCTATTTTCCCCAAACTGATGTGCCAATCAGCTACCTTCCCAAAATAAATGTACTAAAAAGGGCTATGCCCACATGATTGAATAAGATTTTTTTTTCACTATCTGTCATGACTGAAAGTGTTGGTAAAGGAGTTAAGTGATTAGGTCACTTGGGTAAAAGCTGAACTGGGCATATTAATGTAATGTGAGAAACGTTTAGCAAGTTTTTAACGTAAAGAATCTTATTGCCCAGGCGCAACCTCAAGTGCAGATTCCTAGTCTGACCCCTGCACTAAGTATGACTGTAATTCAAGAGAAGAAGTTCCTTCTCAAACAAATCAAGCCACCTGAATTTGATCGTAAGGGAAGGATTGTCCAAACTGACGCCGAGGTCTGGATCGAATCCATGGAGGATTATTTTGAGGCAGTAGGAACTACACCCGCTAACCAAGCTATGCTCACCAAACTGAAGCTTACCGGCAAAGCAAGACTTTGGTGGAAACAATGGTGCAGAGACCAAGGGATCTCGGAAGGGTCAATTACTTGGGAGAAGCTTAAAAAAGCTGTGCGAGGGAGATATCTACCACCTGCCTATCGCACATAGAAGATGAATAAATTCTATGAATTAAAGAAGCTTGGACTATCCTTGGATGCATATTATTCAAAGTTCGTCTCTCTCTTAAAATATGCGCCACAAATGGATATGACACAACAGGTGTCAAAGTTTTGTGCTGGGTAAAATCCACCCATAAACACCCACGTGGAATCAATGCGCCCAACGAACCTCCAAGACACACTCATTCGAGCTGCTCCCATAATACAAGAGGTGCAGACCAAGCCAAGGAATAACAGGACTTGGTCTTACAAGGATCAGAACAAGGGAATGTATAGGTCTCGGGCTAAGAGAGCGCAGGGCCAAATCCAGGGACAAAAGAAGAAAGATAGGGTCAACACTATCAACAACTTTGTTCCTACACAAGGTAATGGCCGCAATCTCCGTTGCTTCCATTGCAACGAGCCTAGACACTTCAAAAGGCAGTGTCCCAAGCTTAGGAGATGACAATGCTAAGGGCCATTCCAAGGATCCGTCCATGGCCAAGGAGCCACTGCCATGGCTAGAGGGAGAACCTCTAGTGTTGCCAACAAGGAGCTGGGTGATAAAGAAGATCCATCCATGGAAGCTAACATTGAGAGGGCAACGGTTCATGCCGCTCTTCACAAGAAAGGCCCGAGTCGCCAATTATCGGTGATTCAAACTCCATCCGATTATCAAGGTAAAAGATTCAAAACCTTGATTGATTGCAAAAATACACATTCCTTCATTTCACCAGTCTGTGCAAAAAGATTAGGAATAGCTACAAAAGATGCACCTACCTTACTTGTGGAATTAGCAAATGGTCGAGAGGTCTCTTGTACCAGGCAAACTATTAAGGTGAAATTCCTACTGGGAGGAAAGTCGACTTCGCTCAGATTCAGGGTAATGAACCTAGGTTTCCACAAATGTTTTCTTAGAATGGATTGGCTAAAACCCAATGATGCCCACATTCACTATGGAAAGAGCCAAGTCTCCTTTCAAAATTCTGAAGGGGAACTAGTCACAACTCAAGGAGAGGCTGGTAAGCCAAAAATTCAACTGGCAAAAGCAACACAGATAATAAAAGGAGTTAGGAAGGGCCTACCTGTCTATTTTATTAAGCTAAATAAGCTAGATCAGAATCAAGAATCTAGGGAAGAACCTTCATGGTTAAAGGAATACGCAGACGTATTTCCTGAAGAACTGACTGAACTTCCTTCTGAAAGGGAAGTCGATCACAAAATCAAACTGGCGCTAGGAGCTGCACCAGTTGCAAAGAGACCATATAGGATGTCCATCCTAGAAGCGATTGAGCTAAAGGAGCAACTCAAGCAGCTGTTAGACCAAGGCTACATCCATCCTAGCAGTTCACCATGGGGAGCTCCAGTGTTGTTCCAGAAGAAGAAAGATGGAATGCTTCGGCTATGCATTGACTACAGAGGGTTGAATCAATCAACCATTAAAAACAAATACCCCATTCCAAGAATAGATGAGCTTCTTGACCGTCTTCAAGGTGCAAAGATCTTCTCCAAGATAGATCTCAGGTCTAGATATTATCAGATAAGGATCCGGGAAGAAGATATCCTGAAGACCGCATTCAGCACAAGGTATGGACACTTTGAATTCCAAGTCATGTCATTCGGGCTAACAAATGCTCCTGCTACCTTCAATAGGTTAATGCAGGATATCTTTAGGCCCTATCTTGATGACTTCGTACTCGTCTTCTTTGAAGATACCCTAGTCTACTCCAAGCAGGAAAAAGATTATGAACCCCAGCTTCACATTGTCCTCAAAACAATGAGAGCACATAAGCTTTATGCCAAGAAGAAGAAGTGTGCATTTTTCAAGTGACAGATCGAATATCTTGGATTCATTGTATCAGCGGAAGGAATTTCAATAGATCCAGCCAAGGTTAGAGACATTTTGGAATGGCCAACACCAACTTTTGTCAAAGAAATACGTAGTTTTCTTGGATTGATAGGATGGTATAGGGTATTTATAAAAAGATATGCTTTGATTGCAACGCCTCTGACTGATCTACTAAAGAAGAAGTATCAATTGTATGGTCACCTGCTGCTGAACAGACCAGCTTTGACAAACCAAAGCAAAGCTTGGTATCAGCACCCATCATGAAACTTCCTAATCTTAGTAAGGATTTTGAAATGATAATTGATGCTAGCGCACTTGCCTTAGGATGTGTGCTTATACAAGAAGGTCATCCCATAGCATACTCTTCAAGGAAACTAAAGAGCCATGAAAGAAACTATGCTACCCACGATCTAGAGCTATTGGCTGTCATCCATGCTCTCAAACTTTGGAGACACTACTTGCTGGGTAACAAATTTGCCTTAGTGACGGACCACAAGAGTCTTAAATGAATTTTCACCCAAAATGAGTTCAATATGAGGCAACATCGATGGATTGAAATACTGGAAGAATATGACTTTGAAATCAAATACCGACCTGGAAAGGAGAATGTAGTTGCCGATACACTCTGTCCCAAGGCATTTCTAAATTCTCTGATTTTGCAAGATCCATCAACAGCAAGATCTCTAGCCACAAAGGTATCTATGCCAAACAACCCAATTCTTGAGCTAGCTAGAGAAGAGGCATGTCATGACCCAACCTATCAGAAATTTCTAAGGGAGATCCCCATCAAAGATCAAGACCCGAAGCTACAAACAAAGTATCAAGAATTCTCTATCAATAGTGGATTGGTCTACTATAGAACAAGACTACGTATCCCGGCAAGCCAATCACTCAAATAGAAGATAATTTGGGAAGCCCATGACTCCCCTTTCTCAGGACATACTAGCTATGCCAAGACCCTTAATGCGGTCAGGAAGAGCTATTATTGGGATAGGCTCAAAGGTGACGTTCTTAAATATGTCACGGAATGTTTGTCTTGTCAACGCATTAAGGCCGAACATGTCAAAATGCCAGGAAAATTGCAATCACTTGATATTCCCCAAATGAAATGGGAATTCATTAGTATGGACTTTGTTGTTGGCCTACCCCAAGTTCAAGGAGGATACAACTCCATTATGGTCATGGTAGATATGCTCACCAAGGTTGCACATCTTATCCCTGTTAAGACAAACTATAAAGCCTCAAACATCGCAAGGTTATTCATCAAGGAAATATTCAAACTGCATTGGTTACCCAGAAGAATCATTAGTGATCATGACTCTCTCTTCACCTCACACTTCTAGAGGGCTATCTTCGAGGCCATTAGGACTCAACTCTGTTTCAGTACAGCTTACCATCCCCAAACCGATGGTCAAACAAAACGAGTCAACCAAGTCATAGAAGATATGCTTAGGGCACACTACTATCGCAAACCCAAAAAGTGGATTCGATATTTGCCACTGGTTGAGTTTGCCTACAATGCTTCTTACCAACAAAGCATTCAAATGACCCCTTTGCAAGCATTGTATGGGCACAATTGTAGTACTCCTTTGAGCTTTTCATATCCAACCTTGAGGGTTGAAGCTTCAAAGCAAATGCTGGAAGACATGGATGACCAAATCAAATCAATAAGACAGGATATCCAAGCCGCTAAGGACAAACAGAAGGCTTATGCGAACTTGAAATGGCAAAACAGATCCTTTGTTGAAGGTGATATGGTCTTCATTTGCGTACATCCAAAGAAAAGTTCCCTATCCTTGGGTGAATGCAAAAAGCTAAGTCCAAGGTATTGTGGACCCTATAAGATTCTCAAGTTCCTGGGGCCTAATGCTTACAGACTTCAACTCCTGGAAAATCTAAAAGTTTATAATGTATTCCATATCAGCCTATTGAAAAAGTATGTGCCTAACCCTAGTCACGTGCTTGATGATCAACAAGTTGTAATGCCAAGCTAAGGAGTCCTTGAGCTACGACCTGACAGAATCCTAGATGTTAGAGAGAGGCATTTGAGATCCAAGACCTTGAGGGAATACCTCATCTAGTGGAAATATTATCTAGAAGAGGATGCCACCTGGATAGATGAAAATACTCTCAACCAACAATATCCCCAGATCTTCTCGAGATGAGGACATCTCGATTCCTCTAAGGGGGAGAGAATGTAATATTTCTACAATGAAATATTAAAGACTCTAGATCTCATGCAAAAGCAATTCGAAGTAATCCCCCCTGCAACAAAAAAACTTTGGTCTAAGTGCTCCATCCTATGTACTAACAAACAACAGCCCGCTGATGGAACCTAAAACGGGCCCGCACTGGCTCATGCACTAGCCGGACCTCTATCATGCGCTCAACAACCCCACAGCCTCGCGGCCAGGAGCGTGGATGACACATATATCATCTTCCTAAACATCTTACATTTGTATCACGTCTCTAGTCCAACCCTAACCCAATTAACACTCCTCAGAGCGATTCTCTACACATTGCCAAATAGCACGAAGTACAAACATAGGAGGTTCTCCAACGGGTGCCTGCCGCTACCTCACTGTGACTCTCCTACACCTTGGGGATTGGCCCTTCGATGCGTCGCTAAACATATATAACATTTCGCACACAAACTTCTCTATTTTATGATTTGCGTATTTCCAGGAGATATACCATGCTTCCTCACTTTACTTTCCCCTAGACCCAACGCCTAGCCTACAGCTTGGACAACCTTACTCACTCAACGTTGGTCGTAATCTTCTAGAAAGCAATTGCCATGCATCCAGGAGATATTGTCTGATACTTTTTATCATTTTATGCTTCATGCAAATTGTGAATGTCCATGTGCTCAAACAATTAAGAAACTCAACATTGGTGCTTAGTGCAAAAGCATTCTTTCAATGAATTTGACTATCGCTCGTATGCGGCGTTGCATGAACCTAGCACCGAGAAACCCTCGTGCTACTAGGTTCTTAATTTTTAATTATCGACTAACCTAAATGGTATGCATAAAAGCCAGCAAGCTTTTCATCATTTCATTCAACATTTAAACACCTTTTATACACTCTACCCCCTCACCCGTTTAGGTTGTGCATGGTGCATAGGTTTAGGGTTCATTTTTCACATTTTTATTGTATAAAAAGCCATAAAAACTCACTAAAACATAGAGGTAGGGCTGAACTAAGGCTAAACCTCATACTTTAGACCCCCCATACATCCACAAACATGAATCTTATTTTTCCTTAATTTTCGGCACTCAAAATCCATTTTTCCCCTATTTTTTTTCATTTTCCCTATTTTTCTTGTATTTTTCCACAATATTAAATAACTGAAAATAAAAAATGAGTTGTGGGCTGTGGCCCTTAGGTTCATTTGCAGAAAAAACACAAGTTTAGTTGGTGTGTCTTATTATATTTTCCATTGATATCTCAAAAACATCCAATTTTCCCATATTTTGTGTATTTTACAGGTTTTACACTACTAATTTCATCCACAACACTTATGATTTTCTGATTTTCTGAGCATAAACTGATCAAACTCATAACGAACAACAACATAATGCATAATCATCCCCTGGGAACAAGTATTCATGAAGCAAATTGCATAAAAACGCCATTTCCTTTGTAAAAAGAGATTACCATTCTTTGCGGGTTGCGGGTTTTTATTTGCCATATCTTGGGACTAATTTCTAGCCACCATTAATGCTCATGACAGTCCACAATCATCAACATTCCTTCCTCTTGCACCACAGAGCAATCCGGTCTTCATTGGACAAGCATCCCTCATCCATTCCTCTTCTTCTTCTTCACCACATGAATCTGCCTTTAGGGGAGAGAGAGGGAGGAGAGAGAAAGACTGAAATCAGAATTCTTCACAGAGACCGCCGTTGGAGGAGCGAAGCACGACGATAGAGTCAGCATCCAGGAGGGATTCAAGCCCCATAATCGATTGGGGGGGTTATTCATAGCCAATCTCATCACCCTCTCCATACCATGAAGCGCAAATTTCGGGTGCCATCTTCCCCCACGTTTTTTCCATCCCTCATTCTCTCTCCACGTTTTTTGCTTCATAAGGTGCATAAATTTTTTTTTTTGGGGGGGGGGGGGGGGATCCAAACTCAAAAGGCATGCTGAATTTTGACCTCCCAAGTGTCCACCTTTTCATATCTTGACCATTTTGTGGCCATTTTCCCGTCAGGACTCTGAATTAAGCTTTGAAAAATCCTGGGCGTCCGGCTTGGCATCCCGCATTGGCCGATAACTCTTGTCAACCCACAAGACAGTCTGAAAAATTATGAAAAATCAACAAGTGTCGCTCCAGCGCCTTTAAAGCACTTTGGAGGTTAAAATCGTCCTAGATCGAGCTGCCGCCTTCGACATTGAGTATTTTTCCCTTGATTTTCATAATTTTTAGCTATTTTTAAGCACTTCTCGGCACCAAAATTCTGCTCTCATTAGCAACCACGGGATAGGGCGACTCAGCCCGTCGAATCCCACGAACATATCTACACATAAACAACCGAAGGAAGCATTAAGCTGATACAAAATAAATACATACTAAACACAGCACAATGCTCTCCCTACCCCCTGACAAAACCAAGTCATAACATCCACAAGGAGTAGGCCTAACATAATCTGATAGAAGCTCCAAAGCTAGTCACTAGTCAACTGCTCCAACACGGCCAAACTAAAAAGAACTGTCAAAGAGGTTGCCCTAAGTGGTGGTCTGACTGCCTACCTAACTAAGGAAAACACAACTAAGAGCTCCTTCTAGGCGAGGACTCCTATAGCCTGATCAAGAAGTATTTTCTTTTGGTATATTTCTTCTTGTAGGGTTTCATTTTCCGATACTCGGGTATGTAAAAAGGAGGGAGCTGAGCGTAGTGACCCAAGGAGAACAGGGCATCGGCCTTAGGACCTGTCTCGATACCCAAGAACCTACCAAGCCCTCGCAAGGCGACATTGAATCCTTTTCTGACGCTCACTTTTATTTTCGCTCCAACCTTCCTTATTTTCTTCTTTTCTAGCAAGATGCCACCCCTAGGAAGACAAGACATCGGCCCTGGGTCTGACTCGTCCCCAGGAACCTACCAGGCCTTCGCAAGGCGATGATCAACTGCTTACAAATTTTCATTTCTTTTCTTTTCTATTTTTACAGGGGTTAAAACCCCTTTTTACACACCTCTCTATATACTTATTTTCTTGTCAGATATTCAGGGTTTTTTCCCTTTATCATCATTATTTTCCTTCTAGTAGGCTTCTCTAACTGCCTCACAACTAACAAGAACTCCTAGAATGATTGCCTAGCAGGCTAGTAGAACAGGGTCACTAGGACTCCCTTCTAAAACAGGTCTTTCGATGCCTGACAATGTCTTCACAGGAGGCAACAACTAGTCAAACCTCCCTCAAACATACTGAACCTAAACCTGGGACTTCATGCCTTGGACGCCGGTCCCCAACAAGAAACAACAAACCCCCTTAACAAGTACACAAACACATATAACATAAAAACCACAGTACTCATAAAGGAAAGATATCACCTGGATAGGGCCACAAGAAACTTCCACGCAACAAAAGGCTCCTTCCAAGCTCTTTTTCGAACCTGTCTAGCACATAACTACAACAAGAAACCATTAACCGCACCCGTACTAAACAGACAAATGGCCCTCTTGGCCTAACGAAATCTGGATGTAATATCCAAAGTAGCTAGCCTTCCTAGCTTAAAACTAGATAGGTTATTTTAGTCCACGCAATACTAATGTCCTTGGCATATACATCACACCCTCTCAGACTACCCAGGGTGCCAAAGATAGCATATCATAGGTCGACTAGCCCCATGCTACTCATGCAAGTTAGCTAAAAGCTTGATCTTGTATTTTTTGATCTTAGGTTTTTTTTAAAAAAAGAGATACAAGTCCAAGCCTTTCCACAAATAACTCATCAATAAGACCGATCCGTTCTTGGGCACTATGAGCTGAATGAACAGCCTTAGTGGGCTCGCATGTCCTATGTTTATTGTCATCTGAATAACTGGTCATTCAAGCAGCTGAGTGGCTCCTTTGGGAGAAAGAATCATAGCTTTGTACTCATTCGAACCTCCCCTATTTGGGTTTTCACATAAATCAGTGCTAGGACCCAAACTAGGTAGAACTTCAAGCCTAAGCATATCACATGGGTGTGTCCCAAGGCAGTGTATATTGTCAGATGTATATCCAGTCTTATCCTCTTGGGGGTTCAACAGAATATATCCAGATGGGATCCTTGGCCTTGCATCCGACATTCCTGCCACACTTTTGGAGATTTTGGGTCTCCAAACCCATCTCACATTTCCCTTAATATTCTTGCACTCCCTCAATTTGTTGCACTGGTCTAACGAACTCAATGCAGACTTATCCCTATGGCCAAATGGCCTCACATCCTTATGAGCTTTGTGAAGCACAGGTGGATTTTTAGCATTTTGCATCCTCTTTACAAAAGATACCTTTACTTGTGTACGTCAATACTGTAAATTTTCTTCCATAAGAACCATGCTTTCATTGGAGGGAACAACATCCACCCGGAAGCATGATTCCAACACCAAAGGTCTCTCAAGAGCCTTACTAGCAACAAAATTAGAACCACACACAGAATTCTTATCAACACTCATAGGCCCATTGGTTCGATCCATATTTCCATCACAACTATCTCTCGTGGAAGTGTTGCAAGCCCTAATGGGACTTACATGGCTTGGAACCTGTTCACTGAGAGGCATGCCATTACTACTCATAGGATGGCCATTTTCTGCTTTGAGATTTTGGCCACCAAGGTTCCCCTGATAGGCTACCTTGGTATCAACAAGTGAGCTGTCTTCTTGCAGAAATGATTGGAAGCTAGGATGCACTTGTACTGAGCGGGGAAAACTCCAAAATTTTTCCCAACATTTCTGAATATGACCCTCATAATCGATGGCATGCATTTTTGCTTCCCTTAACGACTTAGGATTCCGCAGTCCCACTTGGATTTGCGGATTAATCTCTAAGCCATTCAGAAAGAGCTCACATAGCACATCATCTGCTAATGCAATGGCTCTTCTTGGCCAAAGCCTAAGAGTACTATCAAAGGCTCTAGCATACTCTTTAACAGAAAGATAAGACTCCTGTCTAAACTGCATAAGCTGCCCTAAGACCTGAATCATAGGGAGCTGTTTTTCATACTCATCTAGAAATCTATCACAAGTCTCCTCAAATGATTTGATCGGCCCTCTTGGGAGGCTCCAGTACCATTTCCTTGCCTCTCCCTTTAGGGTACTTGGGAATACGAGCATCCGATGTATATCATTGAACCCACTTGCAATGCAAGTTAGGTCATATTCTCTTAAATGAATCATCGGATCCTCATTTCGCAACCCATAAAACACTGGGAGATCCCTATAAAGAGGAGGACATTTAGTCCTCCCTTTTGGGATCAACACCGGGTCATTAAAATCTTCATATTCATCATGATCTGGGTCCAGCCTCTTAGGATCTTTAACCTCTTCCATCTTCACCCTTTTCGGTGTAGCGGGGTTAATATCCTCATTGACATCCCTTTCTACCAACTCACTGAGTGGTCTAGGGAATCCTATAAATTTCAACATATCCTTTTGATCCCCTCTTAGAGGGTCTTCCATACCTTTCCCTTTAAAAGGAAAGTCCATAACGGGTTTATATAAGAGCTTTTGGTCCTTATCTACAGCTGATTTATCATTACCACTTCTTAAAACTTGGGAACCGTGCCTTTTAAGCAATGGTTTTCCCTTGACAGCTAGGGCTTCTAACATCCTTGTGATGCCTACTATGTCGCCATGGTGGCCCATTATACAGGATGTCTTAACCACAAGCATATTCCATTATATATCAGTACTTTCCCATGGCATCATGACTTTAGCATGATGAGCTGCTGATGCCATAACTGCCCTAGTTTCCAACATGCTTGTTTCATGCCCTCTAGGTTGATGGATAGTTAAACATGATTTCTCTTGGGTAGAGACCACACCAAGGCGAACCTCAGCCCATGCTATCGTATTAGAGGATGGGAAAACCACTAATGGGCTACTCTTTTCATCACATAAATTATCTTCTACAGAGGACTCATGTTCTATATAACTAACTAAGTCCAGTAGTAAGTTTTGTATAGGGAAAGCCAAGGTTTTCCATCCTTGAACAAACCCCATTTTATGGATAATTTAGGGTCCCTTGAAACCCTAGATTCGAAAACCGCCACTTATAGGTAGCTCCTGGCAGACGCACCACTGATGGGACCTAAAACGGTCACTAGCCGCTCTATCATGCGCTCAACAACCCCACGGCCTCGCGGCTAGGAGCGTGGATGACACATACATCATCTTCCTAAACATCTTGCATTTGTATCAGGTCTCGTAGTCCAACCCTAACCCAATTAACACTCCTCAGAGGGAGTCCCTGCACATTGCCAAATAGCACGAAGTACAAACATAGGAGGTCCTCCAACGGCTGCCTGCCGCTACCTCACTGTGACTCTCCTACACCTTGGGGATTGGCCCCTCGATGCATCGCTAAACATATATAACATTTCGCACACAAACTTCTCTCTTTTATGATTTGCATATTTCCAGGAGATATACCATGCTTCCTCACTTTACTTTCCCCTAGACCCAACGCCTAGTCTACAGCTTGGACAACCTTACTCACTCAACGTTGGTCGTGATCTTCTAGAAAGCAATTGCCATGCATCCAGGAGATATTGTCTGATACTTTTTATCATTTTATGCTTCATGCAAATTGTGAATGTCCATGTGCTCAAACAATTAAGAAAATCAACATTGGTGCTTAGTGTAAAAGCATTCTTTCAATGAATTTGACTATCGCTCGTACGCGGCGTTGCATGAACCTAGCACCGAGAAACCCTCGTGCTACTAGGTTCTTAATTTTTAATTATCGACCAACCTAAATTGTATGCATAAAAGCCAGCAAGCTTTTCATCATTTCATTCAACATTTAAACACCTTTTATACACTCTACCCCCTCACCCGTTTAGGTTGTGCATGGTGCATAGGTTTAGGGTTTATTTTTCACATTTTTATTGTATAAAAAGCCATAAAAACTCACTAAAACATAGAGGTAGGGCTGAACTGAGGCTAAACCTCATACTTCAAACCCCCCATACATCCACAAACATGAATCTTATTTTTCCTTAATTTTCGGCACTCAAAATCCATTTTTCCCCTATTTTTTCCTATTTTTCCTATTTTTCTTGTATTTTTCCACAATATTAAATAACTGAAAATAAAAAATGAGTTGTGGGCTGTGGCCCTTAGGTTCATTTGCAGAAAAAACACAAGTTTAGTTGGTGTGTCTTATTATATTTTCCATTGATATCTCAAAAACACCCAATTTTTCCATATTTTGTGTATTTTACAGGTTTTACACTACTAATTTCATCCACAACACTTATGATTTTCTGATTTTCTGAGCATAAACTGATTAAACTCATAGCAAACAACAACATAATGCATAATCATCCCATGGGAACAAGTATTTATGAAGCAAATTGCATAAAAACACCATTTCCTTTGTAAAAATGAGATTACCGTTCTTTGCGGGTTGCGGGTTTTTATTTGCCATATCTTGGGACTGATTTCCAGCCACCATTAATGATCATGACAGTCCACAATCATCAATCTTCCTTCCTCTTGCACCACGGAGCAATCCGGTCTTCATTGGACAAGCATCCCTCATCCATTCCTCTTCTTCTTCTTCACCACATGAATCTGCCTTTAGGGGAGAGAGAGGGAGGAGAGAGAAAGACTGAAATCAAAATTCTTCACAGAGACCGCCGTTGGAGGAGCGAAGCATGGCGATAGAGTCAGCACCCAGGAGGGATTCAAGCCCCATAATCGATTGGGGGGGTTATTCACAGCCAGCCATCACCCTCTCCATACCATGAAGCGCAAATTTTGGGCGCCATCTTCCTCCACGTTTTTTTCATCCCTCATTCTCTCTCCACGTTTTTTGCTTCATAAGGTGCATAAATTTTTTTTTTGGGGGGGGGGGGGGGGGGGTGGGGGGAGGGGGGTCCAAACTCAAAAGGCATGCTCAATTTTGACCTCCCAAGTGTCCACCTTTTCATATCTTGACCATTTTGTGGCCATTTCCTCATCCTGACTCCGAATTGAGCTCTGAGAAATCTTGGGCGTTCGGCTCGGCATCCCGTATTGGCCGGTAACTCTTGTCAACCCGCACGAAAGTTTGAAAAATTATGAAAAATCAGCAAGTGTTACTTGGGCACCTTTAAAGCACTTTGGCGCTTAAAATCGTCCTAGATCGAGCCGCCGCCTTCGACATTGAGTATTTTTCCCTTGATATTCGTAATTTTTAGCTATTTTTAAGCACTTCTCGACACCGAAATTCTGTTCTCACCCGCGTTGTATATAGGAAACTGTGGCTCAAAACCGTAACCCACCGCGGGAACTCCCCTTCAAGGGAAAAAGGATAATGAATTATTTGTAAATTGTTTTATTAACTCCCTCTCCTTCACCGGTTGCATGGCGGGGAGAGGGAGTATGTGTTGGAGCTTGTGGAGGGGCATGGGGAGGAGGGCATGCAATCTGCCACTTGTGTGGCCACCCCCCCACCCCCACCTTATATATGAACACCCCACCCAAGCTTCAAAGGGAGAGGGGCATCGTGTGTGTTGCCCGCCCTCGAGTTGCTGCCGCCGTCAGACTGCTGCCGCCGCCTGTCTATGCCACCCTGCCTGCCGCCCCCATCGCCATCATCATCATCATCATCTCCATTGCCATCCTCACCATCATCACTCCAATCATCCTCACCAACACACGTCATCTCTGTATCTTCCAAAACCTGGAGAAGCTTCTATTGAAGCTTCTCTAGGCCAAGTTCACCCGTGCCTCCCGGTTTTTTTTAGATCGTGTCTTGCAAGGCCCGATTCTTGTGCACGAAAGGAGATATCGGGCAGTAGCAACTTCGAAACTCATAAGGAGTGCCAAGGGGGAGTTTGCTGAGTTGAAATTTACTTCATCAATGGCTCCTAAGAAAAAGTCGAGAGGAGCGCACGTGGGAGCTTCCACCCAAAGTACGAGAGTGGACAACGCCCCAATTTTGAATGCCCAGGTTTCGAAAAATATCCCCACATGGGAAGGATGCACAAAGCATGTTTTAATTCACATAGGAAACTTAAATGCATCGGAAAATTTATATACTTGTTCGATTTACAAAGTTTAGTTGCATGACGAGTACTTGCATTTGCTTGCATTTCCATGGTCAAGGGTAGTCACATTTTTGAACGTATGTTGCATAAGTCAAAATATGAAATTGTGCAAAGGCGTCCTTGTTGCATCTCGCAAAGGATAGGGCTTATGATACATAATGCACTTATGTAATAAATTCCTAGTTGTGTCTCGTGTATAAGATAATCGTAGACGGTCATTAAATGATGTCTAAATAGTTGCAATGAAAGGAAAAGATTTATGAACTTTGGCAATAAAGCATATATTATGCAATTCGCATGCAATGATAGTTACATTTTAGGTTGAGATAAGCGATAAAAGAAGGATTAAATCAATGATGTATTCATTGGCATCTGGTCATGAAAGAATGACGCATCCATGCATGGATCAGTTCTTTTATCAAAATTCGAAATTGGGAAATGATGAATCTTCATTAAAATACTAAAGCTTTGAATTCGATGCATCAACGTAGGGTTTATAAGAAATAGCTCTGAATGTCAATCATTATAGTATAGGGCAAGGAAAAGAAAGATCATTGTAGATCCTATAGTTGCATAAAGGCAAAAAGGTCTATGGTCTTGAAATTGCATGAAATGATACATCTCACACATCTTGCAGTTACTTACATCTTTTAGGGAAAGTACTTCAAGTTTAGAAGAAAGTATTTGCATCTTTTTAGGGAAGATCATATTTAATCATTGGTTGGTTAGATCAACTAAGTGATTCGCGTGTAATTGAGTAACTTACATGAAATTCATAAAGATATGATTAGTTAGCATCTGACAGCCACCTCAATGTGCTAGGTAGCGTTAAGCTATGATAAAATTCTGCTTAGTATCGCACTTGGGATGCCGATTTAATATTTTCGATCTTAAAAGTTCTACCCACATTCACGAAATGTTAGGGTTATCAAATCGCCCATGTAAGAATGATCTAGGGTTCTCACCCTAAGGATCAGTTGACCAAATGCTAGACTTTCGCAAGGAATTTAGGGACCCCAGGGCCAAAACATTTATCAACCTAGTAGGATTAGGGTTTTGGTTTGGGTCAATAGGATTCCCAAACCCTATATCATGATCAAGAAATACCGTATGATGGGAGATATAATCCCACACGTTAGGTATTGACACCTGTCTCGTGCAACAAGCTGCAATGTCATATGCCCTTGCGTCTAAATCACAAAATAGTACTGCTACACCTTAGACATAGTTTGGTGAGTTCTAATTACAAGTCAAATTTCCTAGGAATTGAGTAGTCGTCCTGCTACAACACTCTTCCTTGGAGACTGATTTGTCAAGCTAGGGTAGTTATGAATTTCCAAGAAAGCAATTGACCACCATCCAAGTTAGGGCGACGGGGTTGTCCAGAATTTAATGACTATAATATAAGGAAACCTAAGGTAGTGACAATTTGGGTCAATAAGGTATAAACCCTAACCCAAGGAAAAAGGGTAAACAAGCAACTCAACTTACGAAACCCTTGGGATCTTGCCAAGTCGTGAATGATCCATGATCGAATGCTGGAAGTATTCAGGGAGAAGGAATTACACCTTAGCAATTGGCCGTACGAACGACCACTAGAATGCTCGTGATTGTACACTTAGGTGCACTGTTGGTACTTCTTTGGTCAAGGAACTAATTTCATGAAAAACAACTAATGCTTCAGGTTAAAAATCCCGGAGGGAGAGGCAGTTCCAATTACCTTCGACTGTCTACCTGACCCTATCCAAGGGGGTAGTTAGCCGCGCCAGGTACGTGGACCAAACCCACTGCAAGAGGTCTCTCCATGGATGCTACTTGGAGCAGGAGGACGCTTGGGTGCCAGGGGAGGCTCTGGTCGTAAATTCCTTGCCTCCGGATCTTGCACAAGAGGCCGATGTGACTCAAGATGGGATCTTGAGGCCCGTATACTAGTCAACGTGGGGAACTTGGAATAGCGATCCCTGAGGATTGTTGGGATAGCCTTCGGGCAGGTTATTTGATGTATTCTAAAGACTGATAAATAAAGATCAAATGTTGAAAAAGGAACTTTCTTGAAATTGTTTTTCTGTGTCAGTGCTTAAGTTACGTGAAGAAACCAGTGTTTAATTGGTTAATTAAGGAAGCTATTTTTGCTTGTCAAACTAAATGTGGTAGGTAAGTAGATAACTAAGCAACCGGAGGAAAGTGCGGTGGACGTGACTCTGGGTCCATCCTATGGAAGGGTGGTCCCGGTTGGCCGGGAACTTTTCTCAAAGGAATTGATAGAGAAGCAACGATGACCTAGAAGAAATAGAGTTAGAGTCCCGATTTATGTTGTTTTAGGGGAATGGAATGGGACTACACCCTACAGGCAGAGAGGTCGAGCTTCGCATCCCTCTCGTTTCCCATTCTCCTTGAACCAAGTGCAGTATAAATTCACTTCGACCCTGATATTCTGAGCAAAGTGGTTCCTCTGGGGCTCGACGCTAGCTACTTCCCAGAAACTTGACTATTTAGGAAACCCTGATTCAGGTCGGTCCTAAGTGGGAATGGCAAGATGCTTCCACTTCGTGGCAGACTCGAGAAGACCTTGATCGCAAACCTCGTGACATTCCTTGTGAGTGCTGGGCGGCGCTTTCTAGACTCTCTTCCCGATGGGCTACTAAGACGTGTCCTACAAGTGGACAAGGGGACACGTTACAACCCCCACAACTAGCACAAGCCTAAGTATAGAGAAACAACAATAGTACTTAAGGAAAGTTAGGCTCTCGATAAAGGAGCTAGAGGAGCTAGGTTTGAAGAGCAACCATAGCAAATGCAGTACCCTACTGAAAAGCTGAGAGAGATAGTGAAATAGGAGGGGCCATACTTTGAGTAAGGCTAAGAGGAGGAAGAGAAACCACACAAACCTAGCCCTCCATGGCAGGAGATGCCACTTGAAGATCCCAAGGTAAATGCCATGCCAAAATGGGTGGTGAAAGCATAGAGAAAGAGAAGGGAGACCATGGAGCAAGCACAGAGGAGGCTCAGGGCCCACTGCAACAAGCTCTTAAAGTTCAGAACCTGCAAAGAGAAGAATGATGTCCTATGAACTAGGCCCAATGACTAGTTGTCTGGGAGAAGTGTGAGAATGATATCCTATGAACTATGTGAGAACAAACACTAACCTTTTCAGTTCTCTTTCCACTACCCTTGCTCCTTAGGCAGGGTCACATGTCTAACAGTGGTGGAGTAGGTGATCAAGTTTGCCTAATGACTAGGAACCCAATGGATAGATGAAAGAGCAAAATACCTTGCAAGATGGTAGAGAGAGCCTATGGACTATTGGCAAGACAAGGTTTGGGAGATCCCAAAGACTATCAACAGATACGAAGCCCAACCAAAATGGTGGCAACGTGTTTGGGACTCCAACCTTGATGCTTGGATGGCCTTCTATAACACCATACTGGAGGACTGCAACATCCACACCTACATCCCATATCCATAGAGAATAGGGGTAGATTATAACCCAAATGTGCATGGCAGGTATGAGTTTTGAATATCTATAAGGTGAATGCAAGGAGTCAAGAGGAGTGCTTAATTTTCACTCAATGTGACATCTGCCCATCCATCACACGCTTCCTCAATGAATTTTTATCTTGCTCTAACCCTGCATTCATCACTACCTATAATTACCTTAGGTTACTCACAATATTTCTCAAGAAAAAACCCATAGCGAAAGAGGCCTAAATACTACCATTTTTTTAAATCTCAATGAAAGAATTGATAGTTATGCCACCTCATGATGAGGACCATGCTCCTACCTTCCTTTTGTATGGAAATCCTTGCTGATATGAATGACAACCACTTCACCAAGTGTAATCACCCCTTCCTGTCCAACAATACCCCTAAATGTACATATTAACATAAAAGGCTACTTGCAGAGTAGACCCTTCCTTACCAAGTCCCTTAGGCCCCCTCGCAATGTAGCTCTTAAAGAGCATATGGATGATGTCCTCCTAATATATTAACTATCAAGAGAGAGAGAGAGAGAGAGAGAGAGAGAGAAATAAAGAAAACAAAAGACAAAGGTGAAGCACAAGAAAAGAAAGAAATGGAATTCTCATGTAGCTCTTGAAGAGCATCAAGATTATGTCTATTGTGCTACCTCCTAATATATTAACTATCAAGAGAGAGAGAGAGAGAGAGAGAGAGAGAGAGAGAGAGAGAGAGAGAGAGAAAGCAAAGAAAAGACAAAGGTGAAGCACAAGAAAAGGAAGAAATGGAATTCTCATATACTATCAGAGCACCACAGACACTGCATCTAGGGACAATTATATCCCTAGCCCCTTCCCCCACTTCATACTTAGGGCACATCAATGGCAGGATATGCCTAGGGAGCTTACACTCACCTATGGTTAGACCTACCTCTCTAAGTCACACCCACAACACCCTCCCCTTATAAGATCTAGGTCCTCAAGTGTGGGACAACACCATATGCTTGCTTGTGGTGACCCAACTCCTAGTCCCATTGGCATCGACACCATGCACTACATGGTGAGATTGGCACACCCCTAGGTAGTGCACTTTCTTTTCCTTTTTAGGTACATTCAATAACCTATGACCAACCACCGACCTTGGAGGTCCCTGTCACCCACTCAATATCTTCTTAGCCTCCACAATCCCACATCCATTTTTCTATGTGTCTTCTCTACGACCAATCTCTCCAAAGCCCCATCATCAATCCACAAGGTGAACCTTTACCGCTTGATCCCTCACCTACAAGTGCCATGGGATTGGCACTCAACTAGGAGGAATAATGTTAACTTTGGTGCAAAGGAAGCAAAAAAAGAATGTGAAAGAAAATAAAAAAATGTAGCTGAAAAATACAAAAAAAGAAAAGTTGCATTTTAAATATAACAATGCACCCTAAATTTTTGTAAAAGAGTGCTTGGCTCCCTCCTATGCAATTTGTAAATGTAGACAGGCATGGGTGAAGGAACAATGTAAATAGGAAGGGAATAGGAAAAGTGGACCTAGGCTAAAATGGTCGTTCATATAAAAAAGGAATGGGTGCCCAAGGAGGAGGTAGGGCATGTATAAAAGGCAAAAAGTGAATGAAGAAGTCTTGTGTGTGGCCAAAACTAGCTCTCTTCTTCTTCTTCTTCTTCTTCTTCTTCTTCTTCTTCTTCTTCTTCTTCTTCTTGCTTGTGCTTGTGCTTGAGAGAGGGAGTGTGAGTGAGTGAGGGAGTGAGTGTGTGAGGGTGAGGGACCATAGTGGAGAAGCTCTACATCTTCTTCTCTCTTCTTTTTCCCTTCTCTTTTCTTCTCTTGTCTCATACACGGCAATTGAGCTTGGATCTTAAGGATTGAGCTTACTTTATTGCACTTTGTATTGTGGAGCTATTGGAGGGCTCATGGGAGTTGGAAACTCGATCAAGCATGAATGTAAGCTCACTACACTCGTAGGTGGAAGAGTGTACACGGCTATGCGAGAGGTAGCCATTGCACTTGTCTTAAAATTCTTGAAACAATAAGTAGTTTGTGGGTCTTGGCAAAGTCAAGGAGAGCTCCCACACCCCTATTCCTAGCCCCATCATGGATCCTCACATCATATTAACAACCAATCACACCACTCTATAGGATTGACTTAACTCTTGAGCATGGTCTTTCCTCTTCATGATCTTCCATGATGATGTTCTTGTGCATGTATAGAGGATCTACTCCCCAATAGATGTGTGGACTTAGGTTGCTTCTCTCTAACAAATCTGCAACTTTGCACACTGCATGACTCAAGATGTATCTACATTAGGTTTTTGTGTTGCTAGCTCCTTTACTAAAAAGGACCGCATCAACAAGAAGGAGGAGATTTGAGATGAGCTAGCATCCTTCAATAAGCTCTCTTTAGAGGACATGGATATGACCCTCTTATCAAATATTTTGTTCCCCAATTATGACATCTTCTGCACCAATGTCACCTCCAGAGTTTGAGATACCATAACGTGAGAAGAGCTTCTACCTATGATCTTGGAATAGGATGATTGGCATAACAAGGTAGGTTCAAGTGGAGTACATTAAGCCAAAAAATATGCATTACTAGTTAAACAAGGTGCATTACTAATTAAACCTTCATTAGCCCATTTTAAACAGCTCTAAAACTCAAAATATGTCAATTTTTTTTAATGACCCATAAGCACACACCCAAACTTTTGATTGGATCTACATCTATTAATAGAGAGGTTGCCTAGCCATCAATCATTCTTGTTTTGCAAATGTTGACACTCCATCTAGCATCAGCTGTGTCATTATCCACTACTCTCTACACCCTTCCACCAACATATACCTCGGTTTGTGGTGTAGCCAACCATCCTTCAACTTCTAGGTGACTTGTCCAAACATCCTTTGTGGCTATGTTTGCTAAAAATCACTCCATCTCCAACTTTTTTTGAGCAATTTGTAGCTGTTGCTAGCCTTCAAGGCCCCTATATATACAATTGTGGTTTTTACCTATCCAAATCTCTCCCACTACTAATGTTAGTAGTCTTGCACTTGTTGTTGAGTGTTGAAATGACTTGTTTTTTGGATGATTTTTGTTGTTTTTGAGAGCTGAATGGTTGATTTTATGGGATGATTGATTGATTAGGAAGTGGTTTGAGAGTGTTTTGGATGATATTGATTGTGTTTTGGAAGATCATGATGGTTTTGTGATGTTCTGATAGGTTCTGTATACCTTCTGTTTTGCTCTGTTTTGGTCTGTTTTGTTCTGATTGTCTTCTGTAAGGAGGGAAGGAGTATTGATTGATGAAGAATGAGATATTGTGAAAGCTTAGTGAATGTTTTGTGAGAGTTTGGAATGATTTGAGAGTGAGTTATGAGGTTTTGATGACCTTCTGTAACCTTCTGTAGGTCTTCTGTAGAGCTTCTGCTTCTGTTCTGTTTCTGTTCTGTTCTGTACTGTAGCTGTTCTGGTACTGTTCTGTAGACTGTTCTGTAAGTGTTCTGTGGAATGTATGTGTGATTTTGGGAAAGTTTTCTAGCCTTGGAAAGAGGTGAATACAAGTGCAAAAGAGCTGAAGGAAGTGGAAGAAGTAGCTGTTGAAGACTCAAGAGAAGACTAGAGTGAAGTGACAGTAGTGAGCTGTGAAGAGACACTGTAGTGGCTCTGGTGACCTTTCATATCAGACATACCTCTTGGGAGGGGTATCCACGACCTAAGAGTGATTATTGAGAGTAATTTTAGAGAGATTGTAGTGAGGATATGATGTATTATTGATGGAGTGT
Organism: Lygodium microphyllum; assembly: GCF_053477565.2. NCBI lineage: Eukaryota > Viridiplantae > Streptophyta > Polypodiopsida > Schizaeales > Lygodiaceae > Lygodium > Lygodium microphyllum. The sequence goes on along the minus strand of NC_141143.1, from coordinate 5,921,729 downwards.
GTGAGAGAGAGTCAGAGATAGCCAATTCTACTAAAACAGAGTGATTGTATATGAGAGATTGAGAGAGAAGACTATGAAGATATTGAAGATGAATACTATGTGATGTATTTCCATTCAAAGATGGTGTATTCCTTTGTTTTCTTTGTTCTATTGATGGATTTTGTGAAGATGTTGAAGAATATGGTTGATTCTATTAAAACCGTGGGAGATTTACATGATGCTGCATGAAGATTTGTTGTGCCTGGTGTTCTTTTCTTCATTGTGATCATATGAAATATGATAAACAAGCTTGTTGATGTTACAAGATAGATTTTCTTGCAAGAGAATTCCCTTTTCCTTGGTGTTCCTCTCGGGGCTCCACTTGTCACTAATTCCAAAAGTAGTAAGAGGCTGCACTTTCTATCTAAAATAGCTACCTACCTCATAGTCACCTTCTTTAGTCTATTGTCCATAATTCAAAGCTGTTCATGTTTGTGTTTTTCCATTGTGTAGGCCACCTTGCTACCACTTCTATGGACCAACTTGTTCTAGATAGATTTCACACTCTGATATGCATTTACAATAGTTAATTATCTTTAGACACTGCCAACTGCAATTCAGGATCCATTCTAAGTACAAGAGACTCTCCAATTCATGTTTTCCCTTGTCTACTCTGAGATGCAGAGGTTCAAGGTTATTGTGTTTACTTCGTATAGTGTGGTTTCAACATTTATTCTCTTTCATTCTAAATTACTATTCACCTTTGAGATCTATTGTTTATCATTGTGTTTGGTCATACACTTTGTGTTTATCTTTTGTGCTCATGTATTCCTTTACAGAGCAAGGATAGTTAGTTGTGCTTTTGTAGCTAGCAGGATAGTCAGTTGTGCTTTTGTAGCTAGTAGGATAGTCAGTTGTGCTTTTGTAGCTAGCACATCTTCAACAAGTGACAACTGAAAGAAAAAGAAATGCAAGAATAAGAAGAAGAAATGAAAAGAGGCTAAATATAAGTCATCTTTGGACTTTGATTCTAATCAAGAGGATAAATGTACAGGGTTTCCCTAGTGTCTACCACTATGGGAACTCTACCAACCCAAAGGAAAAGGGCTAGAAGAAGTATTCTCACCTTTGTCTTGGTGTAAAGGAGTGATGGATTTGACTAGATTCACCTCTACTCCTACCATTACAACAAAGCCAATGTTCCTCCACATTCATCAAATATAGGATTCCCTTTCGACTACCTTGTCTTGAAAGAGGCCCTACCTCATTGATAGTGGGTGATACAGGTCATATGACTCATTGAGGTGATTGGCCCCATGATCTTTGTCCTTTGGAGGGTACCAACACCATAGGTGATATTTCATTTGTGCTTATTAGATTGTTGGTACTATGATGTTCTTACTTGACCATTCATCAAATTCCATGGTAGAGGTCCTATAGATTTGGGCCTCCAAGTTCCATCTCATCTCAATATGTGGTTTGACCCACCTTGGAACACAAGTTCTCTTTACTAGAATAGACCACATGTGTTGAGTGTCAAGATTGTGGGAGAGAAGGAAGGAGTCTCACTTGTAGCTTTCTTGCTTGCACAATGGGGGAATACACACAAGGGTGGAGGCTGAAAACAATTTTCCTCTTCTTAGTTGTGGAACCCAAAAGAACTCTCATACCAAGAAATGGAAGAACCCTAAATATGGGTCTTAAACCAAACTCAACTAACTAAGGTGGCATACTAACTGAGCCACAAACTAGAGTAGATAAGGATAGCTATCATGTAGCTATTATTCATAGGCGGTGTACCAACTGCATCTGCAACTGACACGTCGGTGACATAAATGCACAACGGTCACCCTGGCGTATCACGAGTGGAGCTCGATATCTCAACACTCCCCCTCGAGCTCAATCCCAATTCCTGCACACCAAGCAGGTTTCTGAACTTGCGCAGCTTCTCTGCGCCCAATGCCTTCGTAAATATGTCAGCTACCTGATCCTCTGTGCTGACATAAACTAGATCAATAAGACCTAGTAAAACCCTCTCTCACACATAGTGATAATGCACCTCAATGTGCTTTGTTCTAGCATGATAGACTGGGTTATTTGCCAAGTGTATACTACTCATGTTGTCACAATAAATGACAACTGGCCCATCTGTAGACTGATGCATATCATAAAGTAGCTTATGCAACCAAGCTACCTCACATGCAGCCATTGCTGCACCCCTGTACTCAGCCTCTGTGCTCGACAAGGCAACTGTAGGCTGTTTCTTGTTGCTCCAAGTGACTGCAGCACTCCCAAAAAAGAACACATATCCACTAGTAGATCATCTATCAGAAATACTACCAGCCCAATCAGCATCAGTGTATCCATGTAACTGTATCTGAACCCCAGTCTCATAAAATAGTCCATACTGCAATGTGGACTTCACATACCTGAGTATGCGTCTAGCCGCATCTAAATGTGGTTTCCTTGGAGCCTGCATAAACTGACTTACCAATCCAACAGCATAGCTCAAATCTGGCCTGGTAATAGTCATATAAATCAAACTTCCTACTATGCGTCTATACATAGTAGGGTCTTCCAGAAGCTCACCGGCATCTGCGCTCAGCTTCACATTTTGCTCCAAAGGAACTGAAATAGGCTTACAGCCTGTCATCCCATATTTGGACAGCATGTCCAATCCATACTGCCTCTGCAAGAGCTGTATCCCACTTGGTGATCTAATCACCTCAATGCCCAAGAAATAACGCAGCTCTCCCAAATCCTTCATCTCAAACTTCTGCTTCAATAGCATTTTCACATGAAGGATATCTTCATCACTATCACCTGTCATAATCAAATCATCAACATAAATGACAAGTAGCATAATACCTTTCTCTGTTTTTCTCACATAAAGTGAGAAATCTACCTTGGAAATCTGAAAGCCAATAGTAACAAGATACTTTCCTATCTTGTCAGACCATGCTCTAGGTGCTTGCTTCAAGCCATACAAGGCTTTCTTCAACCTGTAAACAAACTCAGGATGAACAGCATGCACATAACCTGGTGGCTGCTCCATATAGACCTCTTCTTGCAAATCACCATGCAAGAAGGCATTCTTTACATCCATCTGATGTAAAGACCATCCCTTTGATGCAGCCATATCAATGACTGCTCTTACGGTTGCCATCCTTGCAACCGGACTGAATGTTTCTTCATAGTCAATGCCATATGTTTGTGCATACCCCTTGACTACTAATCTTGCCTTGTATCTGTTCACAGAACCATCTGCATTGTGTTTCACCTTATAAATCCACTTACAGCCAATTGCATTCTTATCTTTAGGCAAAGGTACCAACTCCCATGTAGCATTTGCTTCCAAGGCATCCATTTCTTCATCCATGGCTTTCTCCCATTTTTCTTTTCCCATGGCTTGCTCAAAAGAAGTGGGTTCTGGTTCCTGTATCACTTTGACCATATATGCATAGTGGATGGCTATAAATCCATCATATTTCAGCCTATCCACAGGATACCTAGCTCTCGTAGACCTGCGCAAAATAGGTTCACTCCCAGGTGCTCTCAAAACATCCCTGGTCTTCCTTACTCCAGGTGTAACAATAGAATGAATACCTTACTCATCATCAATGCTCTGTTCTGAGCCACTGGATTCACCATCCACATAAGAGTGACTTGCATTCACATCAAACATGGGCTGATCAACCTTCTCTTTTCCTTTTTGTGATACCTGCATACCACTATCTGCATTGCTTTGAGAAGATTCTCCTGATCTCAATCTGCCTGTCCATGGCGAAGAATGTGAACCACTGCTAGAGGACGCTCCAGGTCCACTAATATTTTGTGACTGCTGCTGTGAATTCTGTGCAGCATTACCATTTTGTGCATCTACATCATCAATCACATTTACTGGTTTATACCAGCTACTCATCTCATCAAAAACAACATCTCTGCTCACTGTAAACTTACGAGTAGAAGGGTTATAGCATCTATACCCTTTTTGCTGCAGAGAGTAACCAATAAAGATGCACTTCTCAGCTTTTGGATCCAACTTGGATCTCAACTCATCTGGCACATGTACATAGACAATGCAACCAAAAATTTTCAAATGAGAAATATCTGGTTTCCTACCAGTATACCTCTCCTTTGGAGTCATCCCATGTATTGCTGCAGTGGGCGTCCTGTTCATTATGTAAACTGCTATAGCAACTGCTTCAGCCCAATAAAAATCTGGCAGGTCTTTTTCATTGAGCATGGCATGAGATACCTCTCCAATATGCCTGTTTTTCCTTTCTACAATTCCATTTTGTTGTGGGGTATGACTGCATGAATATTGCTGCTTTATGCCATGCTCCTGCAGGAACCTTGCAAACTCATTTGAGAGGTACTCTCCCCCTCCATCTGACCTTAGGCATTTTATTTGTAGACCTGTTTCTTTTTCAACCATAGCTTTAAGAGTTTTGAAATGCCCAAACACTTCACTTTTCTTCTTCATAAAATACACCCAAACTTTTCTACTATAGTCATCAATAAAAGTGACAAAATAATGACAGCCTCCAAGAGATGCAGCTTTAGTAGTCCACACATCAGAGTGGATTAATTCCAATGGCTTCTCACTCTCTTGAACATGTCTAGGAAATGGTTTCCTTGCCTGTTTTCCAAACTGACAGGCTTCACATACCTTATGCATTTCTGCAACCTTGAATTTGGGAAATCCTGCAACAATATTTTGGGCCTGCATTGATTTAAGTCGCTGTACATTAACATGACCAATGCGTTTATGCCAGATATCAATATCTGCAACTACACCAGTCCCATGTGCAAACATTGCTGCACTCAATTCAGACATGTCTGCATCCAATGTAAACATTCTGCCCTTCTTCTTTCCTTTTGCTATCAAGTGACCTTTATTTTTCATATCCTCAACAAAGCATCCATGAGGATTAAATCTGACCTGCAAGCCCTGTTCAACCATTTGACCAACAGAAACTAGATTCTTGGTGATATTTGGGACATGAAATACATCGGACAGGTATTTCTTTTTCCCATCTTGCATAGACAAAGGAATTTTTCCAATCTACACAATAGGATGTGCAGTATCATCACCAGTCTCCACAAATCCTAGTTTTTCCATTTTCCTTGCATCCTCCATCCATTCTGCATGACCTGTCATGTGGTTTGATGCACCTGAGTCAACATACCATATATCATTTCTTTCTTCTGCACTTGTCACAGAATTGTTCATGTGCTGCACCATAAACAAGTGCTCATTTTTGTCATCACCCTGTCTACTAGAAGATGCATAATTTCCTTGTTGCAATTTTCCATTCATGATGTCATTCTGCTTTTTATAGCAGTCTTTAGCCATATGACCCATTTTACCACAGTAGTAGCATTCAACATTATTGTTTGCATTTTGGTCTCTTTGCCATCCACCACGACCTCTTTGGCTCCCCCTGCCTCTAGAGTTACCACGTCCTCCTCCATAGGACTGGTTTTCTTGAGTTTGCTGCATATTCTGATTTCTACCACGGCCTCCAAATCGGCCTCCTCTACCTCTGCCTCTACCTCTTCCAGAATTTGAGTAGAAGACAGCTTCTTTTGAAGTTCCTCCTGAAGAAGATGCACCACCATTTCTCTGCTCCTCAGAAATTAGAAGAGCAATCAACTCCTCAAAATCAGGAAATCTTTCACGAACTGAAATGGATGTCCGAAACTGTGCATAATCCTTTCCTAGACCATTCAAGCTCATAGAAACTAAATCATCATCTTCCACTGGCGACCCAATGGAAGCAAGTGCATCTGCAATCTTCTTCACCTTCATGTGGTAGTCATTGATGCTCATACTTTCTCTTTGCACATTGTGCAACTCTTGCTTGAGCTGCATTTTCCTGGCTTGCGTATTTGTGCTATACATTTTTGACAAAGTATCCCATGCCTCCTTTGGCGTACTTGGATCCTGAATATGCACAATCATAGAGTCTGAAATACTGATAGACAGCCAGTACATAACTTTCCTGGCTCTCTCATGCCATGCTTTGAATGCTTGCATTTGTTGTTGATTGGGAACATCAGGAAGAACTGGTTCTTCTTCATTTCCTGCAACAAATTCCCAATATCCTTTTCCCATAAGGAAATTCGTCATTTTAAACTTCCATGCCTGGAAGTTGTTCTTGTCAAGCTTTTCAGTGACAATCTGTGAAAGAGAATCAGACGCCATTACAGAATACTGTAAAAAATTCTGTCACTGCAAAAAACACAGCTTCAGCCTCACAAGGGCTAATCTGCAAAACTGGCGAAAGTGGTATTTGACCACATAGTCACTTCCTAGTGACGATAACCAAGGATGACTCTGAAACTCCCAATGTCTCTGCGCACAAGCATACAATGCAATTTCTATAGTAACTTTTCACCGACCTGTAGAACAGTGGCTGCACAGCATAAAACTGAGCCTTTTCTTGAGTGCGTGCAGAAAACTTCCGCCTCCAAAATAGGCCTCGAAATGGCCTCAAATCAAAAAAACAAGGTCGCCAAAGGGCTAAAGCCCTTTCCCGTAGCATATACTGCCCTCTTGCTTCACCGCGAAGGGCGTCTCAACCTGAGACAATGCACTCTTGCAATTTTCGGCTGTGCTACCTGCAGAGATCTGCTCCCAAAACAGAAAATGAAAGAAACACTGCTCCTCTTACCAGAACACCGCGAGCTTGGCTTGCTTTCTTGAGCTCCTTACCACGAACAAGGCTCTGATACCATGTCAAGATTGTGGCAGAGAAGGAAGGAGTCTCACTTGTAGCTTTCTTGCTTGCACAATGGGGGAATACACACAAGGGTGGAGGTTGAAAACAGTTTTCCTCTTCTTAGTTGTGGAAGCCAAAAGAACTCTCATACCAAGAAATAGAAGAACCCTAAATATGGGTCTTAAACCAAACTCAACTAACTAAGGTGGCATACTAACTGAGCCACAAACTAGAGTAGATAAGGATAGCTATCATGTAGCTATTATTCATAGGCGGTGTACCAACCGCATCTGCAACTGACACGTCGGTGACATAAATGCACAACGGTCACCCTGGCGTATCACGAGTGGAGCTCGGTATCTCAACATTGAGGATGCTATTTTAGGAGTTGTAATTTGGAGAAATATTTAGGAGCATGGGCTTTATAGGATCCATTTCCCTATGAGAGTGTACAACTGAAATATGAAAGTGAGAATTGGAGAGGAGACAAAGAGAGAACGTAGGAGAGGAAATGAACAATGTGACTGCAATGGTCGAAGTTACAAGGCTACAATGGTCAGCCCCAACATGTAGCTCTACATATCAGTGTGGGTACCATATGGTAGCAGGGGGATGAGAGAATGAGGAGGGCTAGTAGATCACAAAGGATCAATGATGGATAATGAGAGTGGGAAGACAAGATGCCTATATATAGGCAACAAAAACAATCCTAAATTGGGTCAAAACCCTAAAAATAGCCCAAAGTTCCAAAAAAGAAATGCACTAATGTGCCCTCTATCTAAAGTATCTAAAACACAAAAAATGTTAAACAAATACAATGTCAGAGCTCCTAATGTCCTCATCTGACACTTAAGACTAAGGTTCATAAGTAGGAGATGACCACACAAGACACACATGACTACTAACACTTTCTTTTAGATCATGGATGTGGTGGAAGGCCAAAGGAGATGCAGATTTAAAGGTGGCAAGAAGAGTGCCAATGTTGATGAAGTTTATCAATGAAGAAATCTAGCCAAGGAGCAAGACCTTTCTCCATATAAAGATTTGATCAAATGAAAGGCCACCAAGGGGCAAGGGAAATGAAGAGGCCTCAAATGGATCAATCTTGAAAATTCCAGTTGAGGATGGATAAGCCAAGTCTCCAACCCAACTAGGAGATGATAGTTAGGAACTATCAAGGGCACTATAAGCTACATAGAAGCAATAGGGACCAAGGACCAAGTAACACAAGGGATGGTGGCTTGATGACAAATAAAAGAGATAGATGTATAAAAGAATGGCCCAAAGTAGATTGAAAACCTTGAGGAAATTCCTCATGATCCAACAAAGTCCCCTTTGAAACACAAAGGGCCAAGAAATCCACAATTGCATCACCAATATCGTTCCCCTCTCAAAGGGATGGGAGGTACAAGGGAAACACCAAAGGAGATTATGGGGAGGGGAAGGAAACTATGGGATAAATGGTGCACAATCAAGCATGGGTGTGGTAATATAAAGTTGCTTTAGAGGGCCATGCAAAATAGAAGGGGAAAGAAGCATAGATAGCCCCCTCTCTTGCCAACTTGTCACAAAAGTGCCTCCTATAGGAGAATCCTCAACAAAGAAAACCGTCGACTTAGTGAAGACAATACAAGTCTTGAGACTAGGAAGGCCATGAGGAATCGAAAGAAGAGGAAAGCCCAAAACCGAGATATGGAGAGCCTTGTCAAGAATCGTGTGGTGGGGGGACCTGCTTGAGCTACTGCGCCAAACACACACTATATATACAAGAGGAAGCTCACTCAAGAACACAAGAAGAGATATGGAGAGCAAAACATTTTCTTGCTGATTTCTTCTTCTTCTTCCATACACTATACAATGTACACAAAGGATAGATAAGATACAACATAAAGGAAAGTGGCCTACTAAGTCAAAGAGTGCATCACAAGCTACACTAATCAACTGGTGCTATATCTTTACTAGCTATAGGTAGGTGTAACATGTCAAGAATTGTGTGATGGGGGGATGTGCTTGAGCTGTTGCGCCAAACACACACTATATACACAAGAGGAAACTCACTCAAGAACACAAGAAGAGAGATGGAGGCCAAAATGTTTTCTCGCTGGTTTCTTCTTTTTCTTTCACACACTATACAATGTACATAAAGTATAGATAAGATACAACATAAAGGAAAGTGGCCTTCTAAGTCAAATAGTGCATAACCAACTACACTAATTGACTGGCGCTATATCTTTTCTAGCTTTAGGTAGGTGTAATAAACTAAATATAATAAGTGATAAGTCAGTGGCCATGTGAGTATCATAATGACCACCAACGTGCTAAGTGTAGATGTGTAGACTCATCTAGCCAAGCGGTCCATCATCAATGTCCACACGTGTTGAGCTTGCCATCTCAACACTCCCCCTCAAGCTCATCTCTATCTCTGCAACTCCAAGTAAGCTTCGAAACTTTCGAAGCTTCTCTGCACCCAATGCCTTTGTGAAAATGTCAGCTATCTGATCTTGTGTGCTGACATATACCAAGTCAATCTCTCCTGCAAGTACCTTCTCTCTCACAAAGTGGTAGTGCACCTCAATGTGTTTTGTCCTAGCATGGAACACTGGATTCCTAGCTAACTGTATGATGCTCATGATGTCACAATAAATGACAACTAGACCATCTCCTTGCACATCCAAATCACCTAATAACTTTTGCAACCATACCAGCTCACATGCCGCCATAGCAGCACCTCTGTACTCAGCCTCTGTACTCGATAAAACAACTGTAGGTTGCTTTTTCCTGCTCCATGTATCTGCTGTACTACGAAGGGAAAACATGAATCCACTTGTAGATATTCTATCTGACATGCTACTAGCCCTATCTACATCTGTGTATCCAAAGACCTGTACATCCTTACCTGCCTCATAAAAAAGTCCATAATATAAAGTGGACTTCACGTACCTCAATATACGTCTAACTACATCTGCATAAATTGACTGACAAGGCCAACAACATAGCTCAAGTTTGGCCTTGTGATAGTCATGTAAATCAAACTCCCTACTATCCTTCCAAACATAGTGGGGTCTTCTATCTCATCCCCAACATTAGCACTTAGCTTCACATTTTGCTCCAATGGTACTCCAAGAGGCTTACATGCTATCATACCATACTTGGATAACATATCCAAGCCATACTACCTTTGGGATAGCCATATACCATCATCACATCTGATCACCTCAATACCAAGAAAGTATCTCAATTCACCCAAATCTTTCATCTCAAACTTCTTCTTCAAGAAGTCCTTAACTTCAGCAATCCCATTGTCACTGTCATCTGTAATAATCAAGTCATCCACATAGATGACTATGATGACCAACCCTGCATCTCCCTTTCTCACATAAAGTGAGTGATCAGCACTTGGGGGGGTCACTCATGAATATATGTATATATAACGTGAGTTCAAAATAAGGGGTTTTTAAAACACTATTTTTATACATTATTTACATACAGAAGGGTGTCATATAAAGGGATGACTTACAGATTGAATAGAAAAGGATTGTGTTTTATTCAAGGAAAATTTACAGCTTAGGATATTTATAAATAGGCCATGAATGCATGTTATATAGAGAATACATATATATAGTGAACCCCCTGAGGATCAACATCAGAAATACAAAATTCAGTATTAATAAGATACACTCCAATCTTGTCAGACCATGCTCTAGGTGCTTGCTTCAGCCCATAGAGTGCCTTCTTTAACCTGCACACATATGTGGGATGCTCTAAATCCTCATAACCTGTTGGCTACTCCATATACACTTCTTCTTGCAATTCACCATGCAAGAAGGCATTCTTAACATCCATTTGCTACAAAATCCAACCTTTGGCTGCTGCCAAGGCAATCACACACCTAACAATTGCCATCCTAGCAACTGGATTGAATGTCTCCTCATAATCTATGCCATATGTTTGAGCATAGCCTTTTGCAAATAGCCTAGCCTTATACTTGCTAACTGAACCATCTGCATTATGCTTGACTTTGTAAACCCACTTATAGCCAATATCTTTCTTACCCTTAGGTAACTGTACCAAATCTCAAGTCTTATTGGCTTCTAATGCAGCCATCTCCTCATCCATTGCTGCATCCCAATGAGCATGACCAACAACATCCTCAAAACAGGTGGGCTCAACATCCTCAACTAGTTTCATCATATAAGCATAATGGTGAGCTGTATAACCTTCAAAACCAAATCTTTTAACAGGGTTTCTGACCTTGCTAGATCTACATACCACCGGATCACTCAATGGAGCCTTTACATTACTATGAGCTCTTTGTATACCTAGTGTCCTAACTAAAGGAATGCCAAGCTCATCATCCAAACTCTCCACTAGAATCTCCATCAAATCCCAAATGACTGGTAGATGCATCATTACCATCCAGCACTTTTTTCTTTCATTTGTCCTTCCCTGCAACACTTATAGATCCACCTGAAGATGTGGGACTACTCCTTAGTCTCCCAGACCAAGGGCTCACTGTAGGTATAGTACCAGATGATGTTTCTGGTCCACTAAGACTCTGTGATTCTTATTTTGTTCTATTGATGGATTTTGTGAAGATGTTGGAGAATATGGTTGATTCTATCAAATCCGTGGGAGAAATCTAGTATGATGCTACGTGAAGAATTGCTATTTTCTTTGTTTTGATGGGGAGTATATTCCTGCTCACTTCTCTATCATGCAAGAAGGGTTGTCTCGCCTGCTTACCAAATTGGCATACTTCACAGACTTTATGCAATTCTGCAAATCTAAAAGAAGGCAACCCTGTAACCAATCCTCTAGACTGCATTAATTTCAGCCTTTGCACATTTGCATGTCCAATACATTTATGCCATATTTCAATATCTGCAACTACTCCTTTTCCTTTAGCATACATAACAGCATCCATTGCAGGAATTCTAGCATCTAAAGTGAACATTCAGTCAACTGTACTTCCTTTTGCGACCTTATCATTAAAGTCTTCTACAAAAAAACCTTTTGCATTGAATCAAACGTGCAACCCCTGCTTTACCATTTGGCCAACAGATACTGGATTCTTTGTAATTGATGGCACATGTAATACATCTGTCAGACTCTTTGTCTGGCCATCATACGAGGACAAGGGAACCTTTCCAATGTCTGAAATTGGGTGACATGAATCATTAACCGTCTGCACATAACCTGGGTTTTGTAAGTTTTGCATCTCTCCAAACCATTCAACACGATTGGTCATATGATTAGATGCACCTGAATCGACATACCATACATCATCACGTGTCCCCTTTCCTGTAACTTCATTAATCATATGCTGCATAACAAACAGATGCTCACTTTTGTCTTCATTCTGTCGTGAAGACGATGCATAGTTTCCTTGCTGCAATTTACCACTACGAATATCATCCTTCTTTACATAGCAATGGGCTACAATATGGCCTGTTTTTTCACAATAATGGCAAACAATAGCAGAATTTCCAGAACCTCTATTCTGCCATCCACCTCTTCCTCTAGAGCTCCCCCTGCCTCTAAAGTTTCCTCTGCCTCTAGAAACCTGCATTTCACCAAACTGGTGATTGAATCTATTTTGCTGGTTATCACCAGCATGTCCCATACCACGGCTTCTCGAAGAGGATCTACCACGTCCCCTTCCTAAACTCGAGTAAAATGCTTTCCAATGAGACATAATCATAAAGGCCCTTTCCAATGAGGAAGTTTGTCACACGGAACTTCCATAAAGGGTAGTTGTTCTTGTCGAGCTTCTTAATAATGGGATTTCCACTCTTCTCTGCCATTATCACAAAGAAGGATACAACACAACAAGCTAGTCTTCTACAATCTTTCACAACATGTGCACAACAATACACCAAGCAACCTTTTTCACTCATTGCTCAATAATACATGTAATTTGTAACTTGTTTGCAGATTAACCTTATGTTTGCTTCCTGTAAACACCTCAAAAATTATAGATTCGCAATCTGTAACTTGTGCATCTACTTTCGGTCAGTACAGTCGAAGTCATAGTAGTCTACCCTGAAACTGTTGTCCGCAACCTTGCAGCTCTAAAACGGGGCTTGAAACGGCCTTAGACGCCCAAAATAACTATGGATAAGCCTTGAAGGGCTTGTTTGCAGAATATACAATGATCTGCTTGCACACCAAATCTCACAGCAATCTGAGATTTTTGCTCGACCCTGCTTCCAATGCCTCCACAAGCACTATCCAAGAGAGAGAGTGGAAGAATAGGAGAGCTTCTTACCCATTGCTTGCTTGCTTGAACCTTTCTTTTTCTCCTTCACAACAACCTTCGAAATCAGCCTCTCTCAGTGGCGCAGCTCTGATACCATATCAAGAATCGCGTGATGCGGGGATGTGCTTGAGCTATTGTGCCAAACACACACTGTATACACAAGAGGAAGTTCACTCAAGAACACAAGAAAAGAGATGGAGGCCAAAACGTTTTCTTGCTGGTTTTTTCTTCTTCTTTCACACAGTATACAATATACACAAAGTATAGATAAGATACAATATAAAGGAAAGTGGCCTTCTAAGTCAAGTAATGCATAACCGACTACACTAATCGACTGGCGTAATATCTTTTCTAGCTGTAGGTAGGTGTAACAAACTAAATATAATAAGTGATAAGTCCTTGGCCATGTGAGTATCATAATGACCACCAACGTGCTAAGTGTAGATGTGTAGACTCATCTAGCTAGACGGTCCATCATCAATGTCTGCACATGTTGAGCTTGCCATCTCAACATAACAAACTAAATATAATAAGTGATAAGTCAGTGACCATGTGAGTATCATAATAACCACCAACACGCTAAGTGTAGACATGTGGACCCATCTAGCCGGTCCATCATCAATCTCTGAACGTGTTGAGATTTTTATCTCAACACTCCCCCTCAAGCTCATCTCTATCTCTGCAACTCCAAGTAAGCTTCGGAACTTTCAAAGCTTCTCTACTCCCAATGCCTTTGTGAAAATGTCAGCTATCTGATCTTGTGTGCTAACATATACTAAGTCAATTTCTCCTACAAGTACCTTCTCTTTCACAAAGTGGTAGTGCACCTCAATGTGTTTTGTCCTAGCATGGAACACTAGATTCCTAGCTGATTGTATGATGCTCATGTTGTCACAATGAATGACAACTAGATCATCTCCCTACACATCCAAATCACCTAATAACTTTTGCAACCATACCACCTCACATGCTGCCATAGCAGCGCCTCTATATTCAGCCTCTGTACACTCAATAAAGCAACTGTAGGTTGCTTTTTACTACTCCATTTAACTGCTGCAATATCAAGGGTACCAGCCCAATCTGCATCTGTGTATCCAAAGATCTGTACATCCTTACTTGCCACCTCATAAAAATTCCATAATGTAAAGTGGACTTCACATATCTCAACATACGTCCTAACTACATCCAAATGAGGCTTTCAAGGAATCTGCATAAACTGATTGACAAGGCCAATAGCATAGCTCAAGTCTAGCCTTGTGATAGTCATGTAAATCAAACTCCCTACCATCCTCTTGAACATAGTAGAGTCTTGTATCACATCCCCAACGTTGGCACTCAACTTCACATTTTGCTCTAATGGTAATAAAATAGGCTTACATGTTGTCATACCATACCTGGATAACATATCCAAGCCATACTACCTTTGTGATAGCCATATATCATCATCACATCTAATCACCTCAATACCAAGAAAGTATCTCAACTCACCCAAATCCTTCATCTCAAACTTCTTCTTCAAGAAGTCCTTAACTTGAGCAATCCCATTGTCACTGTCACATGTAATAATCAATTCATCCACATAGATGACTATGATGACCAAACCTACATCTCCCTTTCTCACATAAAGTGAGTGATCAGCATCAAAAATATAAAATCCAATATTGATAAGATACTCTCTAATCTTGTCAGACCATGCTCTAGGTTCTTTCTTTATCCCATAGAGCGCCTTCTTTAACCTGCACACATATGTGGGATGCTCTAAATCCTCATAACCTATTGGCTGCTCCATATACACTTCTTGTTGCAATTCACCATGCAAGAAGGCATTCTTAACATCCATTTGTTGCAAAATCCAACCTTCGGTTTGCTGCCAAGGCAATCACACACCTGACACTTGCCATCCTAGCAACTGGATTGAATGTCTCTTCATAATCTATGCCATATGTTTGAGCATAGCCTTTTGCAACCAACCTAGCCTTATACCTAATAACTGAACCATCTACATTATGCTTGACTTTGTAAACCAAATTACACCCAATAGCTTTCTTACCCTTAGGAAAGGATACCAAATCCCAAGTCTTATTGGCTTCTAATGCAGCCATATCCTCATCCATTGATGCATCCCAATGAGCATGACCAACAACATCTTCAAAACAAGTGGGCTCAACATCCTCAACTAGTTTCACCATATAAGCATAATGGTGAGCTATATAACCTTCAAAGCCACATCTTTTAATAGGGTATCTGACCCTGCTAGACCTATGTACCACTGGATCACTCAATGGAGACTTTATATTACTATGAGCTCTCTATGAAACTGGCGTCCGAACTGAAGGAATACCAAGCTTATCATTCAAACTTTCTAAACCACTAGAATCTCCATCAGATCCCAAATGACTAGTAGATGCATCATTACCATCCAGCACTTTCTTCTTTCCTTTGTCTTTGCCTGTAATACTTATAGATCCACCTAAAGATGTGGGGCTACCCTTTAGTCTCCCAGACCAAGGGCTCACTATAGGTGTAGTACCAAATTATGTTTCTAGTCCAGTAAGAATATGAAATTCTTGTCTTTATTTTTACACATAGCTATCATGATCATTATCATCATCCAATACATCACCAGCAGGTGCATACCAACTTCTCATCTCATCAAAAATAGCATCCTTGCTCACCCTGAACTCACCTGTGATAGGGTTATAACAATGATACCCTTTCTTCTCTAAAGAGTATCCAATAAAAATATATTTTTCAGTCTTTGGATCAAGCTTCTTCCGTAGCTCATCTGGCACATGAACATATGCAACATAGCCAAATAACTTCAAGTGTGATATATCGGGATTCTTGCTAGTAAAGCATTCTTTGAGAGTCATCCCATGAACTATAGCTATGGGGGTTCTATTCATTATATAGACAGTAGTATGAATAGCTTCAGACCAAAAATATTTTGGCATATTCTTTTCAGCCATTAATGCCTATGCAACTTCTACAATATGCCTATTTTTTCTTTCTGCAATCCCATTTTGTTGTGGGGTATACTACAAGTAAATTGCCTCTTTATTCCATGAGTCCTCAAGAATCCACTAAACTCATTAGTGAGGTACTCTTCCCCTCCATCTGATCTCAAGCACTTTACTTTCAAGCCTATTTCTATTTCAACAACTGCCTTGAAATATTTGAAGTGCTCAAATACATCACTCTTTTCCTTCATGAAATATACACATAGCTTCCTTGAATAGTCATCAATAAATATGACAAAGTATTTGCTACCACCAAGAGATACATTTTGTGTAGGCCCCAAACCATCTGTATGCACTACATTAAGTATATTTTTGCTCACTTCTCTATCATGCAAAAAGGGTTGTCTTGTCTGCTTACCAAACTGGCATGCTTCACAGACTTTATGTAATTTTGCAACTCTAAAAGAAGGCAACCATGTAACCAATCCTCTCGATTGCATTAATTTCAGTATTTTGCACTTTTTTATGTCCAATACATTTATTACATATTTCAATATCTAAAACTACTCCTTTTCCTTTAGCATATATAGTAGTATCCATTGCAGGAATTCCAGCATCTAAAGTGAGAACATTTGGCCAACTCTAGTTCCTTTTGTGACCAACTTGCACTTATCATTAAAGTCTTCTACAAAATAACCTTTTGCATTGAATCGGACCTACAACCCCTGCTCTACCATTTGGCCAATAGACACTAGATTCTTTGTGATTGATGGAACATGTAATATATCTATCAGACTCTTTGTCTGGCCATCATGCAAAGATAAGGAAACCTTTCCAATGTGTGAAATTTGGTGGCATGAATCATCACCCCTCTACACATAACCTAGATTTTGTAAGTCTTGTATCTCTCCAAACCATTCAACATGACTAGTCATATGATTAGATATAGCAGAATCAACATACCATACATCATCATGGGTCCCTTTCATATAACTGCATTCATCATATGCCGCATAACAAACAAGCGCTCATTTTTGTCTTCATTCTGTCATGAAGATGATGCATAGTTTATTTGCTGCAATTTACCACTGCGAATCATCCTTCTTAGCATAATAGTAGGTTGCAATATGACCTGTTTTACCACAATAATGGCAAACAATAGCAAAATTTCCAAAACCTCTATTTTTCCATCCACCTCTTCCTCTAAAGCTCCCCCTACCTCTAAATTTTCATCAGCCTCCTGAAACCTGCATTTCACCAGCCTCCTGAAACCTGCATTTCACCAAATTGGTGATTGAACCTGTTTTGCTAGTTATCACTAGCACGTCCCATACTATAGCCTCTCAAAGAGGATCTTCCACATATCCTTTCTCAACTTGAGTAAAATGATTAGACCTATTCACCATTTCTTTCATAGGAGTCACCCTACATATTGATGTCTTCGGTAATCATGAGAGAGACCAACTCATCAAAATCTAGAAATGGCTTCTGTATGTATACTGAAGTAATAAATGATTTCCATGCCTTCTCATTATTGAGTCCACTCAAAGTGAATGAAACCAAATCATCATCATCAGGCATTGCATCAATCACTGCTAAAGCATCTACAATGCTCCTCACCTTCAATACATACTCATTGATAAACATTTTCCATTTCTTCATTGTATTCAAATCTTGCTTGAGTTGAATCATTCGTGCCTTTGTATTTACTAAAAACATGATCTCAAAAATTTTCTAAGCTGCATGTGAAGTTTCTACATTCTTGATATGTCCTAGCATAGTATTATCAATGACTACAGATAGCCAGTACATCACCTTTTTGTCTTTTGCATTCCACTCTTTACATGCCTTTAATTCATCATAGTCGTAGGGATACCCAACTCTGGCTCCTTTTCTTCACCTGAAAAAAACTCATAAAGACCCTTTCCAATGAGGAAGTTTGTCACACCTAACTTCCATGAAGGGTAGTTGTTCTTGTTGAGCTTCTCAATAATGGGATTTCCACTGTTCTCTGCCATTTTCACAAAAAAGGATACAACACAACAAGCTAGTCTTCTACAGCCTTTCACAACAAGTGCACAACAATACACCAAGCAACATTCTTCCCTAATTGCTCAATAGAATGTAATTTGCAACCTGTTTGCAGATAAACCTTATGTTTTCTTCTTGGAAAACACGTCAAAAATTATAGATTCGAAATGTGTAACTTGTGCACCCACTTTTGGTCAATACAGCAGAAATCACAATGTACCTTGAAACTGTTGTCCACAACCTTGCGGCTCTAAAACGGGGCTTGAAACGGCCTTAGATGCCCAAAAAAACTGTGGTAAAGCCCTGAAGAGTTTATTTGGAGAATATACAATGCTCTACTTGCACACCAAATCTCATAGCAATTTGATATTTTCACTCTACCTTGCTTCCGATGCCTCCACAAGCACTATCCAAGAGAAAGAGTGGAAGAATGGGAGAGCTTCTTACTCCTTGCTTGCTTGCTCAAACCTTACTTCTTTTCCTTCACTTCAGCCTTCAAAATCAACCTCTCTCAATGGCGCGGCTCTAATACCATGTCAAGAATTGTGTGATGGGGGGACTGGCTTGAGCTATTGTGCCAAACACACACTGTATACACAAGAGGAAGCTCACTCAAGAACACAAAAAGAGAGATGGAGGCCAAAACGTTTTCTTGCTAATTTCTTCTTCTTCTTCCATACACTATACAACATAAAGGAAAGTGGCCTACTAGGTCAAACAGTGCATCACAGACTGTACTAATCGATTGACGCTATATCTTTGCTAGCTATAGGTAGGTGTAACAAACTAAATATAATAAGTGATAAGTTAGTGGCCATGTGAGTATCATAATGACCACCAACATGCTAAGTGTAGATGTGTGGACTCATCTAGCCAGGTGTTCCATCATCAATGTCTGCATGTGTTGAGCTTTCCATCTCAACAAGCCTTAGAAATGGGGCTCAATGGACATTCAAACCATAGAGGCAAGGTGCCAACACCACGAATGGGCATTGAAGAAATGTCACCAATAGTCATGATACACTCTAACAAAGATTGTGCAACAAATCACCTTAGTGAGTCATAGGATTCAATGCACCACTATCAATGAGCTAAGGCTACTCAGAAAATGAGACAATCGAAGAAGGCTTCTACACCTAATAAATGTGTAGAAACATGAACTCGATGGTAATATCGAGTGATGAAGTAGAGGTATATGAAGGCTTTGATGAATATCCACCCTTTGATCCTAGGCAATGATCCTAGACAAAGGTGAAGGTATATCCTCTAGCATTTCTCCTCGAGGTGTGAGGTCTTCCCACAATGAGGACATGTGGGATATCCTCTATGCTTCCCCACAAAGTCTGCATTAGAGTTAGAAGATGACTCCAACTTCTTTCTCTTCCATTGTTTTAGCTTGACGTGTCCTCTACCTAGAAAGAAGGATACATAAGCACGGATGTGTACACAATCTCCACAAGAGTCTATCTCATTGTAACACACATCTTGCTCAAGCACCACTATCACTAGCTTCTCCCAAGTGAGAGCCTCTCACATATGAGAAGTGAAAAGGCTAGCGTAGAACACATCATATGTTGGTGATGAAATATGTGTGTCACAACTAGATCCTCAGAAGATATGTCTGTACCAAGGGATGCAAGCTCATCTTGTAGCTCCTCCATCCTGTGAATGTGATCCCTCATCATAGGGGAATTTGTGATTAAAAGATGCATAGCTTCAAGTCAAGATATAATGAACACCCAAATGTTTGGATCTAGATGAGAGATGCCAATATCCTCCAAAAACCTTTGCAGCAATGTAGATACATCTAACATGTACAAGCACAAAATAAGTACAATGCAAAAGGAGAAGAGAGCATGTTTTGGCATTCAACAATTGATCCCATAAAGTTGTCAAATCCATAGTCACACCATCATGGGGATCCATGGTAGGTTGGAGTATAGGCACACCAACAAAATCCCAAAGGTCATGGTCATCAAGGAGGCACTCCATGTGGCACAACCATAGAGGGTAGTTCATCTTGCCTAGCTTGTTGGATGTGGGTAGACAAGTAGCGCTTGCTTAGGAGATGTGATGGATGTGAATAGGAGACTAGAATCCTTGGAAGAATATATTGAAAAAGAGAGATAGGATGATGGTCATCTCAATCATCCCAAACTAGATGATCCCCTATAGTCTCAGTCATAGATGTCCCTCAATAAGAACCTACAAGAAAACAAAGAAGATGCTACCACTAGGATTTCCTCCACCTGTAAAGGGTCGCCATCGATGTGCTGATTACAAATCATGTAGATAGGGAGTTTTTGAGGTGAGAGAGATGACTCAATGTCTAGCACAGACAAGAAAAATGGAGATATGGGTGCAATAAATACAGTCCAAACAAGTCAAAAAACATATCCTCCAACTGAAAAAGGGGCTATTGGCAAAGAAACTAATTATCTAGTAGAAAACAAAATAAAAATTTATATCTACTTGAAAAATAGGTTGTCTACTATAGAAAGGTGTCACCCAACCTGAATAAGGCTTCTCTAATTGGAATAAATGCTATGGCCTAGGGTTGTGAGAGTCCTAGTGTTGCCTTGCAGTAAAAACACAAATCCCTATGGGTGTTTGCTTCTAAAATGCAAAGCTTCCCTACTATTGAATGTAAATGGGAGAGACTGTCTACCTGTGAATAGTGGCTACTAGTCCTAAATAATGGTTGCCTAGTCCTGATTAAGGTTGCATAGCCTATAGAAAGTGCTACATTGGTGGAATGAAGGCATACCCACAGAAAATGTTGACCTCAAAAGCTACCTTCATTGAAAAGCAAGCAATAAGCAGGCCAGTCCTATAGAAAATAGCAATTGCCAAAGGATGGTAATACCATTCAGTTCTTTCCTTGTCGTTAGCATGCCCATCTTGTGCTGACAATGTCTTTATTTGGAAAGAATGCTCTAGAAGACTACTAATAAGTCGTCACTTTTTTCTTTTGATCAGATTAGGGACTTGGCTTATCCACTCCCATAACCAACCAATGTGAAAACACCTAGATCCTATTGAAAAATAAATTCATAGAGTTGCCTCCTCTATCAAAACACATGACAAACTGAATTCATAACTCCCAATGTCCATGTATGACTCAGATTGACTCAGGTTAAGGCTCAAAGGCAAGCGATCACCATGTAAGACACATGATTACTAACACCCCCTCTCAAATCTTGGATGTAGTAAAAGACCAAAGAAGATGGAATAGATTCAAGGGTGGTAGAAGAAGTGCCAATGTTGAAGAAGTCCGTCGATGTGAAGAAACTCATGATCTTGGGAATCCACCTCTTAATTAGAGAGAGAGAGAGAGAGAGAGAGAGAGAGAGAGAGAGAGAGAGAGAGAGAGTTAAATTAATATCTACAAAAAGCCAAATCGGCCTATGAGACTAAAATGTTACATCTAAAAAGTCAAGAAATTTCCCAAGTCCCAAAATAGTTTTCATCTAATGCTATGACTCACTAAATGGAAAATAAACAGTACTCAATATATAGCTCATGAGTACAGAATTATTTCTAAGCTAGATACAATATGGAACCGCTCAAGAGGCACTCTCATCCTAAGATATCTCTCATAGGTCTACCTAGCATAGGAAAGCTAAAGTGGCCAGGTAGAGTCCCCTAATGATAGTGTAGCATCCACTGTATTTGTTGATGGTGCCTCCTATGAGGGTGTGGGCATGGGTGACATGCTCTACATCTCTCTTTGGCTAGAGAGAGAGAGAGAGAGAGAGAGAGAGAGAGAGAGAGAGAGAGAGAGAGAGAGAGAGAGAGAGAGAGAGAGAGAGAGAGATACCATTAGCTTGGATTCTTCTTCTAGAGTTTTTCTCAATGGTGGCATTAAGGAATTCTTTCCTCTTTGTCGATTTGTTAGGCAAGATTGTATATTGAGTCCTCTATTCTTTGTTTTGGCTACCCATCCCATTTTGACAATGCTGTCTAGCTTTGAGTCTAATGGCAAGGTGGCGAGCCTCTCTCTTCCTTCATAAAGCAACAAGTTGTCCAAGCTTTGGCTCATAACACCCTTCATGTTTCTCAAAGTTGACCATGATAGTATACAAAGAGAAATGGATACCATAGAAGCAAGAGATGCCTCAAAACACCCCATGGGAGGAATTGAAACACCGAAACGTGAGGAGACGTGCCCGAAACACATTTTTCCTAGAGAAACGTTTCCCCTTTTGGGAAACAGTTGCCATGTGGAGTTTCCCTAAGGGAATAGATTTCGCCCTGACTTGTTGCACAACATAATATAATCATTTTTAATTAAACATTTAAAGGTCTTGTTTATGTGGTCTTTTCCATTTTTTGCCATTCTAAATATGATTGTTTTTCACATTTCATCTAAATGTTTATTTTAAATTTTTTGTTTTAGTTTCTCTCAACTCGTCTAAATTTTTTTAATAGTAAATATTTTTTATGTTTCATTTTTAATAGGGAAATGTTTTTAATGTTTTGTTTTAAATAGTATCATGTTTAAACTTTCCATGTGACTTCATGGACTGTGTGGCACAACCCAACTCCACACTGTGCGATCAAATTCAAAGATGTCTATGGCTCCATCAGTCACTTCTTTTTTGCACTATGCACTTATTTATGATTGTTCCTTCTTTCCAATTACCATATGAATTATGTTTCAAAACCCTTGTATTTAAGCTTCTACCTTTGTAGAAATCTCTCAAAACTTGGAAATTAGAAAGCCTTGAATTTGAGTATGAAACTTGTAATCTATGCTATAACTTCTAAGCACATGGGCTCTAAGATTGTGCTCTCTCTCTCTCCCCCCTCTGACCATGTGGCATTTTCGTTTCCCCCTTCTCAAAAATTTTCTTTTTTGTTTTCATTTTCATTTTTGTTTGTGCTTCCATTTCCCTCAACTATGATGGATACATGGATACAACCTAATATGAAATTGCTCTTTCACTTTTTATGCTTTTGGGGTTGTTGGCACATATAGACTATGAGGAAAAATTTCATTTTTGATTCTGTTTTAGAGTGTAAGTTATCTGGCATGCTTGAGATGCCTTCTTCATTGGCAACTTGACATGATTGAGTTGGTGGATATTCTTCCTCGACAGGATTTATTTCTTTGGCACATAACAATTTCTTCTGCTCCTCTATAGCCTATCTCGTTCCTTTGTACTTTGATCATCTTGTATCTTTGTACTCTTGGTCATGTTGTACTTCGAAGATTATATTTTGATAATTTATACAGCTATCCTTTACATATATATATATATATATATATATATATATATATATATATATATATATATATAGTAATGTCTTCTGAGGCCAAAATTGGCCTATGAGACAAAATCATATACATCGTTGGTTGTCTCACTGGATATCAAAATGAGACATATTGGAGTATGATTAGTGATATGAACTATATACAATGGGGGTGATTTGCTACAATCTGAGAATTACAGCTTTCAAACCGTAAGTTACGCATACACGGCATAGCAAGCTAATTTTCTTCTCTTGTGCTTTGATGTGTTCAAGCTGAGTAGAAAGTGCTTCTTGGATGAGTGGCAGATAAGTGTATACAAAGCATATGGCTGAAATCTCAACATTAGAGCTTGTTGGAAATGAAAAGAGGGACATCCACTATATAAGTGTGGGGCTTGGGTGCTCACAAGTCAAAAGTAGAGGCTAGACAAGTATTTGCTAAAAATGACAAGTGTTTAGAAAAATGACAAGTATATGGACACTTGTGCACTTTCAAAATGACACATATCCTATTCTAGATGCCACATGTAAATTTTTGGGTGAAAGAATATTCTAAATATTCTACTCTAAAACTCTCTTAGATGATTAAGAATTTGAGATAAATGTTGAAGACGAAATTGTTCCTTGCATAATTTCAAAGCCTTTGATATGAACAAAATTTCCATTTAAGTAACTTTCGAAAATAAAAACCTGCTAAATTTTATGAGTAACTAAATTTGGATTTTGGAGAGCTTAATTGAATAGATTCACTAGTTGTTTCTTTGATCATGAGCATTTGGGTTCACTTTTTTTAAACTAGTAATTATGTGGGATTCTAATCAATGTGACTACCTAAGTGAAAAAGTCTTAGACATTTGGGATTTTAGATCAATTTGACTACTCGACTAAGCTTTTAATGTCTCTTGGGCATCTCATTGATGAGATGATCCAAGTAAAATTACAAGGTGTTCTAGCCCCCATTGGCTACCCTTGATTTTAAAAAAAAAACATTTAACCATATTTGGAAACACTCAAATAATACAAATCGCCTTTTAAGATCTATGAATATCAAATTAATTTAAATCATTGAGCCAATATGTGTTGATATTAGTAGAAAAACAATTGTTTACATCTCTCCCTCTTGAAATGTCTTGTCTACAAGGTGTTTTCATGCCCTGAAATAGGCCTGACACTGGCTCTAAGCCACTAGTCGACTCTACCACACACTCACCTAAAACCACCCCATACGGCCTCGCGGCCAAGAGCATCTAAGAGCTTTGCGTTTGTACAATTTTGTAGTCCAACAAATAATTCTTTTCCCACTCTTCAAAGGCCTCAAAGGGAGTCCCTAAACATGTCAGTGTTATACACCATGTAGCACACACACAGGGAGTACCCCTCGGTTGATCACCGTGGCTCCACTATGGCTCTCCTACACCTTCAGCATTGGCCCCAAGGTACATCGTGAACATAAAACACATTCGAAACAAAGTCCACTCTTTCAATTAAACAATCCAAGAGATGATAAATAAACCTCACTGAATAAGCCCCAAGGAATTGAATATCTAGCTCTACGGCCTGGGATACCTCACACTCTCATCGTTGAACATCACTCATACAAATAGGTGGTATGCATCCAAGGTATGATACCATATGGTGCATCGATGCAAGTGTGAATATGACCATCATGCTCAGACAAATGTTCATTAAAAATCAGCAACGTGAAAGTGCAAAGACAATTCTTTTCATGATTTTTCTTTCCTATGATAGTGCTTCGTTGCTTAGGGCTAGCACGAAGCCTCCTCGTGCTACTGGTCCCTTTTTTAATTTTAAACAATTATGAACTCTATATGATATGTAGCATGAAACATCATAATTTAACATTCTTCATCATTCAACAACCCCCTACTCCCTAGCGTTTAATATTTTGCATGCGTTGATAGTGTAAGGCATGGTTTTCATGTATTTTTCTTTATTGAAAGTGATAAAAACTCACTCTAACAAAAAGATAGGGCTGAACTAAGGCTAAACCTCAAGCTTCAGTTATATCATACGTCCACACATATTAATCTTATTTTTTTCTTATTTTTATTGTGCAAAAAACCTAAATTTTTCCATTTTTCTTTATTTTTTATTTATTTATAGAAAATTATAGAAATTTATTAATTTTTTTAGTTTAGATAGATTATTCTTATGAAAAATGATTTTCTTAGCATGTTTTATTCCATAAGAACGGCAAATACATACAAAAAACCTAAAGAACCGCATAATTTCCCTTAAACCGCCTAATCTCAAGTTTTACGTGTTTTGCATAAAATTATTATATGACTGATTTTTTAATGATTCCTTCAAGATGACTAATCAAACAGAGTATGGGTAATTAAATACAATCATTGCTAACCATTTCGAACAACAATTAATCATAAAACGATAAAATCTATATATTTCTCATAAAACCGCTCATTATGACTCACGTTTTTCGACGTTGGAGGCCCCCTGATGCTCTTCCATGGTCGTTGACGATCGGTCCATGATAACCGGGAAATCAGTGCAAATAAAGGCATCAAAATGTGCTCAACATGGAAATATCCTTTGCAAACTAACACTTTGCAATTGTACTCCTTTGTAAAATTTCAAATATGAAGCAATGTAAAATGTGTAGTCCAAAAGGCTCACATCAAAAAAATGTTGAAAGGAAAAGGAAAGGTCAAACCTTTTGTCTCGTGCTAAAAATGAAAGGTCCTTAGACCTTAGTTCATGTATGCAAATTTGAATTTTATAATTCAAGAAAGGAAAAGGAGGTGGTTGCAGTCGTGGGATTTGGGGAGGTGGGAGGTTGAGGTGGTTACACCCTCTCTCTTCCTTTATCTTCTTCTCTCACGGTTCATTTCTCCCTCTCTCATTTTGGCACAACACTTGCCTTCTTGTTCTTGTTTTCCCTCTCTTGTGCTCCTTTGCAAGTTCTCATGGAGAGTGAGGAAGAGGAAGAGGAAGAAATCCTCTTCCTCACCCTCTTCCTCTTCCTTTGCAAGTTCTCATGGAGAGTGAGGAAGAGGAAGATGAAGAAATCCTCACCCTCTTCCTCTTCCTCACTCTCCATGAGAACTTGCAAAGGAGCACAAGAGAGGGAAAACAAGAACAAGAAGGCAAGTGTTGTGCCAAAATGAGAGAGGGAGAAATGAACCGTGAGAGAAGAAGATAAAGGAAGAGAGAGGGTGTAACCACCTCAACCTCCCACCTCCCCAAATCCCACGACTGCAACCACCTCCTTTTCCTTTCTTGAATTATAAAATTCAAATTTGCATACATGAACTAAGGTCTAAGGACCTTTCATTTTTAGCACGAGACAAAAGGTTTGACCTTTCCTTTTCCTTTCAACATTTTTTTTAATGTGAG
The DNA here is from genome assembly GCF_053477565.2 of Lygodium microphyllum. Lineage (NCBI taxonomy): Eukaryota > Viridiplantae > Streptophyta > Polypodiopsida > Schizaeales > Lygodiaceae > Lygodium > Lygodium microphyllum. The sequence continues at coordinate 5,895,141 of NC_141143.1, read as the reverse complement.
CCTTTTGGACTACACATTTTACATTGCTTCATATTTGAAATTTTACAAAGGGATACAATTGCAAAGTGTTAGTTTGCAAAGGATATTTCCATGTTGAGCACATTTTGATGCCTTTATTTGCACTGATTTCCCGGTTATCAGTCCAACCTCAATTCACATCCCTTTCCACTCCCACATTATCGTTTGACCAAAAACGTCCATCTTAGCCCATTCTCCTCTATCCTCCTCTCTTTTACAATGATCCATGAGAACAAACCACAAGAGGAGAGAAGAGAGGCGAGAGAAATACTAAAATAAGATTTTGTTGTAGAATACATCAAATTCAATGATGGAGGGCGAGGAATTGATGGAGTTTTATAGCTAAGAGTATTACCTATGTAGTGCTCAGCCAAAAAATGACATGTTTAATGATTTTAGGGGGTGTTGAAAAAAACGGTGCTCCCCCCCTCCATGTTGCCAAAAATCATGATGCTGCATAACCATAAGCTTAAGGCAAGCTTAAACTTTGTTTTTTTTAAAACGGATTTAATTTTTTATGTTCATACTTTGTGCCAAGTGGGTTTTCTCTTTCGGAGAGGCAAACGCGGTCGGATTTGAGATCCGTCTAGACGGATGGCTTCCTGACATCAAAATCTATAAAGCTGGCCACAATCATGCAGTTTTGAGCTCCTCGATCATATAGATGCTTCATAACACAAACCCATACAAGGATTAAATGGGGGGTCAAACAGACTCGATCGATAAACCGAGACTCGTGTTGGGTTCCTAACATCAAACTCCATCTAGGAAAACTCTAGCTTATCGATCCACAACCATTTCATTTTTCATGATAAAAATTTTAGTTTTTGACAACCTCTTGGGTTCTTTTCCACTTCAAAAATAGCCTTTAAAATCCGCTCTCATTGACAACCACACAGGATAGGGTGACTCAGTATGTCAAATCCCATAAACTGATCTGCACAAATAACAATCATAAAAAGCATCAAGTTGCCACAAAAAAGAATACTTAAAAAAGCATAAAAACAACTCTCACCCTATCCCTTAACAAAAACAAGGCATGAAGATCCTCAAGGGATAGGCCCAGCATAATCTTACAAAAATCTAGAGCGAGTCACTCACTAACTGCTCGAACATAGAGATTGGCTAAAAGAACCATCAAAGAGGTCATCCTAGTGGTGGTCTGAACTACCTACCCAACTAAGGACAACTAGACCAAGAACTCCTACTAGGGGACGACTCTTATAGCTTGGTCATCATAAATTTTCTTCTGAATGCATTTTACTCTCAAGGTTTCAACGCTTGGGTGTGTAAAAAGGATGGAGCTGAGTGTAGTGTGACCCAAGGAAAATAGGGCATTGGCCTTAGGTCCTAACTCAGCACCCAAGAAGCTACTAAGCTCTCGTAAGGTGGCACTTAATCCTTTTTTTACACTCACTTTTATTTTCACTCCAACATTCCTTATTTCTTTTTCTAGCTAGCTGCTACCCCTAGGAAGACAAGGCATCTCATCCCCAAGAACCTACCTGGCCTTTACAAGGTGAAAATCAACTACTGTTAGGATTTTTCTTTCTTTTCTTTTCTAAGTGAGGGGTTAGAACCCCTTTTTAGACACCTTTGTAATTTAATCTTTAGATATATTTAAAACTTTCTCTTCGTTTCTATTTTGGCCAGCTTCTCTAATTGCCCCACATTAGTAGGGACTTCTAGAACAACGGCCTAGTAGGCTAGCAAAACAAGTGCCTCATAATATCTTGATAGGAGGTAGACAACTGTTTGAATCTCCCCCAGATACATCTAACCTAACCCTAGGACTTCATGCCTTGATTATCGATCCCCACAAATAAAAAGAAAATAACCCCCACGTACACATATAACATTATATGTTGAAGGAAAAAACTAAAAAAGGCAACGTCACCATATGGAATAGCCACACAAGAAGCTCCCGCATAGTAAAGGCTCCCTCTAGGCACTTCATTAAACTTGCTTGGTAAATCACTTACATAGGAAACCATTAAATGTACCTGCACCAAATAGGCACATGGCCCTCTTGGCCTAAAGGAATATAACAATTCACAACCAACAAACTGGCCCTCTTGGCCTTATGAAATAAAACATTAGAACCCTATAGAAATAACCCTCTTGGCCTTATGGAATAAAACACTTTACTACCATTCAGTGTATTGCTGAAAGAAACCCTTGGTCCTAACATAACTCTAATAAAGCACAAGATTGACCAAGGATAAGGGCTCCTTAGGCCCTACGCTAAGTGCATTAGGTTATTAGCTAACCCTCTTGTATAAACAACAAGGAGTGCTCAACAAATATGATGATTCACAATTCTATGCATCTATGACAGAGTAGGAAGGTGTTCACTTGATACCTGACTCATAACCCAAACTAACCACCATTGGAAGCGAGCCAAAATATGACGTGTCAACAAGAAGACCCCAAAGTAGTCCATGGCTAATGCTAGGAGATAGTTGTAAGGGCTCCCCTGGACCACAATTGAAAAAGGCATCTTCAATGAAAGCATAGTAGCCAAGGAATCTGCAGAGTGATTCCACTATCGAAGAACTAACTAACAAGTCACCATCTCAAAAATATGCAACATATCCAAGGTTGCACAATGGTACATCCATAGGATGGGATCTCACACACTATAGTTCCCATTTAGTTGATTGATCACTAACTACAAGTCTCCTTTCACTAATAATTGGCAGATACTACCACATCAGGCTACATTAAGCCCCGTGATCAAGGCCTTGTATTCTGCCATATTATTAGTAAAAGAGGATCCTAAATAGACTCCCATCTTCATGACAACCCTATGTCGGGGTCTTTAATGACCACACTAATGCTCACATGTTTAGCGGGCCCTCTACAAGCTCCGTCAAAATACAGAGTATAAACCTACGCGTCATTGATAGGCCACACCATATTAATAAGATCACTTATACTTATGATAATCAAAATCAAACCAAGAGAGAGGATGTACAATAGGTACAATACCTCCATCCTCTCTAAACTCAATAGGAATGCTAGTCAGAATTTGTTGATAATGGTGGCATTCGATGTTAATCTCTAACGTGAAAGATCCATCTTGCCACTTAATAACCTGATAAGGAACGATTCGTCCCATTCAATCGTCTTGGTACACCTATTGCAAGTTAAAATTGAATCAAGCCCAACATCAGTCCTTACACATAGTGAGGCTTCATCTTATTAAATTTAACTTTAGTTTTAAACTCTACCCCCTACAAAACTACTAAAAGGTCCATAGAGCCATTCTTTCCTAAACTTATAATTTTGTATAGTCCACCCCATTTGGGTCCTAATTTACCTGGGAGTAGCTCATGACGAGCATCATAATACAACACCACCAACAACTGACCTTTCACAAATTTTTACTTCTTAGCCCAAAGGTCATCAAGGGCTTTCATTCTTTGCTTCCCTACTTCTTGATGTAGTTAAGCTTGCAGTCGAATCTCATCAAGATGTGCTAGAGAAGTATATCTTTCCTATAACGATTTTGTCTCACCCTTGAGAGCAAAACGCATAGTAGGAAGCTCTATTTCCAATGTCAAATGCACTCTTTCCCATACACTAGCTTGAACAGGGTGTGGCATGTAGCTCTCTTAAATGTCGTGTTGTAAGCCCATACTACCATATATAATTTCTTATCCCGGTTGAACTTACTTTTCAATACTATCTTGAATAAGATTCCCACCAATTGTTTATTTGTACTCTCAATTTGATCATTTACTTGAGGATTATATTAGGTGGTCTTGTTGTGCTTCAAAGCTTCAATCAAAGCTACTATAACTTTATTCAAGAAGCATGTTCCTCAATCGGACACCATCTCCTTAGACGGACCAAAATGGAAAATAATTTGTTCCATAATGAAACTAGCCATTTTCTTGGCATTAGCCCTCACCGTTTCTTGAGCTTTAGACCACTTTGTAAAGTAGTAAGTTGCTATAATAATGTATAGCTTCCATGTTGTTGATGAAGGGTATATTGGTCCCACATAATTGATACCCCATTTTTTAAAGGGTAATCTAACTAAAATAGGGTTTTGAGGCCACTTACGATTTTCCCTCACATCGTGTCTTTGACAGATATCACATTGCTTAGCATAACTGAAAGCATCCTGGAAAATCGATGGCCACCAATATCTAGCTTGGAGAGCTTTTTAGGCGATAAGCCAATTAGCAAAATATCCCCCATTATGTTGAATCATGGCATTCCTCTAGAATGAATGCTACCTCATCAAGTACTACACACGGTGATAAATGTCATCTACTCCTCTCCAATACAAGACACCTGCTATAATCGAAAAGCATAATGCTTGTGTAATATCCCCCCCCCCCCCCCCCCCCCCCGACCCCTGTACTTTCCCCCCCCATGGAAACCCCCCCTTAAAATTTATTTAACTTTAATTCAAAAAATTTTATCCCCCTCCCTCTCCTCGCCGACAGTATGTCGGGGAGAGAGAGAGAGGGAGTGAAGTGGGAGAAGGGGGCATGCAGCCCCCCAGATGGCGACGGACAACTGTGCCCCCCTTATAAAGCCTTCCCCCCCTCCCTGGTACACACAGTCCCCCCCTCCTCAGAGATAGGCGCCCCCTCCTTGTCATCCCGCGGCTTTGATTGGGCACAGCATCCCCCCTCCGCCTTGGTGATCATGCCCCCGGGCTTCCAACTAAAGCACCCCCCACCTGTTCGCCTGTCAACTACGGGCCTCATGAAGAAGAGGAGAGGGAGAGAAGGAGGGAAGGAGAGAGAGAAAGAGAAGAAGAGGGAGAGAGAGGAGAAGAAGAAGAAGAAGGAGAAGAAGAGAGAGAGAGGAGAAGGAGAAGAAGGAGAAGAAGGAGAGAGAGAAGGAGAAGAAGAGGGAAAGAGAGGAGAAGAAGAAGAAGGAGAAGAAGAAGACACAGAGAGAAGAAGGAGAAGGAGAAGAAGGAGAGAGAGAAGGAGAAGAAGAGGGAGAGAGAGGAGAAGAAGAAGAGGGAGAGAGAGGAGAAGAAGGAGGAGAAGAAGGAGAAGAAGAGGGAGAGAGAGGAGAAGGAGAAGGAGAGAGAGAGAGAGAGAGACAAGAGAGAGAGAGAAGGAGAAGAAGAAGAAGAAGAGTAAGAGGAAGAGAGAGAGAGAAGGAGAGGAAGAAGAGAAGGAGAAGAAGAAGAAGAAGAAGAAGAAGGAGAAGAAGAGAAGAAGAAGAAGAAGAAGAAGAAGAAGAAGAAGAAGAAGAAGGAGAAGAAGAAGAGAGAGAGAGAGAAAGAAGGAGAAGAAGAAGAAGAAGAAGAAGAAGAAGAAGAAGAAGAAGAAGAAGAAGAGGAAGAGAGAGAGAGAAGGAGAGGAAGAAGAGAAGAAGAGAAGAGAGGGAGAAGTTAGAGGAAAAGATGATGATTAGTAAGAAAGAGAGAAGGTGTGACTTAGGAATGACAAGATGCTGCTAGGTAGAAAATAACAGAGAGGAGAGAGAAGAAGAGAGAGACTCTCATAATTGAGGATGGCCCCAAAGCGGAGATCTGCCCAAGTGAATGGGAATCCCACAACCATGGACGGAGATTCGGGTCAAGATGCCACCACCCATGCAAGCACACTGCCAAGGATAAACACTAAAGTTTCTCCCCACAATCAGGTATTGCTTCGAAGTCTTGCTTATCTTAGGAGAATAGGGGATCATAATAAAATTCATATTGCATGGTTTGATAGGTAAAGAACCTAGATATGAATCTAGTTATGACAGTTGTAATAATCATAAGATATTTCGTGCTTATGGTCGATGAAATGATAGGTAAAATTTATTAAGGGAAATGCATTATAAGATGCTGAAATGCTTGACACAAACACTTCATGAAGAACATTCTTAATAATAGAAGATATTTTTGTATTATACATTGAATGGATTACCCTAGCTTGCATTTAGAAAGAGCTAGAATCTTGCATTATTTTCACGAAAAGGATTGGAGCCTCGCATCGAAGGAGATAAAGGTACTCCCTTATTAAAAAAATGCAATAGCATCCTAAGATTGCAAACTAGTTTTTTCATGCGCAAGGATGATAGAATACATTAAAGTAACAGTAAGATCGTGCACACGTCAATATATGTTAACTTGCACACACAATGGGATTGCACGATAAACATTGTTAGAACAGTAGTTCTAAAAGAATTTCCGTCTAGAGATCCTTGTCCGAAATCTAGCTGATAGATGAAGATTGGATAACCTATGGTGAATCAGGATGGAATCTTGTTAATGTACTCTTGGTGGTTTAGCACTTGGTGACCTGTGATAGTAGATAGCTACTCTAGGATTTGGGTTGATCTTCTACCCTAAATAGGTAGCTAGGGTTAATGAGGGTCAAGGTGAAATCACTTAGATCATTTAAAGGATCTAGAAGGAATTTGTTGAATTGACCTTGCGAAGCCCTAACCCAAGGGAAAGAGCAAACTTTAGGGTAGTTGATTCATGCGAAGCATGTTGCTTGAAACTGTTGAAATGGTTTTAACGAAGGTTGACCTTGTTAAAGATGTATTGTTGACCCAAGTTATACTTGGTTGTTTGCAAAGGTTGTAAAATTATTTTGATACATCCAAGTTAAATTCTGGTTGTGCATGCAATGGGATTGCGATGCCTTGAAGCAAGTGGTTATGCATTCCACTGTTTGTTAATGTGGATTTGGATGATAACCCAAGTGGGGTGTGATTGATGATTGCATGGCCAGGTCTGAGATGACTGATTGCCATGGAAATAAAAGGGATATTTTTCCTAATAATTGGTTTTAAGCTGGTTGCTTCAGCTGTGGTTGATTTCCTAAAGGGATAATTAAGGAAGGATGGCATTAGCTACCCCTCACAAACCGCCAAACCCTAACCAAGGTGGTTGTGAATCCGCGCCAGGAATGTGGACCAAACCTGCGGCGAGAGGTCTCTCCGTGGAAATTACTTGGCATAGGAGGACGCTTGCATGCCAGTGGGGGCTCTGACCGTAAATCCCAATGCCTCCAGGCCCTACACAAGTGTTCTATGTGACTCGAGATGGGATCTTGAGGCTTTGATACTAGTTACAAGGCGGAATCTTGGTAGGATAAACCTTCGGGTTTTGTTGCTGGGAGACAGAAGGATTTTTTTGCGGGGGCAGAAAGGAACACTTAATTCTCCCGTATGGGTGGGAGACAAACATTAATCTGAAGATAAGTTAAGGAAGTGCTTGATCTTGTTTTATCGTGTTTTCGTGTTAGTGCCCTAAATTGTGTAAAGGAACCTGTGATTAACGGGTTAATTAAGGAAGCTAACTTTTATGTGTAAAACATAATGTGATAGGTAATTAGATAACTAAAACAACCCCCGAGGAAAGCGTGGTGGATGTGACCAATGGGTCTATCCTACGGAAGGGTAGTCTTGGTTAGCCAAGAGCTTTCCTCAATGGAATTTATTTGATGCGAACGGTAGTTAAACAAGGACCTTAGAACTTGTAAGTTGAAACCTTGATTCATACCGTTTTAGGGGACCAGAATGGGACTATGCCCTACGGGCAGAGAGGTCGAGCGATGCATCCCTATCATTTCCCATTCTCTTTGAACCAAGTGCGGTATGAGTCTGCTTGGGTCCAGTTGTATCTATGCAAAGTGGAGCGGCTGTCAACCGACACTAGAAGACTGTTAGGAAGACTCGACTACTAGGAACCCAGACTTTAGGTCGATCTTAGTGGGAACAGCCGGATAGGTTACGTTGCGAGGCAAACTCGAGAGACCCCAGTTGGCAAACCCCATGTCATTCCTTAGGAGTGCCGGGCGGCGTCTTCTAGATTGATCTCTTGATGGGCTGCCAAGACATGTCCTGCGATTTGAGGGGCGGGCACGTTACAGCTTGTTGCTTGATCTTCCTCTTTTCAAACTTTGATAGAACAGCCCCAAATCCTCTTGTAGATAAATAATGCATTATAGTTGCATACCAGGAAGGAATGGAAGCTGTATCAATTTTGAATATGCCTTCAATATCACTTCCTTCAACCAGAATTTCTTTTGGCTCCTCAAAATCTACAAGGCATTCCACAATACCCTGCAGCTTCGATGGCTTACTCCTAATCTCATAATCAAACTCTTGTAAAGTGATTGACCACTGCTAAATAGTTAGTCAAGCAGCTGCAACTTGTTCATCCATAGTCTAATTCCTTCCACCTTTGTAAATAATATCATTGTTTCATAGAGAATATAGTGCCTAAATTTTTTCGTTCGCAAATACCATTCCAAGGTACAATTTCTCCATGTATGTATAGTTGACTTCAAATATCCCCAACTTCTTACTAGCAAAGGCAATTGGATGATACCATTTCTCTTTCTAAATTTGGTCTAAACACTAAGCTGATACTATGCATTGTGGCTACTAAAAATATATAGAAAACTTCACCTCATCTAGGTTCTTTTAGAATTGGCACTTTCACTAGTTCTTGCTTCGCATCCTCAAAGGATACTTCGCATGCTTCACTCCACTCAAAAGACAGTTAAACGATAGGAGGTTTATCAATGGCAATGCTCTTTCTGCCAGTGCATTAATAAATCTTTGATAATATCCCACAAATGATAGAAATCTATGTACCTCTTTTGGAGTTTGTGGTAGGCTCATAGTGACTATAACCTTTATTTTTTTAGGGTCTCACAATACTGGCCAAACTAACCACATGGCCTAGTAAGGGCACCCGAAAGATGCATTTTCTAGATTAAGAGCAATGTAGAACTGTCTACAATGCTCAAAACACTTTCTTAGAATGACAAGTTGCCTTTCCTTAGTGGTGGCTACCCCCAGATTATCAATAAATAATTTTAACTCCTCTAGGGAGATATCACCAAAGATCTTATCAACTATTCGTCGCCAAGAACCAGTTGCATTGCATAGACCAAAGGCCATCACATGATACGCAAAGGTATCAAAGATAGTAAAAGACATCGTTTTAGATTTGTATTCCTTAGCAATAGTCATTTGGTTGTACACAATAAAGCAATCCATAAACAAATAGATTTCCCTACATGCTAATTGATCCAAAATCTGGTCAATGAAGTGCAACAGATAGTAATCCTTAACTATTTGCTTATTAAGATCTCTAAAATCTATGCAAAGCCAAATCTGATTATTCTTCTTTTTCCTAATAACAACTTGTGAACACCATTTTGTGTGTTGAACTAGAAATATCAAGCCAGCTTTTTGTAGTTTTGTTAATTCTTCAAATAGCCCATCTCTTAGTTCAAAAGACATACACCTTTTTGACGCATAGGGCAACTACCTTCCTTTAAGGGGATCGTATGAATAGTCAGAGGTTGGGAGGAATACCTCTTAGCTCCAAGCAAAGATGTTGCAGAATTCTTGAATCAAGGACACATAGTCCTTCATTTCTTCCAAATTGAGAATGGATCATAATTTGATTGGCTGTGAAGCATTCATTGTGCCAAGGTCTAACTCAATTACATATGCATCTCTTATCCTCTCCTAAGCCTCTATTGCTCATTCAAGGTTATTTGATAGATATTCTCTGTAGTGGAGCCCTTGTTGGATTCATCACTGGATGACGTCTCACTAGTAAATGGAGCATCTAATGTATCTAACTCTAATGAGGACAAAGGAACTCTCTCACTTTGAGGAGATTCAGGATAGGCATCTACCACTACATGTCAGACACCTCTACCAAAGATCAACCGACCACCATCAGGTATATCAACCTAACAATCTGCTTGTAAAATTCATGGCCTACCTTAGCAATACTTGATAGCTAGATCAACTAGCAAACCTAATGACCCTAACGCCTAGAATGCATTCCACTTGGCAACGGTCACATGGACTTTAGTAATGCAACCTTTAGGTTGTCTTAAACTCTCATCAGCCATTGTTAACCCCAACACGAAGAGAGCGAAAGAAATTGGAAAAGACGCAGGGCAAAGGCGGAAAAAAGGTAACCCGACGGAAGGAAAAGAAGGAGAAAAGGCCAAAAGCGCAAGGACAACCGTTAAAGGCCAAGGCAACCACCAAAAGGGAAAGGCGCATAAAAAGCGCACCCTAAAATCTTGTAAAAGAGTGCCGGGCTCTCACCCGTGCGATTTGTAAATATAGAAGGGTAGTGAAAAGGAAGCAAGGAAGATAAAAGGACAATGGAAAACAGGGCCTGGGCTATGACCGGCCATGTAAAAAAGGGAAAAAGGGAATGACCACCCAAAAGGGAAGTAGGGTTTTGTATATAAAGTTGAAAAGTGAATGAAGAGCTCATTCTTTGGTGTGGCAAAACTAGTCTTCTTCTTCCTCTCTTCTTCTCTCCTTCTTGCTTGTGTATGCTCTTAAGAGAGGGAGTGTGAGAGTGTGAGGGAGTGAGTGTGTGAGAGAGTGAGGAATCAAGAGGGTGAAGCTCTCCACCATCTCCTCTCCCCTTCTCCTCTTCTCTTTTCTTCTCTTCTCTTGCGCACGTGGCTATGGAGGATGAGGCTTGGAGATGGAGGAGGCTTGAGGATGCTTGAGCTAGCATCAAGAATCGTGGAGCTACCGAAGTGTGAGAGAGAGGAGGGCACTCGATCAAGCATCAAGGTAAGTTCACTGCATTCGTAGGATCGACGGCGCATCGGCTAGGTGAGAGATAGCCATGCGAGCTTGCTTGGAACGCTTGAAACAATAAGCGGTCCGTGGGCCTTGGCGGTTGAGCGAAAGCTCCCACATTTTGGTTCCGTTGCCGAGACCAACGGATTCAAGCTCGAGCACTCGCGCGCCCCATATCGAGCATCAAAGTAGGGCATTCATCCTGAAACGGAGCTTGAGATAGGTAGGAAGTCGGGTGTTTTTGATCTTCAGAACAGGTAAGTGTTTTGGAACAATCTGGTTATTAATGACTGGAAAACATGGAGAAATTAGTTCAGTGTTTTGCTTTCGATTCAGGATGTGTTTAGGATAGATTAGCAGTAGGAAATCACACACGAAAAGGCAGAGGGCTGCTGCTATGAAACAAGGGAAAAACCACAGGAAACAAAGGGAAAAAATGGAGTAGATGCAAGGTAACGGCATAGGAAACGCCAGGGAAGGAACCTGTAGTGTGTAGGGCAGAACTAGTAGGGTATAAACTCTGGGAGGGCAAGAGGACCCCATTTCCAATCAACGGAGAGCGAGAGAGATAGAGAGTGAGAGAGTGAGTGAGCTGGGCAGCCGTCCGATCGACCGGAGCTAGGAGGACATCGCATTCGGCGACTTCAGGTAACTGATCTCTTCTGTCCCACTTCAGCTCTGTCGCAGGGTAATCGCACGACCAATAGGATAATACACCTAGTGAAAATCGAGCAAGTCGATGTGCGCCACTCATCGGACTGGCGGAATCGGACGTCCGACCCAGTGTTTGATTCCCAGAATCGGACACTCGGACAATCGTCCGCAATCGGAACGACCCGCCAAATCACTAGGCTCGGACTAACTGGTCCCGATCGGACGTGCCACATGGCACTCGGACTGACCCTCCCATTTTTAGAATCGGACACTCGGACCAACTTGTCCGACTCAACCACTCAGACCACTCGGACGCTTTGACTCGGACCCACCTGGTCCGATCGGACGAAGTAATACACGTCACCAGTCGAACCGGACCATGTCCGGTCCGATCCCTAGAATCGGACCCATCCACAATCGGACCGCCTAGGATCGGCGCCTAGGATCGGACCGCCTAGGATCGGACCGCCTAGAATCGGACCACCTAGAATCGGACCGATTCCTCGCACACTCGCCCGTCCGATTCTTGAGAATCGGACACGCGGGCCCTAAGACCCCCACTTCGCCCTAACATACCTGGTTCGATCCCCACAATCGGACCACTGGTAAATCGGACCACTGGTAAATCGGACGTCCGATTCCTAGAGTCAAACCAAAACAAAACCTGACCCATCCAGGGACACACTGGGGCACTCCCCCAGTGGCCCACCCCCACGTGAGCAACAGGAAGCAGCATAGGACCCTGTGACCCATAAGGTGGCCAGGACTAGAGTAGCAAAGCCTGTCAGGCCCAAAACGAGCAAGAGTGAGTAAGACGCAGGGGAAGCACTCACAGCACTCTGATTGAATTTCCGCACTTGAAGAACACTTAGGAAAGTCGAAAGCCTGATTGAGCACGAGTGCACGAGGAGCAACACACTCACGAGTGACCCTAAGTTGAGCACTGCATTAAAAAATTAAAAAGAACTCACTCAGATAAATTGCCAAAAAACCCACCACTAGGAGAAAACCCAAGCGTAACAAAAACACAGAGCGCAAGGCAGGATCAAGCAAGGAGCGACAATGACAAGGATCTGACTTACAACCAGGCGCGAGAATTTCACCATGACAGAGGGAGGCTCATATCATCGGTTTGCAGGGGAGCTAGATGTTAGCACATTTCCGGAAGCCATACAGCAAATGATGAGCAGTTACGATGCGCATGCCAGGTACGAACACCATGGCAGGATGGCGGAGGCAATCATTGCGGACCTAGAGGAGGAGAGGAGGCTAGCCCGCAAGGCATTGCAGGGCATAGCAGACTATAATAGGGACCAACAAGCCAGGAGCCTAAGGCAAAGCATGGAGCTGCATGAGGTGCAGCGAGTGTTGAACTTGGCTGGCCGAAACCGAACGGACCAGGAAAGAGCACTCGAGGAAGACCTAACGCTGGGCGAGCTCCTCATGAAACGGCTGCTCGATAACACTGCGGTGGAACAAAATGCCGCTGCGCTAGCAACCTCACTACTTGCAGGACTAGGGGCAACCCAGGGTTCAAAGAGCCAAGCCAAAATACCTATCGTCGCTAAGCAACTCAACAAGTACCAGCCACCTGACGACCCGTACAGCTTTGTTGAGCAGTTCGAGCAGGTCTGCGAAGCCAATGGCCTCAACGACCAGGCCCAATGTTCGCAAGCATTCGGACTTTGCTTAAGCGATAAGGGTAGGACGTGGTATACGAGCCTAGATGCTATAGAACGAGCCAAATTCAATAACCTCAAGGACCTTTTTGTCAAGAGGTTTGCCGAACCCGGATACTCTGACAACCTGCTAGTACGTCTAATGAACGTCAAGCAGAAGGAGAAGGAGGGCATCTGTGACTATGTGACCCACGTGAGAAGCCTCCTTAAGAGAATCCCCTTGGGCAAAAGACCGACTGACAGGGCAGTGTCAACCGTGTTCATCAGCGGGATTCGGGATGAAGAATTGTACAAAGCACTAGCAGGCAACTCGAGCTTGCAAAGGGACGTAGTGGCTAGGGTTTTTGAGGAAGCCATTAGGGTCGATGACCAGTTGAGGGAGCAGAGCTCCAGGAGCTCGAACCCAGAAGAAATCAACCCACGGAGTTTAGAACGAATGCCAACCTCTAGCGAGCGATCCAACGCATCGTCCCACGATAAGGGGAAGGCCGCCGAGACGGACCACGGCTTGGCCGAGGTCAAGACAGAACTGGCCAAAATACAAGACATGTTAAGGCGACCTACGCGTCTGCACGTCCAGTGCATGTACTGCGGAGGAAACCACCTGCCAGCAGAATGTCAAGACCCTAGGTCAAGACCCTGCGCTAACTGCGGAAGGTTCGGCCATGATGCCGCACATTGCAGACTACCACGAAGACTACCATACACGCAGCCCTATGGCCAGCTCTACTCGGCTAACAGGCCACATCCATTCTAGGGAAGGGGAGCTCCTCTTGCCCTACTAGTACCTAATGACACGAAGCCAGCGGTCCCTAGGCTAGACATAAATCCTACCGGTATTCCTAGACCGCCTGGTCCCTATGTGACCCACCCACCGAGCGATGCTCCCGTGCACTACGTAGAGGAGCCCAGTGACGAAGAAACCTACATATACCCTTACGTCTCGCATGATGACGAGGGCAATGCAATCCTCATGGATTACCGACCAGTACCGGTGATGGCACTAGGACGAGGACGGGGTAGGGGCTTGGGAGGGCAGCCACAGGATCCAGTCACTTGTTGGACATGTGGACATCCCGGTCACGTCTCATCACGCTGCCCAGAAAGAGAGCAGCAAAGTAGGGACAAAGCTGACCAAAGGTGTGCAGAGTGCGGAATCACTCATATTTTCATAGATTGCCCAAAACGGAAGCCGCCTTCCGGTACAGCTAATTTGCCGTCTGTCCTACTGGGACTGTTTGGTGTTGAAAACCCCGATGGGGAGGTCACACCTATCCCCCTACGAGTGATGACCCGAGCACAAATGAAGCAGGCCGGCGTCTCTCTGCCAGGACCTAGCAATCTCGACGCTACCTCAGTAGGAAAGAAAAGCCTTAGGTGGAAAAAGAAGAGGTCAGAGGCTAAGGTCGCACTAAAAACCAATAGCATTACGACCTTACCCCACGGAAAGAAAGTCTCAGACGCAGAGGCAGAGACTTCAGCCCCTAGAACTGCCCAACAGGAAAGCGCTAAGGTAGGGGAATACCCACACCCCAGGCGGCAATTGGAAGCCATAGAAAAGGTGAAGGAATGGGTGAGGGAGGCTCAACAGCACCTCAAGGATGTCGAGCCCATCACGGAGGATGAGATTGAGGACCTCTCCAGCATGAGTGTGCCGTTATCGCTACCCCAACCTAAGTCTGCCGAGGCTACTACGCCACAAGCAGTGCCGACAAGGCCAAGCCTAGACGTAACAGAACCACAGGACAGCCGTGGCCATTGGCTCGGAGAGTGTGAACAAAGGGAAGGACGAGTGCTTAGCAATCTCCTAACCACACTAGTGACCAGCCCTGTAACGGTTGCACTGGGAGAGCTGCTCAGGCAGCACTCTACCCTATGGCAGGACCTCAAACAGTGGGTCGAAAGACCACACGAGCAAGCTCCGGGAAATGCTCAAGACCAGGATGCGGAAACGCATTTACCAAGTTTGACGCTACACTCAGACCCTAAATCCTTGCACATCAACGCCTTCTGGGAGGGCTCGAAAATGCACGCAGTCCTGCCAGTCCTAGCCTTGGGGGACACAACGAGAAAGGGGATCTTAGACACAGGAGCTGGGGTCAATGTGCTTAACCATGCAGTGCTACAGAAGTGGGGAAACCCGCCCGTCGAAACTGCTCGGTTTAACGTCACGCTAGCAAATGGCATGTGAGTGAGACCATTCGGGGTCTTGAAGAATTGGCCAGTAAAGATTGCAGGAGTCCAGTTCTCTGTCGACTTCATCGTCATGAAGGGAGTGGACTATGATATCTTATTGGGTCGACCCTAGATGCGCAATGCCTGAGTCATCGAAGACTGGGGTAACAGCCTGATCTTCCTGGGCAACCGAACTAACACTGTGAGAATAGAGATGGACACTTGGAAGACCTCACCAGTCGACCTGGATGCCATCTCTACTCTACTCAAAGGAACCACCCAGAACAAGGAACCCTACGGGTCCTTGACAAAGTATATCCCTTGCCTAGAGGACCAGCGGGATTGGATGCACGTTCTCGCTACACTTGATCTACCGTTCTTAGATCATGAAGTGTACGAGCAGGCTGTCAAAACAATTGGCAAGCCAAGAGAAACACAGCCTACACCTGTCTACATGATGGCAGCAAGCCTCCATGACGGTCGCCTCCCAAGTGCCATCCAATAGGAGAGAACTCCAGGGAATACTGGGGCACCTAACGGACCGACTGGCGCGCAACGCAACCACCAATCTCAAGCCGCTCCAAGACCTCTTGGAAGAACCTGAATGGAAGTGGACCAGAGTGCACGAACTAAATCTCAGATACAACTGGGCATTGGTCCCCGACCAACAAAATGAGGTAGTGCAGGCCTTGGGGGACGATGAGCAGTCCAGCGAGGCGGATTTCAGCGACGAATACGAAGATTGCCAACCCTTCGATGAAGGAAGTGAGGGCGAGATGGACACCGTAGAATATGACACCGAAGAGCGAGAGATTGAGCAAATCCGAGCAGATGCAAAACCACAGCCGATGCCGGCCCTTAGAATGGACCAAGGGGTCATGTGTGCGAAATGCGATCGTGCTTGGTTGGAACAGATGGGAGCTGTGGATTTTAAGCAGGCCGGCCTGACCCAACCAAAAACGGTAGCCATGCTTAGAACCGAGTCGCCATCCGAACTGCGGCCGCTAGGGGAGACCACCTCCCCTAGTGAAAATGGGGAATTCGACTCTGAATCTGAAGTTACTTCAGAGGATGACCCAGAAATCCCTAGGCCACCCATGACCAGACGCACTAGGGGAGACTTACCCATCCACCTGAGACGCCGACAGTTACGGCAGAATGAAGCAGAGCATCCCAACGATGTGCGATTGGAGGAGCAAAGGAAGCCACAAGACCTCCCTAAGCGCTTTTCGAAATTCAAAAGAGGGGACAGGGTGGTGGTTCTGCTAAGTGCCAAGAGCCAAGGGCAAACCCGCGAACCCATCAAAGGGCCAGCCAAGGTCAAGGAGATAAACCTAGCCTTGGAACGAGAAACACCCCGACCAGTGTTCATTGCCAAGGACTTGACCACGGAGGAAGAATCCAGCCTCATCACTCTTTTGTGGGAGTACCGGGATGTGTTTGCTTGGTCTTTAGATGAGCTACGAGGGGTAGATCCGAGTGTTGTGACTCACAACATACCCATGACAACGGATGCAATGCCGGTCAAGCAGCGACCATACCCCATGAATCCAAAGCACGCCCATGCTGTCAAGGAGGAAATTGACAAGTTGATGCGAGTCGGATTCATTTACGAAATTGAGCACACGGATTGGGTATCACCCATAGTCATTGTGATGAAGAAAAATAGCAAGATTCGAGTGTGCGTCAATTACAAGAAAGTAAACGCAGCGACAAAGAGAGACAACTACCCCTTACCGTACACCGAGCACATGCTTGAGAGGGTGGCAGGTAAGGAAGCCTACAATTTCCTGGATGGCTTCTCGGGATACAATCAGGTGCAAGTGCACCCTGCGGATAGGCACAAGACCGCCTTCGCCACTGAGTGGGGCGTCTTTGCCTATGTGGTCATGCCATTTGGGCTAACCAATGCCACCGCCACCTTTCAACGCCTCATGTGCACCATATTCAAGGACATGCTTCGCAAGGAGTTAGAGGTCTTCGTCGATGACCTGTGTGTCCATTCGACCTAGAACCAACATCTCGAAAAACTCCGCGCGGTCTTTGAACGGTGTCGTTTATACCGTCTCTCTCTCAACCCCCTGAAATGTCAATTTTGGGTAAAGCACGGCTGCATCTTGGGACACGTGGTATCCAAGAACGGCATTGGCACAGACTTCTCAAAGGTCAAGGTTATCGTGGACCTCCCACCCCCAAGTAATTATAGGGGAGTTCAATGCTTCTTAGGTCACACAGGATACTACCGGCGGTTTGTACTGAACTACGCACTGATCGCTAGGCCATTGTACAAGCTGCTAATTGCCTTCGAGTGGACCGAAGCCTGCCAATGAGCCTACGAGGAACTGAAAAAAGCCCTAACAACGGCACCTATCCTACGACCCCCAGATTGGACTATGTCATTTCACGTACACATCGACGCCTCTAAGTTCGCCGTGGGGGCAGTGCTGTGCCAACCTGGTGAGCATAACTTAGATTGCCCAGTGAGTTTTGCGAGCAGGCAGCTCACTGAAACAGAGATGAATTATTCGACAATGGAAAGGGAGGGATTAGCCATGGTATTCGCCTTGAAGAAGTTCCGGCATTACCTGCTAGCCACCCCCTTCACCTTCTTTGTAGACCATCAAGCCCTGCTCTATCTAGTCAACAAACCTTGTGCTACAGGACGTATAGCCCGATGGCTTCTCTTGCTCCTGGAATTCGACTTCTCAGTGGTAGTACGGAAGGGAAAACAGCACTACATGGCTGACCATCTGTCCCGAGTACCCACAAGAGAAGCTGCTGGACAAGGCATAGTGGACGAATTACCAGACAACCACTTATTCCACATATCCGGCGAAAAAGAACTATTCAGGGCCGACCTGACACCATACTGGGCAGACAACATAGTCCAAGTACTCGAGCATGGGCTGCCCGAATGACCAATAGAACGGGCACGGCTTAGGCGATTAATCCTAAAGATCCAGCCCTATCAGTTGATTGCAGGCCAGCTCTATAGGCTGGGGCAAGACGGTCTGCTACGTAGATGCGTATGTGAGCATGAGATGCATGATGTGCTCTCAGAGGCGCACAACGGTATTGTAGGAGGGAACTTTAAGCGGGGATACTACAGCACGAAAGGTGTTGCAGTCCCAGCTATGGTGGTCCATGCTCTTCAGTGATGCCTCACAATTTGTCAAACATTGCGACGAGTGCCAACGGACAAGGGTCCCGGTCCGTAAAGATCAGATGGAGTTAACCCCGGTCATCGCCCGCCAACCTTTCGAAAAGTGGGGAATTGACTTTATAGGATCCATCAGCCCTGCGGCACAATATTCACAGGCTAGATACATCGTGGTGGCCACGGACTACCTCACCAAATGGGCGGAGGCAAGGGCCACACGGAAAAACGACGCTAGGACAACTGCCAAGTTTTTATGGGAGCAAGTAATCTCGCGTTTTGGTTGCCCCATGGAATTGGTTAGCGACCAGGGAATGCACTTCATCAACGAAGTGATAGCCCTCTCCTATCCACCTTCCTCATCATCCATTGCAAATCCTCACCATACTACCCTCAGGCTAACGGCCAAGCTGAGTCAACCAGCAAAATTCTCATCACTGTCCTGACCAAAGTAGTCTCAGCCTCACGAAGTGACTGGGATAACAAGTTGATGGCAGCCATGTGGGCCTACCGAACAGCTTATAAGACGGCCGTCGGACAAACGCCTTTTAGGCTAACCTATGGGACCGAAGCTATTCTTCCATTAGAATTCTTCATCCCTAGCCTGCGGATAGCACTCCAAGAACGATGGGAGGGGAGGGAGGCATGGACGCAATGCCTAGTCGAGCTAGAACGCCTATCAGAGGTGCATCTCCTAGCCACCCATGCACTTATCTGTGAGAAAGCTAGATGCAAAAGCTGGTTTGACAAACACGTCAAGCAGCGAGAGTTTGAGCCGGGAGACCTAGTGCTCCTCTACTCAGTTAAAGGACACAAACAGAAGATGAAATTCAGAGGTCTCGAGCCCTTTAAGGTCCGCACAATCAGCCGAACTGGTAATGTTGAGCTGGAAACATTGGATGGTGAGGGAATGGGCTTCTTTAACGGCAGTCGAATCAAAAAGTACTATCCGCCCACTCACCCACTGCATGAACAACCAATGGTGGAAACGCACGTTAAAATACGAGTAGCCACACTTACGGAAATCGGCGAGAACGAGGAGGAGCCTGTAGAACCCGCCTACCTCTGCATCACGGTCACGGCCAAAGCAAACGTGCTCCTTCAATGCCCTGATTGACGAGGGGGCGGATTTTAACATTTTGATACATGAGCATTGGACCCAACTTGGCACACCAATGCTTCATCCCACAACAGCCAGATTGAACCCATATTGGGCCCAATCCTACCCGATCGTCGGCACATGCAGGGTTGCCATTTCTATCGAGACTAAAACTATTCCCATGCTATTCTATGTCCTACCCGATGCCAGGGAGGCAGGCACAGAGTCATTGCTCGGGCGAACTTTTAAAAAGCAGATCCGTTGCAATGTTGATTATGAGTCACAATGCATCCACCTAACAATCAGGAATATGGCTATTGTCACGACTTTCAGCCAGCGCCTCGTAACCCCAGTATCGCTCAACGGGCCACCGATAGAAATAGCCGCACCTAGGACTAAGGAGGACGGCCGTGCATATTTACTACACCCAGATCCCCATGCACCGCGACCCACCAAACCTAAGGAAAAACCCCAACAGACTCGCTTGCAATGGGTGCCGAAGAAGCCTCGAGATCAGCCTAGAACTAGATGCGCGGGTCCGCAGAACACCTACAAACCTAAACCTAGAAGACCAAAACGCCATCATCACAAGCACCGCGTGGTTAAACAAATATGGATCCCTAAAATCCTGCTGCGTGCACAAGGCTACTATGAGGGGAATGCCTTGCTGTGGATCCCCAAAGTCCCAACTGACACGGGCCCTGCTCCTACGTCAATCGCAAGGCCTTGTCCTCTGACACTTCAAGACCACGAATCACAGAGTCCACCCCAGTCATCCGACTCCTTTGCGAGTCACCCCACGGGCGTCACACACACCCAATGGCCCAAGCACCGGCCACCACCACCGGAGGTATCACCCAACCAACCCGGCCCGCAACCCAGCAACCCTGCCGACTGCACTAGCATGGCCCCTAAGATCAAACCTGACCCATCCATCCAACCAACGCCCGAGTTGCTGACTCAAACAGGCCCTCAAGTGTAGCTCTATACCGACAAAACCTCCAACCCCAGCAAACCTCAACCACCCGCCGGTCTTAAGCCTTCCTATGAACGGAAGTCATTCCTAACGCTGGCCGCTGACCTCGCTGAGGACACGGGGGATGACGTTGTGGACTGCATCAAACAGCTCGACGCCACCTTTGTGGCACTGGCCCTCAGCTATGACCGCTTAGACTTGGAACTGTTAGCGGAACCCCTTGCAACGGATGTGCGCACCATGCCTTGCTCTTGGGAGACTTTTGAATTCGCCTTCGCACAAGCTTCACGCTTTGCCGCTGAGCTACTCGCTCGCGAGGTCTCCAAAGAACAAGCCATTAAGCAACGCCTCTTCCCATCGTTTGACACGTGCACGACGTCTGGCCTCACTAGCCAAGAAACAACAAGGTTGTCCCACCTTGCGGACACCGAATCTCCCTTCTTGAAGCAGTGGTACACTCTTCGATTAAAGTGGGCAGTGGAAGGATGCCACATAATGACCAACGCCGAACAACGCCGAGCCATCAAGACAGCCGAATATGATCCCACATATATCACGCCCACCTCGTATCGAGTGTTAACCACTCTTCGAGGTCGATCATATCTTAGGACACCCCTATCTCGATCGCATCCTGACAGAAGAAGAGCTCCACATCGCAAGTCGGGTCAACTCCGGAGATTTCCTCATCGATGTCCTCACATACATCACCCACGTAGGCATCCGACCCTGTGACCTGGACTACTCTGCACACCTCGAATATAACCCCAACTTCTACGATTGGCTCCTCCACAAAACAACCTGAACGCCTTGGACCCACACCCCCCAATCCTGGGACGGATTTTTCTTTTCCACAAGGGGGATGGGGCAGTAAATCTAAAAAGCAAACCAAGCATGAAAGTTAAAACTAAAAAGTGAACCAAGCATGAAAAGGCTCCAAACTAAAATGCCATGCAGAAATAGGTGATAGGGCAGTAAATCTACAAAGCAAACCAAGCATGAAAGTTAAAACTAAAAAGTGAACCAAGCATAAAAAGACTCCAAATTAAAATGCCATGCAGAAATAGGTGATAGAAGTTTGAAAGGAAAAAATCATGGTTATAAATGATAAAATCTGCTATGGTCGTCCTACGAATTGGTTGCCAAAAATACTAAGAAGTGAATTGACTGAATGTACAGGTGGCGACCATGGTAGGTCAAGACAAAGCTGGCAAACTCCCTTTCTCGGAGGAGGAACAGGTGCGGTACGGCCTCACGGTGGAAACCAAAGCATTCAATTAGCTGAAGTTCTGCCACATATTCAACTTGGAAGATGTGGTTATTGAGGAACCAGCGGTACGACGGATCATGGAGCAATGCCACTTACAACGGTATCTGGAAGCAGTGGGCCAGAGGATAGACTATACCCTGTGCGCTGAGTTCCTACGCACCTTCAACAAAAACAGGGGCACCATCACAGTGCGGGACGCGGAAGCCACCAAACAGGTGCAGGTTGAACTGACCCCTGAACTGATAGAAAGAGCACTGGGGCTTCCGAACAAGGTGGAGAAGAAGCCGAAAAGGGACGCTACGCCATGTTGGGAATGGACAAAGTGAAATTCCACACCAACGACGGAGTCAACTTGGCAGACATCCCTGATCCAGAGATTCAGCTGCAGGCAAAAATGATGCATACCCTATTTTCGAGTCAACGATACAATAGCATCATGTCCAGGATAAATGTGCCTTTACTTGAAAGCATCGCGGCTCAGGCACTGGATGAGGTGAACCTCAATGGGTTCGTGAGAAGGACGATTGAGGCCTCAGCAAAGGCCCTGGCGACAGGAGGAAGGCCTGTAGCAGGAGAATCCCCCTCACCTCGATCAATCTGCAAGGCCTCATCCTCCAAGGCCTCCACCGTAGGTTTTGGAGGTGCCCTCACTGCGATCCTCCACGAGGCAATAGGGCAGGGAGGTGTGGGAGAGGACAAACAGGGAGATGGCGAAAAAGGTGGTGAATCACCGTCGTAGTCCCAGCCCCAGGCGGAGGAACAATCGGATGAAACAGAGACGGACATCGACGAGGAGGGAGAACGCCAAGCTGCACCAGAAAGGAAAGCGGAGCAATGAACCAAAGCCCTGCACGGAAAGAGAGAGGAGGAGCGAAGGAGAAAAGAGAAGGAGAAGCTTGAATGGGCCCGAAGAGAGTCGGTAAGAGAAGAGGAGGAAAGAAGAAAGAGGGCTGAGGAAGAGTTGAGGAGGAGAGAAGAAGAAGAATTGGAGCTGGGGACGCATCACTCCATCGAGGAACAGCGGAGGAAAGACATGGAGGGAGCAGGTAGAACATACCAATCTGAAGCACCCGGCCCCAGCACTGGTACGCGGAACCTGTGCCGCTGCCTCCTACAGAAGGGAAAGGAAAAGACCCAGTCAGATCCGTCTCCCCTCTCCTCGCACCAACCATACAAGCCACTCCCCTTAAGGTGACGCCCCCTACCACAGCCGTCCTGATGCACACCCCAAAGATCGATGAAAGCAATGTAGTCATCTGGCTACAATTCTTGGTGGAAAGAGAGTTGGCAAGGGAAGCAGCCGGGGCCACCCCAGTCTCAGGGGCCAAAACGGCAGCGACGGCCGAGCTGGAGCCAGGGCCAGAAGAGAAAAGACAAAAAGTGGAGGAAATTGTCACCACTACGATCATGCCCCACTCCCCACCTCCAACAGGCTACTATGATGACTATGTAAAGGAGCTGCTCGCACAGTTGCAAACAGCCAGGCAAGAAAGGAGGGTGGCGGTGGAGAAGCTGGCAGCGGAGCGCGAATCACAAGCTGCCCTCCAACTGGACAGAGTAAGGCAAATAACAGAATATCAAAAGGAAATCGCTGTGCTTAGGGAGGAGGCCAGCACCAAGGAGGCGGAGGAGCTGAAAATCCTGAAGGAGCGCGACGCTACCTGGGAGGGACGAAGGAAAATCCTAATGGAGCGTCTCACCAAGGAGAGGGAGACAAATGCCCACCTTCAGCGCAGGAATGACCAGCTATCTGCAACCAACTTGGAGGCGCAGAGTCAGCTTGAGAAAATTAGACAAGACGTTGCAGAGTTGGATCAATTAAGGGCAGAACAGGTGCGCAGGTTGCAGGCGACGCGGGACCAACTCAATGAGCAGATCACAGAGGAGCACCGAGAGCAGTCCCGCTTGCGCCATGAGCTCGAAGCCCAGCAACAACAATTTATGGCGATGACCCTCCGACAGGGGGAAAGCCTGGAAGACATGGAGAGGCGGGCAAAGGAATGGTCAAATCATAACGAGCAGAGAGTGTGGGACTTAGCACGCCGGCTGGCCAAGGCTGAGGGAGACAAAGTGATGGCTGAAAACCAGGCAGAGGCAGCCCAGCTTGCTATGATAGCTCAGCAGCGCACCTTTATCAACACACTGCTCCACACCACCCACTCAGAAACAGATGAGGCCAATGATCAGTTGCAGAGAAAGCTAACCATTGCACGCAGGGCCCTCACGGCAGGCCTGCACGTACCACTGCAGCTAGGAGGCCCTCCGCAGAGCCTAGAGGAACAAAGGAAATATCTGGCACAAGCAGGACTGACAACACAGGAGATGGATGACCTGGGGTTCACTGAGGAGAAAACACAGGAGGAGGAGCAAGCAGAAGGGGGTGAGCCAGAGCTTGACCTAGGGCCTCAAGACGAGGAATATGTCCCGCCACCCCCTCAACCCCAACAAACCGAAGTGCCACCCCATGACGCATCTGTCGAACGAAGAACGGCCCACACCACCCGAAGGAAGGAAATGGTGGAGAAGGCAAGAAGAAAACTGAAGGCCAGACCCGCCCCGAAACAGCCTGCCCCTTTCCCGCTGCGCACCCAAGGCTCCCCCGCTGAGTACCGCACTGAAATGATTATCTGGGAGCAGCACGAGTATAGCCGAGACCCCTTCGACCTACGCTTCGAGTTTCCCACTGCCTTGAATAGGGTGCTACCCATTCAGTTGGTGGAGGATGTCATCGCCATGGGGGCCCGGCTCAAGGCTAAATGGTTAGAAGAGCGTGAGACCCACCCAATTGTTTGGGGGGCCGAGGACCGCGAATTTTGGCAAGACAAAGTCCTCCAAGTACCTCGCACAGTGGAAGGCTATAGTTCCCAACCCACCTGGAGGCAGCGCATTTTTTACGTCAACCTGGAGGCGTGGATGGCGTTTTGCAACACCCTCCCTTCGGAAAGGAATGACCCCACCTTTATGCCATATCCTCGAAGGGTAGGAGTGGATTTTAACCCGTCCATCCACGGCAGGTTTGACTTCCCCGTCATTTATAATACCAATACCACTTCGCATAGGAACGCTCTTCTCTTCACCCTGCCCCGACTTGTACAGCTCTATAAATAAATTCCTTAACGAATTCACTTCCTGCTCTGACCCAGCATTCATCACCACCTATAACTACCTTAGGTTAATTAGAATCCTAGTACACCAGGAACCTGCACCCCAAGAGCGCCACCTTCCACCCCTCTATTTTGACCCCAATGCCATAGACAGCGCAGCACCACCATGACTCGTCTCATGATGCGTGCTGCTCTTTTGCCATCCTTCTGTGGTGCACTGCTGGAAGACATGAATGACAGCAAATTCACACAGTGCAACCACCCCTTTCTCTCCACCACCACCCTCAAAACCCACCTCCACACTAAAGGCTACTTGCTAAGCCGAAAATTCCTTAACAAGGCCCCCCGCCCTCCGCCCACCCGTCCCCACCATTCGGATGATGAGGAGTAGAACTCCCATTATCCCTTGTACTGCTGGCTCCATGTAACCATGGCCAAAAAAAAAGAAAAGAAAAGCAAGCAAGCTCTGACGACAATGGCACACCCCTAACGACGCCTCCAAACAAGAGTCAAAGGTGTACTTCATCTCCCCATTACCACAATTCTGCTCCACACGGCCCTTGCCGCCCAGTCTTCTAGCTACGTAATATTTAAGTATGCACACGCACGGCACTCATATAATACCTACACGGAACTAATTCACAGTTTGGGTCCTCAAGTGTAGGACAACACTCTCAGCTTGCTTAGAGTTCGACCTGTCTCCCAAACTAAGTCTTGTGCACAATATAGAGACTAGCACTACCCCTAGGGAGAGACCACCTGACAGGTTTTCAATTGCAGGTGTTGACAACCACAGCCCAAGTGGCATTCGGTCTTCACCAACCTCCAATGCTAATTGCCCACCCAGCTGGAAAAATTATCCTACGCGGCATCCCCAACCAACCCCCACGTAACCGGTCACCAGTGCAAACCCCAAGCCCCTGTCCCCCCGAAGTCTTCAGTGCATACTACCACTTGCTCCCTATGCCAGTAAGTACCATGGTACTAGCACTCGTCTAGGAGGGGGGTAATGTTAACCCCAACACAAAGAGAGCGAAAGAAAGTGGAAAAGACGCAGGGCAAAGGCGGAAAAAAGGTAATCCGACGGAAGGAAAAGAAGGAGAAAAGGCCAAAAGCGCAAGGACAATCGTTAAAGGCCAAGGCAACCCCGAAAAGGGAAAGGCGCATAAAAAGCGCACCCTAAAATCTTGTAAAAGAGTGACGGGCTCTCACCCGTGCGATTTGTAAATATAGAAGGGTAGTGAAAAGGAAGCAAGGAAGATAAAAGGACAATGGAAAACAGGGCCCGGCCATGTAAAAAAGGGAATGACCGCCCAAAAGGGAAGTAGGGTTTTGTATATAAAGTTGAAAAGTGAATGAAGAGCTCATTCTTTGGTGTGGCAAAACTAGTCTTCTTCTTCTTCCTCTCTTCTTCTCTCCTTCTTGCTTGTGTATGCTCTTGAGAGAGGGAGTGTGAGGGAGTGAGTGTGTGAGAGAATGAGGAATCAAGAGGGTGAAGCTCTCCACCATCTCCTCTTCCCTTCTCCTCTTCTCTTTTCTTCTCTTCTTTTGCGCGCGCGGCTATGGAGGATGAGGCTTGGAGATGGAGGAGGCTTGAGGATGCTTGAGCTAGCATCAAGAATCGTGGAGCTACCGAAGTGTGAGAGAGAGGAGGGCACTCGATCAAGCATCAAGGTAAGTTCACTGCATTCGTAGGATCGACAGGGCGTCGGCTAGGTGAGAGATAGCCATGAGAGCTCGCTTGGAACGCTTGAAACAATAAGCGGTCCGTGGGTCTTGGCGGTTGAGCGAAAGCTCCCACAGCCATTCGGAGAGTCATGGAGGCATGTTTTTTATTTATAATCCCAACCTCTCCATCAATTCCAAACTCATAATGTTTGTTGAGATATCGAGCTCCACTCGTGATACGCCAGGGTGACCGTTGTATATTTATGTCACCGACTTGTCAGTTGCAGACGCGGTTGGTACACCGCCCATGAATAATAGCTACATGATAGCTATCCTTATCTACTCTAGTTCGTGGCTCAGTTAGTATGCCACCTTAGTTAGTTGAGTTTGGTTTGAGACCCATATATAGGGTTCTTCTATTTCTTTGTACGAGAGTTCTTTTGGCTTACACAACTAAGAAGAGGAAAACTGTTTTCAGCCTCCACCCTTGTGTGTCTTCCCCCATTGTGCAAGCAAGAAAGCTTCAAGCGAGACTCCTTCCTTCTCTCCCACAATCTTGACATGGTATCAGAGCCTTGTTCGTGGTAAGGAGCTCAAGAAAGCAAGCCAAGCTCGCGGTGGTCTGGTAAGAGGAGCAGTGTTGCTTTCATTTCCAGTTTTGGGAGCAGATCTCTGCAGGTAGCACAGCCGGAAATTGCAGGAGTGCATTGTCTCAAGTTGAGACGCCCTTCGCGGTGAAGCAAGAGGGCAGTATATGCTGCGGGAAAGGGCTTTAGCCCTTGGCGACCTTGTTTTTTTGATTTGAGGCCATTTCGGGGCCTGTTTTGCAGACGGAAGTTTTCTGCACGCACTCAAGAAAAGGCTCAGTTTTATGCTGTGCGACCACTATTCTACAGGTCGGTGAAAAGTTACTGTAGAAATTGCATCGTATGCTTGTGTGCAGAGACATTGGGAGTTTCAGAATCATCCTTGGTTCCTGTTTATGCAAAATCGTCACTAGGAAGTGACTGTGTGGTCAAATACCACTTTCGCCAGTTTTGCAGATTTGCCCTTGTGAGGGTGAAGCTGTGTTTTTTGCAGTGACAGAATTTCTTGCAGTATTCTGTAATGGCGTCTGATTCTCTTTCACAGATTGTCACTGAAAAGCTTGACAAGAACAACTTCCAGGCATGGAAGTTTAGAATGACGAATTTCCTTATGGGAAAAGGATATTGGGAATTTGTTGCAGGAAATGAAGAAGAACCAGTTCTTCCTGATGTTCCCAATCAACAACAAATGCAGGCATTTAAAACATGGCATGAGAGAGCCAGGAAAGTTATGTATTGGCTGTCTATCAGTATTTCAGACTCTATGATTGTGCATATTCAGGATGCAAGTACGCCAAAGGAGGCATGGGATACTTTGTCAAAAATGTATAGCACAAATACGCAAGCCAGGAAAATGCAGCTCAAGCAAGAGTTGCATAATGTGCAAAGAGAAAGTATGAGCATCAACGACTACCACATGAAGGTGAAGAAGATTGCAGATGCACTTGCTTCCATTGGGTCGCCAGTGGAAGATGATGATTTAGTTTCCGTGACCTTGAATGGTCTAGGAAAGGATTATGCACAGTTTCGGACATCCATTTCAGTTCGTGAAAGATTTCCTGATTTTGAGGAGTTGATTGCTCTTCTAATTTCTGAGGAACAGAGAAATGGTGGTGCATCTTCTTCAGGAGGAACTTCAAAAGAAGCTGTCTTCTACTCAAATGCTGGAAGAGGTAGAGGCAGAGGTAGAGGAGGCCGATTTGGAGGCCGTGGCAGAAATCAGAATATGCAGCAAACTCAAGAAAACCAGTCCTATGGAGGAGGACGTGGTAACTCTAGAGGCAGGGGGAGCCAAAGAGGTCGTGGTGGATGGCAAAGAGGCCAAAATGCAAACAGTAATGTTGAATGCTACTATTGTGGTAAAATGGGTCATATGGCTAAAGACTGCTATAAAAAGTAGAATGACATCATGAATGGAAAACTGCAACAAGGGAATTATGCATCTTCTAGTAGACAGGGTGATGACATAAATGAGCATTTGTTCATGGTGCAGCACATGAACAATTCTATGACAAGTGCAGAAGAAAGCAATGATGTATGGTATGTTGACTCAGGTGCATCAAACCACATGACAGGTCATGCAGAATGGATGGAGGATGCAAGGAAAATGGAAAAACCAGGATTTGTGGAGACTGGTGATGATACTGCACATCCTATTGTGCAGATTGGAAAAATTCCC
Organism: Lygodium microphyllum; assembly: GCF_053477565.2. NCBI lineage: Eukaryota > Viridiplantae > Streptophyta > Polypodiopsida > Schizaeales > Lygodiaceae > Lygodium > Lygodium microphyllum. The sequence goes on along the minus strand of NC_141143.1, from coordinate 5,866,522 downwards.
TTGTCTATGCAGGGTGGGAAAAAGAAATACCTGTCCGATGTATTTCATGTCCCGAATATTACCAAAAATCTGGTTTCAGTTGGTCAAATGGTTGAACAGGGCTTGCAGGTCAGATTTAATCCTCATGGATGCTTTGTTGAGGATATGAAAAATAAAGGTCGCTTGATAGCAAAAGGAAAGAAGAAGGGCAGAATGTTTACATTGGATGCAGACATGTCTGAATTGAGTGCAGCAATGTTTGCACATGGGACCGGTGTAGTTGCAGATATTGATATCTGGCATAAACGCATTGGTCATGTTAATGTACAGCGACTTAAATCAATGCAGGCCCAAAATATTGTTGCAGGATTGCCCAAATTCAAGGTTGCAGAAATGCATAAGGTATGTGAAGCCTGTCAGTTTGGAAAACAGGCAAGGAAACCATTTCCTAGACATGTTCAAGAGAGTGAGAAGCCATTGGAATTAATTCACTCTGATGTGTGGACAACTAAAGCTGCATCTCTTGGAGGCTGTCATTATTTTGTCAGTTTTATTGATGACTATAGCAGAAAAGTTTGGGTGTATTTTATGAAAAAGAAAAGTGAAGTTTTTGGGCATTTCAAAACTCTTAAAGCTATGGTTGAAAAAGAAACAGGCTTGCAGATAAAATGCCTAAGGTCAGATGGAGGGGGAGAGTACCTCTCAAATGAGTTTGCAAAGTTCTTGCAGGAGCATGGCATAAAGCAGCAATATTCATGCAGTTATACCCCACAACAAAATGGAATTGCAGAAAGGAAAAACAGGCATATTGGAGAGGTATCTCGTGCCATGCTCAATGAAAAAGACTTGCCAGATTTTTATTGGGCTGAAGCAGTTGCTACAGCAGTCTACATAATGAACAGGACTCCCACTGCAGCAATACATGGAATGACTCCAGAGGAGAGGTATACTGGTAGGAAACCAGATATTTCTCATTTGAAAATTTTTGGTTGCATTGCCTATGTACATGTGCCAGATGAGCTGAGATCCAAGTTGGATCCAAAAGCTGAGAAGTGCATCTTTATTGGTTACTCTCTGCAGCAAAAAGGGTATAGATGCTATAACCCTTCTACTCGTAAGTTTACAGTGAGCAGAGATGTTGTTTTTGATGAGATGAGTAGCTGGTATAGACCAGTAAATGTGATTGATGATGAAGATGCACAAAATGGTAATGCTGCACAGAATTCATAGCAGCAGTCACAAAATATTAGTGGACCTGGAGCGTCCTCTAGCAGTGGTTCACATTCTTCGCCATGGACAAGCAGATTGAGATCAGGAGAATCTTCTCAAAGCAATGCAGATAGTGGTATGCAGGTATCACGAAAAGGAAAAGAGAAGGTTGATCAGCCCATGTTTGATGTGAATGCAGGTCACTCTTATGTGGATGGTGAATCCAGTGGCTCAGAACAGAGCATTGATGATGAGTTGGGTATTCCTTCTATTGTTACACCTGGAGTAAGGAAGACCAGGGATGTTTTGAGAGCACCTGGGAGTGAACCTACTTTGCGCAGGTCTACAAGAGCTAGGTATCCTGTGGATAGGCTGAAATATGATGGATTTACAGCCATTCACTATGCATATATGGTCAAAGTGATACAGGAACCAGAACCCACATCTTTTGAGCAAGCCATGGGAAAAGAAAAATGGGAGAAAGCCATGGATGAAGAAATGGATGCCTTGGAAGCAAATGCTACATGGGAGTTAGTACCTTTGCCTAAAGGTAAGAATGCAATTGGCTGTAAGTGGGTTTATAAGGTGAAGCACAATGCTGATGGTTCTGTGAACAGATACAAGGCAAGATTAGTAGTCAAGGGGTATGCACAAACATATGGCATTGACTATGAAGAAACATTTAGTCCGGTTGCAAGGATGGCAACCGTAAGAGCAGTCATTGCTATGGCTGCATCAAAGGGATGGTCTTTACATCAGATGGATGTAAAGAATGCCTTCTTGCATGGTGATTTGCAAGAAGAGGTCTATATGGAGCAGCCACCAGGTTATGTGCATGCTGTTCATCCTGAGTTTGTTTGCAGGTTGAAGAAAGCCTTGTATGGCTTGAAGCAAGCACCTAGAGCATGGTCTGACAAGATAGGACAGTATCTTGTCACTATTGGCTTTCAGATTTCCAAGGCAGATTTCTCACTTTATGTGAGAAAAACAGAGAAAGGTATTATGCTGCTTGTCATTTATGTTGATGATTTGATTATGACAGGTGACAGTGATGAAGATATCCTTCATGTGAAAATGCTATTGAAGTAGAAGTTTGAGATGAAGGATTTGGGAGAGCTGCGTTATTTCTTGGGCATTGAGGTGATTAGATCACCAAGTGGGATACAGCTCTTGCAGAGGCAGTATGGATTGGACATGCTGTCCAAATATGGGATGACAGGCTGTAAGCCTATTTCAGTTCCTTTGGAGCAAAATGTGAAGCTGAGCACAGATGCAGGTGAGCTTCTAGAAGACCCTACTATGTACAGACGCATAGTAGGAAGTTTGATTTATATGACTATTACCAGGCCAGATTTGAGCTATGCTGTTGGATTGGTAAGTCAGTTTATGCAGGCTCCAAGGAAACCACATTTGGATGCGGCTAGACGCATACTTAGGTATGTGAAGTCCACATTGCAGTATGGACTATTTTATGAGACTGGGGTTCAGATACAGTTGCATGGATACACTGATGCTGATTGGGCTGGTAGTATTTCTGATAGACGATCTACCAGTGGATATGTATTCTCTTTTGGGAGTGCTGCAGTCACTTGGAGCAGCAAGAAACAGCCTACAGTTGCCTTGTCGAGCACAGAGGCTGAGTACAGGGGTGCAGCAATGGCTGCATGTGAGGTAGCTTGGTTGCATAAGCTACTTTATGATATGCATCAGTCTACAGATGGGCCAGTTGTCATTTATTGTGACAACATGAGTAGTATACACTTGGCAAATAACCCAGTCTATCATGCTAGAACAAAGCACATTGAGGTGCATTATCACTATGTGCGAGAGAGGGTTTTACTAGGTCTTATTGATCTAGTTTATGTCAGCACAGAGGATCAGGTAGCTGACATATTCACGAAGGCATTGGGCGCAGAGAAGCTGCGCAAGTTCAGAGACCTGCTTGGTGTGCAGGAATTGGGATTGAGCTCGAGGGGGAGTGTTGAGATATCGAGCTCCACTCGTGATACGCCAGGGTGACCGTTGTATATTTATGTCACCGACTTGTCAGTTGCAGACGCGGTTGGTACACCGCCCATGAATAATAGCTACATGATAGCTATCCTTATCTACTCTAGTTCGTGGCTCAGTTAGTATGCCACCTTAGTTAGTTGAGTTTGGTTTGAGACCCATATATAGGGTTCTTCTATTTCTTTGTACGAGAGTTCTTTTGGCTTACACAACTAAGAAGAGGAAAACTGTTTTCAGCCTCCACCCTTGTGTGTCTTCCCCCATTGTGCAAGCAAGAAAGCTTCAAGCGAGACTCCTTCCTTCTCTCCCACAATCTTGACAATGTTGAGGGAGGATCATGTGTCCACAATAGTATGTTCTACTAATATTCCATCAACATATGTTGCTAACCTTGGACAATGCTTTTCAATATGTTTAAACCAATCATCTCCTACTTGTGCTATTCTCAAGGGCTCAACAATATACCCAATGCAAAGAATTTTCTTAAATTATTTATGTACTCTTGGAGACAACTTAATTAACTGTAGGAGGTTAACATCTAGCTTAACTTTGCAAAGAGAGCTCACTAAATCAAATTCATGATAACTAGCAAGAGCTTGCTTTTCTCGTCAGACCGTTCTCTCCTTTGGTCTTTGGACTGCAGCTTTGGTGCCTCTTTCTTGGCCGAGTCTTGGCTTTTGCCTTCTTCTTCGGCAACTCCTTATCCTTCTTGGGATTAGCCTTACCATCTACAACTTTTAGTGGTCTACCTTCCATATCGGGATTAAGGACTTGTGTTCCCTTATCATCTTGCTTAGGGTTTCCCTCAACAGGTTTTACTTGTCTCTATCAACTTATTTACCCTTTTGACCTCTCATAACAACCCACAGATTAGAAGCTTCAGTGCCATTGACACAAAATGCTTCTATAAGACTAACTCCACTGCCACTAGGCAACTCCACTACCACTAGGCAACTCCTCTACCATAGCTTTCTATATTTGTAGTATTTGCTTCCGTCCCTCATCTTGTTGGAGATTAATGATTAACTGGACCTAGCTATTTACTTCCTTGTTGGAGAGAGCTAATCTTGCTCCAACATGTACTAGAGCTAAGTGACCAACCTTTTCACATATGTCACATTAAAAATTCGGACAACCCCTAGGGATATGTTGACTGCCACACCACTTACCACTCACCTAAAACCACCCTACACGGCCTCACGGCGGCCAAGAGCATCTAAGAGCTTTGCATTTGTACAATTTTGTAGTCCAATGAATATTTCTTTTTCCACTCCTCAGAGGAAGTCCCTAAACATGTTGGTGTTATACACCAACACACACCATACACATAGGGATCACCCCTCAATTGATCACCACTGCGGCTCCATTATGGCTCTCCTACACCTTACGGATTGGCCCCAAGTTATGCCATGAATATAAAACGCATTCAAAACAAATCCTACTCTTTCAATTAAATGATCCAGGAGATGATAAATAAACCTCACCAAATAACTCCCAAGGAACCAAATATCTAGCCCTACGGCTTGGGATACCTCACACTCTCAGCGTCGATCATCACTCATACAAGCAAGTGCTATGCATCCAAGATATGATACCATATGGTGCATCAATGCAAGTGTGAATATGATCATCGTTCTTAGACAAATGTTCACTAAAAACTAGCAAGTGAAAGTGCAAAGACAATTCTTTTTACGATTTTTTTTCTATGATAGTGCTTTGTTGCTTAGGGCTAGCACTGAGCTTCCTCATGCTACTAGTCCCTTTTTTAAATTTAAAAAACCGTGAACTCTACGTGATATGTAGCATGAAACATTATAATTTAACGTACTTTATCACTCAACAACCCCCTCCTCCCTACTATCGTTTAAAATTTTGCATGTGTTGATAGGTGTAAGGCATGGTTTTTATGTATTTTTGTGTATTAAAAGTGATAAAAACTCACTTTGACAAAAAGATAGGGCTGAAACCTCATGCAACTTTATCATATGTCCATACACATTAATATTATTTTTCCTTATTTTTATGGGAAAAAACCTAATTTTGTCTATTTATTTACAAAATATTGTTTATAATTGTTGATTTTTTTATTTAGATATATTATTCTTATGAAAAATATTTTTTAAAGCATGTTTCATTCCATAGGAATGAAAAATACACCAAAAAACTCAAAAATCGCATAATTTTCCTTAAACTACCTAATCTCATGTTCTGCATGTTTTGCAAAAAATTATTATACGACTGATTTTTTAATGATTCCTTCAACATAACTGATCAAAAAGAGTATGGGCAATCAAATGCAATCATTGCTAACCATTTTGAACAACAATTGATCATAAAAAAATAAAATCTATATTTTTCTCATAAAACTACTCATTATGATGTGTGTGTTTTTATGTCGAAGGCCCGCTGATGCTCTTTCATGACTGTTGACGATCCATCCAACCTCGATTCACGTCTCTTTTCACTCCTACATCATCCTTCGACCAAAAACGTCCATCTCAACTCATCCCCCTCTCCTTTACAATGATCCATGAGAACAAACCATAAGAGGAGAGCGGAAAGAGAAAGACTAAAATGAGATCTTGTTGTAGAAAGCATCAAATTTGATCATTTATGAAGCAATAGAGGGCGAGGAATTGATGGAACTTAGAGCCAAGAGCATTCCTTGTGTAGTGCTTAGCCCAAAAATGACATTTTTTAATTATTTTAAGGGGCATTGAAAAAAAATTGGCACCCCTCCATGTTGCAAAAAATCGCGATGCTTCATAACCATAAGCTTAAGCCAAGCTTAAACTTTGTTTTTAAATGAACCAGTTCAAGTTTTTTATATTCACACTCTGTGCCAAATGTTTTTTTTGCTTTCAGAGAGGCAAACACACTCGGATTCGAGATCCGTCATGGAGGCTCAAACGGACTCTCATTGATGAACCGAGCCTTAGATTGGGTTCCTAGCATCAAAATCCATCTAGAAAAACTCAAACTCATCGATCTACAACTATTTCATTTTGCATGAAAAATTGATCTTTGACAACCACTTGAGTTCTTTCCACTTCAAAAATAGCCTTTAAAATCCTCTCTCAGGTTCTTCTTGAAGTACTTCTAGTCCTATAGCTTCTTCATAAGCTGCAAGTGGTTTTGGATAGTCTTTAAAATACACTTCTAGAATCCATTTAGAATCTCAATGAGAACAAATTTTAGAAATCAAACAAAGAACTTTCTAGAAATGTTTCTTCATTATTTTCTAATCAGATGAATAACTGCTTGCTTTGATTGGAGTATCTCTTCCTATTCATTTACTTCAAGTGGATCCTCTATTACAAGTTCCAATGGTGGAGGCTCTTCATAAGGCTTCAAGAGATGAATATGGAAAACATTGTTAATCCTCCAATGCTCTCAAAGTTGTAACTTGTAACAAACACAATTAATCTTTTCATTGATTTGAAGTGTACCATAACATCTTGTTGCCAGCTTCGTGACTTGATAAAGGCTTGTTAGAGTTTCTTAGATGAGCTTTGTCAAATTTTAGCTACCTCAATCTCATTCTTTTTAAAAATAAAGTGTTTTCTATCCTTATATGGTGCTTTCTTTTGTTTTTCTTGAGATGTTTGAACAACTGGACTTATTTAGAAAAATTTATTTCCATATCCTCCACAAACTCATTAGCATATAGGCATATGATCTCAAATGGTGCTTTACCTATAGAAGTATGAACTATGTTGCTACAAGTATACTCTACCAAAGGCAAATACTTTTTCCATTCTCAGTTGGCTTCATGGAAATAGAACTTCAATATATCCAATATTTTATCAAATTGGCTATCTCACTTTGACTATTCATTTGAGGATGGTAAGATGTAGAAAAAGTAAGCTTCATATGAAAATTTTCAAAGAGAGCTTGCGAAAAGAGACTAGTGGTTCATGGATCTCTATGACCCATGATGGATTGTGGTAACCCTGATGCTTGAATATTTGTTGAAAAAATATTCTAGCCATATGTCGAGACTTAATGGTCTTTTTAATTTTAATGAGCGGAGCTTGCTTGTTAAACTTGTCAATAATAGTCCATATTCCATCATTGCATTTGCTAATTTTGGCAAGCCAAAAATCAAATCCATAGCAATGTTTTCCTCCCAACGTTGGCTCAGGTACCAACCTGATATCTAGTCACATCATCAATTGCTTGGGACTATTACAGTGTGCATTTTGTTGTTGTTAAGGGGTGGATAGTGAATTTTATTATCTTTGCATCATCTATTTCTCATTAGGATGCACTTTATCCAATATACCTTGTGTTTTGTTGCATAGATTTTGCATCCACATCTTGCTACCTAAAGGGCTACGTTTTCATCCTTGTTGCTATCCACATAATAATTATTCTTTGTGGATTTTTGCTACTGTGACTTTAGATCCATCTTGAGTACAACACATTCTCAAAGATTTTCTTAGTATCTCCAATACCAATGTCAATAAACCTTTGCCCTACTTCTTGAGACGAAGAGGTTCTTTACACTCTTATCTCTATTGAGCATTAATGAGGTCACATTTGTCATGTGTTGTACATATGTATATTTTTGTGTTTGCCCAAGCATTTCTTTATTGAGGGGCCCCAAGGCTTCTCATTCCACCCTTTGGCAATGAGAGGAGGTGATTTCTTCTTGTCAAGATTATGGGAGAGAAGGAAGGAGTCTCACTTCTAGCTTTCTTGCTTGCACAATGGGGGAATACACATAAAGGTGGAGGCTGAAAACAGTTTTCCTCTTCTTAGTTTGTGTAAGCCAAAAGAACTCAAGTACATAGAAATAGAAGAACCCTATATATGGGTCTCAAACCAAACTCAACTAACTAAGGTGGCATACTAACTGAGTCACGAACTAGAGTAGATAAGGATAGCTGTCATCTAGCTATTATTCATGGGCGGTGTACCAACCGCATCTGCAACTGACAAGTCGGTGACATAAATGCACAACGGTCACCCTGACATATCACAAGTGGAGCTCGATATCTCAACACTCCCCCTCGAGCTCAATCCCAATTCCTGCACACCAAGCAGGTCTCTGAACTTGTGCAGATTCTCTGCGCCCAATGCCTTCGTGAATATGTCAACTATCTGATCCTCTGTGCTGACATAAACTAGATCAATAAGACCTAGTAAAACCCTCTCCCGCACATAGTGATAATGCACCTCAATGTGCTTTGTTCTAGCATGATAGACTAGGTTATTTGCCAAGTGTATACTACTCATGTTGTCACAATAAATGACAACTGGCCTATCTGTAGACTGATGCATATCATAAAGTAGCTTATGCAACCAAGCTACCTCACATGCAGCCATTGCTATGCCCCTGTACTCAGCCTCTGTGCTCGACAAGGCAGCTGTAGGCTATTTCCTGCTGCTCCAAGTGACTGCAGCACTCCCAAAAGAGAACAAATATTCACTAGTAGATCGTCTATCAGAAATACTACCAGCCCAATCAGCATCAGTGTATCCATGCAACTGTATCTGAACCCTAGTCTCATAAAGTAGTCCATACTGCAATGTGGGCTTCACATACCTGAGTATGCGTCTAGCCGCATCTAAATGCGGTTTCCTTGGAGCCTGCATAAACTGACTTACCAATCCAACAACATAGCTCAAATCTGGCCTGGTAATAGTCATATAAATCAAACTTCCTACTATGCGTCTATATATAGTAGGGTCTTCCAGAAGCTCACCTGCATCTGCGCTCAGCTTCACATTCTGCTCCAAAGGAACTGAAATAGGCTTACAGCTTGTCATCCCATATTTGGACAGCATGTCCAATCCATACTACCTCTGTAAGAGCCATATCCCACTTGGTGATCTAATCACCTCAATGCCCAAGAAATAATGTAGCTCTCCCAAATCCTTCATCTCAAACTTCTGCTTCAATAGCATTTTCACATGAAGGATATCTTCATCACTATCACCTGTGATAATCAAATCATCAACATAAATGACAAGCAGCATAATACCTTTCTCTGTTTTTCTCACATAAAGTGAGAAATCTGCCTTTGAAATCTGAAAGCCAATGGTAACAAGATATTGTCCTATCTTGTCAAACCATACTCTAGGTGCTTGCTTCAAGCCATACAATGCTTTCTTCAACCTGCAAACAAACTCAGGATGAACAGCATGCACATAACCTGGTGGCTGCTCCATATATACCTCTTCTTGCAAATCACCATGCAAGAAGGCATTCTTTACATCCATCTGATGTAAAGACCATTCCTTTGATGCGGCCATAGCAATGAGTGCTCTTACGGTTGCCATCCTTGCAACCGGACTGAATGTTTCTTCATAATCAATGCCATATGTTTGTGCATACCTCTTGACTACTAATCTTGCCTTGTATCTGTTCACAGAACCATCTGCATTGTGCTTTACCTTATAAACCCACTTACAGCCAATTGCATTCTTACCTTTAGGCAAAGGTACCAATTTCCATGTAGCATTTGCTTCCAAGGCATCCATTTCTTCATCCATGGCTTTCTCCCATTTTTCTTTTCCCATGGCTTGCTCAAAAAAAGTGGGTTCTTGTTTTCCTGTATAACTTTGACCATATATGCATAGTGAATGGCTATAAATCCATCATATTTCAGCCTATCCACAGGATATCTAGCTCTGGTAGACCTGCGCAAAGTAGGTTCACTCCCAGGTGCTCTCAAAACATCCCTGGTCTTCCTTACTCCAGGTGTAACAATAGAAGGAATACCCAGCTCATCATCAATGCTCTGTTTAGAGCCACTGGATTCACCATCCACATAAGAGTGACCTGCATTCACATCAAACATGGGCTGATCTACCTTCTCTTTTCCTTTTCGTGATACCTGCATACCACTATCTGCATTGCTTTGAGAAGATTCTCCTGATCTCAATCTGCCTGTCCATGGCAAAGAATGTGAACCACTGCTAGAGGACGCTCCAGGTCCACTAATATCTTGTGACTGCTGCTGTGAATTGTGTGCAGCATTACCATTTTGTGCATCTACATTATCAATCACATTTACTGGTTTATACCAGCTACTCATCTCATCAAAAATAACATCTCTGCTCACTGTAAACTTACGAGTAGAAGGGTTATAGCATCTATACCCTTTCTGCTCTGCAGAGAGTAACCAATAAAGATGCACTTCTCAGCTTTTGGATCCAACTTGGATCTCAACTCATCTAGCACATGAACATAGGTAATGCAACCAAAAATTTTCAAATGAGAAACATCTGGTTTCCTACCAGTATACCTCTCCTCTGGAGTCATCCCATGTATTGCTGCAGTGGGAGTCCTGTTCATTATGTAGACTGCTGTAGCAACTGCCGCAGCCCAATAAAAATCTGGCATGTCTTTTTCATTGAGCATGGCACGAGATACCTCTCCAATATGCCTATTTTTTCTTTCTGCAATTCCATTTTGTTGTGGGGTATGACTACATGAATATTGCAGCTTTATGCCATGCTCCTGCAAGAACCTTGCAAACTCATTTGAGAGGTACTCTCCCCCTCCATCTGACCTTAGGCATTTTATTTGCAGGCCTATTTCTTTTTCAACCATAGCTTTAAGAATTTTGAAATGCCCAAAAACTTCACTTTTACTTTTCATAAAATATACCCAAATTTTTCTGCTATAGTCATCAATAAAAGGGAAAAAATAATGACAGCCTCCAAGAGATGCAGCTTTAGTAGTCCACACATCAGAGAGGATTAATTCCAATGGCTTCTTACTCTCTTGAACATGTCTAGGAAATGGTTTCCTTGCCTGTTTTCCAAATTGGCAGGCTTCACATACCTTATGCATTTCTGCAACCTTGAATTTAGGCAATCCTGCAACAATATTTTGGGCCTGCATTGATTTAAGTCGCTGTACATTAACATGACCAATGCGTTTATGCCAGATATCAATATCTGCGACTACACCGGTCCCATGTGCAAACATTGCTGCACTCAATTCAGACATGTCTGCGTCCAACGTAAACATTCTGCCCTTCTTATTTCCTTTTGCTATCAAGCGACCTTTATTTTTCATATCCTCAACAAAGCATCCATGAGAGTTAAATTTGACCTGCAAGGCCTGCTCAACCATTTGACCAAGAAAAACTAGGTTCTTGGTGATATTCGGGACATGAAATACATCCGATAGGTATTTATTTTTCCCATCCTGCATAGACAGAGGAATTTTTCCAATCTGCACAATAGGATGTGTAGTATCATCACCAGTCTCCACAAATCCTGGTTTTTCCATTTTCCTTGTATCCTGCATCCATTCTGCATGACCTGTCATGTGGTTTGATGCACCTGAGTCAACATACCACACATCATTTCTTTCTTCTGCACTTGTCATAGAATTGGTCATGTGCTGCACCATAAACAAATGCTCATTTCTGTCATCACCCTGTCTACTAGAAGATGCATAATTCTCTTGTTGCAATTTTCCATTCATGATGTCATTCTGCTTTTTATAGCAGTCTTTAGCCATATGACCCATTTTACCACAGTAGTAGCATTCAACATTGATGTTTGTATTTTGGCCTCTTTGCCATCCACCACGACCTCTTTGGCTTCCCTTGCCTCTAGAGTTACCACATCCTCCTCCATAGGACTGGTTTTCTTGAGTTTGTTGCATATTCTGATTTTTACCACGGCCTCCAGATCGGCCTCCTCTACCTCTGCCTCTACCTCTTCCAGCATTTGAGTAGAAGACAACTTCTTTTGAAGTTCCTCCTGAAGAAGATGCACCACTATTTCCGTGCTCCTCAGAAATTAGAAGAGCAATCAACTCCTCAAAATCAGGAAATCTTTCACGGACGGAAATCGATGTTCAGAACTGTGCGTAATCCTTTCCTAGACCATTCAAGGTCACAGAAACTAAATCATCATCTTCCACTGGCGACCCAATGGAAGCAAGTGCATCTGCAATCTTCTTCACCTTCATGTGGTAGTCATTGATGCTCATATTTTCTCTTTGCACATTATGCAACTCTTGCTTGAGCTGCATTTTCTTGGCTTGCGTATTTGTGCTATACATTTTTGACAAAGTATCCCATGTCTCCTTTGGCGTACTTGCATCTTGAATATGCATAATCATAGAGTCTGAAATGCTGATAGACAGCCAGTACATAACTTTCCTGGCTCTCTTATGCCATGCTTTAAATGCCTGCATTTGCTGTTGATTGGAAACATGAAGAAGAACTGGTTCTTCTTCATTTCCTGCAACAAATTCCCAATATCCTTTTCCCATAAGGAAATTCGTCATTCTAAACTTCCATGCTTGGGATTTGTTCTTGTCAAGCTTTTCAGTGACAATCTGTGAAAGAGAATCAGACGCCATTATCGAACACTGTAAAAAATTCTGTCACTGCAAAGAACATAGCTTCAGCCTCACAAGGGCAAATCTGCAAAACTGACGAAAGTGGTATTTGACCACACAGTCACTTTCTAGTGACGATTTTGTATCAACAGGCAACATGGATGATTCTGTAACTCCCAATGTCTCTGCGCACAGGCATACAATGCAATTTCTATAGTAACTTTTCACCGACCTGTAGAACAATGGTCGCACATCATAAAACTGGGCCTTTTCCTAAGTGCGTGCAGAAAACTTCCGTCTCCAAAACAGGCCCCGAAATGGCCTCAATTCAAAAAAACAGGGTCACCAAGGGCTAAAGCCCTTACCCGCAGCATATACGGCCCTCTTGCTTCATTGTGAAGGGCGTCTCAACCTGAGACAATGTACTCTTGCACTTTCCGGCTGTGCTACCTGCAGAGACTTGCTCCCAAAACAGAAGAATGAAAGCAACACTGGTCCTCTTACCAGAACACCGCGAACTTGGCTTGCTTTCTTGAGCTCTTTACCATGAACAAGGCTCTGATACCATGTCAAGATTGTGGGAAAGAAGGAAGGAGTCTCACTTCTAGCTTTCTTGCTTGCACAATGGAGGAATACACACAAAGATGGAGGTTGAAAATAGTTTTCCTCTTCTTAGTTTGGGTAAGCCAAAAGAACTCAAGTACATAGAAATAGAAGAACCCTATATATGGGTCTCAAACCAAACTCAACTAAACTAAGGTGGCATACTAACTGAGCGACGAACTAGAGTAGATAAGGATAGCTGTCATCTAGCTATTATTCATGGGCGGTGTACCAACCGCATCTACAACTGACAAGTCGGTGACATAAATGCACAACGGTCACCCTAGCATATCACGAGTGGAGCTCGATATCTCAACACTTCTATGATACTTACATGAACTTGATCATTATGATGATTATTAGTGCAAAGGGCACAAATTGCAGAATGGAAGAGAAACATAAATATAGAGAGCAGAGAGAGATAGTAAGAGAGAAGAGAATGAAGTGTTAATTTGCACTAAATCTAAATGGAAGACTGGATACAATAGTTAATTAATCAATGTTGGTGTGCAACCCAAGGCATCAGTGAGGGCATTGAATTAGATTGAATGGCTACATCGGAGGCATAGGAATGCTAGAGATGGAGTGTGTTGAACGTGTTAAAAAGAGAGAGGTGATTTTCAATTGTGGAGAACTCGTTATATATAGCAAAACCCAGCCAAGTTTGGCTAGCTTGATCAACCTCTAAGCTAGCTGAATTGACTGTTCAAAACACAAGGTTCTTTGCTAGAGCTAAGACACGTTGTTTATCAACACATACGTGAGTGGGTCTTGTCTATGGAAAAGCCAATCTATACCAACAGTGGGTGGAATCAAATTGCTTCTTGAGTGGTAGAACCAAGTGTTTTGTACTCTGTCTCTATAGAAGATAATGCCATGGTATGCTACTTCTTATTGCTCCATGTGATGAATGGAGGTGAGTCACTCCTTGAAGTGGAAGCACGAGTGGGAGCAAGAGCTATGGTGGAAGGAGCAAGAGCAAGAGAGAGAAACACATGCAATGTGTCACAATGTGTGAGGGGCTTCCCTTTATTCAAATGTCATTGAAAGAATAAAGAATGAAGTGATATTGATTGGCGCCTACCGCACACAGAGTGTGGAAACTCCAATATTCACAATGTGTGACTAGCCTTCCCTTTATTCAAATGTCACTGAAAGAACAAAGAATGAAGTGAACATGATGGACACCCACCGATTGCAATCTCTACAAGTGGCGCGGGTATTACCAGTGTAGTAATACACAAGTGGCTAGGTAGAGGTGCCTTTACCCCCAACAACCTCCCACTTAAAGGAAAATCTTCCTCAATGAGGAGTGACAAGAAAAAATAAAAGAAAATACAACATATACATGGATACAAAAGGATGAGGAAAAATGTCATCTCATCATCCAACACCCATCAACCTCCTAAGGAAGGCAAAGTGCTCTGTAGAGAGGCTTTTGGTGAGTAAATCTATAGGATTCTGGTAAGTTGAGATCTTGAAAAGGTCAACAGACCTATCCCCAATGACCTCATGAATAAAGTGATACCTCACCTCAATGTGTTTTGCCTTCGCATGGAAGATGGGATTCTTAGCTAACTAGATAGCACTCATACAATCCAAATGCAGTGTAAGGATAGCATCTACAATACCAATTTCAGCAACCAAATGGCATCCGTGCAAGCCTCAATGGCTACAACATACTTGATCACTATAGTAGAGGGGGCCGTGTATTTTTGCACCTTGGACATCCATAAAACAACACCTCTAACAAAAGTGAAAACATAGCTAGAAGTGGACTTCCTACTATCTATATGTTGTGTGCATAGTCAGAGTCATTGTATCCCATGACTCCTATATCCTAGCTACCATAGTATATGCACATATCAACAATGCCCCTCAGGTACCTCATGATACCCTTCACGGCATCCCAATGCCTCTTGCTAGGTGTAGCCATATAACATACCACAAAACCAACTATAAATGCAATATTTGGATGGGTGGCTATCATGGCATACATAAGACTTCCCATTGTGGATGCATAGGGAATCTTGGACATCTCAGCCCTCTTCTCATCTATTTGCAGACAATCAACCTGTGATACCTTCACATGAGAAGGCAATGAACAGTCTTAGTAGGCTTCACATCCTACATACAGAAGGCTTCTTCAGCTGAACCTTAAGAGCATCTAGCTCATCATGAGCTTTCCTTGCTAAAAGCATGTCATCCACATAAAGTACCAAAATCAGTAATGAACCATTACAAGCTTTCTTCATGTACAAGCATGGATCCATAGTGTCAAGATTGTGGGAGAGAAGGAAGGAGTCTCACTTGTAGCTTTCTTCCTTGCACAATGGGGGAATACACACAAAGGTGGAGGCTGAAAACAGTTTTCCTCTTCTTAGTTGTGTCAGCCAAAAGAACTCAAGTACATAGAAATAGAAGAACCCTATATATGGGTCTCAAACCAAACTCAACTAACTAAGGTGGCATACTAACTGAGCCACGAACTAGAGTAGATAAGGATAGCTGTCATCTAGCTATTATTCATGGGCGGTGTACCAACCACATCTGCAACTAACAAGTCGGTGACATAAATGCACAACAGTCACCCTGGCATATCACGAGTGGAGCTCGATATCTCAACACTCCCCTCGAGCTCAATCCCAATTCCTGCACACCAAGCAGGTCTCTGAACTTGCGCAGCTTCTCTACGCCCAATGCCTTCGTGAATATGTCAGCTACCTGATCCTCTGTGTTGACATAGACTAGATCAATAAGACCTAGTAAAACCCTCTCCCGCACATAATGATAATGACCTCAATGTGCTTTGTTCTAGCATGATAGACTGGGTTATTTGCCAAGTGTATACTACTCATATTGTCACAATAAATGCATCTGTAGGCTGATGCATATCATAAAGTAGCTTATGCAACCAAGCTACCTCACATGCAGCCATTGCTGCGCCCCTATACTTAGTCTGTGTGCTCGACAAGGCAACTGTAGGCTGTTTCTTGCTGCTCCAAGTGACTGCAGCACTCCCAAAAGAAAACACATATCCACTGGTAGATCGTCTATCAGAAATACTACCAGCCCAATCAGCATCAGTGTATCCATGCAACTGTATCTGAACCCCAGTCTCATAAAGTAGTCCATACTACAATGTGGACTTCACATACCTGAGTATGCGTCTAGCCGCATCCAAATGCCGTTTCCTTGGAGCCTGCATAAACTGACTTACCAATCCAACAGCATAGCTCAAATTTGGCCTGGTAATAGTCATATAAATCAAACTTCCTAATATGCATCTGTACATAGTAGGGTCTTCCAGAAGCTCACCTGCATCTGCGCTCAGTTTCACATTCTGCTCCAAAGGAACTAAAATAGGCTTACAGCCTGTCATCCCATATTTGGACAGCATGTCCAATCCATACTGCCTCTGCAAGAGCCGTATCCCACTTGGTGATCTAATCACCTCAATGCCCAAGAAATAACGCAGCTCTCCCAAATCCTTCATCTCAAACTTCTGCTTCAATAGCATTTTCACATGAAGGATATCTTCATCACTCTCACCTTTCATAATCAAATCATCAACATAAATGACAAGTAGCATAATACCTTTCTCTGTTTTTTCTCACATAAAGTGAGAAATCTGCCTTTGAAATCTGCAAGTCAATAGTGACAAGATACTGTCCTATCTTGTCAGACCATGCTCTAGGTGCTTGCTTCAAGCCATACAAGGCTTTCTTCAACCTGCAAACAAACTCAGGATGAAAAGCATGCACATAACCTGGTGGCTGCTCCATATATACCTCTTTTTGCAAATCACCATGCAAGAAGGCATTCTTTACATCCATCTGATGTAAAGACCATTCCTTTGATGCGGCCATAGCAATGACTGCTCATACGGTTGCCATCCTTGCAACCGGACCGAATGTTTCTTCATAATCAATGCCATATGTTTGTGCATACCCCTTGACTACTAATCTTGCCTTTTATCTATTCACAGAACCATCTGCATTGTGTTTCACCTTATAAACCCACTTACAACCAATTGCATTCTTATCTTTAGGCAAAGGTACCAATTCCCATGTAGCATTTGCTTCCAAGGCATCCATTTCTTCATCCATGGTTTTTTCCCATTTTCTTTTCCCATGACTTGCTCAAAAGAAGTGGGTTCTGGTTCCTGTATCACTTTGACCATATATGCATAGTGAATGGCTATAAATCCATCATATTTCAGCCTATCCATAGGATACCTAGCTTTGATAGACCTGCACAAAGTAGATTCACTCCCAGGTGCTCTCAAAACATCCCTGGTCTTCCTTACTCCAGGTGTAACAATAGAAGGAATAACCAAGTCATCACCAATGCTATGTTCTGAGCCACTGGATTCACCATCCACATAAGAGTGACCTGCATTCACATCAAACATGGGCTGATCTACCTTCTCTTTTCCTTTTCATGATACCTTCATACCACTATCTGCATTGCTTTGAGAAGTTTCTCCTGATCTCAATCTGTCTGTCCATGGCAAAGAATGTGAACTATTGCTAGAGGACACTCCAGGTCCACTAATATTTTGTGACTGCTGCTGTGAATTCTGTGTAGCATTACCATTTTGTGCATCTACATCATCAATTACATTTACTGGTTTATACCAACTACTCATCTCATCAAAAACATCTCTGCTCACTGTAAACTTACGAGTAGAAGGGTTATAGCATCTATACCCTTTCTACTGCAGAGAGTAATCAATAAAGATGCACTTCTCAGCTTTTGGATCCAACTTGGATCTCAACTCATTTGGCACATGAACATAGGCAATGCAACCAAAAATCTTCAAATGAGAAATATCTGGTTTCCTACCAGTATACCTCTCCTCTGGAGTCATCCCATGTATTGCTGCAGTGGGAGTCCTGTTCATTATGTAGACTGTTGTAGCAACTGCTTCAGCCTAGTAAAAATCTGGCAAGTCTTTTTCGTTGAGCATGGCACGAGATACCTCTCCAATATGCATGTTTTTCCTTTCTGCAAATCCATTTTGTTGTGGGATATGACTGCATAAATATTGTTGCTTTATGCCATGCTCCTGCAAGAACCTTGCAAACTCATTTGAGAGATACTCTCCCCCTCCATCTGACCTTAGGCATTTTATTTACAGGCCTGTTTCTTTTTCAACCATAGCTTTAAGAGTTTTGAAATGCCCAAAAACTTCACTTTTCTTTTTCATAAAATACACCCAAACTTTTCTGCTATAGTCATCAATAAAAGTGATAAAATAATGACAGCCTCCAAGAGATGCAGCTTTAGTAGTCCATACATCAGAGTGGATTAATTCCAATGGCTTCTTACTCATGTTTAGGAAATGGTTTCCTTGCCTGTTTTCTAAACTGACAGGCTTTACATACCTTATGCATTTCTGCAACCTTGAATTTAGGCAATCCTGCAACAATATTTTGGGCTTGCATTGATTTAAGTCGATGTACATTAACATGACCGATGCGTTTATGCCAGATATCAATATCTGCAACTACATCGGTCCCATGTGCAAACATTGCCGCACTCAATTCAGGCATGTCTGCATCCAACGTAAACATTCTGCCTTTCTTCTTTCCTTTTGCTATCAAGCGACCTTTATTTTTCATATCCTCAACAAAGCATCCATGAGAATTAAATCTGACCTGCAAGCCCTGCTCAACCATTTGACCAACAGAAACCAGGTTCTTGGTGATATTCGGGACATGAAATACATCCGACAGGTATTTATTTTTCCCATCCTGCATAAACAAAGGAATTTTTCCAATCTGCACAATAGAATGTGCAGTATCATCACCAGTCTCCACAAATCCTGGTTTTTCCATTTTCCTTGCATCTTTCATTCATTCTGCATGACCTGTCATGTGGTTTGATGCACCTGAGTCAACATACCACACATCATTGCTTTCTTCTGCACTTGTCATAGAATTGGTCATGTGTTGCACCATAAACAAATGCTCATTTCTATCACATCACCTTGTCTACTAGAAGATGCATAATTCCCTTCTTGCAATTTTCCATTCATGATGTCATTCTGCTTTTTATAGCAGTCTTTAGCCATATGACCCATTTTACAACAGTAGTAGCATTCAACATTGCTGTTTGCATTTTGGCCTCTTTGCCATCCACCACGACCTCTTTGGCTCCCCCTGCGTCTAGAGTTACCACGTCCTCCTCCATAGGACTGGTTTTCTTGAGTTTGCTGCATATTCTGATTTCTACCACGGCCTCCAGATCGGCCTCCTCTACCTCTGCCTCTACCTCTTCCAGAATTTGAGTAGAAGACAGCTTCTTTTGAAGTTCCTCCTAAAGAAGATGCACCACCATTTCTCTGCTCCTCAGAAATTAGAAGAGCAATCAACTACTCAAAATCAAGAAATCTTTCATGGACAAAAATGGATGTTCGGAACTGTGCATAATCCTTTCCTAGACCATTCAAGGTCACAGAAACTAAATCATCATCTTCCACTGGCGACCCAATGGAAGCAAGGGCATCTGCAATCTTCTTCACCTTCATGTGGTAGTCATTGATGCTCATACTTTCTCTTTGCACATTGTGCAACTCTTGCTTGAACTGCATTTTCCTGGCTTGCGTATTTGTGCTATATATTTTTGACAAAGTATCCCATGCCTCCTTTGGCGTACTTGCATCTTGAATATGCACAATCATAGAGTCTGAAATGATGATAGACAGCCAGTACATAACTTTCCTGGCTCTCTCATGCCATGCTTTAAATGCCTGCATTTGCTGTTGATTGGGAACATCAGGAAGAACTGGTTCTTCTTCATTTCCTGCAACAAATTCCCAATATCCTTTTCCCATAAGGAAATTCTTCATTCTAAACTTCCATGCTTGGAAGTTGTTCTTGTCAAGCTTTTCAGTGACAATCTGTGAAAGAGCATCAGACGCCATTACAGAACACTGCAAAAAATTCTGTCATTGCAAAGAACACAGCTTCAGCCTCACAAGGGCAAATCTGCAAAACTGACGAAAGTGGTATTTAACCACACAGTCACTTCCTAGTGACGATTTTGCATCAGCAGGCAACAAGGATGACTCTGTAACTCCCAATGTCTCTGCGCACAGGCATACGATGCAATTTCTACAGTAACTTTTCATCGGCTTGTAGAACAGTGGTCACATAATATAAAATAGGGCCTTTTCCTGAGTGCGTGCAGAAAACTTCCGCCTCCAAAACAGGCCCCGAAATGGCCTCAAATAAAAAAAATAGAGAAACCAAGGGCTAAATCCCTTGCCCGCAGCATATACTGCCCTCTTGCTACACCGCGAAGGACGTCTCAATCTGAGACAATGCACTCTTGCACTTTCCAGCTGTGCTACCTGCAGAGACTTGCTCCCAAAACAGAAAAATGAAAGCAACACTGGTCCTCTTACCAGAACACCACGAATTTGGTTTGCTTTCTTGAGCTCCTTACCACAAACAAGGCTCTGATACCATGTCAAGATTGTGGGACAGAAGGAACGAGTCTCACTTATAGCTTTCTTGCTTGCACAATGGGGGAATACACACAAAGGTGGAGGCTGAAAACAGTTTTCCTCTTCTTAGTTGTGTAAGCCAAAAAGAATTCAAGTACATAGAAATAGAAGAACTCTATATATGGGTCTCAAACCAAACTCAACTAACTAAGGTGGCATACTAACTGAGCCACGAAGTAGAGTAGATAAGGATAGTTGTCATCTAGCTATTATTCATAGGTGGTGTACCAACCGTATCTGCAACTAACAAGTCAGTGACATAAATGCACAACGGTCACCCTGGCATATCACGAGTGGAGCTCGATATCTCAACACATAGCACTACAGATGTAGCCTTGTGATGACTACATGAATGTATCAAATTTGTTATACCATTCTCTAGGTGCCTACATCAAGCCATAAAGACTCTTTCTCAATTTGCACACACTGTGTTCCCTACCAAGCTCTGCAAAGCCCTTAGGCTGCTCCATGCATATCTCATCATGCAAGTCCCCATGTAAGAAATCTGTCTCTTCACATCCAATTCATACAAGTCTAAGTCAAGCTCTACAGCCAAAGCAAAAGTAAGCATATGATATTCATCTTAACCATAAGAGAGAAAAACTCATCACAGTCAACACAATGCTCCTGCTTAAAACCCTTTGCTACTAATCTGGCCTTGTGTTACTAAATTGATTACTTATTACGCATTCTCTATTTAGTAAATTTATGTCAATAAATTAATGACTCACTTTAAGTATCGATGATGATCTAGCATGGCCATGAGACCATTTAGAGACCAATATTCCTAGTGCATCACTTAATGGGGTGATCAAAGCACTGTGATAGGGATATTTGGTATAGGCAGTACAAGTTATGAAGGGGAAAGAAAGTGTCTGCCAAGTGTAAGAGTGTACAAAAGAACCAAGGAGTTACACATAAATGAAGATGGATTGAGTTCTAAGAAGAGAAAGTGCATTAGCATTGTGTATATGTATTTATTGTTCATTCGGGGACGCCTGGGAACTTGTGTATAATGAGCATTGCACTCATTTGGTGTTATTCTCTCCCTTACAAGTCAAGGTTTAAGGTCTTTTCTCTCTTGATGAATTAAGGAGAGAAGTAATTCTTTCATTAAGAAAAACGAGAGAGGTAATTCTCTCACTAAGAAAAACGAGAGACGTGATCCTCAAGAAGATAGGAGAGAAGTAATTTTCCCTTTCTAAGGTCTAAGATGACACAAGCTTTTGTGTGGAATTCAATCTTAAGGTTGAGGCCCAATACAATCTAATGAACTCTCCTTATATATGGCTCAAGGTGGTTGCATGGATCACAAGTTAAGAATAGAGTTTAAAAAGCTTCTTTTCTTAAAATAGACATGGTGAATCCATTTTTAAAATATCTCGTGATAGAAAGCCAATCTCTAAAAACAACCCTCGTGGGTTATAAAAAACGGTGAGATCCACAACTTTTATGTTAGATGTTTTTCCATCCAAGCAACGCACAGAGAGATATCCCAAAATTGGTATTACATAGTAGGTCTTGGAATAGCCACATCTTGCATGAAAATCAACCTTTCCAATCTTAGCATTCAAATCTCTCTTCACGAAGAGAAGCTCTTGGAGCCTATAAAAGAGAGGCTCAACTTGGGTGTGGAGGAGGTGAAGGAAGCATCAGTTTGCATGCATCCAAGAGGAGGAGAGAACATGCAAGTGTTACGAAAGCTTTGCTAAAATCAAGTTCCAAGAGGAGGAGAGAAGGTGCAAGTGTTGTGAAAGATCTATTGAAATCAAGTTTCAACAGAAGATCCTTACACATATTTTGTAGGAGAGAAGGTACAAGTGCTGCGAAAGCTCTGCTAAAATCAAGCTCCAAGAGGAGATCGTTACATATACCAACTTCTAAGTTGTGCAAGTGTTAGCCAATTGTATACTATGCAAGGAATCATGATCTTCATCCCAAGATCTACAAGTTAAGAACTGGTTTATGTGTAATGGAGGAGCTTACTCCTTGTCAATAAAATAACTCCATAAGGGGGGGACTAGCCTATCTTCTAGTCCCTAGTGTTTTGTCAATCTCTCTATCTCTCTCTCTTTCTTTCTACATCTTTCTTTTCTTACATCTGTTCTCTCTCTGTGCCAACATAATATTCACCATATATCCTTTAAGTATATAAGAAGGTTGAGCATGTATCTTGGATCTTATAATAATGGTATCATAGTAGGTTTCTTTGCTTTTCTCAAAGTAAAGGTGATCCTTGCAAGAAGAAGGTAAAGATGGTAATTGATAAAGTGCCTACAAGTGAGCAATTATAGGCTCAATTGATAGAGTATCATAGCTTGTTGGAGATTCCCGAAGTGCGTCAATTGATTGATAGCTTAAGGGCAAGGGAAGAAGCTACTTATGAAGGATTGGATCCTCCAAAAGATGGTGATACTGGAGGAAACACCATTGCACCAATTGATGGTAAAGGTGCAAAGTATGGAATTGTTGAGAAGCTTCCTAGAAGAGGAACAAGGACTTTCGGGTCAAGAAGAGTAAAAAAACCTCACCTCGAGTGAGGCGGATAAGGAGGAAGTCATCTCCCCTAGAAACCAACTACTCCCATGATTACTTAAGTTCCTCCTCATCCTCATCATCTTCTAGTTCCTACTTTGTTGGTTCTAAGTCTCGTACAATCTGCAAATGCACAAAGAGGGACCATAAGAGGAGCAAGCTTAAGAAGACTAAGACTTACATGTCTGGGGATAAGGACATAAAGTTTGACTGTTACTCCGATAAGAGAGATCTTGCTAAGGCATTAGCCGTTGTCAAGCAATTTGAAGTTTCTTTTTCTGATGATAAATTCTCAGAAAAGTCCAAGCTCATGCATGTAGACATGCACTTGAAAGACACCGCTAGCAAGTGGTGGTTTACTCTCATTCTAGAGGGAAGGAAACCTACGACTTGGGAAAAGTTCAAGAAGAAGTTTTATGCTTAGTTCTTGCCTCCTAATTTTGAGAATGATGTCAAGAAGGAGTGGGATTGGCTAGGCCAGAAAGAGCATGAGAAGGTCACTAGTTATGTGGACAAGTTTTGATCTACTCTTCTCACGGTTACTTCTTTCATGGAGATCAACGATGAAGAGAAGAAAAGGAAGCTTGAAGCTGGCCTACTCCCTCATTTACACAGAATCATGAAGGTGTATCCACATGAAGCCTTATCTTGCATGATGGAGTCTGCCATCTTAGCTAAAAGTTTGCATACACCTGGTACATATTGAAAGTTGGAGATGAGTTCTTATAGAGCTAGACAAGAGCAGCTCTATGATCAACCAAGAGACAAGACTAATCAAAGAAGGCCTACCTCTATGCATGACCAATATTCAAATCCGCAGGGTAATAAGAAGAAGCATAAGTATCTCTCACCCTTTGAGATACAAAAGTACAAAGAGGAAGGAAGGTGCTTTCTTTGTGGTGAGTTAGGGCATATGAAGCATGATTGTCCTCACAAAAGGAAGGAAGAAAATGTGATTACAGATCCTCCTCCGCCATCCTCAAATTCTATTCCAGATGTGCAAGCTAACACTCATTCAAATGAGAAGAAGAGACAACTTTTACAGAAATGGGGGACACTCAACAATCAACCAATATTAATAGTCTTTCATCCAGGGTCCACATATAATTTTGTGTCAACAAATACTATTGAAAGGCTACAAATTCCACCGGATCGATTGGGAACATCAATTGGATCACATTTAGCATTTGAATGACTTATAACCAATTGTACTCCTATCGAGGGAAAGTTGAATCTTAGAATTGGGGATTACCGCCTTGGCATTACAAGATTATACCTCTTCCCCTTTTGTTAAGAAGATCCTTGAATTTCAATTCAAGGGTCGGAACATAGTATGCATTACTGATGTTGGAGATTGGCCCGTGCCAATAGTTAGTCATGTTCGTATTTCTAAAGAAATAAAGAAAACTATTTTTGCATACATGATTTTTGTGAGAGAGTCAAAAGAAACCAATGATTCAAGGGCACTTAATACCTCTAATAAACACACAATACCAACTAATGCTTCTAAGTTTTAGACTTTGAAAGAACCCCTCTCTTTAATTGATCAAGCTAGACATGATTTTGTTAAACAATATGAAGATTGTTTTGGTGATTCACTCCCAGGAAAGTTACCTCCTAAGTGCCCGAAAGATCACCCAATTGATCTTATCCCAGGCAATTCACCACCTAACCAACCGCCTTACTATCGAGTAAGTGCAAGTCAACAAGAGGAGATCCTAAAATAAGTTTAAAAAATGTTGGAAAAAGGGTTAGTTCAACTTAGCTCTTCTCCATACTGCTCTCCAGTCTTACTTGTTCAAAAGAAAGACAGTTCTTTTTGTATGTGCATATACTACACATCTTTGAACAAGATCATAATCAAGAATCATTTTCCTATCCCAATGATAGATAATAACTTGGATAAGTTGCAAGGGGCTACTATCTTTAGTCCTATTGATATCAAGAGCGGCTATCACTAGATATGGATAGCACCTAAAGATATTCATAAGGCAACTTTTTGTACAATGTTTGGACTATACGAGTTCTTAGTCATGCCATTTAGTTTGACTAATGCACCCGCCACATTCAATCGAATGATGGAGAGAAATTTCAGACCTCACTCAAAGTTCACAGTTTTCTTCTTTGATGACATTCTAATATTTTCACGGTTTGAAGAAGAGCATACAAAACATCTATTATTTTTTAATAACTTTCCAATTAGCATAGACTACAAGTCAATGCTAAGAAGAGTAAATTTTTTCTTTTGAAAATTCATTACTTGGGCCATATTATTTCTCACAATCTCACACCTACTTCTGTACATGAAGTTAGAAGTTTCTTGGGTCTATGTTTATACTACAGGAGGTTCATACGAGGTTTTTGTGTATGTTGCATCTCCTCTACATGACCTTACTAAGAAGTGAATGTCTTTTCATTGGGGATCAAGGAAACTACAAGCCTTTGAAAGAATCAAGTTTCTTGTGACTCAAGAACGAGTTCTCATAGTTCTGGATCTTCAAAAACCTTTTGAAGTTCACTACAATGCTTTTGGGAATTACATTGGAGTTGTGCTTAACCAAGAGCATCATGTAGTAGCATTTGAGAGTCGATACCTCAAGGATCATGAGATACATGCTCCAATATATGAGAAAGAGCTTATGGAAGTGGTACATGCTCTTCAAGTATGGAAACACTATTTACTTGGTGCAGATTTTGTTATTAAAATAGATCACCAAAGTCTAAGATACTTCCTCACTCAGAAGAAGCTCTCAGAGAAACAGATGTATTGGGCAAATTTCTTATCTATGTTTCACTTTCAAATCCTTCACACATCTAGAACTAAGAATGTGGTAGCAGATGCTCTATCATGGCAACCTTGAGTGAATGCAATCACAACTGTTTACCATAACAAGTTCATGGATTTACCCAAAATGTATTCAACTAATTCTGACTTCTCAACCACATGGGATCATCTTAACTCAGGTTAGTTGATTACACCTTACTCGATGCGAGATAGTTATTTGTATCATCATCAAGAAATTTGTGTAGCATTACTATTGCAACACAAGGAAATGGATGAAGCACATGCATCTCCATATGCTGGACATAGGGGTATTCTACCCACTACTCAAGCATTGGAAAGATATTTCTTTTGGCCCACTCTTAGAGCTGACATTGAAAGATATGTCCACAAGTGCAAGATATGTTAAAAAGTAATTATGACATGTATAAACCACCTGGTCTATTGAAGCCATTACTTATTCCCAATGAGCCTTGGAAAAGTATAGCCATGGAGTTTATCATGGATCTTCCTTGCACACAAGCAAGCAACGATGCAATCTGAACTATCATTGATAGATTCAGTAAGAAAGCACACTTTATACCTATGCAAAAGATAATCAAAGCAGATCATATGACTAAGCTATTCATTGCTCATATTTTCAAGCATGATGGCATGCCTAAGTCCATCATAAATGATCGAGATCCCTGCATGACTAGCCTCTTTTGGCAAGCTCTCTTTGAGAACCTCGGGATTCAGTTAAAGTTTTCATCCTCTTATCATCCTCAGATGGATGGGTAGAGTGAAAATGCTAATTCTACTCTTTTGGACCTTTTGAAATCCTATGTCTATGATAATCAAAGAAAATGGAAAAGGTATTTGCCTTTAGTAGAGTTTGCATACAATAACACAATGCACTCTAGTACTAGTAAGGCACCCTTTGAGATAATCTATGGTAAACCTCATTTACCACGCATTCTTCTTACAAAGGATAAGAACTTTGTAGTAGATGAGTTTGTTAGAGACATTGATACAGCTTTCACTCAAGTAAAAGCTGCTATCCAAAGGACACAAGAGAAGTGTAAATGCAAAGCTGATAAGCATCATCGTAAGTTAGATCTCAAGTTG
Source organism: Lygodium microphyllum (assembly GCF_053477565.2). Classification (NCBI taxonomy): domain Eukaryota; kingdom Viridiplantae; phylum Streptophyta; class Polypodiopsida; order Schizaeales; family Lygodiaceae; genus Lygodium; species Lygodium microphyllum. The sequence continues at coordinate 5,839,465 of NC_141143.1, read as the reverse complement.
GAACATTATGTTCTTAAGTTTGAAAAGGCTCGCTTGAAGAAGCAGAAAGGGTAAAGTGGTTAAGATTTCTAATCGCTATTATGGCCCTTTCAAGATCACAGATAAGATAAACAAGGTGACTTTTTTTTGGATCTACCAAGTCATTGGAACATTCATAATGCTTTCCATATAAGTTTGCTACGTCCTTATATTGGAGAACCTCCAATGGAACCAGTCAAGGAAGATTTGCATAACATAGAAGAAACAGAAGAGTTCCTTGTTCTTGAAATAATTTTACACCATCATACCAATACTCTAAGGTCAAGTAAGATATTACAGAAGTATTTGGTTAAGTTTAAGAATTATCCCCCATTGGACACTCAGTTTATGATTGAGAGAGAACCACAAGACTTTCCAGATCTTCCTAAGGACTATGAATCCCCTCTACAATTGAGGTCAACTATTTAGAAGCCAAAGGGATGTTAATAAATTGATTGCTTATTACGCATTCTCTATTTAGTAAATTTATATCAATAAATGAATGACTCACTTTTGTTTAAGTGTTGATGATGATCTAGCATGGCCATGAGACCATTTAGACACTAGTATTCCTAGTGCATCACTTAATGGGGTGATCAGAGCACTATGGTAGGGATATCTGGTACAAGCAGTACAAGTTATGAAGGGGGAAGGAAGTGTTTGCCAAGTGTAAGAGTGTACACAAGAATCAATGAGTTACACATAAATAAAAATGGATTGAGCTCTAAGAAGAGGAACTGCATTAGCAATGGGAAATATGTGTGCATCCCGGGACACCTGGGAACATTTACTTGTGTGTAATGAGCATTGCACTCATTTGGGGTCATCCTCTCCCTTACAAGTCAAGGTTTAAGATCTTTTCTCTCTTAATGAATTCAAGAGAGAAGTAATTCTTTCACTAAGAAATATGAGAGAGGTAATTCTCTCACTAAGAAAGATGAGAGACGTGATCCTTTGGAAGTGAGGAGAGAAGTGATTTTCCCTTTTTAAGGTCTAATATGACACAAGATTTTGTGTGGAAGTCAATCTCAAGGTTGAGGCCCAAGGCAATCTAATAAACTCTCCTTATCTATGGCTCAAGGTGGTTTCATGGACCACAAGTTAAGAATAGAGTTTAAAATTCCTATGGCTCAAGGTGGTTCTTCATGCAAGATGTGGTTTCATGCAAGGGAACAGTCACATCTTGCATGAAGATCAACCTTTCCAATCTTGGAAATCAAGTCTCCAAGAAGAGAAGCTCTTGGAGCCTATAAAAGAGAGGCTCTCCTTGGATGTGGAGGAGGTGAAGGAAGCATCACTTTGCATGCATGCAAGAGGAGGAGAGAAGGTGGTTTGAGTCTCACAAAGTGCTGTGAAAGCTCTGCTGAAATCAAGCAACAAGAAGAGCACCCTACATATATTGTGTAGGAGAGAAGAAGAGAAATCAAGAAGATCAAAGGAGCCAACTTTTTAGTTGTGCAAGTGCTTGCCGGTTGTATACCATGCAAGGATATGTGTAAATTCAAGCTCGCCAACCCTTGCGTTATGCAACTATTGTGGAAGTTCTACTGAAACCAAGTTCCAAGAGAAGATCCCTACACATATTGCATAGAAGAGCAGGAGAGACTCAAGAAGAATCAAAAGGTGTCAACTTCCAAGTTGTGCAAGTGTTAGTCTATTGTGTATTGTGCAAGGGACCGTGATATTGTTCCCAAGATCTACAAGTTAAGAACTGGTTTATGTGTAATGGAGGAGCTTGCTCCTTGTCAATAATATAACTCCACAAGGGGGGGAGACTTGCCCATTTTCCAATCCCTAGTGTATTGTCAATCTATCTCTCTCTCTCTCTCTACATATTTCTTTTCTCTCATCCATTCCCTCTCTGTGCCAGAATAATATTCACCATAAATATTTTAAGTATACAAGAAGGTCGAGCGTGTATCTTGGATCTTATAACAGTGGTATCAAAGCAGGTCTCTTTTCTTTTCTCAAAGTAAAGGTGATCCTTGCAAGAAGAAGGTAAAGATGGCAATTGATGAAGTGCCTACAAGTGAGCAATTACAAGCTCAATTGATAGAGTATCATAGCTTGTTGGATATTCTCGAAGTATGTCAATTGATTGACAGCTTAAGGGCAAGGGAAGAAGATACGTATGAAGGACGATATCCTCCAAAAGATGATGATACTGGAGGAAATACTATTGCACCACTTGATGGTGAAGGTGCAAAGAATCCAATTACTGAGAAGCTTCCTAGAAGGAAGAAAGATTTCGGGTCAAGAAGAGTAAAAAGACCTTACCTCGATGAGGTGGATAAGGAGTAAGTCATCTCCCTCACCAACTAGCTACTCCCCTGATTACTCAAGTTCCTCCTCCTCCTCATCATCTTCTAGTTCCTACTCTCTTGGTTCTAAGTCTTGTGCAATCCACAAACTAACAATAAGGGACCATAAGAGGAGCAAGCTTAAGAAGACCAAGACTTTCAAGTTTGGGGATAAGAACATAAAGTTTGACTCTTACTTTGGTAAGAGAGATCCTTCTAAGGTGTTAGCCTTTGTCATGCAATTTAAAGTTTCTTTTTCTTATGGTAATTTTTAAAAAAAGTCAAAGCTCAGGCATGTAGGCATGCATTTGAAAGACACCTCTAGCAATTGGTGGTTGACTCTCATTCTAGAGGAAAGGAAACCTACGACTTGGGAAAAGTTCAAGAAGAAGTTTTATGCTCAGTTCTTGCCTTCTGATTTTGAGGATGATGTCAAGAAGGAGTGGGATTGGCTAGGCCAGAAAGAGCATGGGAGGTTGTTGGGGGTAAAGGTGCCTCCGCCTAGCCGCCCGTGTATTACTACACTGATAGTACCCACCACTACACATTGCAGGTGGCGAGCACCCATCACACTCATTCTTTATTCTTTTAGTGACAGTTTGAATAAAGGAAGGATTGGCCACATATCGTGGTTGTTGGAGTTTCCACTTTTGAGTTTCTCTCTCTCTTGGCTCTTGCTCTCCATTAGCCATAGCTCTCACCGCCAAGCTTCTTCCTCCTGGGTTCCACTTCCCTTTCAACTAGTATCAAAGCAAAGGCATTGGAGCTTTCCCGGCATTCCCCTCATTCTGGATTTGAAGAGCTTCAACCTAAACTTCAATGGAAGCCATGGCACCTTCATATGCAGGTATGTTTTGATCTCCCGCCTCCTCCTCGAGCTTCCGAACCTTCATTAACTTCTTCCTAGGCTGTATTGGAGTCCAGTTGACATTGCCAAGTGTCCCCGGAGGGTTGAAGACGATCCCCCAGCCCCCAGAAATAGCCAGCGCAATTTTTGGTGCCTTTTTAGGGGGCTAGGCTGATCTACTCCCCGGCATTTCCCTGCTCCTCCTCGGCTTCCCGACACTCTTGGCAACCTTCCCGAGCATTGCCTGACTCCTCGGCATTGGTGCTTAACTCCTGATCGAGTGCTTCCCCCTTCAGCCCTTTGCTTTATACACAGTCCCAGGACTGTCGAAATAGGGCAGCACTTGATATTTAATGTTTAATGCTTCTTGGCATTGCCTGTTTTATGCCTATTGATGCCCAGATGTTATGGGATGCTATCTCTATGCTTTGGGACTGATTTGGAGCAGATTTGAGCACCATTTGAGATTCATATAACAGTAAATTGCTTGTTGTAATATAGTGTGCTGAAGCTCATTTACTTGGTGTATGCATTGGTTCATGAATACGGGGTGCTTCTTGGAGGTTTGAATGATCATACCGATGTATTTGGAGGTTGTCAAATGCTTCTTCTTGGTTCCAGAATGCTTTTGAGCTTGGATTAAGCTTCAACTTGGTCATTCTTCACTGTCATTTGGCTTTATTGGCATATTTTGGACCAGTTTATGCCTATTGTCATCGCTTGACATTTATGCTTCTTACATCTATGCTTTGGTCAGATATGGATGCCACTTGGTTTTCCCATGCTTGACAGTTACTTGGAGCTTCATCTTCAGATACATTTGAGCATTTTGGATCTACTGGGCATTACATTTGGTTGTCAATTACATGCTCTTTGAATGCTTTCAGGTTTATGCTTTATGGGTCTGAGATAGCTTGGGATTTATGCTCCGAATGTACCCCACTGGGATTTGGCATGTCTAATGCTATGTATTTGATGTATTAGAGTGTTGTTTTCTCTCTTTGCATTTGACTTCACTTCTAGTGGGAGCCTCTTGGTATATTCAAATGTACACAGAGTCTTATTTACAGATGAGCTTGAGCTTGCGGGACAGTTACATGCATTTTCTCTCTTGAGAGCTTTATGTCTGCAATTTGTCTTTAGTGGGCTGATTTGATATGCCTATTGGGACAGTTACATGCATTTTCTCTCTTGAGAGCTTTATGTCTGCAATTTGTCTCTATCATAGGTTTGTCAATTTTGTATACATCTTGGATGATTATGTATTGAGCTTCTTGCTCTATCAGTTATGCTTGTGCTTGGTCTCTTCTCTTAACCCGAGACCCATTACATGCATGACTTTTGGACCTATGAGATGTTTCTTGCCTGACAGGTTATTGGTTTGACAGTTCTTGGTACCTTCTTGCCCCTAGAAACTCACTGTTGGATGTATCTTGCTAGCTAGTAGTTGCAGTGACATATGTATCAATGATTGCTTCATTTTGGGACAGTTTTACATACTACTGTCATTTATTATAGCAAGCTGAAATCTACAGATTTTGAGCACTTCTATGAGGGTAAGGCTTACTATTTGATGTTGTCTTGGTCATATTTGGTGAACAGGTGCTTCTCTTGGTGAAATCCACCCTTTCAGCTAGTTTTAGCAGTGGTTTTAGTGCATTTTTTGCTAATTACAGCAACCTACAATTTTACTTTTTTGCTTTGATTTGGGATAGTATGGCTGGTCATCTGAAAGATACAAATCTCTTTAACATTGCCAAGTTGGATGGTACCAACTATGGGTATTGAAAGTCCCAAATATGGCAAGTTTTGGTGCAGAAGTTGCAGATTAAACCCTTGCATTTCAAGGGTGTCAAACTTGAGGATATGGATGATGATGTTTGGATGGAAGTTTTTGAGCTATGCAAGTCTACCATTATTTTGTCACTCTTAAAAGAGGTCCATCATAATGTTGTTGAAGATGAAAATCAGAGTGCATGGGATTTATGGGAGAAGATTCAGGAGCTCTATGCGTAGCAGAGTCTTGCATCACAGATGTATTGGCTGAAGCAGTTAATGGACCTTCGCATGAAGGCGGGGACCTCTCTTTCATCTCATTTCAGTCACTTTCATGATATCATGAAGAGTCTAATGTCATAGGGTATTGAGTTAAAGAAAAATTTCACCCGTTGTTTTTGCTTGGCACCTTGCCTAAAGCATGGGATGTATTCCGCCATATACACGAACAAGCTTGATGGGCTAAAAATCAAAGATGTTGAGAGTGCTTTATTGACTGAGGAAATCAACAGGAGAAACAATGATGCTTCCCACTCTTCACATGTATTAACCATTAGAGGTGGCAGAAATGGCAGGCATGATAATGATCATAAGGGCAGGGAGTCTCAGAAGTCCAGGTCCTAGTCACGTGGTCGCAGTAAGTCCCATGTGCAGAAGTCTGATCTTACCTGTCATTATTGTGAGAAAGCAGGACATATTAGGCCATAGTGCCATAAATGCATGACAATAAGTGCAAGGAAAAGGGAAAAGAAAAAGTGCAGGAAAAGTCTTTTGAGCGCAGTATTGTATCTACAAAGTCTAGTGTGAAGATAGAAGAGGTTAATGTCATGCAGGCCACTAATTTAGATGATGATTACATACTTGCAGCTTCTGCATGTGATGCCTTACAGCCTTCTGAGATATATTCTATGTATGTGCAATGTTGGCTCTTGGATTCGGGTGCGTCCTTTCAGGTGACACCCTGTAGAGATTGGTTCCATACCTATCATACCATGTCTGGTTCTGTGCGTCTTGGTGATGACAAGTTTCTTGACATTGTGGGCATTGGAGATGTTAGGCAGCAGTTTCCTTGTGGCAGTTATTTTGTTTTGCATGATGTACACCATGTACCTGCGTTGACTCGCACCCGTATGTCAGCTGGACATCTTGATGATGCAAGGTATTTTGTGTCCTTTGGAGACTTTGCATGGAAGATTACTCGTGGCAGGCTTGTACTTGCAAGAGGTGCCAAGTCTGGCAGCCTCTATCCCTTACTTGTATCTAGAGCTACATTGGATCATGTTTGTCTGTGGGTTCTATTCCCCATGTATCCCTTTGGCATGCTCGTTTGGGGCATATGTCTCTTAAAGGAATGAAAATGCTCTGTGCTTTGCAGTATCTTCTGCCTTTTGACTCTTCCCATTTTGATTCTTGTGATCATTGTTTGTATGGTAGGCAGACTAGAAATATGCATAAAAAGTATAGTAAGAAACGCATGGATGAGCCCTTGGCTCTTGTGTACTTAGATGTATGTGGACCCATGCCTTGTCACTTGGTGGGGCAAAGTACTTTGTTACTTTCATTGATGATTACTCACGTAAGGTTTGGGCTTATCCCATAAAGAGAAAATCCGATGTCTTAGAAACATTTCAGTGTTGGCTTGCATTGGCAGAGAACTAGTCTGGGAAATGCCTAAGGTCAGATAATTGGGGTGAGTATGTATCACGTGCTTTTGAGCAGTTTTGTGAGGAGCGGGATATTAAGCATTAGTTGGCCAGCCCTTACACCCCATCCTAGAATGGTATGGCTGAACATATGAATATGACCATTCAGGAAAGGGTCCGTAGCATGCTTAGATAGGCTGGCTTACCGCAGCACTTTTGGGCTGAGTCAATTACTACTACAATGCATCTCATTAACAGGTTGCCTAGCAGTGGCATTGACTTTCAGGTTGCAGAGGAGGTATGGGCAGGCAAGCCCCCCTCTTATGATCATTTGCGTGTCTTTGAATGTAAAGCATTCTGCCATGTGTCCAAGGACAAATGCAATAAGCTGGATCCTAAAAGTGTCAAATGCATTTTCATTGGCTATGGAGATGCAAGAGAGATGGGTTACCATCTATGGGATCCGCAGGCACGAAAAGTCATCCGCAGCCATGATGTCATCTTTCATGAGGAAAAAATGCATATGCAGCCTGAGAAAGTGGTTGAGGTATGTAGAGTTATCTTTCAGGAGGAGCTACCTACTCCCATTTAGCCCTCGCTCCATGGCCAGTTGCTAGACAGTGCGCAACATCACCTGATGCTCATGGCCCACATGCTAGACATGTTGATGTTAGATAGGATGTCATTTAGGTAGCAAAGCCTAGATTGAGGCATTCTACTAGAGATAGATGACCTCCTAACCGTTTTGCACCCTCTATGGATTATGTACTGGCTATATATGCAGGAGAGCCTCTAACTTATGATAAGGCTATGCGCAGGGGTGATTGTCACTCTTGGGAGATGGATATGCAGTCTGAGCTTGACTCATTGCATAAGAATCAGACTTGGGATTTGGTTTCCTTGCCTCAGATAAAAAGGCTTTGCCATGCAAGTGGGTGTACAAGCTGAAAAGTACCCTTGGACACCCCAAGCCGGAATACAAGGCTCGATTGGTTGCTAAGGGTTTTAAGTAGGAGCATGGTGTTGACTTTGATGAAGTCTTTTCTCATGTGGTCAAGATGACCACCATATGCTTAGTCTTGGCCTTGATTGCACAACTTGACTTAGACTTGTACCAAATGGATGTCAAGACAGCTTTTTTACATGGAGACTTGCATGATGAGATTTACATGGAGCAGCCTAAGGGCTTTGCAGACCCTGGTAGGGAACAGCTAGTGTGCAAGCTAAAGAAGATTCTATATGGCTTGAATTAGGCACCTAGGGAATGGTACCATAAGTTTGATGCATTCATGCAGTCACATGGCTACAGCTGCAGTGCTATGGATCCGTGCTTGTACATGAAGAAAGTCGGTGATGGTTCTTTACTGATTTTGGTACTCTATGTGGATGACATGCTTTTAGCAGGGATAGATCATGAGGAGCTAGATGCTCTTAAGGCTCAGATTAAGAAGAGTTTTGAGATGAAAGATCTAGGACAAGCCTCTCATATACTTGGTATGCGCATTACGCGAGATCGATCTCAGGGACTCCTCTATCTACCACAAAGGAGGGAGTACATTCATAAAGCCCTTGAGCGGTTCCGCATGCAGGATGTTAAGCCTACTGGCTGTCCATTACCTTCTCATGTGAAGGTTTCATAGGCCGATTGTCCATAGACAGATGAGCAGAGGGCCAAGATGGCCATGATTCCCTATGCATCAACCATGCGCAATATCATGTATGCCATGATAGCCACCTGTCTAGATATTGCTTTTGTAGTTGGTGTTGTGGCATGTTATATGGCTACACCTGGCAAGAAACATTGGGATGCCATAAAGGGTATCATGAGGTACTTGAAGGGCACAACAAATATGTGTCTCTGTTATGGTAGCCAAGATATAGGAGTCGTAGGGTACACTAACTCTGATTTTGCAGGACATGTAGATAGTAGGAAGTCCACTTTTGGCTATCTGTTCACTTATGCTAGAGGGGTTGTCTCTTGGATGTCCATGGCGCAAAATTGTACGACCCTTTCTACTACACAGGCTGAGTATATTGCAACCACAAAGGCTTGCAAGGAGGCTATTTGGTTAGGTCGTTTGATTGTAGACCTTGGTATGACAGATGCTATGCCTACACTGCGTTCAGATTCTATGAGTGCCATTCAATTGGCCAAGAATCCGGTCTTCCATGTGAAAACAAAACATATTGAGGTGAGGTATCACTTCATTCGTGAGGTCGTTGAGGACAGGTCTGTTGACCTTGTCAAGGTTCCAACCGAGCGGAATCGTGTAGACTTGCTCACGAAAAGCCTCACAACCGAACACTTTGCCTTTCTCAGGAGATTGATGGGCATTGGATGAGATGACGTCTTTGCCTTCCTCAGGAGATTGATGGGCATTGGATGAGATGACGTATTTTTTCTCATCTTGTTGTACATGTGTACATGTTGTACTATCTTTTCTATTTTCTCTCTTAATGGGGAAAATTCGCCTTTAAGTGGGAGGTTGTTGGAGGTAAAGGCGCCTCCGCCTAGCCGCCCGTGTATTACTACACTGACAGTACCCGCCACTACACACTACAGGTAGTGGGTGCCCGTCACAGTCACTTATTCTTTATTCTTTTAGTGACAGTTTGAATAAAGGAAGTCCCAGCCGCACATTGTGGTTGTTGGAGTTTCTACTTTTGAGCTTCTCTCTCTCTTGGCTCTTGCTCTCTATCTGCCATAGCTCTCACTGCCAAGCTTCTTCCTCTTGGGTTCCACTTCCCTTTGAAAGGTCACTAGTTATGTGGACAAGTTTCGGTCTACTCTTCCCAAGGTTACTCCTTTCATGGAGATCAATGATGAAGAGAAGAAAATGAAATTTGAAGCTAGCCTGCTACCTCATTTACATAGAGCCATAAAGATGTATTCACATGAAACCTTATCTCGCATGATGGAGTCTTCCATCATAGCTGATAGTTTGCATACACCTAGTACATCTCAAAAGTTGGAGATGAGTTCTTATTGATCTAGACAAGAGTAGCTCTATGATCAACCAAGAGACCGGGCTAATCAAAGAAGACCTACCTCTACCCATGACCAATATTCAAAGCCAAAGGGTAACAAGAAGAAGTGCAAGTATCTCTCACCCTCTAAGATAGAAAAGTATAAAGAGGACAAAAGGTGCTTTCTTTGTGGTGAGTTAGGGCATATGAAGCCTGATTGTCCTCACAAAAGGAAGGAAGCAAATGTGATTAAAGATCCTCCTCCATCATCCTCGAATTCTATTCTGGATGTGCAAGCTAACACTCATTCAAATGATAAGAAGAGACAACTCTTAAAGGGTTGGGGGACACTCAACATGTTGTTTTAATACTCTTTGATCCAAGGTCCACAAATAATTTTGTGTCAACAAATACTACTGAAAGGCTACAAATTCCACTGGATCAATTGGGAACACCAATTGGATCAGGTTTTTCATTTGAAGGACTTACAACCAATTCTACTCCTATCCAAGGAAAGTTGAATCTTAGAATTGGGGATTACTGTGACCAAGAATCTTTTCTACTTGCATCCATTGGTAACTATGATGTTATCTTAGGTATTCCTTGCATTACAAGATTAGACCTCTTCCTAATCTTACTAAGAAGACCCTTGCATTTAAAATCAAGGGTCCGAACATAGTATGCATTGCTAATGCTGGAGATTAGCATGTGCCAATGGTTAGTCATGTTAGCATTTCTAAAGAAATGAAGAAAGCTACTTATGCATACATGATTTTTGTGAGAGAGTAAAAAGAAGCTAATGATTCAAGGGCACATGATACCTCTAATGAACACACAATACCAACTAATGCTTCTAAATCTCAAACTTTAAAAGAATCTCTCTCTTTAATTGATCATGCCAGACATGATTTTGTTAAACAATATGAAGATTGTTTTGGTGATTCACTCCCAGGAGAGTTACCTCCTAAGCGCTCAAAAGATCACACAATTGATCTTATCCGAGGCAGTTCACCACCTAACCAACCATCTTACCGAGTAAGTGCAAGTCAGCAAGAGGAGATCCTTAAACAAGTAAACAAGCTATTGGAAAAAGGGTTAGTTCAACCTAGCTCTTCTTCATACTACTCTCTACTTTACTTGTTCAAAAGAAAGACGGTTCTTTTCGTATGTGCATAGACTACAGATCTTTGAACAAGATCACAATCAAGAATCGCTTTCCTATCCCAAGGATAGATGATATCTTTGATAAGTTGTTGCAAGGGGCTAGTATCTTTGGTTGTATTAATATCAAGAGCGGCTATCACCAGATATGGATAGCACCTGAAGATGTTCATAAGATAGCTTTTTGTACAATGTTTGGACTATATGAGTTCTTAGTCATACCATTTGATTTGACTAATGCGCCCACCACATTCAATCGAATGATGGGGAGAATTTTCAGACCTCACTCAAAGTTCACATGTGTCTTCTTTGATGACATTCTAATATTTTCACGGTCTGAAGAAGAGCATAAAAAATATCTATCTATTGTTTTTCAATAGCTTCACAAGCATAAACTACAGGTCAATGCTAAGAAGAGTGAAATTTTCCTTTCAAAAATTCATTACTTGGGCCATATTGTTTCTCACAATCTGGTGAGAATGGATCCTAAGAAGATTGAGCCATTGTTGAATGGCCTACATCTACTTTTGTACATGAAGTTAGAAGTTTCGTGGGCCAATGTTCATACTACAGGAGGTTCATACAAGGTTTTGTGTATGTTGCATCTCCTCTACATGACCTTACTAAGAAGCGAATGCCTTTTTGCTAGGGATCAAGGCAACTATAAGCCTTTGAAAGAATTAAGTTTATTGTGACTCAAGAACCAATTCTTATAGTTCTAGATCTTCAAAAACCTTTTGAAGTTCACTATGATGCTTTTGGGGATTGCATTGGAGCTGTGCTTAACCAAGAGCATCATGCAGTAGCATTTAAGAGTTGACATCTCAAGGATCATGAGTTACATGCTCCAGTATATGAGAAATAGCTTAAGGCAGTGGTACATGCTCTTCAAGTATGGAAACACTATTTACTTAGTGCAAATTTTGTTATTAAAACAAATCACCAAAGTCTAAGATACTTCCTCACTCAAAATAAGCTCTCAAAGGAACAAATGCATTGGGCAAATTTCTTATCTATTTTTCACTTTCAAATCCTTCACACATGTGGAACTAAGAATGTGGTAGCAGATGCTCTATCACATCGACCTCTTATATACTTAAAATATATATGGTGAATGTTATATGGTAGTAGATGCTCTATCCGAGATATATGGTCGACCTCTTATATACTTAAAAGATATATGGTGAATATTATGTTGGCACAGAGAGAGAATAGATGAAAGAAAAGAAAGATGTAGAGAGAAAAAGAGAGAGATAGAGAGATTAACAACACACTAGGGACTGGAAGATAGGCCAGTCCCCTCCCCTTGTGGAGTTATATTATTGACAAGGAGCAAGCTCCTCCGTTACACATAAACCAGTTCTTAGCTTATAGATTTTGGGAACAAGATCATGGTTCCTTGCACGGTATACAACTAACTAACACTTGCACAACTTGTAAGTTGGAACCTTTTGATCCTTCTTAAGTCTCTCCTTCTCTCCTACACAATATGTGTAGGGATCTCCTCTTGGAGCTTGATTTCAATAGAGCTTTCATAGCACTTGCACCTTCTCTCCTATACAATATGTGTAGGGATCTCCTCTTGGAACTTGATTTCAATAGAGCTTCCGCAACACTTGCACCTTCTCTCCTCCTCTTGCATTCATGCAAAGTGATGCCTCCTTCACCTCCTCCACACCCAAGGAGAGCCTCTCTTTTATAGGCTTCAAGAGCTTCTCTTCTTGGAGAGAGACTTGAGTGCCAATATTGGAAAGGTTGATCTTCATGCAAGATGTGGATGTTCCAGGACCTACTTTGCAACATCAATTTTGGAATATCTCTCTGTGGGTTGCTTAGATTGAAAAACGTTCAACACAAAGTTGTAGTTCTTGTCGTTTCTGATAACTTGAGTGGGTCATTTTTAGAGATTTTCTTTCTATTGTGAGATATTTTAAAAATGGATTCACCATGCCTATTTTAAGAAAATAAGTTTCTTAAACTCTATTCTTAACTTATGGTCCATGCAACCACCTTGAGCCATAGATAAGGAGAGTTCATTAGATTGCCTTGGGCCTCATCCTTAAGATTAACTTCCACGCAAAAGCTTGTATCATCTTAGACCTTAGCAAGGGAACATAAATTCTCTCCTCCCTTCTAGAGGATCACATCTCTCATCTTTCTTAGTGAGAGAATTTAATTCATTGACATAACTTCTCTCCTCCCTTCTAGAGGATCACATCTCTCATCTTTCTTAGTGAGAGAATTACCTCTCTCGTATTTCTTACTGAAAGAATTACTTCTCTCCTTAAGTCATTAAGAGAGAAAATACCTTAAACCTTGACTTGTAAGAGAGAGGATGACCCCAAATGAATGCAATGCTCATTACACACAAGTAAACATTCCCAGATGTCCCCGAATGCACACATATTCCCCATTGCTAATGCATGGCCCTGCTAGATATAAATTTATTTACTCACTCAAGTCATTAATTTATTGACATAAATTTACTAAATAGAGAATGTGTAATAAGCAATCAATTTAGTGACATCCCTCTGGCTTCTAAAGAGCTGACCTCAACTATAGAGGGGATACATAGTCCTTAAGAAGATTTGGAAAGTATTATAGTTCTCTCTCAATCATAAATTGGGAGTCCAATGGGGGATAATTCTTAAACTTAATGAGATACTTCCTTAATACATCACCTGACCTTAGAGTATTGTCTTGATGGTGTAAAATTCTTTCAAGCACAAGGAACTCTTCTATTTCTTCTATGTCAGGTAAATCTTCCTTGATTGGTTCCATTGGAGGTTCTCCAATATAGGGACGTAGTAAACTTATATGGAACCATTATGAATGTTCCAATGACTTGGTAGATCAAAAAAGAAAGTCACATTTTTAATCTTATCTGTGATTTTAAAAGGGCCATGATAGCAATTAGAAATCTTAACCACTTTACCATTTTGACATTTCTACTTCTTGAAGCGAGCCTTCTCAAACTTAAGAAGAACATACTGTCCCAACTTGAGATCTCGATGCTTATCAACTTCACGTTTATGCTTCTCTTGTGTCCTTTGGATAACAAATTTTACTTGAGTGAAAGCTATATCAATGTCTCTAACAAACTCATATGCTACAAAGATCTTATCCTTCGTAAGAAGAATGGGTGGTAAATGAGGCTTACCATAGATGATCTCAAAGGGTTCCTTACCAATACTAGAGTGCACTGTGTTATTGTATGCAAACTCTACTAAAGGAAAATACTTTTTCCATTCTCTTTGATTATCAAAGACATAGGATTTCAAAAGATCGAGAATAGTAGAATTAGCACTTTCACTCTGCCTATCCGTTTGATGATGATAAGAGGATGAAAAATTTAACCGAGTCCCGAGGTTCTCGAAGAGAGCTTGCCAAAAGAGGCTAATCATGCAGGAATCTCGATCACTTATAATGGACTTAGGCATGCCATCATGCTTGAAAATATGAGCAATGAATAGCTCAGCCATATGATCGGCTTTGATTGTCTTTCGCACAGGTATAAAGTGTGCTTGCTTATTGATTCTATCAATGATAGTCCATATTGCATCATTTTCTGCTTGTGTGTGAGGAAGCTCCATGATAAAGTTCATGGCTATACTTTCCCAAGGGTCATTGGGAATAGGTAATGGCTTCAATAGACCACGTGGTTTATGCCTGTCATACTTTACTTTTTGGTATATCTTACACTTGGGGACATATCTTTCAATGTCAGCTCTAAGAGTGGACCAAAATAAATATCTTTCCAATACTTGAGTAGTGGGTAGAATACCCCTATGTCCAACATATGGAGATGCACGTGCTTCATCCATTACCTTGTGTTGCAATGGTAATGCTACACAAATTTCTTGATGATGATACAAATAACCATCTCGAATCAAGTAAGGTGTAATCGGCTGATCCCATATGGTTAGGTCAGAATCAGTTGCATACATTTTGGGTAAATCTATGAACTCGTTATGGTAAATAGTTGTGATTGCATTCACTCGAGGTCATCGTGATAGAGCATCTGCTACAACATTCTTAGTTTCAAATGTGTGAAGGATTTGAAAGTGAAACATAGATAAGAAATTTGCCAAACTCATCTCTTTCTTTGACAGCTTCTTCTAAGTGAGAAAGTATCTTAGACTTTGGTGACCTATTTTAATACATACTTGAAGAGCATGTAGCACCGCCATAAGCTCTTTCTCATATACTAGAGCATGTAACTCATGATCTTTGAGGTGTCAACTCTCAAATGCTACTGCATGATGCTCTTGGTTAACACAATCCCTAGGAGCATCGCACTGAACTTCAAACGGTTTTTGAAGATCCGAAACTATGAGAACTGGTTCTTGAGTTACAAGAAACTTAATTCTTTCAAAGGCTTGTAGTTTCCTTGATCCCCAACAAAAATGCATTTGCTTCTTAGTAAGGTCATGTAGAGAAGATGCAACATATGCAAAACCTCGTATGAACCTCATGTAGTATGAACATAGGCCCAAGAAACTTCTAACTTCATGTACAGAAGTAGGTTTAGGCCATTCAACAATGGCTCGAATCTTCTCAGAATCCGTTCTCACCAGATTGTGAGAAACAATATGGCCCAAGTAATGAGTTTGTGAAAGGAAAATTTCACTCTTCTTAGCATTGGCATATAGTCTATGCTTGCGAAGCTCTTGAAAAAAAATAGATAGATGTTTTCTACGATCTTCTTAAGATCATGAAAATATTAGAATGTCATCAAATAAGACACATGTGAAATTTGAGTGAGGTCTGAAAATTCTCTCCATCATTCGATTGAATGTGGCGGGTATAGTCCAAACGTTGTACGAAAAGTTGTCTTATGAAAATCTTCAAGTGCTATCCATATCTAGTGATAGCCGCTCTTGAGATCAATGTGACTAAATATACTAGCCCCTTGCAACTTATCCAAGACATCATCTATCCTTGAGATAGGAAAACGATTCTTGATTGTGATCTTGTTCAAAGATATGTAGTCTATGGACATTCGAAAGAACCATCTTTCTTTTGAGCAAGTAAGATTGGAGAGTAGTATGGAGAAGAGCTAGGTTGAACTAACCCTTTTAGTTTGTTTACTTATTTTAGGATCTTCTCTTGCTGACTTGCACTTACTCGGTAAGGCGGTTGGTTAGGTGGTGAACTGCTTGGGATAAGATCAATTGTGTGATCTTTCGGACGCTTAGGAGGTAACTCTCCTGGGAGTGAATCACCAAAAAAATCTTCATGTTGCTTAACAAAATCATGTCTAGCTTGATCAATTAAAGCGAGGGGTTCTTTTAAATTTTGAGATTTAGAAGCATTAGTTGGTATTGTGTGTTCATTAGGGGCATCAAGTGCCCTTGAACCATTAGCTTCTTTTTACTCTCTCACAAAAATCATGTACGCAGAAATAGCTTTCTTCATTTCTTTAGAAATGCGAACGTGACTAACCATTGGCACATGCCAATCTCCAGCATTAGCAATGCATACTATGTTCCAACCCTTGAATTGAAATGCAAGGGTCTTCTTAACAAAATCAAAAGAGGTATAATCTTGTAATGCCAAGGCATACCTAAGATAACATCACAGTTACCAATGGGTGAGAGTAGAAAAGATTCTTCGTCATGGTAATCCCCAATTCTAAGATTCAACTTCCCTTGGATAGGAGTAGAATTTGTTGTAAGTCCTTCAAATTTCGAACGTGATCCAATTGGCGTTCCCAATCGATCAGGTGGAATTTGTAGCCTTTCAACAATATTTGCTTACACAAAATTATCTGTGGACCCTGGATCAAAGAGTTGCATCAAAACTCATTGATGGTTGAGTGTCTCCCAACCCTTTAAGAGTTGTCTCTTCTTCTCATTTGAATGAGTGTTAGCTTGCATATCTAGAATAGAATATGAAGATGGCGGAAGTGGATCTTTAATCACATTTGCTTCCTTCCTTTTGTGAGGACAATTAGGCTTCATATGCCCTAACTCACCACACAGAAAGCATCTTCCTTCCTCTTTGTACTTTTGTATCTAAGAGGGTGAGAGATACTTGTGCTTCTCTTGTTACCCTCTGGCTTTGAATATTGGTCATGGGTAGAGGTAGGTCTTCTTCAATTAGTCATGTCTCTTGGTTTATCATAGAGCTGCTCTTGTCTAGCTCTATAAGAACTCATCTCCAACTTTCGAGATCTACTAGGTGTATGCAAACTTTCAGCTATGATGGCAGACTCCATCATGTGAGATAAGGTTTCATGTGGATACACCTTCATGGTTTTTTGTAAATGAGGGAGTAGGCCAGCTTCAAAATTCATTTTCTTCTCTTCATTATTGATCTCCATGAAAGGAGTAACCTTGAGAAGAGTAGACCAAATGTGTCCACATAACTAGTGACCTTGTCATGCTCTTTCTGGCCTAGCCAATCCCACTCCTTTACATCATTCTCAAAATTAGGAGAGGCAAGACCTGAGCATAAAACTTCTTCTTGAAAATTTTCCAAGTCATAGGTTTCCTTCCCTCCAAAATGAGAGTCAACCACCAATTGCTAGCGGTGTCTTTCAAGTGCATGCCTACATGCCTAAGCTTGGACTATTCTAAGACATTACCATCTAAAAAAAGTAGCTTCAAATTACCTAAAAAAGGCTAGCTCCTTAGTAAGATCTCTGTTACCAAAGTAAGAGTCAAACTTTATGTCCTTATCCCCAAACTTGAAAGTCTTAGTCTTCGTAATCTTTCTCCTCTTATGGTCCCTCTTTGTCCATTTGCAGATTGCACGAGACTTAGAACCAAGAGAGTATGAACTAGAAGATGAGGAGGAGGAGGAGGAACTTGAGTAATTAGGGGAGTAGCTGGTTGCTGAGGGAGATGACCTTCTCCTTATCTGCCTCACTCATCAAGGTGAGGTCTTTTTACTCTCCTTGACCCGAAAGTCCTTCTTCCTTCTAGGAAGCTTCTCAGCAATTAGATGCTTTGCACCTTCACCATCAATTGGTGCAATGGTGTTTCCTCCAATATCACCATCTTTTGGAGGATCCAGTCCTTCATAAGTAGCTTCACTCCTCCTCTTGCATTCATGCAAAGTGATGCTTCCTTCATCTCCTCCACACCCAAGGAGAGCCTTATTTTTATAGGCTCCAAGAGCTTCTCTTCTTGAAGAGCGACTTGAGTGCCAAGATTGGAAAAGTTAATCTTCATACAAGATGTGGTTGTTCTAGGACCTACTTTGCAGCACCAATTTTGGAATATCTCTATGTGCATTGCTCCAATGGAAAAACATCCAACACAAAAGTTGTAGATCTTTTCGTTTCTAATAAAAGAAATACAAGAGAGGTAATTCTCTCACTAAGAAAGACAAGAGACGTGATCCTTTGAGAGAAGTGATTTTCCCTTTCAAAGGTCTAAGATGTCACAAGCTTTTGTGTGGAAGTCAATCTTTAGGTTGAGGCCTAATGCAATCTAATGAAATCTCCTTATCTATGGCTCAAGGTGGTTGCATGGACCACAAGTTAAGAATAGAGTTTAAAAAGTTGCTTTTCTTAAAATAGACATGGTGAATCCATTTTTTTAATATCTTGTGATAGAAAGCTAATCTCTAAAAACACCCCTCATGGGTTATAAAAAACGGCAAGATCTACAATCTTTGTGTTAGATTTTTTTCCATCCGAGCAACGCATAGAGAGATATCCCAAAATTGGTGCTACAAAGTAGGTCCTGGAATAGCCACATCTTGCATGAAGATCAACCTTTCCAATCTTAGTACTCAAGTCTCTCTCCAAGAAGAGAAGGTCTTGGAGCCTATAAAAGGGAGGCTCTCCTTGGGTGTGGAGGAGGTGAAGGAAGCATCACTTTGCATGCATCCAAGAGGATGAGAGATGGTGCAAGTGCTGCAGAAGCTCTGTTGAAATCAATTTGCAAGAGGAGGAGAGAAGGTGCAAGTACTGCAGAAGCTCTACTGAAATCAAGTTCCAAGAGTACAAGTGTTGTGGAAGCTCTGCTGAAATCAAGTTCTAAGAGGAGATCACTATACATATTGTGTAGGAGAGAAGGTGCAAATGTTGTGGAAGCTCTGCTAAAATCAAGCTCCAAGAGGAGATCCCTACACATATTGTGTTGGAGAGAAGGAGAGACTCAAGAAGGATCAAAAGGTGCCAACTTCCAAGTTGTGTAAGTGTTAGCTAGTTATATACTGTACAAGGAACCGTGATCTTGATCCCAAGATCTACAAGTTAAGAATTGGTTTATGTGTAATGGAGGAGCTTGCTCATTGTCAATAAAATAACTCCACAAGGGGGTGAGATTGGACCATCTTCCAATCCATAGTGTATTTTCAATCTCTCTATCTCTCTCTCTTTCTCTCTACATTTTTATTTTCTCTCTCTGTGCTAGCATAATATTCACCATATATCTTTTAAGTATATAAGAAGATCAAGCTTGTATCTCGAATCTTATAACACATTCTATGATGGCCTCTCAGTCCACATATATGTGAATGCACAAGAGTCAAAGACTCACCCGTGTGTGGAATACCAACCTTTTTATGCAAATTCCTAGTCTACCTGCCATATAAACAATGATCACATGACTCAAAATGCGAGTAATTAAAAGGTGAAAGATACTATAAAGCATTAAGCATTTTTGTTCCCTTAAGTGACATATGCCTAACATGAGCATGCTAGAGAGATACATGTGAGATAGAATCCACTAACAAAAGATGGTCAATAGTACCAGATACAATCAAGGGGTAGAGACTGCTAGACTTGGCACCTCTTGTAAGAATAAGCATACGGCGAGTTATCTTCCATGAAAAATCCCCAAAGCATATATGATAACCTGCATCATCAAGCTACCTAGTAGACATAAGAGTTTTAGTCAATGTGGGTACATGATGTACATTATGCAGAGAAAAAAAGTGCTACCAGAGGGAAGCTATAGAGTGACATCACCAATGCTAACATTAGCAAGAGTCCGACCATCACCTAAGCGCACAATACCAGATACATTGCAATATGTATGAAACCACTCACGGTAGGGGGTCACATGAAAAGACGCACATGAATCCAAGAGCCAACACTATGCATACAACATAGACTGAGCCTCGCTCAGCTGTGCTAAGAGGCATCACATGAAGAGACTGCTAAGATCTAGTCACACCATCAGACTTCTGAGGCTGCATGACATTTATCTTCTTAATCTTTATGTTGGACTTTGCAAGTATAATGTTGCAATCATTGGATTTCTCATGTACTTTTTCTTTCCCCTTTTCTTTGCACTTGTCATCACGTATCTTATAGCACTGTGGCTATATGCATCCTGCTTTCCCACAATAATGGCATGTAAGATCAAACTTATGTCCACACGACTTGTTGCGTCCATGTGACTTAGACCAAGACTTTTGAGAGTCCTTCCCATGACGATCATTATCTTTCTTGCCACTTCTACTACCTTAAACAGATAAAGCATGTGAATTGCGAGAAGCATCATTGTTTTTCCTGTTACTTTCTTCAATCAAAAGAGCACTCTCTACATCTTTCAATTTCAGCCCATCAAGTTTGTTGGTATAGATCACAATGTGAAATACATCGCAAGACTCAAGTAAAGTGCCAAGCAGAAACAAAGAATGCAGATTATCCTAAAACTTAATAACCTATTGAAGCAAATTCTTCATGATAGAATGAAACTGGCTAAAATGAGCAGACAATGGGGTTCCCTCCTTCATGTGGAGATCCATCAAATATTTAAATCAATACATCTGCAAAGCAAGGCTCTACTTTGCATAAAGTTTGTGAATATTTTCCCATAGATTCCATGCACTTTGATCCTTATCTTCAACAACATTATCGTGGAACTTTTCAGAGAGTAATAAAATGATAGTGGACTTGCATAGTGCATCTAAATCAGCCTAGTCATCATCATCCATGTTCTTAGGTTTAATATATTTGTTTCTTAGTGGTTTAATATCTCCAATTTTTGCAGCAAAACTTGCCGTATTTGAGACTTCCAATAGCCATAGTTGGTGCCATCCAACTTGGCAATGTTAAACAAAGCCGTATCTTTGAGATGACCAGCCATAATGAGTCAAACAAAGATAGACTATGCAGAAAATAACTTGTTGTAATTAGCAATAAGCAAGCCAAAACCACTGCCAAAACAAGTTGAAAATAAGAGAAACTGCTA
This sequence comes from Lygodium microphyllum, assembly GCF_053477565.2. Lineage (NCBI taxonomy): Eukaryota > Viridiplantae > Streptophyta > Polypodiopsida > Schizaeales > Lygodiaceae > Lygodium > Lygodium microphyllum. Next base: position 5,818,596 of record NC_141143.1, on the reverse strand, counting down.
AAATGACCAGATGCCCACCAAATAGTACAAAAGTACATCAAAATGACATGATTAAGCTTAGTAAATATATCACACTCTGCATAAAATAGCTTGTTGTAATAAATCACAACAGTGAGAAAATGAGAGTAAACAATGAGCTAATAGTGATCCAAAGTCAAGTATGATTGCTAGGTCAAATCTTGCATGAAAGCAAGCATATAATAAACACTATAGCAGCCAAGAACCATGAGCTAAACACCCAAATGTGTCAGAGAAATCCATGTCAGTAGAAGGATACAAGCCTTAGCATGAAGAAATCAAAGAGTAAGCCAACCTAGGTACATGCCTAGCTGATAGGACTTGACAAAGGTCCGTGTATGCTCAAAGAGAAGACATATCAAATCAGCCCAAAATCATCCAATGTAGACAAGTATCTATCAAGAGCATAGACATGTAAGAGATCCCTATCTCATCTACTCAAGAAGCTCTACTGCATAAACCACAAGCTCTATAGTATCCGAAGATAGCATGAAGCTCCCACTAGCAAAAAGATCGATGTCAATCAAGCAACCAAGCTCAAAGATAGCATGTGAATACATAAGGCATCATAGAGCCAAGACCATATATCAACAAAGCATCCAGTGCAAGGGATTCGGTCAAGCATCACTTATAACATCCAGTACATCATGTAACAATCAATGTCAAATATCTAACAACCAAATAAGCACCCAAGAGCTCCAAAGTATGAAAATGAAAGCCAACTCAAGCTCCAAGTGGCAATCAAACACAGACAATATAAGGAGCATGCATTTTTGACATATGGATCAAAGCATGTACCGAAGGGTCAAGCATAGACCATAGGCATAATGTCTATCACAAAGCATGCCATTGTAGACCAATGTCAATCAAATGCCAACCAAGATAGAGCTCAATTGAAGCTCAAAAGGCATTCTAGAGCAATACAAGATATGTGCCAACCTCCATGTAGTCATATGAGTCACTCGAGAAGCACCTATGATGACCAATAGGTAGAGCATACACTGACCAAATAGGCTTCAACCTTGGTTATTACAACACTAAATTCACTATTAAAACTAAGTAAATCAGTCCTCAAATCAATCTCAAAGTCAGCTCAAATCATGGTCATATGATATACCAATGTACTAGCATCAATGGTACACATTAATAGTGCATATAGAACACTCGAATCATGTTCAGGAGCAATAGGCATATAAAATCCCTATTAAAAGAGGTTCAACCCTATTGTATATAATAGTGATGAATATACTATCAAACCAATATATTTTAGTACCAAAATTGTCTCCAAATCTAATCCATAACACGGGCATAGCATTCCCATATGTGTAGACATCACCCCAGCATAGCCGGGCATCAAAAGACCAACAAAGCTGATCATAGAAGCATCAAATAGAGTGCTGCCCTATATTTCTAGCTAGCAAACCTCAGCCAAATCAAGGTAAATGAAGTGGTTAAATTTTTCCAAAATCAACTCCAAGAAATGACATAGCATCTCCACATATATAAGCATCAACCGAGCATTATCCAACCAATGCCAATGAGTGTAGACATCAAAGATAAGTGTTTCCCTATTTTATGACAATTTGTGGACTATTATAATAGTCCAAAATTGAATCTTAGCACTCAAATTGAATGCAAGAGTGGAAGGATCAATGCCAAGCATCAAAACCAAGTGTATAAGTGCTTGTATAGCTACCTAATGAAGAAGATATGCTGTAGGAGATGAAAAACGTGAGCTACTACTAAAAAAGGGCATGTTTCACATAGCGTGATGTTGCATTAGCAGGGTGAAGGCTATGGGGGGCTTCTCCAACTTGCTTTGAGAAGGCTCAAAGATTGTCCAAGAAGAATGCAATCAATAGGAAGCTTGAACAGGGTAGGGCTATGGCTGCCAACAAAGAGATGACTACTGTAGGTATTCGAATGGAAGTTGAGAGTGTGCTCGAGCTTGCAAAGAAGAAGACTATGATACCAATTGAAGGGAGGTGAGCCCTTAAGTGGAAACCCGAGTGGAAGCAAGAGCTATGGTGGAAGGAGAAAGAGCAAGAGAGAGAGACACACACAATGTGGGAACTCCAACAGTCACAATGTGTGACCGGCCTTCCCTTTATTCAAATGTCATAGAAAGAATAAAGAATGAAGTGATAGTGATGGGCATCTGTCGCCACCTGTAGTGTGCAAGTGTGGGTATTGTCAGTGTAGTAATACACAAGTGGCTAGGTAGAGGCACCTTTATTGAGATGGCAAGCTCAACACGTGCGGACATTGATGATAGAACTGCTTAGCTAGATGGGTCCACATGTCTACACTGAGCATGTTGGTGGTCATTATGATACTCACATGGCCATTGACTTATCACTTATTATATTTAGTTTGTTACACCTACCTATAGCTGGCAAAGATATAGCACCAGTCGATTAGTGTAGTCTGTTATGCACTGTTTGACTTAGTAGGCCCCTTTCCTTTATGTTGTATCTTATCTATACTTTGTGTACATTGTATAGTGTGTGGAAGAAGAAGAAGAAATCAGCAAGAAAAAGTTTTGGTCTCCATCTATCTTCTTGTGTTCTTGAGTGAGCTTCCTCTTGTGTATACAGTGTGTGTTTGGCACAGCAGCTTAAGCAAGTCTTGAAGGTGAGAAGCATTGCAGATACTTTAGCAATAATTGATGCAATGCATGATGATGATGATTTTCTTTCATCCACTTTGAGTGTCCTTAATAATGAGAAGACATGGAAATCATTTGTTACTTCAGTATACGTACGAAAGCCATTTTCAGATTTTGATGAGCTTATCTCTCTGATGATTACCGAAGAGATCAATATGCAGGGTGACTCATTTGAAAGAAATGGTAAACAAACCCAAGAATTTTACTCAACTTTAGGAAGGGGACGTGGTAGATCCTCTTCGAGAGGCCATGGTATGGGGCGTGCTGGCAATAACTAGCAAAACAAGTTCAATCAGCAATTTGGTGAAATGCAGGTTTCATGAGGCTGAGGAAACTTTAGAGGCAGGGGGAGCTCTAGAGAAAGAGGTGGATAGCAGAATAGAGGTTTTGGAAATTCTACTATTGTTTGCTATTATTGTGGCCAAATATGCCATATTGTAACCCATTTCTATGCTAAGAAGGATGATATTCATAGTGGTAAACTGTAATAAGAAAACTATGCATCATCTTCACCCTTAAATGAAGACAAAAATGAACGTTTGTTTGTTATGCAGCATATGATGAATGCAATTATAGAAAAGGGGACACATGATGATGTATGATATGTCAATTCAGGTGCATCTAATCATATGACTAGTCATGTTGAATGGTTTGGAGAGATGCAGGACTTACAAAATCTAAGCTATGTGCAAATGGCTGATGATTCATGGCATCCAATTTTACACATTGGAAAGGTTCCATTGTCCTTGCATGATGGTTAGACAAAGAGTCTGACAGATGTATTACATGTGCCATCAATCACAAAGAATCTAGTGTTTGTTGGCCAAATGGTAGAGTAGGGGTTACAAGTTCGATTTAATGCAAAAGGTTGTTTTGTAGAATAATTTAATTATAAGTGTAGGTTGGAGCAAAAGGAAGTAGAGTTGGCCGCATGTTCACCTTAGATGCTAGAATTCTTACAATGGATGCTGTTATATATACTAAAGAAAAAGGAGCGATTGCAGGCATTGAAATATGGCATAAACGTATTGGACATATAAATGTGCAAAGGCTGAAATTAATGTAGTCCCAGAGGATTGGTTACAAGGTTACCTTCTTTTAGAGTTGCATAATTTCATAAAGTCTGTGAAGCATGCGAGTTTGGTAAGCAAGCGAGACAACCCTTCTCGCATGATAGAGAAGTGAGCAGAAATATACTTGATGTAGTACATACAGATGTTTGGGAGCCTACACTAAATATATCTCTTAGTGGCAACAAATACTTTGTCACATTTATTGATGACTGTTCAAGGAAGCTATGGGTATATTTTATGAAGGAAAAGAGTGATGTATTTGAGCACTTCAAATCTTTCAAGGCAACTGTTGAAACAAAAGCAGGCTTGAAAGTGAAGTGCTTGAGATCAAATGGAGGAGGAGAGTACCTCTCTAATGAGTTTAGTAGCTTCATGAGGACTCATGGGATAAAGAGGCAATTTACTTGTAGGTATACCCCACAACAAAATGGGGTTGCAGAAAGAAAAAATATGCATATTGCAAAAGTTGCATGGGCATTAATGAATGAAAATAATATACCAAAACATTTTTGGTCTGAAGCTGTCCATACTGTTATCTATATTATGAATAGAACCCTCACAACTGCAGTTCATGGAATGACTCCCGAAGAATGCTTTACTGGCAAGAAGCCCTATGTATCATACTTGAAGGTATTTGGCTGCGTTTCATATGTTCATGTGCCAAATGAGCTACGAAAGAAGCTTGATCCAAAGGCTAGAAAATGTATTTTTATTGGATACTCTTTAGAGAAAAAAGGGTATCGTTGTTATAACCCTGTCATAGGTGAGTTCAGGATGAGGAGGGATGTTATTTTTTATGAGATGAGAAGTTGGTATGCACCTGCTGGTGATGTATTAGATTATGATAATGATCATGATAGCTATGTGCAAAAAGAAAGACAAGAATTGCGGATTCTTAGTGGACCAGAAACATCATTTGGTACTATACCCACAGTGAGCCCTTGGTCTGGGAGACTAAGGAGTAGCCCCACATCTTCAGGTGGATCTATAAGTGTTGAAGGAAAAGACAAAGGAAAGAAGAAAGTGTTGGATGGTAATGATGCATCTACTAGTCATTTGGGATTTGATGGAGATTCTAGTGGTTCAGAGAGTTTGGATGATGAGCTTGGTATTCCTTCAGTCAGGATGCTAGGTATACAGAGAGCTCATAGTAATGTAAAGGCTCCATTGAGTGATTCAGTGGTACACAAGTTTAGCAGGGTTAGATACCTTGTTAAAAGATTTGGTTTTAAAGGTTATGTAGCTCACCATTATGCTTATATGGTGAAACTGGTTGAGGATGTTGAGCCCACTTGTTTTGAGGATGCTATTGGTCATGCTCATTGGGATGCAGCAATGGATAAGGAGATGGCTACATTAGAAGCCAATAATACTTGGGATTTGGTACCCTTGCCTAAGGGTAAGAAAGTTATTGGCTGTAAGTGGGTTTACAAAGTCAAGCATAATGTAGATGGTTCCATTAGCAGGTATAAGGCTAGGCTGGTTGCAAAAGGCTATGCTCAAACATATGGCATAGATTATGAAGAGACATTCATTCCAATTGCTAGGATGGCAACTATTAGATGTGTGATTGCCTTGGCACCAACGAAAGGTTGGAGTTTACAGCAAATGGATGTTAATAATGTCTTCTTGCATGGTGACTTGCAAGAAGAAGTGTATATGGAGGAGATACCAAGTTATGAGGATTTAGAGCATCCCACATATGTGTGCATGTTAAAGAAGGCACTCTATGGGCTGAAGCAAGCACCTAGAGCATGGTCTGACAAGATTGGAGAGCATCTTGTCAATATTGGATTTTGTATTTCTGGTGTTGATCACTCACTTTATGTGAGAAGGGGAGATGTAGGTTTGGTCATCATAGTCATTTATGTGGACGACTTGATTATTACAAGTGGTGACACTGACAATGGGATTGCTGAAGTTAAGGACTTCTTGAAGAAGAAGTTTGAGATGAAGGATTTGGGTGAGTTGAGATACTTTCTTGGTATTGAGGTGATCAGATGTGATGATGGTATATGGCTATCACAAAGGCAGTATGGCTTGGATATGTTATCCAAGTATGGTATGATAGCATGTAAGCCTCTTTCAGTACCATTGGAGCAAAATGTGAGGCTGAGTGCTGACATTGGGGATGAGATAGAAAACCCTACTATGTTCAGGAGGATAGTAGGGAGTTTGATTTACATGACTATCACAAGGTCAGACTTGAGCTATGTTGTTGGTCTTGTCAGTCAGTTTTGCATATGCCTAGAAAGCCTCATTTGGATGCAGTTAGATGTATATTGAGATATGTGAAGTCCACTTTACATTATGGACTTTTTTATAAGGCAGGTAAGGATGTACAGGACTTTGGATACATAGAGGTAGATTTGGTTGGTTAGACAGAAGTTCTACTAGTGGATTCATGTTTTCCCTTGGTAGTGCAGCAGTTACATGGAGCAGAACAAAGCAACCTACAGTTACTTTATCTAGTACGGGGGCTGAGTATAGAGGTGCTGCTATGGCAGCATGTGAGATGCTATGGCTGTAAAAGTTATTAGGTGATTTGGATGTGCAGGGAGATGGTCCAATTGCCATTCATTGTGACAACATGAGCAGCATACAGTTAGCTAGGAATCCAGTGTTCCATGCTAGGACAAAAGACATTGAGGTACACTACCACTTTGTGAGAGAGAAGGTACTTGCAGGAGAGATTGACTTGGTATATGTTAGCACATAGATCAGATAACTGACTTTTTCACAAAGGCATTGGATGCAGAGAAGCTTCGAAAGTTCCAAATATTACTTGGAGTTGTAGAGATAGAGTTGAGCTTGAGGGGGAGTGTTGAGATGGCAAGCTCAACACGTGTGGACATTGATGATGGACCGCCTGGCTAGATGGGTCCACACATCTACACTTAGCATGTTGGAAGTCATTATGATACTCACATGGCCACTGACTTATCACTTATTATATTTAGTTTGTTACTTCTACCTATAGCTGGCAAAGATATAGCATCGGTCGATTAATGTAGTTTGTTGTGCACAGTTTGACTTAGTAGGCCACTTTTCTTCATGTTGTGTCTTATCTATACTTTGTGTACATTGTATAGTGTGTGGAAGAAGAAGAAGAAATTATCAAGAAAACGTTTTGGCCTCCATCTCTCTTCTTGTGTTCTTGAGTGAGCTGTGTATATTGTGTGTGTTTAGCGCAGCAGCTTAAGCAAGTCCCCCCACAACACGATTTCTGACAACCTTTGCCCGCAACATGTGATGGCTCCAATCCAAAAGAGAAACCAAAAATTGTAGTGGGGTGTCTAGACTTCATGCCACCTACCCAATCTAATCCATCCACTGAGAGTATCTTGTTAGCAGATTAGTCAGTTCATGGTTGTGTCTGGACTTGTGGTTCAGCAAGTTGGACACATAGATTATTTAAGCATTTTATTTATCACTATTTATTATGGTTTGGGCATTATTTGCAGCTAGTCGGTCATCATTTAATGTTGACCGACCTATCATATTGTAGACATTTATTTTGGCCTATATATTGTCTGGCTCCCTCCTCCACTTATTCATTCATCATTGGAGAGTTCTTGGAGAGGGAGCAAGTGCCTGTGCCTCCACAGCAGGTGATTCACATTGTATCTCTATTGTCTCATGTCTTGGTATATGGATTCCATTTCCTGAGCATACATCTGATTTCTCATATGTATTGTGTTATCTCTTTCTTTTCTTTTGTCTTGTGTTCAGCTATTTATTTGAGCACATGTTTATGCTTCCACTGCTGCATCACTTCTGACATGGTATCAAATTTCGGGATTTGTGTTTATGTTTTGTTTTATTGCTGATTTTAAGACTATTTTTCCTCTTGCTGATCAGGCAACTGCTGCTCCCATCACGCATTTTACCTACATTTTTTTGCTGATGTCAGCATCTATACAGCATGCGCATCTGTTTTAGCCTATGTTTTCATCATCAGGTTGCTAGCGACGGTTCCCTATACTTGTTTATGCAATGTGCAGCCTGCATTTTGTTGTTTTCAAAACTCTTTTGGACTGGGCAACTGGCAAAACAGGCCCTTTTTGCTGTTTTCGGCAGTTTTGAACCAAATTTTTTACTTCTAACAACAGCTTTTGTCTTCTTTTGATCAGATTTTGGGTTATAATGTATGTGAACTCTTGTGTTTTTGTAGTCTGTGCTCATGTTTTAGCTGTGTTCCCTCTCCAAATACCTTATTTTCTCTACTTCTGTTCTACATCCTCTCCAGATGGCTCGTCCGTGCACATCCACTCATGATATGCCTTACATGCAAATTCTAGTGAGGCTTTTGCAGCTTTAGAGAGGGGTTTGAAGACAAAGAAGTCAAAGGCCCAGTGTTATCATTGTGGCAAGAAAGGTCATTTACGGAAGGAGTGCAATCAAAGAGTTAGCGGCTTCCAGGAAGAAACATGAACAGAAGACGAAGCGGGATGCAGACTCCTCTAATGAGTCATCATTTGCCTCAGATTTTGATTCGGCTCCTCTAGCCAAGGCGAAGTCCAAGGTGTGGATGGGATCCTCTTCTTCAGATAGAGGGAAGGGCTTAGTGGCCCCTTCCTTAGCTACTTTCTAGTGGTGGTGATGAGGTCATTCCCCATGACTCTCCACTGCCAGGGAGGGAGTGTGAGAGGGTAGTGAGATGGGGCAGCCACACCTCATCTATATTTCTGCACAGGATCCAGAGAGGGACATCCCTGACGCATAGATCGAAGTCTGGCAGGTAGAAATCCTGGAGCTAGGATTGACATCCACGTTCATGATGGGTTGGTTACTTGACAAAGAGTGGGTGGCTTTTGTCTGGAGCTCACATGAGGGGACACTTTGGAGGTATGGCCAAAGATGGGGAATCCATGGTCATTTTTGCACTACGACATTAGTGATAGGATGGTCAGATATGCTATATCAGGGGCATTGTTGACAGACATTGAGAACTGCTATGATATTCTCTATCTTCAAGAGCTCATACGATCAACATCCATAGCAGGTTCTTGTTGAGAAACATGCGCGATCTAGAGCATGGCAGTGAGTTATGGTGGATGGAAGGAGAAGTGTGGACTCATGATGGAGAAGACAAAGATAGTATTTGTTACACAAGTGAATTAGGTTCCAAGATTGAGACTTGGACTCATAAACACAATCTTGTGTATGTGGACAATGACATTGACACTTCACTGAAAAGAAAAGAGTACTATCATTGCATTAAGAAAAGGAAGCAAGTACAATGCTTTATAGGAAAGTAGGAAACTGCAGTAGGCACCACTGTGCATATGGGATAGGTTAGCCTGCATGTCCTTGGCCCTGAAGCTCCATGCAAAGAGGCTGTTTAGTGAGTGTGATTGCTGAATCTCAACACCCCTCCTCAATCACAACTAGAAAGGCACAAAGTGTGTAGAGGCTATAATGAGAACCACCTGCAAAGTGTGGGCACAGCACAAACATGGTAGACACCAGAGGCTATTGCAGAAAAGGCTAAGTGTGGGCACCAAAACATGATGGACATCCAGAGGTTGTAAGAGGGGTCTCACAAAGTGTACAGGGACTGTAATGCCAAGTTACATAAGGAGTTTACAAAGCTTATGGCAGGAAGCATTAGGGCAAGGAAATACAAGGCTTTTAAAACAGTCTATCAGAGTAATGAGAGTAGAAGGACCGATGAGTCTTGTCCTTCCGATCCTAGTGGTCTTCATCTTCATCTTCTTCTTCATCTTTTGGTCCATGGTCTTCTTCTTCTTTCACAATTGCAAGATAGGCCTTTTGGGACCTCTTTCTAGCATGACAGAACTTCTCAATATGTCCGGTCCTTTTGCAGAAGTCACAGAAGAGCGGTTCCTTTTTACCTTTGTATCTGTTGTTTACATATAACATTTGTTCATCCTTTGAAGTGCTGGACTCTTCTTTGCTTTTAAGTTTCTTTTCTTCTTCTAACAGAGAGGCTTTAATATCAACAAGTTGAGGATCAGGCATATTGGTTAGAGTGGTTGATACATTATCACAGGCAGGAGGCAGACTTTTTAGCAAGACACCAATACAAACATCTTCATCCATTTTTAGCTTTATTCCTGCAAATTGAGTAAGCAGGATTTCCATGTAGTTCAGATGGGATGCCAGGGATGTATGAGGCTTCATATCAAGTCGGAAAAATTCAATTAATAGACCATACTTAGACGACTTTGACTGTGCACCAAATAGGGTATCCAATTTATCCTAAGTGTCATGGGACGTGTCACAGGCATCCACATGATGGATGTAGCTGTCGTCCAATTCCAGTTTGATGATGGCTTGTGCCTTGTCATCATTCTTCTACCAAGTAACTACAAGGTCCGCATCTCGGGGTTTCTTCTCTTTACCATTTGTGATGGCCCAAAGACCCTTCTTCATCAGGATGAGCTTGATTCGGGTTTGCCAAGTGTGGAACCCGACTCCTTTGAATCGAGCATTTGGAGAGTCTTTTCCCATGTTGAGGTTGTAAGATCAATAGCAAATCAACACCAGAATTCTGAGATTTTATCAGTAGAAGAGCAGATTGCAATGTGTCAAGAGACACAGTTAATGACAGTGTGAAAACACACTATGTCAGTGTTGATATTGAGCTTGATCCTTCTTGTTCAGGATCGTTCGGTCGTTCTTTAATCTTCTCAGGTCCTTCCCCTCCTTGATTTGATGCTGGGTCGATGGATTAGAGTGGGATTTAGTTTGGTTTAGTATCAGGAGTGAGAAAAATGAGAAAAAAAAGAAGCTTGAGAGATTTTGGCTATGGCTGACAATTTAGGGTTTCAGATAGGGGCCTGGTTTTTTGCAGATTGCAAGAGCTATGGTTGATCATTTCCAAAACTTTTTTTTATGGAAATGAAGCTTACTTCAAGCTCTTCAAAAGCCCTATCCTCCTCGTCAAGATCGCGGCTTGTATGGCGCGCGCAGAGTGGACGAACAGGCACGGCACAGTTTTGGGTAGCGATGTCGAATGTCTGCAATGCCAGGGCTGTAGATCACCAATGTGGTCGATTTTTGTGCCAGGAGGGAGCGCCCTAAGTAGAGGAAGATATGTCTAGAATAAAGTTCATGAAGATATGCTCTACAAAGAGAGATATGAAGGCTCCATGGAGGGTATGTCCTGCAGGTCACAGTTGAAGACTATGGCAGTGACTAGGAATTTTCACAATGCTGAGCTTCACAAGCTCCAAGAGATTTGACCTGTGAAGTGAGATATAAGCAGCTCAGTCTGACAAGGTGCTGCTGGCTATGGCTGCCATGGAAGCTTAAGTGAGAGTAGAGTTGGGAGATGAAGTCATGGGATGGAACTAAGCTGACCAGAGATTAACATGAGCTGAGAGAGAGCAAAGGAGAGCTAAGCTGAGCTGAGCCATGCCCGACTGGGCTCTGATACCATGTTGAGAAACATGCGGGATCTAGAGCATGGTGGTGAGTTATGGTGGATGGAAGGAGAAGTGTGGACTCATGATGGAGAAGACAAAGACACTGTTTGTTACACAAGTGAATTAGGTTCCAAGATTAAGACTTGGACTCATAAACACAATCTTGTGTATGTGGACAATGACATTGACACTTCACTGAAAAGAAAAGAGTACTATCATTGCATTAAGAAAAGGAAGCAAGTACAATGCTTTATAGGAAAGTAGGAAACTGCAGTAGGCACCACTGTGCATATGGGATAGGTTAGCCTGCATGTCCTTGGCCCTGAAGCTCCATACAAAGAGGCTGTTTAGTGAGTGTGATTGCTGAATCTCAACACCCCTCCTCAATCACAACTAGAAAGGCACAAAGTGTGTAGAGGCTATAATGAGAACCACCTGCAAAGTGTGGGCACAGCACAAACATGGTAGACACCAGAGGCTATCGCAGAAAAGGCTAAGTGTGGGAACCAAAACATGATGGACATCCAGAGGTTGTAACAGGGGTCTCACAAAGTGTACAGGGATTGTAATGCCAAGTTACATAAGGAGTTTACAAAGCTTATGGCAGGAAGCATTAGGGCAAGGAAATACAAGGCTTTTAAAACAGTCTATCAGAGTAATGAGAGTAGAAGGACCGATGAGTCTTGTCCTTCCGATCCTGGTGGTCTTCATCTTCATCTTCTTCTTCATCTTTTGGTCCATGGTCTTCTTCTTCTTTCACAATTGCAAGATAGGCCTTTTGGGACCTCTTTCTAGCATGACAGAACTTCTCAATATGTCCGGTCCTTTTGCAGAAGTCACAGAAGAGCGGTTCCTTTTTACCTTTGTATCTGTTGTTTACATATAACATTTGTTCATCCTTTGAAGTGCTGGACTCTTCTTTGCTTTTAAGTTTCTTTTCTTCTTCTAACAGAGAGGCTTTAATATCAACAAGTTGAGGATCAGGCATATTGGTTAGAGTGGTTGATACATTATCACAGGCAGGAGGCAGACTTTTTAGCAAGACACCAATACAAACATCTTCATCCATTTTTAGCTTTATTCCTGCAAATTGAGTAAGCAGGCTTTCCATGTAGTTCAGATGGGATGCCAGGGATGTATGAGGCTTCATATCAAGTCGGAAAAATTCAATTAATAGACCATACTTAGACGACTTTGACTGTGCACCAAATAGGGTATCCAATTTATCCTAAGTGTCATGGGACGTGTCACAGGCATCCACATGATGGATGTAGCTGTCGTCCAATTCCAGTTTGATGATGGCTTGTGCCTTGTCATCATTCTTCTCCCAAGTAACTACAAGGTCCGCATCTCGGGGTTTCTTCTCTTTACCATTTGTGATGGCCCAAAGACCCTTCTTCATCAGGATGAGCTTGATGCGGGTTTGCCAAGTGTGGAACCCGACTTCTTTGAATCGAGCATTTGGGGAGTCTTTTCCCATGTTGAGGTTGTAAGATCAATAGCAAATCAACACCAGAATTCTAAGATTTTATCAGTAGAAGAGCAGATTGCAATGTGTCAAGAGACACAGTTAATGACAGTGTGAAAACACACTATGTCAGTGTTGATGTTGAGCTTGATTCTTCTTGTTCGGGATCGTTCGGTCGTTCTTTAATCTTCTCAGGTCCTTCCCCTCCTTGATTTGATGCTGGGTCGATGGATTAGAGTGGGATTTAGTTTGGTTTAGTGTCAGGAGTGAGAAAAATGAGAAAAAAAAAGAAGCTTGAGAGATTTTGGCTATGGCTGACAATTTAGGGTTTCAGATAGGGGCCTGGTTTTTTGCAAATTGCAAGAGCTATGGTTGATCATTTCCAAAACTTTTTTTTATGGAAATGAAGCTTACTTCAAGCTCTTCAAAAGCCCTATCCTCCTCGTCAAGATCGCGGCTTGTATGGCGCGCAGAGTGGACGAACAGGCACGGCACAGTTTTGGGTAGCGATGTCGAATGTCTGCAATGCCAGGGCTGTAGATCACCAATGTGGTCGATTTTTGTGCCAGGAGGGAGCGCCCTAAGTAGAGGAAGATATGTCTAGAATAAAGTTCATGAAGATATGCTCTACAAAGAGAGATATGAAGGCTCCATGGAGGGTATGTCCTGCAGGTCACAGTTGAAGACTATGGCAGTGACTGGGAATTTTCACAATGCTGAGCTTCACAAGCTCCAAGAGATTTGACCTGTGAAGTGAGATATAAACAGCTCAGTCTGACAAGGTGCTGCTGGCTATGGCTGCCATGGAAGCTTAAGTGAGAGTAGAGTTGGGAGATGAAGTCATGGGATGGAACTAAGCTGACCAGAGATTAACATGAGCTGAGAGAGAGCAAAGGAGAGCTAAGCTGAGCTGAGCCATGCCCGACTGGGCTCTGATACCATGTTGAGAAACATGCGGGATCTAGAGCATGGCGGTGAGTTATGGTGGATGGAATGAGAAGTGTGGACTCATGATGGAGAAGACAAAGACATTGTTTGTTACACAAGTGAATTAGGTTCCAAGATTAAGACTTGGACTCATAAACACAATCTTGTGTATGTGGACAATGACATTGACACTTCACTGAAAAGAAAAGAGTACTATCATTGCATTAAGAAAAGGAAGCAAGTACAATGCTTTATAGGAAAGTAGGAAACTGCAGTAGGCACCACTGTGCATATGGGATAGGTTAGCCTGCATGTCCTTGGCCCTGAAGCTCCATACAAAGAGGCTGTTTAGTGAGTGTGATTGCTGAATCTCAACAGTTCTCTCCGAGGCACCTTGGTGGTGGCTTGTGCACCCACTACTTGGGTATCCATGGTTCTACTCTGGTGGACATTGTTGTATGTACTATGATGCAACATTATCATTGTATATTGTATTGTATCATATCACCCATGATTTGAGAGAGGTGTTATCAGATTAGTCACTTCATGATTGCGTCTGGACTTGTGGTTCAGCAGGCTAGGCACATAGATTATTTAAGCATTTTGTTTGTCACTATTTATTATGGTTTAGGCATTATTTGTAGCCAATCGGTAATGCTGGCCGACCTATCATATTGTAGGCATTTATTTTGGCCTATATATTTTCTGGCTCCCTCCTCCACTTATTCATTCATCACTAGACAGTTCTTGGAGAGAGGGAGCAGGTGCCAATGCCTCCACAGCTGGTGACTCACATTGTCTCTTTCTTTTCTTTTGTCTTGTGTTCAGCTATTTATTTCTGCACATGTTTATGCTTCCACTACTGCACCACTTCTGACATATCCTCCTCTCCATACATGATCCCATAGGATGATTGAGCCCCCTATAAATAACACAACACCTGCAAGGGGGCTCTCTAGTGAGCATGAGTATAGGAGTATTCATAAAAGAAGATAGTAATGCCACCATAAAAGAAACATCTATATAGATAAGCCAAATTAAAGATCCAACAAGACACCTATATTGAGTAGCATCTAGGGGATCTTTGGTAGTCACCATCTTGAACTCAAGGTCCACTAGGCATGAAATGGGCTTGCACTTAGCCATACCAAACTCCAAATTTTTTTCGGAGTTATACCTACGTTGGGAAATAAAATAAAGATACCTTGTGTCAATTAAGAAATCTCAAGACCAAGGAAGAAGTGTAGGATCCCAAGGTCCATCATGTAGAACTTCTATCACCAAATCTCTTGGGTCCAATCCACTTGTGGTGAGTCACTCCTTGTTATAGTGAAGTCATCCACACATAAGATGAAAAATGCACACCTATCCCCCTCAACCTTACAATAAAGGTCGGGTCATGATTAGAATGATGGAATCCACTCTATAGAAAGAACCGATCAATCCACTAGTACCAACCCCTAAGAGCTTGCTTTAGGCCATAGAAGGCCTTCCACAACCTATAAACATGATCCCCCTTCCCTTGCACATGGAAACCAAGAGGTTGATCAACATAAATCTCCTCCTCTAAGTAGACTTTATGTCCATTTGGTAAACTGGCCATTGGAGATGAGCTGCAAGAGCCAAGGAATAGTAGACATACATGTAGGTGCAAATCACTTGGAATAGTCCAAGCTTGCCCTCTGTGTAAAATCCTTGGTAACAAGCCTAGCCAAGGTGCCATCAACTAGGTATTTGGTCTTATAGTCCCACTTCACACCAATCACCTTTCGCTTCATTAGACATGAAATCAACTTTGAATTCTAATTATGCTCAATGGAATCGAGCTCCTCCTACATAGCATAACATTGCACATCCTATGCAAGAGCACAGTAATAGTAGTAGCCTCATGATCTTGTAAAATCTGAGACATAAGGGCCCAGTTCACATAGAGTGAACTACCTTGTCAAGCTTATATCCTAGTTGATCTACGTGGGTCTATTGGTGTAGCAAGAAAGTGCAAAACACTTTTATCTTGCAAAAGCACGGAATAACAATTTGTTCATCCTGCTGCAATGGAGACCAAGAGGCATCTAGTACATGTAGTATATGTGTCTGGAATAGGGACTCCCTCTCACTAGGTAAAGGTGCATCCTCTCAAAAGAAGAGGGATCCCCCTTGAATGGCTCAATACCCCTTGAATACACCTAAGGGGATGGGGGAAGGAGTAAAAATACTTGATGAAGTAGAAGGAGCCATCAAGCCTGAAAGGGGAGTTGGGTTGATGGGAGTTGAAGGACGAGAAGAAGAAGATAGATGAGGAGTCACAAATGAAGAAGAGGTGCATATAGGTAAGCTTGAAGGTAGGGGAGGGGCTAAGATGTGTGTCTTTAGGTCATAGAGCATGTGGCCCTTCATGGTCATAATGTAACCAATGAAGATAAACTTCTTTGACTTTAGGTCAAGCTTGCCTCATTTTTTCTTGTCCACATAGACATAGGTATCACACCCAAATATGCAAAAATGAGACATGGAAGGCTTCTTCCCAAAGAAAACATCACATGGAGTGATGCCCTATAATGCTAAAAACGAAGACTTATTGGAATATGTATTGATCTACCAACCGTCTTACTCCAAAGGGAATGAGAAGATCTTGATGCTCCAATGTCAAATGGGCCATCTTCAGCATGGTCTTGATAGATTGCATGTTCAAATCAAAATACTCGATTGGAATCATGTGCTCTTTGCAGAGCCTATTAAAAGCCTTGAAGAAAACCTCTCCACCATGAAATTTTGCTCTTACATCACAAAACTTGAAAGAAGTTTGTGTTTTAGCAAACACGTTCTAATCACAAAAGTTGAAGTATTCCTCACTCTTGTATTGTAGAGAATGCGGCCACATGTACCTGCTAAATCAACAATAAGCACTAGATATTTGGCCTCCCGAATGGAGACCGTGCCCATAGGTCCACACAAGTTGATATGCAGCACCAACTCAAGTGGAAGAAACTTGTGGATGAGTCTCCCTATGTTGCTTGACCCATAAGCAGATAGAGTATAATGTGTGAATGGGGAGAAAATCAAAATGTACCTCTATAAGCTTCATCCAAGAAGCCTTTCTAATGGAGTCAAAATTCAAGTGCTCATAAAACATACATGCCAAAGTAGCCCAAGCTCATGGGAAGTCCACATAGCAAGGGTGGTGAGCTTGTAAATCCCACCCTCTTGAGTACATGTCCAAATGATAGAACCTATAGAAAAATCCTCAATAGTCACAACATCCTGGGTGAAGACAATGCGAGTATCTAGCTGTGTCAAAACATGGATAGAAAGAAGGTTAAAAGCTCTTTTGTTAAAACCTAAATTTGATCAATAAAGAGCTTTGGTGAATGAAGCATCTCTATTTTGAAAAAGGGGAATAGTCCCCACTCCATGAATGAGTATGGAAGATTTGTCATCAATGGTGACAGAATCCCCTTTCAAATGAGGACCTTGAAGCCAATCTTGTCGTCAGTAGGTCATATGTAAAGAGACCCCATCATCAACGAGCCGTGGCTTCTCCTCAATGGAAGAAGTGTGTTGTAACTTCAACCTCAAACAAATAAACAAAGACTGACTTGATAGCAACAAGGCTAGCCTTAGAGTCCTTGAAATGAATTTTGAGTTTCTTCTCAAGAGTATTGCAATGGGCAAAGGTCTTCTGATGGTAGAGAGAAGAGAGTACACCTCCAATGGCATCTACAACCTACGTACATGAACAACTTAGGACAACATCTTGTAGATACATGAAAAGAAAGGACCTAGTTTAGGAATTGATCTAATCCCATAAAGATGCTTGGTCCATAGTAGAACCAATGGTGGGATCCTCGAGAAGTTGAGGAACAGGAGTAGTAATGAAATCCCATAGAGCTGTTTGGTCCATAGTAGAACCAATGGTGGGATCCTTCATAGATTGAGGAATAGGAGTAGTAACGAAATCCCAAAGATCAAAGGTGTTGAGGATGCACTCAACTTTGTATGATGAAAGGGAGTAGTTCCAACTTGTTCATCAAGTTGATCTCTTTGGGTAAGGAAGGAAGAATTAACACTTGTATAGAGGGTGTCATCATGGAAATATGATGGCCAAAAGGATGGGTCCTATGTGAGACATGTAAAGAAGTAGGAGGTGGAGAAAGCTACTCTAACTATTGAGACCTATCAGAATGATGTTCCCTCTCAAAAACGAGGCTCTGATCTCTTTTCTTTGTGTTGCTCTTTATGAAGCTCGGACCAGTGAGATCACCTATCTTTAGAGCAGAAAAATGGGTTCCTCATTGGAGTCATAAAACACATTGAATTGATGGTCCACCATCTTGTAATAGACTTGCAATCACACTAGATATTTTGTGTTTTGGTATTGGGATGCTCGAAGGAAGGAAAAATCAGCTATGTCCTACAAAGGAAGGTTGTAGATGTCCTACACATGCATGGTAGAAGGCCTGAAAACAATAGCAAGTTCACCTTCTTCATGACAAATCTACTCCAAACATTAACCTAGATGTGGGCCCCCTCTTGTGGAAGCCTCCACATCCTCACTTAGGTGATGATACCATGAGAGAGTATGCAATAGAAGAGAAACATGAACATGGAGAGAAGAGACAAATAGTAAGAAAGAAGAGAATGACGTGATGATAATCTGCACTAAATTTGAATGGAAGGTTGAATACAATGGTAGATCGTTCAATCCATGCATATAGCCTTAGGTGTCAGTGAGGCCACTAGATTGGGCTAATGACAATGGCTGCATTGGAGGGGTAGGAATTCTAGAGACTAAGTTTGCTAAACTTGCAGAAAAAAGAATATGATCTCCAAGTGTGGGGAGGTTGGCTATATATAACTGGCCCCAACCAAATCTCATTTACCTGATCAGCCCAAAACTGGCCGACGTGAGTAGGTCAAACTAGTTGGCAGTAGTTAGCCCAAAAAACCAAGCAATCAACCTCATTAAATGTTATTCAACCAAGTTGTGCAAATCCCAAGGCAAGTGCCCACAAAGAAGCAACAAAAGCATGCTACCCAGCCACTAAAAAAGAAATCCATGTAGCTGGTACCAGTGTGAGCACACTTTGGACACACTGAAAAAGAAATGCACACACCTAAACTGGCTGAAACAATCAGATATCCTACATTGTCACTGTTTGCCACTCTAATAGAGCTCACAACCACAAGATGATAGACTAACAAAATAGAGGCTAACAAACAATTCCCTCGTGAGAGCAGTGTTGAAATGACACATGCTACATTCATGCTTCCTATTTTTCTTTGTGAATTAGGGCATTTGGACTAGATGAAAACCTATAAGATTAAGCATCCCTCCAAATGAAAGCCATTGCATTGTGTGTAAGCATCTCTACCATTTACCTCTTCAAAGAGTGGTCAACCTTGATCTAGATGCGAAGCAATCACTACTCTCAACATCGGCAACATTACCTCATCTGTACCTCTTCAAATCCTCATTGTTGACACCCTTGCATTATGAATGTCCTTATGGGGATTAAGAGCCAGGAAAAAGAGTACACTAAGACCCATTGAATTGGGATACCCAAAAGAACATAAATATCACCTCGATGGGGCCTTGGCTAGTCCAAAGTGACACCCTAAGTGTGATGCCTTGGCCTCTTTGGAGTTGGACCTTATGGGTAAATGAGGATTGATATGCTTTCTCATCTCTCCTTGGACACCTTGTTGGGTTCGATAGGGGAAGTTGAGCAAGCAAATTAAAGGCCTAAATAATTCTCAAATGATCATGAATGATGACCTTATTTAACTCCTAAAAACCAACTCCAAATAGATTTATTACAAAAAAAATGTGTTTAATTGTGGTAGGATAAAAGGCTTAAATATCACCTGTATCATTCTGGCATTCTTTCCAAAGCCAGCTTTTATTTGTCAGAGCCTTCATTCCTGAATCCTTGCCATCCCCTTTAGCCATCACCATCATTCCCTCTTCTATCATTTGTTCACTACCCTACCCTAGTGATCATCAGCCTGCCGCAGACATCAAGTTTTTTGCATGGCCTGGTGGACCCTCATCACTATCTCCCACGAGGTCTTTAAGACCCCAAGGAATTGGGATCAATGGCTTTGGTTGACCCCGAAAAAAGGCATCCATCCGAACCGCTACTTTTTCCAAAAGTAAACCCAACCAAATTTAAAAACTCACCCAACAATAGTAAACCCAACCAACCGGAAAAGTCGGGGTTGACCGAGGAACGACGTCTCGAAATTCTAGGTTGCTTGCTACCAAAACAAAAGTAAACCCATCCAACTTTGTAAATGCAACCAGCCGGTGAAATTGATTGCATGGGCTGCTAATGTAAGGAGACAATAGATTCTGCGGGGCCCACTAACTCTAATACGAGTTTTTGAATCGTAGAACAAAAGTACACCCAGCCATTATAGTAAACCTGGCCTTCAAAGTAAACTATCACGACCTGGAACCGAAAGTCAAAAAGCTCTCAGTATTACCCATAGGAAAATCTTGCACGCAGGGCACGTTCGTGCGATGTTTTGAACGGAGGTTTGAGGGCCATATTGCTACTGCATACAAGCTCACGAGATCATTGGAACAAAGGTTTGAGGTTCATATTGTGATTTGTTGCTCATGGCTTCCACTACAAGGTTCATATCTCTCTCTCTCTCTCTTCCTCTCATATTTGCATTGGATGCATTTTGACATTGGAATGATGTTTTGGTGATATATACGTATGTAGTCAACACGCGTGGATTATGGAAAGTGACATTGAGATCGATAATCTCGACACCGATGAAGAGACATCAGATGGATCATCAAGTGATGAGGTTGAGATTCTTGATTTCTTTAGTGGAGACAATGATTCGGCACCACAAGAAAGCACTATCAATGCACCAAGCCCAGCTACCTATACCTCATCGAAGTACTTCTCTTTCAATAGAGAGACTTATGGCTTGATGGTTAGTGATTTGAGAGGGCAGAAGGCCATCACATTGGAGGTGCTCAAGCAACTCCATAGGAGGGAGTTGCTCGACTTGAAGAAGTTGAGAAGGATTAGAGAAGGTCTTTGCATTGGTAGAAATGGTGATGGACACATTATATTGGCCTTAAAATCAGAGCCATCGTTGCGCATTGCATGTATAGAGGAGTGGGAGAGCATATTCCTTGAAAATCACATAAACAAGGTTACAAGTGCTCATGAGGGTATCAATGTCACAATTGATTCCATCAAATCCACGTGGTATACTAACTTGAGAAGGCATGGCATTCCTCTTGCGTATGTGAGAGATCTCATCGGTGGGTGAGTAATTGAGATCACGTCTAGTAATTGTAAGGTAGATGAGACCTTCTACCATCTGCATATACATAGTAATATCTAAAATTTTAGCTCCAATGTTAACATCTTGAGAGTGGATTTTAAAGCCTAGATTCAAGTGTAAAAGGATCCTGAGACCCATAAAAGAGGCATTTTTGGTGCAAAATGAAATGGTTACGAATCAAGGAGCTGGAGTTTACCTAGATGCATTTCGACGCCAGGAATCCAACACAAGTGTCCGTTCGTCAAATCAAAATCTGTTTGACCCCCCATTTAATGTCTGCAAGGTTTGGCATTATGAAGTAGCTATACTAGATCCGAAATGTGGAAAGCATGTGACAGAGGCTAGGGGTATAGATTTTGACACCAAAAAGCCACCCATCCAGTTGGATCGCAATTTCAAGACATGTTTGCTCCCTCAAATTGGATCAAAACCACTTTGCACAAGTGTGAAAGGCCAAAGATTGAACTAGTTATTTAATAGATTAGTGTCTTAATCCTAATTAAGAGACAAACAAAGCAAGAAATGAAACCCCATGGGGGGTGGTACATTTCTCACGGCCTCCTTCTTTTCCCCTTAAAAATGGCTTTTTTGGCCTGCAACGATTTTCTTCCTGCTCTTGGGCATTGGATGCTTCAATTTTTTGCTTTGCAACGCTTCAAAATTCAGTAAGATGAAAAATCAATCTTTCTTTCTCATGTTTCTCTCTCCTTGTTCCTTGTTTATATGGCTATTTATGAGAGAGAGAGAGAGAGGGCTGATTTGACGAATTGATGATCGATGATGGTTTGGAAGCGTAATGGGATGTAGAACAGGTTATTTGGATGTGTCAATTATGGCTAGGAAATTGCATCAATAGCTCCATTTCCTCGAATTAGAAGACATACATATGTGAATTTTCAAGTAAGCGATCTTTATTAAAATTTTATGATGAATCGCTAGTGCATATGATGGAAAAATGGTTGCAAATGATTGAAAAATGTTTGTTAATGTTTGAAATTCTGAAAATTCATTCATTTTCCTTCTCATATGCTCATACATGGATTACTTATACTCAAAGCCCTCTAGTGCAGTTGTATAAGTAATCCTAGTAGAGCCCCTCTAAGATACTCAAAGTACATAACCTAGAGACCGTAGCTAAGTATATAAGGTATAATGGTTGCACAAGAAGACACCTCAATAATTGACTGATCACCACTAAATCCCAAAGAAGAATCGTGTTCCATCCCCTTTTACTCTATATTCACCTCATGAAGAACTTCATTAATCATAGCATCCTTGTCACCAATCTTTTTGTTGCAATGATGAAGTAACATATTCATCACTTTTCCTTTTAGCATCTAAGGCATTATCCAATCTTTTAGTCAAGTCCAAACATTTAGTCTTGGACTCATGAACCTTATGAACCAATGCTTTTTTTTTTTACAATAATGAATAATTATCTACCGAGACAAACAAATCCTTGAGCATGGTATATGGCCGAGATATAACATCAATAAATCTCTCAACTACTATGTCCAATGCATTCTTTACATTAATCAGTAAAGCATTTCTTATATCTTGAGGTTTAGATTTCAACACCATGGATGCATCAATATCAACCTCAATGTTTCACAAAATTTGCTTCTCAATCTCTTGCAGATGCTAAAACCTCTCAAGCAAGAGCTTATGGTCAACTTGCAACTTGATATACATCTCCATAAAGCTATCCATTTGAGCCTCATTTGTTGTAATGTAGATAAGATGGAAAACGAAGAAGGTCTTATTGTTCAAGATCGCGAGATGTATCTTAATCAGTGTGTCCCATGTCCTTGCTCTCAATGCAAGTTGGCAATTAGACTAAAATGCCGATTGTCTATAGAACACGTACGACGATTTGGCGAGTTTCAATCTGAGATCATTGATCAGGAGATTGCGGATTTTTAGAAAACGGTAATTTGAAGTTAATATCGATCATGCATTGTACTCGCAAGCTAATTGAAAACCATACACAGTAAGATTGGGTCTTGTTAGTAAATTTTCTATCCAGGGAGGTGATGTCTCGTCCCAAGGGGGAGTGCACCCTTTGCGGCCAATTAGAAGAGTTCGTGGGCATGCGATGGATGGAGTGCAGGAGCCAATCCACCACTCGCAAGGCCAATCTATACCATCAATGCTAGAGGAGACAGACAACCTTCGAGACCTACCTACAATCTTAGAGCCTGAGATGGAGGCAATGATCAATGCATTAATTCCCATGGATGTCGAGACATCTGATCCGCTTAGAGAGGTAGGTTTCAAGAATGTGGGCAGCTTGCTATGGGACCACATCACAGGAAAGAGAAACACTATAGGGGCACGAATGGATTTAAAGGAGGTGGGTAAGATGGAGGCGCTTTGGCCACAGTCAAGTGCTGATGGTCGCATGCAGCTTCCTCGCGCTCCTTGGGTTTTGTCCACTAAAGAAGAGTGCATTGTGAAGCAAGTAATCAAGTCTATCCACACTCCGACGGGTATGATGCATTCTCTCAAGTCCGCATTTTCTAAAGATGACCAATTGTCGAGGCTAAAATCCCATGATTGGCATAAGATATGTCAGGTTTGTGCTACGAATGGATTGTAATTAGCGTGGACATTTTGCAATTGGAAAGTGGCCATTATTCATAATGCTTTCTCATTTGTGGCAATTTGTCCTACCGATCGCGATCGCAGGATGCCTTACTCCAGAAATTCGCGGGGCCATTTACAAGTTGTCGACTTTGGTGCAATGGATCTCACAAAAAGAGATTAAGATGCCCTCTATTGAATCCGCGAGGCGGGGAGCAGTGGAGATGGTCTGTCTCTTTGAGAAATACCTGCCCACTAGCATGCTCATGATACAAATTCACCTTCTTGTGCATCTTGTGGACGAAGTGGAGATTGCTAGACATGTCCATATGCGATGGATGTTCTTCCTAGAGCACTTCATGAAAATCCTGAAAGGCTCTGTGCAACAACGAGCTCGGCCAGAAGGTAGCATGGCCGAAGGTTGGTTGGTATCAGAGGCGTTAGTGCATATTTCACAATGGCTACCAACGATGGAACTAGACAATGAAATGCTATGGACGCTGAAGGACGATGATAGACTGACTGGAGATGTGGTGGTTGAAAATGGGATAGAAAAAAGAATGGATGCCTCAATGGAAGAGAAGGTGAATCGCTTTTGTATGTTGCACCATGCCTCCATGGAGACGTGGCTCGCCAAGTACCAAATTGCAAGGCAAGATCGAGAGGAAGCGCGAGCTGAATTTCGACGTACTACGCGTCATCGATCGATTAGATATCCCGAAGGCATGGAGGATATGCCGCGGTTTATGTCAACGCAATGGTTGCATGGAGCCTTGACCGCAGCATCCAACGAAGGGACAGAGGTCTCAATGGAGGAGTGGGAATTCTTGAGGGGATGTAGTCCAAAGGTGATGAGGGGTTTAGAATCTGTCATATCTAAATTTTATACGCGACATCTAATTTGAGTGTTTCAATGTACAGTACAAAATATATAGTACGCTATGGTCACGCGGACGACATTTTCGCGTGGAGCGTATTGACAAAATGCGCTCCACAATGGACTGTGGTATCATGGCAAGGTTCGAGCAAGAGAGCCAGTGACGAGCAACGGATCCAAACACAGTTGTGGATGAGATGGAGTATTTTTGAAACTTGCAAAGTATTATTACGGTGGATTACCGTAGCTTCTCCATGATACTATTCGATGTGCAGTGGTTCAAAGTGGTACTTGGAGGAGCTGGAGTAACAGTTCGACGAGGTCCATCGGGATTTCTCGAAATAGACTCCGAAAAAAAATGGACGGATTTGCGCGATATCTTTGTGTTGCCGGCCCATTGTGAACAGGTGCATGGAGTCATTTGCTTGCTAATTGTATTACGACATGATTTATGTCACAATGGTTTGAACTCGCTTTGTACGTGTTTGTGAACATGTAATCTTCTATCCAAACCCCCGACAACCTCGATGGTGGTATGTTATACCTTCAACTCCCCGAAGTGCGAGAGTATATGATCAAAGCGATGTTCCGAGCATAGATGAAGATAATATGCAAATAGAGGGGTCGATATTACAAGGGGTGGAGGTTGTCGAAAGCTTGGAGCCAGCATCGGCTAACAATGATGGAAATACAGGAGTCCAAGAATTTTTTTGAGAATGAGATGGACTCATTCTTTTGTGGTGACATGTCTATCGACCTTCCAGTGTATGCAGAGTTGTGTCAGGAGATTAACATGGGACCATAGGATACTTCATACTTGGAGCATCCACTTACTCAATTCGTTGACCAATCTCTTATAAAGGTACATAAGATATGCATTTTAAGATAGATTTTTTAAAAATGATTTATATTACTGTGCTTTGTATACTTTAAATTGATTATTCTAACACCATTTTTTATCAGTGCAGGTGACATTTTCAGGATGAGTCGAGGGATAAGCGATGAGGAGTTGCAGGACATCTTCGCACACATGTCTCCAGACCAACTCGCGAGATTCGGAGAGATGGTAGACCAGGAGCTGTCTCGTTCTTCGTCAGGGCGCTCTGCTAGATCTGCTTCCGTGCGATTGGATGCTTCGGCTTCGAGCAGATGATCTCGACGCTCACGACTTGGGCCAGAGGGAGGGAGTGCATCGGGATCAGGGGGATACTGCTGTGGGGACACGGATGTGGTGTCTCCGTCTCGTCATTCAGCTGGAGCTGCGTCACCTCCAGGATTTGTTACACCTGTGGGGACGTCTACTCCAGTTACTCTGGCTTTTGCGCAGCCGTCAGCAGATGCCACCCCTTTGGGTGCCACTCCGAGAGAGATTACCCCCGTCGGTACACCGGATGTAGAGGGGTCTCCTGGATATGCCCAGGAGCGTGGACACATATGGGAGAGGATCCATCTTAGGCAGACTCCTAGGGGTTATGGATATCTGGTCGATAGTAGGTTAGGAGCCATCATCATGAATGATGAGGGGAGGAGGGTGATGGCTCGCATGAGAGAGTTGTGCCAACAAGTTTTTCGGTACAATGTCCTGGATCATTGGAAGAACATACCGGACGGGAGCAAGGACTACATAGTACCATCCTTGCACGAGGAGTTTCCGGTGCCAGCCGCAGTAGATAGATTCTCTACGGGCTGGATGATGGATTGCATGCATGCATACATGTCACATAGATGATCCAATGCATGCAAGGCAATGAAGAGTGGGGCTGCAAAGCCCGAGTGGTTAGATGCAGATGACTGGCGTCGACTGAGGGAGGAGACTACAGATTCTCCAGGACGTTGGAGTCAGCAGCACGAGGCGGCGAGGGCACGACTCGAGGCCGGAGTGGTCCATCATCTTGGGAGTGGCGGCCACAGGACATATTTGGAGAACTTTGTAAGTTTTTCTTTTGTTTTGCTTGTTTGTTTTTTTGAAATATTCTTTGTACTGGCAATCATGTTTCTAACAGTTAGCATTTTGTTTTTTTTGCAGCATTACATTACAAATCGCAATCCGATAGGCCTTGAGACTCGATATACAGAGAGGCACGGTCTCAATGCATTGATCGACCGATTGTATAGACGCGGCGGCCCTGTAAGTCACTCATCTTTCTTGTTCGTAGTTACCATGAGATATTTGAATGCATTATTGTATGGTGGGTTGATGTGTTGTTTCTTTTTTTGCAGAGTCCGTTCGATGCTCCTTTGTAGCGGGACGAGCTTTCGGGGGACGAGGATTTGTAGCTCGCCCTTGGATCCTTGGAGCTCACACACCTTTATTTTTTAGTCGCCTGATCTATGTAGACATTTTCTATGTATTAGTGATATCCTGTTATGATTGTACCAATCGCTTTTTGTGCAATCATGTATTTATTTCATGTATTAGTTTTATGATTTCAATATACTTTCTTTTTGTTTGCAAGCACTTTGTATACAGTAGTGCAGAAACTATTTTGTATGGCTCTCATACAGCACACAGTGCTAACACAAAATTTTTTTTATCCCTATTACCGTCACTATTAGCATCGCAAATTTACTGCTCGCATCACTATTGACATCGCTATGCACGTCGCAAATTTACTGGTTGTGTCGCTATTGGCGTCGCTATCATCGTCGCAAATGCGACGCTAATAGGAATGCCAATAGCGACTTTTTTATGGCGTCGTTAATAACGACGCTTTTTGCAACGACGGGGGCAAATTTTGTTGTTTGTATTTTCGTCGCTTTAAACGTCGGTATAAGGTCTATATCTTATAGTGGTAGCCAAACGTCGGATGAAGCAGTTGCACGACCTTAGAGCGAAGAAGTATACCTTCAAAAAAGAGCAATTAGTTCTATATTATGATGCACGTAGGAAGCTGTTTCCAGGAAAGCTGGAACCTAAATGGGATGGCCTCTACAAGATTGTCAGGATAGGGAAAAATAGGTCTACGACTCTACTAGCTGATCTGCAAGGAGTAGAGTTCAAAAATAAGGTTAATCTTAATAAGATTAAACCTTATTATTTCTGAGTATGCTAATACAGGAAAAATGCATTGCAAGTCCATGCTGGGATGATTTGAGACCTGCAAAAGAGCTTAAAGCTGGTTGATGGGGCGGTTAATTTCTTATTTGGAGCATCTGGAGTAGAGATACCACCAGGGGAAACTCATCTGGTGGAGCAAAGGATACAAAGTGATTGAGCTAGAAGACAGAACCTTTGTGTGGGAGATCAAAGTCTTTTGCCATCACTGCTTATGACTGTTGACAAGTATCCCTGTTGAGTTCAATGAAGAAGATGGGATGGAGCCATCAGTTCATCCTCTAAACATATTGAATTTTGACTATCATAATTACAAATAGAGGAGTTCGTGATGGCCGGCTATGTAAACCCGTTGTGGACGTACACATTGTATTTTGACCGAGCGTCCAGGGGCCCTAATAAAAAAGGGAGTATTGGAGTAGTAATCCGAGATCCCTGACATAGAGTTATGATGAAGTTAGCTGCCTATCTCGGGTAGGATTCACTAAAAATATGGCGGAGTATAAAGCCTTGATTATGGGACTGCATATTGCCAAACAAGATGGTATTCGTCGGTTGTTAGTAAAAGGGGATTCCCAGTTGATCCTGAATCAGCTAGATGGGACATACACAGTGCAAAACCCCATCCTTTGTATGTATCATCGAATTGCAATGACCCTACTTGAGAAGTTTGAGAGAGTGTTTTTTCAGCTGATTCCACGTTACTGGAATCAGTTTGCAGATTCACTGGCAAATCTTGCTTATGAAGAAGACCTTTTCTTCAACGGTGGTCCTAGTTTGGATATTTTGATCAATGATGAAATAGGGCCCGATCGCTTGTGGGGAATGTTATCAGAGCATGCTATATATAGCAGACGATGGTTGATATGGGTGATGCAAAGAGTAGCCGAGACCAATCTATCATTGTTATCTTGGACCCATAGGTTGATTAGACAACATGTTATGCGTACGCCTCTTGCTATATATGCAGGAGGGATGGGTCATAACCTTATGCATTTAGTTTAGGGCTGCGAGCCTATTTTTCCTCCCTGGAAATGAGCCTATTATTGTATATCTGTACTATTTCAGGGAGGGATATGTAGGTGCTATTTTTTTTAATCTCGTTAGGTCAAGAGGGCCAGTTTTGCGAGGTTTTGAATGTTTTATTTCATTAAGCCAGGAGGGCCAATTAAGTTTTGTAGTGAAGTGCTTTATTTCATTAGGCTAAGAGGGCCAGTTGTCTATTTAGTGCAGGTGCAGTTAATGGTTTCTTGTTTTAGTTTTGTGCTAGACAGATTCGGAAGAAGAGCTTGGAAGGAGCCTCTTGTTGTGGGGAAGCTTCTCGTGGCCCTATCCAGGTGATATCTCTCCTTTATGAGTACTGTGGTTTTTATGCTTTATGTGTCTGTCTACTTGTTGGGGGATTTTTCTTTTCTTGTTGGGGACCGGAGTCCAAGGCATGAAGTCCAAGGTTTAGGTTGGGTATGTCTGAGGGAGGTCTGAGTAGTCGTTGCCTCCTGTAAAGACATTGTCAGGCATCGAAAGACCTGTTTTAGAAGGCAGTCCTAGTGACCCTGTTCTGCTAGCCTACTACACAGCCGTTCTAGGAGTTCTTGTTAGTTGTGAGGCAGTTTAGAGAAGCCTGCCGGAAGAAGAAAATAATGATGATGAAAAGAAACCCTGAATATCTTAAAAGAACTAAATATATACAAAGGTGTGTAAAAAGGGGTTCTAACCCCTATCAAAGTAGAAAAGAAAAGAAAGAAAAAAATTTATAAGCAATTGATCGTCGCCTTGCGAAGGCCTGGTAGGTACCTGGGGACGAGTCAAACCCGGGGCCGATGCCTTGTCTTCCTAGGGGTGGCGTCTTGCTTGAAAAGAAGAAAGTAAGGAAGATTGGAGTGAAAATAAAAGTGAACATCAGAAAAGGATTAAGTGTCGCCTTGCGAGGGCTTGGTATGTTCTTGGGTACCAAGACAGGACCTAAGGCCGATGCCCTGTTCTCCTTGGGTTACTATGCTCAGCTCCCTCATTTTTACATGCCCGAATATGGAAACATAAAACCCTAACAGAAGAAATGTGCTGAAAGAAAATACTTCTTGATCAGGCTATAGGAGTCCTCACCTAGTAGGAGCTCCTGGTTGTGTTGTCCTTAGTTAGGTAGGTAGTTCAGACCACCACTTAGGGCGACCTCTTTGATAGTTCTTTTTAGTATGGCCGTGTTGGAGCAGTCGGTTAGTGACTAGCTTCGGATCTTCTATCAGATTATGCTAGGCCTACTCCTTGTAGATGTCATGCCTTGGTTTTGTCAAGGGGTAGGGTGAGCATTGTGTTGTGTTTTAGGTTGTATCTATTTTGTATCAGCTTGATGCTTCCTTTGGTTGTTTTGTGCAGATCTGTCGTGGGATTCGACAGGCTGAGTTGCCCTATCCTGTGGTCGCCAATGAGAGCAGAGTTTTGAGCCGAGGATGTGCCTAAAATTTGCCAAAAAATCTAGAATTTAGGGGAAAAATATTCAACATCAAAGGCAGCGGCTCCAGTTAGGACGATTTTAAGCACCAAGTGAAATACGACTTTTAAAAGGCGCCCGAGCGACACTTGTTGATTTTTGATAATTTTTCAGATTGTCGTGCGGGTTGTCAGGAGTTGCCAGTCAGTGTGGGATGTCAAGCTGGACACGTAAAAATTTACAGCACTCAAATCAGAGCCCGGATGGGGAAATGGCCAAGAAACTGGTCAAGATATGAAGAGGTGGACTTGTTTTGGCCAAATGGGATGTGCCTTTTGGAATCTTTGACTCCCCCCCTTCAAAATTTTAAGCATATAAGATGAAAAAATGTGGAGAGAGAAGATGAAGAAGGTGGAGATGGAGGCGCCAACATCACGCCGAAATTTGCGCCCTCTCTCATCATGGGGGTGATGGCAGGTTACAAACACCCTATCCAATCGATGATACCCCTGATCTTCTCCCTCTTTGCTGGTCTTATCGCCTGTCTTCACCCGTGAAATGGCTGTGGGAATGAGAAGAACCAGATCTAGTCATTCTCTCTCCTCCCTCTCTCTTCCCTAAGGGGTTGTTCTTGTGTGCAAGAGGAAAATGAAGAATGGTGGAGGAAAGCTTGTCCGGTTAGAACTGGATTACTTCCGGATCAATGTAGACATGAAGATTGTTGATTGTGAAGATGTTGGACATTGAATATGGGCTAACCTGCAGTCCCGTACCGAAACTGAGATCCCGAGACATGAAGCCTAAGCGGTAATTCAATTTTTATGAAGAAAAAAATGAGTTTTTATGCTATTCGGTTGATGAAACTTTGTTCCCATGGGCTTAACATGCATTATGATGTTGTTTACTATGAGTTTTATCAGTTTATGCTGTGAAAATCAAAAAATCATAAGTGATATGGTTGAAATTAATGTCATAAAACCCGTAAAACATGCATTTAAGGGGTGAAAATGGGATTTTTTGCAAAATAAAGGAGAAATATGAGATATAACATCAACAAAACCCTGAAATTTTGCTATCAAGGAACCTAAGGGCCACAACCTACAATCAATCTTAATTTCTAGTCATTTTTTATTGAAAAAAATAGATAAAAAATACCAAAAAATTGTGAAAAATGGGTTTTAAATGGGAGAAAATTAGGAAACGGTAAAAGGAAAATTCCAAAAAATTATATGTGTGTTTATGCAATATATAATGAAGGTAGAGCATGAGGTTAGCCTCGGTTTACCCTCGTTTCTATGTTTTTGTCCATGTTTATCGCTTTCTTTATAAAGAAATACACATAAAATGACTCTTCCACCTATCAACGAATGGAAAACATTAAACGGTAGGGTGAGAGGGGAGGTTGAGCGCCAAAGTATAATCTTAAAATCTGATTTATGTGTTGCATCATGCCTATAGGACGTTGTTTTAAAATAAAGGGGAAGGCAGCATGAGCGTAAGGCTCGGTATCTTGTCTCGTTACATAAACGTTAGCATGGAAATCATGAAAAGATTGGTTTTGCACAATGCACAATGTTGATTTTCTTCTGTTTGTGCACTAAACCATTCACATTATGCACTATGCATAGTTCATGGTATCAAAGGAAAATCTCCTGGACTGCATAGCAATTGTTTGCTTAGGAATTTGACCCTCGATTGAGAGTGTGAGGTTATCCCTTGCCGTAGGATAGAGAGGCGGTTTCCTAAGGGACTATTAAGTGAGGACGCATGGTATATCTCCTGGAAATACGAGAAATATGAAAGAGAGGAGTTTGTGTTCGATTGTGTTATATGTTGAGCAGCGCATCAAAGGGCCAATCCCTGTGATGTAGGAGAGCTGCAGTGGGGCCGCGGTGGTTCTACCGAGAGGTTGCCTCCATGTGTGTGATCGTGGCATTGCCAATGCGTGTGGGTACTCCCTATGAGGAGTTTAAGGGAAACGTTGGACTACAAAACGATGAAACTATAAACACATAGATTAGGCTTTAGGGCAGTTTGTCCTTTAGCATTAGATTGACGCTCCTAGTCCGCGAGGCCGTGAGGATGTTTGTGTGTCATGAGCATGAGGTCCGGCTAGTGCCATAGCCAGTACCGGCCCATTTCAGGTCCCATCAGTGCGCTCCAGGTGTGCAGAGAAACGGCCATTTTCTTACTATCTCCCAATAGTGTTGACATCGTCTTCTCCTTTTGTGAAGGGTCACATGCAAGTCCTCTCCCACAGAACGCGCAGCTTCTTCTCTCACAGAATGCGATGGCATAGGCTTGTTCCACAGAACGAGCAGCTCCTAGATCGACGTCAGAACATACAGCTCCTTCTATGTAGGTTGCGGCGAGGATATGCGTAGGCCCCACCTCAACACGCAGAGACACCGCAGCGCCTCTTGCCGAAACACAGGGCACAGACCTGCAGAAGCAAAGGAGAAACGCAGAGATGGACGAAGCAAAGGAGAAGCACAGGGCGGGGAGATGGGTGAAGCAGTTTGTTGGCAGCGCTATATTCTCTGGACCCTCCCAATTATAAGAAGTTAAGTCGTCTCCAACTTCGTACGCGCACACAAGTCTCGAAGGGAGCTTTTCCGGCTGGACGAGTTTAAAATTGTGGGCGGGTTCACGAATTTGGGATGGGTTTATTTGTGTATGGATCAAGGGCCACGATGTGGTGAGGAGGATGAGCCTCAACCACTGTAGCCGTTGATCCCAACTCCCCGGGGTCTTAAAGACCCCATGGGAGATAGAGCTGAGGCTGGTGGACCTCCAGCATGCGGACTGCTGAGATACTGCTGTTCAGTGCTAGAGTCTAGACAAAAGGGCAACACTCTGACAGCATCAAAGAAGAGACTGCTCCTGCGTTTGGGATCTGTCTTGAGAAGTACATACTCTCTGAACTGTTCTTAGCGTCTTTGACATCTGTTCTCAGCCCATCTATGTGCCAGTTCTCAAGACACGGAGGCTTGACGCCCCTTTGTGTCATTCTCATCTCTACACTCTTCCCTTCATTGTGCATTCGTCAGATTGTTTATTGTGTGCCATACACTCATATGTGTTTCTCTCTGTTTGCCCTAGCACTTACTTATCGATCTAGAGTGGTGTTAGAGGTGGTTAGACTCGATAACACATATGTATCATGTCCATCCCCAATCAATCCTCGTGGAGGTCAAGAATCAAGGGAAGTCTGGTCCAAGTGTCGACTAATCTGTAAAGGGTAAAGCAACATCAAAATTTTAGCAATTCTTCTTTCCACTACCATTGAGATTTCTTCAATCCCCATTGAGCATTCGAATGCGCAGCAAAGCCACATCCCAAGAAGGCAACACATAACAATCCCTGGTCTTGACTTTCGTTCAAAGGCTTATGCCAATTTGCCAATCTTCCAGCCTCCTCTCACAGAACAGCATGTTGCATAAATAAAATTCTGAGAAAGTGTCCTAATGAAGCTCCAGGTCCTTCTGCAACTGACAGAAGGTTAGTCATGAGTAAGGAGGGTCCCTCGAGAACCAGTCATGCATTTCATCATGACATTTTCCTTGTAAATTGCATTTTCAAACCTGCTGCTCGTCTAGGCCACAGACCAGCAGGAGCCACAGAGACAATCTACTCAAAGCCATTGGCTCCCCTGAGAAGCTAAATAGGGCAATAACATTTCAACGGATCACAACCTGGAGAGGATCGACTAGTTTGTGATACTGTGGGCAATCCCGTAGAGCCTAAAGCTTATTCAACATGGGTCTCTAGAGCCATGACTACAATTCCAACCTGTGCCCAGAACTGATAAGAAAACAGAACAGAAGCTGAAAGCCAAATACATCATACTATTCAATACACCATATAAGAGAATACTGGCAATCTCTTTTTTCATGACATACATGCCTGCCTGAGGCTTGCCTTGCAAGTCAGCACACAAAAAGAGAAGGAGAACTTTTGCAAAACAAAAAACCGCAAAAGTAAGAGATTGTAGAGATTCATATATGTAATGGGCTCTTCACCTGCGCCATCTATATTACAAATCACTCCAACAAAAGGGGGAGGTGTTTTGCCACTATCGGCTGATCCGGTTACTACATACTTCGTTGGGCTGTTAGCATGAAAATGGTGATGCTCCTGCTGCACAAAAAAGGAGGAGAGAATCTACATATCTAATGGCCTTCAACCTGCATCATCTTTAGTACAACTTCAACCAAGCAAGAAGACACCAATCAGGTTAAGATGTTTTAGTTGGGCTGATTTGATGTTGATGATGCTGTTGCTCCTACTGCCACCACCGCTGCTGATGCCACCACTACCTGATTCTTCATCATCAGCTCTGATTTGACATCTGAAATCACATGCCGGAGCAAGCTGTGGTAAACAGGAGAGTTGAGATCCAGGTAGCTTTGGAAGAGCTCTTCCAACTGATCTTCATCCAGATTTTCTTCCTTGATTATTTTCCACATTGAATTTTTGAAATCCACATATGCATCTGCAGAGTACTTCACAGCCACATGGCTTGCCTGCTCTGAAATCACCGATCCCTTCTGTTGCTGGTGCCCCTGTCCTTGCTGCAATCTGTACCTCCCCTCTAGTGATTCTTCCACTTGTGGTGCAGGTGGGCTTGAGCTTGTACCTTGTTCTATTTGCCCATACATGTTACGAGCGTACTCATCATCATCACCATCATCCTCATCATCATCATCCTCGTCGTCATCATCATCGTCTTCTGATGTGGCCGAGTCTAAACTCTCACTGCAGCTTTGTATAAACGCTGTTCTGGTAGACTCTTGATCACTACTAGAGGCTTTTGTGTAAGCATCATCCTCTTCATGGCATCGTCTTGACTTAAAAGTCTCTTGCTTCTGCAACTGGTCTTGGCTAGGCCTCCCTGAATTAAAGGTATCAAGAGTACATCCACGGAGAACACCAACTAATTCCTCCTTTTCGTCTCTCCTCCCTGCCATTTGCTGATTTTCCAAACCATCTTTGAAAGCATCCAATTCCAGCTCTCTCCGTGGTTCTGCCATGCCTCTTTCTTGACCAGCAAGCATGTGCGCCTCATTATGACAGTCAGATACACTGCTACAAGAAGCAGTGGCAGCAAATGTGACCAGCTTTTGCCTCCCTGGAGAAGGTTCCTCAGGATGAAGAGCTTCAGCTTGTTCATCTGTAGCTGATTTTGCCTGCTGATCAGTGGTTGCCGAAGAAAGAGAGGATTTTCTCACTGCTTCTATACTCCTTCTGGCTTCCGTAGGTGTCTTCACTTGAACAATGATGGTGCTTGCTGTTGTCTTTATTTCTGTAGGACCGCTTGAGCTGCCTTTTGCAGTCTTCTCCTTTTCAACACGACCCATCACAGCCTTTATAGGAGCAGACTCTGCTCTCTTCCCTCTAGGAGACGTTGTCTGCTTGCTTCTGGGTGTGAAGCTGCCTGCTGATGCCTTGTCATCATCTTGAGTCATGGACTGCTGATCACTTGTGCTGCTGTTGCTGCTGCTGCTGCTGCCGCTGCTGCTAGCTGTTGTGGCTGAATCTGGTTTCACACCTGGCTTGGGTTCCTTACAAGGAGGTTGCCTTTCAGGCAACCCCTTTTGACGCCTAGGAGAGGACAATTCAGATCTGGGTGTTCCTCGGTGTGAATGGGGGCTATCAGAGTGGGTCGAAATAGTCTCTTCATCATCATCTTCATCTTCTGTGGTGGAGCTAGAGCTTGTTCCAATGGGTGACGTTCTGCCCTCTGGGTTCAACATGGAAGAAGATCGAGAGGAGTCCGGAACCGATGGCACTGATGACAAGCAGTCTGCAGAGGCAGTAGTACTACAGTTGGTGTTTAGTGGTGTTGCATTGTTTTTGGCCTTAACCTGCCTCTTTGTGCATCTGGAAGGGGGTCTTTGATCTGCCTGCGACTCACCGACTGAGAGGGGTCTTCGCTCAAAATAAGCAGCTGCAAAGGGGACATAAGACCATTGACTGGTACTGGACTGTTGAGACGAGCGGTCATAGGTACGGTCGGAGGAGAGCTTAGGAGGTGACTTTGCAGATGATAAGGGAGCGGGCACTTTCTTCAGAGAAGGAACATGGGGTGGTGGGAGCTTCTTGTTATTGGCGACAGGGGGAGGTTGAGCCTTGGTGGGTGTTGAGTTGGTTAGGTTTGGTGAGGCAGACCGTGCCTGCTGCTGCTGCTGCTGCTGTGGATAAGCCGGCGGCACCGGGGGCTGGGCATCAGCAGGTGCTTTGAGGCGGAGGCAATCCGCACAGGTACCGCAGGCGCCGCACGATGATGTGGCTGCACCGCCATTGCCCTTTTGGGAGCGGCTGGAGCCAGGGCGTGGGGTGGCCGAGGCAGACGCGGGGCGGGTGGTGAAGGGCGGCGGAGGACCAAGAGCAGCCGGGCGATTCGAGATGTCGAGGAGGAGGGTGAACCGGGGCGGCGCATAAGCGAATGGGAGATCATCTAAGAACATCAGCTGGCGGGCAGAGGTCTTGGAGCGCTTGCGAGCGGAGAATGGCGGTGTCGAGGGGACTGAATTGGGGGTACCTGGCGGCCCCCTAGCGGTGGTTGAATTTGGCGTCAATGGCCGCGTGTCTGCATGAGATCGTGGTGTACTGGGGCGGCGGCTGCCCGACACGGAGCTGGGGCGCCTATGTTGGTGCGCTTGAGCCCATTCGGGGTAGACAGGGCGCCTGATGAAGACGGGGTAGAGGGAGGGGTCGTGCGGGTTCTTGCGGCGCTCGGTGAGGGACGACTGCGCGTTGATGCGGCGGCACATGCCCCGGAGGTTCTGCAGGTGGTTGAAGGAGACGAAGGGGGGCTGGGAGCGGTTGTTCTCGATCTCGCGCAGGGTGCTGGGCGGGAGGTTGAAGGCGCGCAGGGGGGCCTGCCTCTGCACGCGCGCCATGCGGTTGCGGCTCAGCGTGGGCCCGCTCCGGATGTTGCTGTACCGGTCGCTCCACACGGTGAAGCCCGAGTGCTTCACCTGCGCTATCCTGCGGAACGTCTCCTTCACCTCCACCATCCCGTCCTCCCATATTGCCGGCTTCTGCACGTGGTTGGCGGGTTTTTTGCTCACCTTGTCTCGCACTGCCGGCGCCATAACATATTACAACTACCTATCGATGATGCGGCTTAATCATCACCTTTCCATGCTGCCATGCATCTGCATGCACTATTGTAGACCTGACAATGACGCCATCGCTGCCGCCACAATCCGCAGTGCCCCTTGTCGTTCAGAGACAGCCGTTGGCGGGGTGGCGAAAATAGTATTCGCTTTTTGTTTTCTCGTTCCACAGAGAGACAGAGAGAGAGAGAGAGAGACAGACAGACAGACAGACAGACAGAGAGGTCGACACTGCCAAGAATCAAAAGACGGAAGGAGGTTGATCAAGGTAACTAATTTTTCCTCGTGTGTCGTCGCTGTTTTCTCAAACCAAGGACCCCTCTCGTGTGACCGACTGTAAAGGGTCTATAGAGTGTCATGATGTCATCTAACAATTCTCTATTATTATTATTATTTCAAACTAACTTACATAAATATTATATGGAGTTCACCAAAAAAAACTTTTGGATAATTTGATATTTTTACTAAATAGTCCTAGTTATAAATAAAAGGTTCACAAAAGAGTGACAATGTGAGGCTAATAGAGTGACATTTATAAAAGCATTTTTTTAAAGTTTTATAAAATCCAAAATCTATTACTTTATTAAACTTATAATCCACATATCTACCAGAACTAACCCCCAAGCTTACTTGGCAGCCATAGACATGACCCCACTTTTCTAGGTTGAAATTTTTTAAAAACTTTTTAAAATAAAAAATTAAGTTGAAAATTTAAAAATTTAGAAAAGTGGGAAAATTTTTTGCATTAATATCTTGCAACCTAAGAAAGGATGTTAAATTACAATATTTTCATAATTACGTAATTTTATTTTTACAAAAACACAAGTGGGCACCAAAAAAAGGATTCAAGTTTCAATAGCCCACAACTACCAAAGAAGAAGTTATTACGAGATTTTCATCATTACAAAACTTTATTTTACAAAAGTACAAGTGGATTTTTTACAAAAGCATAAGTGGGCACCTAAAAAAGGATTTGAATTATATAAGCCCAACTACTAGAAAATACAAAAAAATATAAGAAGTTGAACCAAACTTCATGAGCTAGCAAATGAGCATGAACTTAGCTAGCTTTGTCCAACCTATAAATGGGAGGAACCATGCATACTCAACTGCGTCTTTGTTAACTATGTGCAATCCCAAGTTACCCCTTCATGGTTTCCTATAAAAATATTAATCAACTCTTCTTCATTGATAGTACTACATTCACACTATCACTAATGTGTGTGTATGAAGCTTAGAATAGAATAAAGTGATTGATCGAAAGATGGTTAAGTTAAACCACTCATAGTTATAAATAAACTAATTGATTGAAAGATGATAACATCAAACAACTTATAGTTAGGATGGTTAGATGAAAGAAGAGGTAAGGAGACATTAATATCAATAGATATTACTTGGGGTGGTGTTCACCACATTGATCAAGAGACAGACACGACAGTATTTGGTAGGGGTGGACACATTACCTTGCACATAGGGCAAGCATGGCTTAGTTAGCTAAGATAGTCATGGGCTAATACATAGGCACCGTGAGAGAGTACAAGCCAAAAGCTATATAAATGAACACAAGAGATGAGAGAGAAGGTGAGCAATGATTGTGACCAATCACGTGGCCCCTTGAAAAAGAACTTAAACACCTGATTTCTAGAGACAAATAAAAGATCAAGTTCATCCAAAGGGAGATCAATATGCCATGTCAAAGGCACAGGGCAATGCTGTGATGCATTTTGGAGGATAGAAGTTTTGAATCAATACACAAATCAAATAGTGGGAGGAGAAAGTGAGGCAGAAAGGAAGAGGGGAATATGAGAGAGAGAGAGAGAGAGAGAGAGAGAGAGAGAGAGAGAGATGAGATGCATGTCACACACACACACACACACACACACACACTCTCTCTCTCTCTCTCTCTCTCTCTCTCTCTCTCTCTCTCTCTCTCTCTCTCTGATGGGATAAAAAATGGGCCGGCACTAGCTATGGCACTAGTCGGACCTCATGCATACAACAGACACCTCCACCACCACCCGACCTCATAAGCCAAGAGCATCTGTAATAACTAAATGCACACTAGATACATCTAATATTGTATTTGTAGCTGAATAAGAGTCCAACGGCACCTTTCCCAAAACCCCTCAAAAGGGATTTCCCACACATATTGGCAATAAGTATCACAGACATAGGAGGCACCCCATCAGCTGATTGTTGTGACCCCATTGCAGCTCTCCTACGTTGTGGGGATTGGGCCCTCGATGCACTATTTTTACATATAAACACTAAGACTCCTCTCTTTGTCAGCGAGATCCAGGAGATACCATGTTTCCTCACTAATAATCTCCCCCAAGAAACGAACGTCTAACTTACGGCAAGGTGAATCTCACTCTCTCAAGCGTGGGTCAACTATAATTCATACAATTGCTATGCATTTCCAAGAGTTGATACCACATGTATGATCAATGCAATAGTGGATGTTTCATCATGCACAAATAGTTATGTTTCAAAATCAGCCTATGTGCTAGTACGCAAACAGACTTTCCATGAATTCCAACTAATGCGTATATGCTTCATTGCAAGAATCTAGCACCAAGGCAAACCTTGTGCTACTAGATCCCTTATTTCCAAATAGGCCGTTTCCTAAATGCTATGCATAAAAAAAACCAATCAAAATTTATATTACTTCAGCCCTCAAAGTGTTGCACAAAATCCTACTCCCTCTCACCGCTTAAGTCTTGCTTCGTTGCATAGGTGTATAGAGGTTGTTTTGTCATGGTTTAGTGTATAAAAAGAAACAAATCACACACTGTGACAAATAAATAGGGCAAACTGAGGCCAAACCTCATGTTTTTCCCTGATATACATCCATAACCACTTATTATATTTTTTCGTTATTTTCTGAGGCATATTTCTATTTTTTTCTCTTATTTTTCTCTATTTTCCTCTATTTTTCCAATAAAAATTTGATATATTTTCAGAGCTGTGACTCTTGATTCTTAGAACAACAAGAATATCGATTTTATTAGCATTTTATCCCATTTGTATTGGTTTATCCCACCCAAAAACACCAAAAATCACAATTTTCTCATAAAAACCATGTTTTACGGGTTTCTAAAAATTATTTCCACCATTTTGACTTTATGTTTTCTGATATTTTTATCATGCAAGCATAGAACAAACAGCAAACAACATGTCTACCAATTTTCACTCCATAAGAACACCATTTGCTTAATCAAATATAAAAATAAGCAAATTTTCTTTCTAAAATAGAATTACTGGTTTTTTTCCTTCTTTGTGGGTTTTAAAATGTGATGCAGGATTGCGATCAACCCTCATTCAAGGCTTAGCCCACCTTTGAGGAGCAGCCAACTCTAGCCCTCCATCGATCCGATAGTGATCCAGTACCATGCCGAACAAGCATCCTTTAACTGGTTCTCTTCTTCTTCATGGGCATGAATTGCCTCTTAAGGGAAGAGAGAGGGAGGAGAGAGAAAGACTAAAAAATGAGATTTTTAAATCCTCCATTAAAATGGGCAAGCTTGCAACCATCCTCTTCCTCTCCCTGCCCTAATCGAGAATCTCCCTCCCTCTCTCCAAACGGGTTTGAATAGGAGAGGCAACGAGCAAAAATGAGGAGGCACATTGATGCTTCCCTCTGTTCGTCAATTTTTGCATTAGTTTCAAGGCTTTTATTAAGCCTAAGGTTTAAAACATTAAAATAACCTATTCATCTTTTTATATTCACACTGTCTCGCAAGTGGATTTTTCAATTTTGAAGGCCCAAACGAACTCCAATTTGCAATCCGACTGGACAGGCGGCTTCTGGCGTTGAACTCCATCAACCTGGCCTCTCCCATGCACTTTATGGCTTCCCGATCAGGTAGCTGCTTTATAACGCCAAACCTTGTGGGATTAAATGGAGGGTCAAATGACCTTTGATTGATGAACCGAGACTTGTGTAAGATTCCTGATGTCGTAATGCATTTAGGAAAACTCTAGCTCGTCCATCCGCCACCATTTGATTTTTCATGAAAATTGGCTCTTTAACGTCTCTCAGGTAATTTTCGGCTCCAAAACGATCTTCAAGCTTCAAGAACGGGTCCAAATAGGGTCCTAAAATCTAGCTCTCATTGGTGACCACAGGATAGGGTGACTCAACCTGTCGAATCCCACGAACAAATTTGCACATAAACACAACCTCAAAGAGCATCAAGCTAATACAAAATAAATACACAACAAAACACATCATAGCTCTCACCCTACCCCTTGACAAAACCAAGGCATAAAATCCACAAGGAGTAGGCCTAGCACAAACTGATAAGAGGCCAGAGCTAGTCACTAACGTGCTGCTCCAACACGGCCAAGCTAAAAAGAACTATCAAAGAGGTAATCCTAAGTGGTGGTCTGAACTACCTTTAACTAAGGACAACTCAACTAGGAGCTTCTACGAGGCGAGGACTCCTATAGCCTAATCAAGAAATATTTTCTTTTAGCACTTTGTCCTTTTAGGCCTTTATTTTCCATACTCGAGCATGTAAAAAGGAGGGAGCTGAGCATAGTGACCCAAGGAGAACAAGGCATCGGCCCCTCGAGTCCTATCTCAGTACCCTACCAAGCCCTCACAAGGAAACACTTAATCCTTTTCTAATGCTCACTTTTATTTTTGCTCCAATATTCACTTATTCTTATTCATTTGCTTTTCAGCTAGTTGCACCCCTAGGAAGACAAGACATCAGCACAGGGTCTTGTCTCATCCCTAGGAACCTACCCGACCTTCGCAAGGCAATGAACACCTGCTCAAAGATTTTTCTTTCTTTTCTATTATATTTTTTTAGGGGTTAGAACCCCTTTTTACACACCTCCGTATATTCATATATTTTCTTTTAGAAATTTAGGGTTTTTCCTTTTGGGTATTTTTAGTAGGCTTCTCTAACTGCCTCACACTAACAGGATCTCCTAAATCAGTCGCCTAGCAGGCGAGCAGAATAGAGTCACTAGAACTCCCATAAAAAATAGATTTTTCAGTGCCTAACAATGCCTTTTCAGGAGGCAACGACTACTCAGACCTCCCATAGACATACTGACCTAAACCTGGAACTTCATGCCTTGATCGCGGGTCCCCAATCAAATAAGAAGAAAGCACCCTAACATATGTATCGCTATTTGCTTAAGGGAAAAAGGACTTGAAAAGGGGACGAAACCACCTGGAATGGCCATAAGAAGCTCCTCCATAGCAAAGGCTCCCTCGAGCGACTTCATCAACCTGTATGATGCAATCACTAAAACAACAAACCATTGAACATACCTGCACTAAACAGACATATGGCCCTCTTGGCCTAAAGAAACAGCACATATCACTGCAAGCTGACTGACCCTCTTGGCCTAAAATGGATAGGTCATTCTAATCCATGCAATACATGGTCTTCTTGGCCTATACACCACATCTTATCAAACTAGCCAAGATACCAAAGATAGCATAAAATATGAGGACTAGCCTCATGCTACTCATGCGAGTTAGCTAAAAGCTTGATCTACGCCCTTTGTAGATCCACTAGCCCAAGCCTTTCTATTAATATCTTAGTAATAATGGCCATCTCTTCTTGGGTCAGATGTAGCATTATGTCATTTTATCACACCTATGTGGAAATCCATCAAAGCATGTCCACATGCAATTCCTGGCCCTTCATCTGACACACCAACCATACATTTAGAAATTTTGGGTCTCCAAACCCATCTCATATTCCTTTTCGTATACTTAGACTACCCCATTTTGCCACATTGGTCTAATGGATTGAAAGCGGACTTATTGCTATAGCCAGATGGCCTCATATCCTTATGACTTCCATCGAGCACACGTGGAGCTTGGGCATGCTGCATCTTCTTCATATGAGATTTCTTCCCTTTCCTTTGTCCACTCTGCAACTACTTAGCCATACAAACCATGCTTTTACTAAAAAGAATAGCATCTACTCAAAAGCATGATTCATCACTAAATTGAAAAGGCTTCTCAAGAGCCTTACTAGCAGCACAACTAGAACCACTCGTAGCACACTTATCCATACTCATAGGCTCTATGGTCCTATCAATGCTGCCATCGCAACTACCTCTCATGGGAGCATTGCAAGCCTTGATGGGACTTACTGGGCTTGGAATCTATTTATCTCCATGGGGTATATTATCCCTACTATTGCTATTTTTTGCTTGGAGATTTTGGCTACCAAGGTTCCCCTCATAGGCTGATGCCTTGGTATCAACAAGTGATCTATCTCCTTATAGAAATGGTTGGAAGCTAGGATACACTTATACTAAGCGGGAAAAACTCCAAAAGTTTCACCAACATCTCTGAATATGTCCCTCATAATCAATGGCATGCATCTTTGCTTCCCTTAACGACTTAGGATTCCTCATTCCCACTTGGATTTGCATGTTAATCTCTAAGCCACTCAAAAGGAGCTCACATAGCACATCACCTGGCAATGGAGTAGCTCTTCTTAGCCAAAGCCTCAGAATATCATCAAAGGCTCTAGTATATTCTTCAACAGAAGTATAGGACTCTTGCCTAATCTGCATCAGTTGCCCTAAAACTTGGGTCATAGGCACCTTCTTCTCATATTCATCTAAAAATCAATCACTCAACTCCTCAAAGGATTTAATAGACCCCCTTGGGAGGTTCCAGTACCATTTTCTAGCCTCTCCCTTTAGGGTACTTGAGAATACGAGCATCCAATGAATATCATCATATCCACTTGCAAGGCAAGTTAGGCCGTATTCTCGTAAATGCACCATCGGATCCTCATTAACAAACCCATGAAACACTAGGAGATCCGTATAAGGAGGGCATTTAGTCCTTTCCTTCGGGATTAGCACTCAACCATTAAAATCCTTGTATTCCTCTTGACCTAGTACCAGTGTATTAGGGTCTTTAATTTCGTCCACTTCCACCTTTACTAGTATTGAAAGGTCATTGCCTCCATGAACTTCCCTTTCTGTCAACTCATAAAGTGGTTTAGGGAGGCATATAGCTCCTAGCATGTCATTCTGATCCTTACTTAGAGGATCTTTCATGTCCTGGCCCTTCCTACGCAGTTTCATGATGACTTTATCTAGGAGCTTTTGCCCCTCATCAAAAGTAAACTTATCCTTTGCACTTAGGACTTGGGGATCGTGCCTTTTAAGCAATGGCTTTCCCTTTACAACTAGGGCTGTTGATATCCTTGTGATACCTAAAATTTTGGCACCATGCCCACCACATGGGATGTTTCATCCATAACTACACTCCACTGTATGCCGAGTTTTTTCCATGGCACTATGACTTTAGCATAATCACTTGTTGATGCCATGACCGCCATAGCTTCCAACATACTTGTTCCATGACCTCTAGGTTGATGGATGGTTATACATGATTTCTCTTGGGTAGAGACCACACCAAGGTGAACCTCAGCCCATGCCATCGCATTAGAGGATGGGGGAACCACTAATTGGCTAGTCTTCTCATCACCTAGATCATCTTCTGTAGAGGACCCATGCTCTACATAACTAACTATGTCCATCACTAAGTTTTTTATAGGGAAAGCCAAGGTTTTCCATCCTTGAACAAACCCCATTTTACAATTAGCTAAGCACACTCCTAATAGAAATTATAAACTTAGGTCCCTTTACAACCTAGATTCCGAGACCACCACTTATAGG
Source organism: Lygodium microphyllum (assembly GCF_053477565.2). Classification (NCBI taxonomy): domain Eukaryota; kingdom Viridiplantae; phylum Streptophyta; class Polypodiopsida; order Schizaeales; family Lygodiaceae; genus Lygodium; species Lygodium microphyllum. The sequence goes on along the minus strand of NC_141143.1, from coordinate 5,773,996 downwards.
CAGCTCTTGGCAAACTTACCACTGATGGGACCAAAAATGGGCCAGCACTGACTATGGCACTAGCCGGACCTCATGCATACAACAAACACCTCCACCACCACCCGGCCTTGTGGGCCAAGAGTGTCTGTAATAACTAAATGCACACTAGATACATCTAATATTGTGTTTGTAGTTGAATAAGAGTCCAACGGCACCTTCCCCAAAACCCCTCAAAGGGGTATACCACACATATTGGAAATAAGTGCCACGTATCACATACATAGGAGGCACCCTATTGGCTGATTGCCGTGAACCCACTGCAGCTCTCTTATATCTTGGGGATTGGCCCCTCGATGCGCTGCTTTTACATATAAACACATTCCCACAAGACTCCTCTCTTTGTCAACGAGATCCAGGAGATACCATGTTTCCTCACTAATAATCTCCCCTAAGAAACGAACGGCTAACCTATGGCAAGGAGAATCTCACCCTCTCAAGCGTGGGTCAACTATAATTCAAACAATTGCTATGCATTTCCAAGAGTTGATACCACATGTTGATCAATGCAATAGTGCATGTCTCATCGTGCACAAACAGTTATGTTTCGAAATCGGCCTATGTGCTAGTACGCAAACAGTCTTTCCATGAATTCCAACTAATACGTATATGCTTCTTTCAAGAATCTAGCACCAAGGCAAACCTTGTGCTACTAGATCCCTTATTTCCAAATAGGCCATTTCCTAAATGCTATGCATGCAAAAAACCAATGAGAATTTATGTTATTTCAGCCCTCAAAGTGTTGCATAAAATCCTACTCCCCCTCGCCACTTAAGTTTTGCTTCATTGCATAGGTATATAGAAGTTGTTTTGTCATGGTTTAGTGTATAAAAAACGATAAATCACACACTGTGACAAAACAATAGGGCAAATTTAGGCCAAACATAATGCTTTGGCCTACCATATATCCACATTCACTTATTATATTTTTTTATTTTTTAAAAGGCATATTTCTATTTTTTCCTCTTATTTTTTCCATTTTTCTCTATTTTTCTAATAAAATTTTGATTATTTCTAGCATTTTGACTTTATGTTTTCTGATTTTTTCCATCATGCAAGCATAGAACAAATAGTAAACATCATGTCTACCAATTTTCCCTCCATAAGAATAACATTGGCTCAATCAAATATAAAAACAAGCAATTTTTCTTTGTAAAATAAAATTACAGGTTTTTTTCCTTCTTTGCGGGTTTTAAAATCTGATGCGGGACTGCAGATCAGCCCTCATTCAAGGCTCAGCCCACCTCCAAATAGCCAACTCTAGCCCTCTATCGATCCGAGAGTGATCCGGTACCATACTGGACAAGCATCCTTCAACCGGTTCTCTTCTTCTTCATGGGTATGAACTACCTCTTAAGGGGAGAGAGAGGGAGGAAAGAGAAAGACTAAAAAGTGAGATTTTTAAATCCTCCATTAAAATGGGCAAGCTTGCAGCCATCCTCTTCCTCTGCCTGCCTTGATCAAGAATCTCCCTCTCTCTCTCCAAACGAGTTTGAATCAGAGATTCAACGAGTAAAAATGAGGAGACGCATTGACGCTTCCATTTGTTCAACAATTTTTGCATTATTTTCAAGGATTTTATTAAGCCTAAGGTTTAAAACATTAAAATAACCGGTTCATCTTTTTGTATTCACAATGTCTCGCAAGTGGATTTTCACTTTTGAGGGCCCAAACGAACTCCGATTTGCAATCCGACTGGACAGGCGGCTTCATAGCATTGAACTCCATCAATCTGGCCTCTTCCATGCACTTTATGGCTTCCCGATCTAGTAGCTACTTTATAATACTGAACCTTGTAGGGATTAAATGGACGGTCAAATGGCCTCTGATTGACGAACCGAGACTTGCGTTGGATTCTTGATGTCGAAATGTATCTAGGAAACTCTAGCTCGGCCATCCACCACCGTTTGATTTTCATGAAAATTGGCTCTTTAATGCCTCTCGGGCACTTTCCGACTCCAAAACAAGCTTGAACGCTTCAAGAACGTGTCCAAATCGAGTCCTAAAATCCAACTCTCTCTCTCTCTCTCTCTCTCTCTCTCTCTCTCTCTCTCTCTCTCTCTCTCTCTCGTAGTGCCAAGTAGTATTCTTTGAGATTAACACCTATAAATTATAAATATAACTTTTGAGATGCCTTAGCTCATTTGTTTAATATTTTTTCAACCTTTCTCTCATATACATACAATATGGTTGTATGTGTGTGTGTGTGTGTGTGCATACATACATACATACATACATACATACATACATATATGTACACACACACCACACATACATACATACATACATACATACATACATACATATATGTACACACACACCACACACACATATCATTCTCTTTCTCAATTTAGCTTTGCATATCTTTTGTTCATAGCCCTCAACAACAATGTTCTTTAAGGATGACACTAGCTTTGTGTTCGTTGTCAAGGGAGCTAATTCTACATTTGTCACATAGGCTATGGGTAAACTCAATAAGAGTTAGTCGAAGACATGGTGCTAGGCATTGTACTCAACTATGAAGCTTCCAATTAGGTTTTTCTTATTTACAAGGCACAAATCAAAATGCTAGGTTTGATGGATTTAATGCTACACATCTTTTATTGAGTGCAATAAATCAAGTTCCTATAGTGTCCTCCATTCCTGGAAATCAAACTTCTCATGGAGCCCAAAATGTTCCCTTAATCTTTGCACCTGTGTATACAAGGTCATTAGAGAAAGTGTAGCATGTCAGCCTCTACATTTCTCAAGTGCCATTAACTATGCAACATATACCAAATCTAGTTTTCGATCCTAAAAATGGGAAAGCACTTTCCCTTATCCATGATATACAGTGTATGGAAGTATATCCCGCAGTGCTTGTGTTATGTTATCATGACCCTAGATTGCCTAGTCTTGTGAATATGAACAAGCTATACTCACGGTGTCATGCAAATATTTGGACTTCTAATTCTAGAGTTATTGGCATTGTTGCAAGAATGGGACAATTTCATTACCTTCTGTTCAAGAATCACCTAAGCCCTTGCACGGTTTTCTTGTTAGCAATAATTGTGAGATAGGGAGTTTAAGAAAAACATATGTGCCTACATTGCGGCTCTTATTCTATATCATTGGGTGTTGACATAGATGGGTCATTACTTGGTGGTGGGAATGAATATACATTTTGAGTGCATGGCTTTGTATATCACCATATTGGGTCAATGGTACATAATATTAGTAATCGTGCAAGACCAAGGTTTGCCTAATTATACGTTTACAATATAGAGCATGAAATTCAAAATAGAATGTCGATAATGCATGGCCTTGATTTAGGCATATTGTCTTCATAGAAAGCAATGATGCATGCTAACAACGTTTACACAAAAGCCTTTCAAATTATTGGAGAGAGCTTGATAGAAAACCCCTACAATAGAGATAAGGATGACTATTGCTGCATAGGGACATGCAACACCATGACAAAACTCTGTGTCAACTGGCAATGTGGTTGTCGCTATTATGCCGAGTCAAGGCAATGATCGCAACCTGCAACACCGTGATATAAAGGTTTATACAAGGAACAACATGTGTGTCACCATGTCCAACATGCATGGAAGTTGGATATTATTGTTGTGTATCCTTTTGTTTCCAAATGGGGAATATGGGTGGCACTTGAAAATCCCTTAATCTACAATGGATGATAGTATACCTATAGAGCATGTGCCTAACAAAGATCATGTTACACAGACAAAGTACATGTTTATTGTCTTCAAGTGCGAGATGACATTATTGCATGTATGCTACAAGGTGGAAAACTACTACGACAATTTATGGTGGATGCATATTGCAGTATTGAACATTGTAGGTTGACATGGTGTCATCTTAATCGATCAACTTTGCATGCTGAGGTTTATTTGAGGCTCTTGTTGATATGATTACTTCGAATGATAGACAATATGTTTTTGGGAGATCTGTTGATAAGTGCATTGTTCTTCCATCCTCATTTATGGGAGGCCCTTGGTACATGTATCAACCATATCAAGATGCTATGGCCCTGTTTGTAGGAGGGGTAAACCTAATCTCTTCCTTACCTTCACATGTAATCCAAGGTGGCTAGAGATTACAGATGCTTTGTTGCATGGTCAGATAGTGCATGATAGGTTGGACTTGACCACTAGAGTTTTTCTTAAAAAACAAAAGGACAGGATGGAAATCCTTGTGAAGAAAAGTTTGTTTGGCAAAGTTGCAACCTTTGTGATTGTAGTGGAGTTCCAAAAATGAGGCTTGTCACACTTGCATACACTTGTAATATTGTACGATGGTTTTAAGCCAAAGGATGTTGATCATTATAGTAGAATGATTTTCCAAGAGCTTAAAATTTTCTTCAGCTATTTGAAACTTTTATTCATTGCAATATGCATGGCCCATGTGGCCATTTTGGACTGAAAAGTACTTGCATGATGAATGGCAAATGTTCACAACGTTACCCATGAAATTACATGAGCTTCACAATGGAAGATGATTATGGTTATCCATTTTACATGAGAACAAATGATGGAATATGGGTTTTGGTTAGGGGTGCCTACTTTAACAATCATAGGGTTGTTGCCTTCCCTTTCTTGCCCAATGAGAAGTCAAATGTCATATGTTTGCATGTGCACCTACTAGGAGAAAATGTAGTCACCTTCCATGACACTGAAGATATGAGATAGATAATTTCAAATGTGAACATGCAATAACAAACAACTTTAAGAGAGTGCTTTGTTTGCAATCAAAGTCATTCTAAGAAATATGTGTTGTTGTACCAAGAGTTCCCTCAACACTTGGTTTGGAATCCAAAAAGGAAAATCTGGATTAATAAAAAAAAAGGGAGATGTTTATGGTTGTATTTATTTCATTTCTCCTTTTGTAGGTGAGGATAGGCAAGCTTTCAGTTTCAATAGTTACAAGGATCTTGCACTTCCCTATAAGTGCTTTGGGTGTCCCCCATAAGGGCTAAGAGTTGCATTAGTCGGTGTGAGCTTTGGTTGGCCTAGTAAGGTCCATACTTCATAGGTCAAGATATTAAAATCTGCTCCTTCATCAATGAGAGCATCGACATAGTGCTCTCTTTTTGTAGTGATTTTGACCGTAAGATAAGCAGGCGGTACTATGTCTTCATCTTTAAGATCTTGGCTTATAAATTCAAGCCTTATGATACATGCCTTTGAGTCCTCAACTGCACAACCAGATGCGGCTTCTCCACTGATGTCTTGGGTCATCTGTGCAATGCCATTCAAGGTGCATCTATCATCAAGACTATTATGTCTAGTCATCCTCGTAGTTGTAGCCTGATGTTGTTATGTTCCGCTTTGACTAGATGCAGTCCTAATGCAATAAATACATGTTTTTGTGGTGTGGTCTTTTTGCCCTTGTTGGCTAGATTGGCCCATTGAGGTTCTAGGGTCTCTGTTTGTCCTTGTTCGGGTATGGGCTTTCGGTTGTTGTTTTGCAAGTGAGAGTCCGTGCGCTTGTGCAGAGCCATTACTACATTAGGATCTAATTCAGAGGACCTATTGCGACGTACATTTTCTGATCTCCAACCTACTTGGGGGAGGTGTAGAGGGGGCAAAGCCCCCTCTACGGGGGTTCGAGGGGGGGCAATCCCCCTTGCCCATAGGGCCGTTATGCTAAAGACCATGCACGATTTGAAGGACTGTTTGTAGCTAAGTTTTGAACTAGTTGCTCTAGTTTTCAGTTTGATGATGGATCTATGATGTGCTTTTGGCTCTATTCAGTCTATGGGTCGGTTTCAAGGCTTAGATGTGTCAAATTTGTATTATATTCACCTATCCGATTTTGACAATTTTTTGTTAGATTCTCAGGAGTCCAATTATCAGAATCGGACATCTGATTCTAGGTTGGTCTGATCGGTCGATCGGATGCGGTCCAAGTCCAGTGGTCCGATTCAAGTGGTCCAATTATGGGTTGGTCCGATTTGATAGGTGTCCGATTTTGGGAGTCTGACGTGCGATTATGGGATGTTCGATTTTTGTGATTTTTGTGCATCCGATTCTGGCAATTGGATGTCCAACTTGACCTGTGTCCGATTTGAAGTGTCCAATTCTGGATGGTTTGATTTTTGTATCTGATTCTCGAATGTCTAATTTTCAAAATCGAACAAGGTACATCCGATTAGACAGGATGGGTTGGTCTGAATCAGACCCATTCAAGTCTGATTTTGGGAATCGGACTCTGGTAACAATGTTCAATTCCTGCACACGAGTTTTCAGTGATGAAGAAAATCATTCGTTTTTAATGATTTTGGTCATGAGGGGTCCCACAAACTTCCAGAACATAAGAATAGACCCTAATGAAGGATTATGTATACCTAGAATAGCAAATAAACTCCAAAATACAAATCAGCAAATAAATCAAACCCTCTTGCCCTGTTATGACATCATAAACCCCAATGCTTGTTTTTCTTTATTTTCTTTGTTTTTCTCTACCCTAATGCATCCAAATCACAAAGAAAACACATACACTACTCCAACCTACTTTTCCAAATCCAAAAAACCAAAAACCTACTTGCTAGAGAAATTGAATATCTCTTCAAACTCCCTCACTTCCTACCTATCTACCTCAAGCACTGGTTCAGGGAAAATCCTACTTCAATGCTCAATTCAAAGCGCGGAAGTGCTCAAGGCTTGAATCTGTTGGTCCCAACAATGGAACCAAAATGTAGAGGCGATCAACCACAAAGACCCGCGGACCACTTATTGTTTCAAGCATTCCAAGCCGAGCACTAATGGCTACCTCTCACATAGCCGACATGCTATCTATCTTCGAGTGTAGTAAGCTTACCTCCATGCCCAATCGAGTTGCCTCCTCTCCTGAGCACTCCGGTAGCTCCACGATCCAAGTACAAGCTTCAAGCGAGCTCCATCCTCAAGCTCCACGCTCCAAGCTCCATCGCTGCAAGGAAGAGAAGAGAAGAAAAGAGAAGAGAAGAGAAGAGAATAGAAGAGAATAGAAGAGAAGAGAAGAGAAGAGAAGAGAGGTGAAGATGGAGTGTTGAGACTTCAAGCTCATATGGTGTGTGATTGCCGATAGAGTCTTAGTTGTGTCCAGCTGTATCAGCAAAAGTGTGGAACATTAAATAAGTAGGTGACTTTAGACTTATTCAATACTTGGTATGAATGGTCTTATAGACCTTCGTGTGTTGTAATCATTTGATATATATGGGTAATTGAACATAAAGAAAGTGTGTGTGAGCATACGGCTCCTCACAGTTGTTCCAATTCTCTGTCTATGTCTTTCTCACTTTTAACATGGTATCAGAGCAGGTTTTGTGGATGCCTTGCAGGGCTTCTTTGAGCTTGTGTTAAGCTCAGGACAGTGAGCTTTCAACTTAGTCCATAGGGCAGCTTCACCTTAGTTTGCAATGGAGATTGGCAACATTTTTTCTCTTGATTTGCAATGGAGGCTTGCTCTAGACTTGGTCTTGACTTATCTAAGCCTGTATAGAGCCTTGATTGAGGCTTATGATCTATTAGTTACTACTTCCCGGTCTCAATAACAGTAGGTGCAAATTCACGTCAGATGTCTAGATCTGCTTCTTCTTGTATCAGCCCTCTCCAACCTCACTCCGGCTCAGTGGGCAGCTTATCCTTCCTTGAGACACTCTTGGATATAGTGGAAATGATCCTTGACATCAACTGTTGACACTTGGTATTGAGATTGACCACCATATATTCAATTTTGGACTGTGAAGAATAGTCTATAGGTGTGTAAAACAGGGCAACCTCTTGACTTGATGATTGAAGCTCCTTGGCTATGCTCATCTAATGCCCAAATGGCTATGATTGATGTTGGACACTTGAGGATGTTGTGCTTATGCTGTGAGATGACTTTGGGCTGATTCAAGTGCTTCATTTTCTTAGTTTGAACAGAGATTTATGTGCTATAATATACAAATTTGAGAATGTATGACATGCTGGAAAACTGTCATAAACTGTTGGAAGCATGCATTGGTTTATATTGAAGCACAACATGACCTTGATGGACTCCTATAAGTTTTATGCTTTGGCATTTGCTTGGTAAATGTCTTGTAGACTGAGAAAGGGATTGTATGCTAATATTTGAAGCTGGAAACAAATACAGTGATGTTATCTTGGCTGGTTACAAATATGAAATGCATTATATGACATTGTCTGTTGTAGACAGAGTGTCTATGGTTGTCTATATGGTCATGCATTGACCCCTACATCTAATAGCACATGTATGAAGTACTTTGAGGACATTTTGGATCTGGATAAACCTTGCTTTGCTGAATATTTGCTAACTACAACCTGCAATCAAGATATTTGACACTTGTACTTAATTTCTATGCATTAATATGTGCTCGAATGATCATGTATGGAACCCTACATGTATTAGCAAATGTCTGTGAGCTTTTGGGACATGTATAACATGCATACACCTGGTTTTTGGCTATAAATTAGTGGCAGGTCATTTACAGCCTGCAAATTTCAGATTGTATGTATGTACCCTGGCAATAAGGTTGCATGATACAAACTTAAAGCAACTACATGGTCTATGTACTAACTGATGTACCTACGGGTTATGTCATATGTTTGTGGATGGTTTTGAGATGTTGATGGGCTGAAATACTCTATTTTTAACAGTGAATTTGGTGTAGAAAATTGTCATAAACAATCAAAGTCTGTAGTTAGTCAGTTAGACTTCTTGACTTGCAAGTAGTCAAGCATTGTTTATGACATGGCAAATGCTGACAGGACAGACAATACTACCCAAATTGTGGGGGGAAATTTGGATAGCCATAATTATGCCATATGGAAGTTTTGCATGGAGAACTTCTTAGAGAAAGGATATTGGGAGTTGGTGACTGGAGTAGAAGCCAAACCTGAGCTCCTAGAGAGACCTATAGCTGATCAAAGATGACTACACCAAGCTTGGACAGAAAGAGCTCGTAGGGTGTTGCACTAACTATCTCTATGTATATCAGATGCCATGGTAATGCAGATAATGAACTACAGCTCTCCTAAGGACGCTTGGGACATCTTGGTCCAGTACTATGGCATGACCACAAGTGCTAAGAAGATCCAATTAAAGCAGACATTTAACAACATGGAGAGAAAGAGGAGATCTATACAGGATTATGTCACGGAGATCAAGACTATTGCAGATCAGCTGGCATCTATTGGATCACAGGTTTAAGATGAAGACATGGTTGCTGTGACTTTGAATGGCTTGGGGCCTGAGTATAAGTCTTTTGATACTTCTGTGTCTGTGCGGGCTGAAATGCCTAATTTCAATGAATGGTTGCATTGCTTATCCATGAGGAGGTTAAAATTGGCTTGGCTACAAGGTTAAGCAGTTCCAAAAGCAAGGATGCAGTCTTTTATTCCAATCAACACGACTGTGGCAATCGTGATAGAGGCTATGGTTCTGGCAGAGGAGGCCAGCAAAATGCATCCTATGGCAATTACAACCAACAGGTATCGAATGCAAGAGGTGGTGGAAACTTTAGAGGTAGAGGGAGATCTAGCCCTCGAGGTAGAGGCTCCTAGCAGTAGCAGTGTCCATCTGACAATCCGAATAAGGATAAGGATTTTCATTACTGCGAGAAGTTTGGTCATATTGCCAAGGACTGCTTGAAGAAGAAGGGCAATCAGAAGGGCAAATAGCATGGACATTTTGCTACATCCAGTCAGGCAGATGATGCTTTAGGAGATAGATTGTTTGCCATGCAGTATGTGAAAGATAGGGCTGCTGAAAAATCCACTGATGATGTAGTATGGTACATTGATTCAGGGGCATCAAACCACATGACCCCTCATGGTGATTAGTTCATTGACATGGTAGCTAAAAGACGTGGCTATGTATGCACAGGTCATGACATGCAGCGTAGCATTGAGCATAAAGGCAAAGTGTCTCTTGCGGTTCATGATGGCAAAAAGAAAAATTTGCATGATGTATTGCATGTCCTATCGATAACGAAAGACTTACTATCTATCGATCAGATGATGGAGCAGAACTTGTAGGTTAGGTTCAATAAGCATGGATGCTTTATTGAATAGTTTGAAAATGAATGCAAGTTGATTGGTCGTGGTCATAGGAATGGCAGAATGTTTACTCTTGATGCCACTTTTCCAGAGCTGAATTCAGCTATGTTTGCCCATGGTTTTGGCACTGTTAGAGATTTGGAAATTTGGCATAAGAGAGTGGGACATGTGAATTTGTAGAGGCTGCAAATTATGCAGAAAAAGCAACTTGTTACAGGGTTACCAAAGTTCCAATACATAGACATTGGTCATGTATGTGATGCTTGCCAATTTGGTAAGCATTCGAGGTTGCCGTTTGTCAGGCATGTAAGGCAGAGAACACGTCCGTTGTAGTTAGTGCACTCCGATGTCTAGGGACCAGCCCATAATGCATCTATGGGAGGCTCAAAGTACTATGTGACATTCATTGATGATTACTATATTTGGGTGTATATTTTTTCCAGACAAAGGACGAGGTGTTTGCTATTTTTCAGCAGTTTAAAAAGCTGGTTGAGAAGGAATTCGACTGTTATATCTCTTGCTTGAGATCAGACAACGGTGGAGAGTATGTGTCAAGTGAGTTTGATAATTTTCTAGCTAAAAATGGCATACATAGGCAGCTTACTTGCAACTATACTCCACAACAGAATGGAGTGGCTGAACGTAAGAACAAAGTATTGATTGAAGCTGCTCGTGCCATGATGAATGAGAAGAAGATGCCGCTCTATTATTGGGCTAGGCTATTATGACAGCCATGTATATCTTGAATCGAACTCCCACTACAGGTATTCATGAGATGACACCATTTGAGAAGCTGTATGCCTATAAGCCAGATATAAGTCACATGAAAGTCTTTGGCTGTCTTGCTTATGTGCACATCCGAGATCAGAAAAGGAAGAAGCAAGATCCAAAAGTGCATAAGTGTGTTTTCATTGGATATTCATAGGAGAAAAAGGCATACAAATGCTATGATCCCTCTACCAAGGAGACTTCGATTTTGAGTAGGGATGCTATCTTTGATGAGATGGCCTCTTGGTATGTATCACCAACTGTAGTGCCATCGGATATGCCTTCTACTCATGTATCTATAGCTAATTCGTAGTAGAGTACTGCTATGATAGGTCCTAGTGGTCAAACAGTATCTCCATGGACAAGGAGATTGCAGAGCTCTGGCTCACCGTCCACCCACTAACACCACTATGTCAGTGACGGGGAGATATGATGTAGTAGACAGAAAAGGAAAAGGAAAAGTCATTGATAATATATATGGTGTGATGACACCTAGTAGGATGACTTCAGGCTATGACTCAATTGGCAGTCTAGACAGTGAGCTTGGTATTCCAACTGTGTATACACCTTGTACTAGGCAGAACAGGTATATTCCACCTCATGAGAGAGGGGAATCGAGTAGTGCACCACAACTTAGACGATTGCAGAGAGTCATGTATCCTATGGATAGGCTGACTTACAGTGGTTTTTTTGCAAAGCATTTTTCTTATATGAAAAAGGTGACATAGGTCAAAGAGCTTGCTACATTTGCTGAAGCAGTGATGGATAAAATTGGTGCATAGCTATGGATGAGGAGATAGATGCCTTGGCTAAAAGTAGTACTTGGGATCTTGTACCACTTCTAGAAGGAAAGAAAAACATTGGCTACAAATGGGTCTACAAGATTAAATGCAAGTCGGATGGCAGTGTAGAGAGGTACAAAACCAAGTTGGTTTTGCTAAAGGATATGCTGAGCAATATGGGTTAGATTATGAGGAAACATTCAACCTTGTTGCCAAGATGGCAACCATATGAAGCATTGGCTGCTGCTAAAGTCTAGAAATTGCAGTAGATGGATGTGAAAAATGCTTTTCTTAATGGTGACTTGGAAGAGGATGTCTACATGGATCAGCCCAAAGGGTATGTTCACCCTGATTTTCAGCATTATGTATGCAAGTTGAAAAAAGCATTGTATGGGCTGAAGCAAGCTTCGAGAGCTTGGCTTGCAAGGATCAGTAACTACTTGCAAAGCTTGGGATTTACTATTGGCAAGGCTGATAACATCCTATTTACGAAAAAGCTTGGTACTGTTGGTCATATATGTTGATGATTTGATAATTAGTGGGGATGATGACTTGGGCATATAGCGTGTTATGGAAATGCTAAAATCAGAATTTGACATGAAACATTTAAGTGATTTGAAGCATTTCTTGGGCATTGAGGTGGTAAAAGCTGAAAATGGTTTATAGCTAATGCAAGAGCACTATGCCATGGAAATGCTGAAGAAGTATGGCATGGCTGAATGCAAACCATTGGATACACCTCTTGATTAGAATGTAAAGCTAGACATGAGCACTGGGGCTGAAGTTGAGGATGTGACTATGTACAGGTAGATGGTTGGCAGTTTGATTTACTTGATCATCACTAGGCCTCTGATTTGAGCTATGTTGTAGGGCTCATAAGCCAGTTTATGCAAAAGCCCAGAAAGCCGCACTTGGATGCAGTTAGATGCATTATGAGATATGTTAAGTTCACTATCGACTATGGGTTGTTCTATGTGAGAGATAAGCCCTTGAAACTAGTTGGATACACGGATACAGATTGGGCAGGATGCTCATATGACCGTAGATCTACGAGGCGCTATGCTTTCGGGTTTGGAAGCGGAATGATCAGCTGGAGCCGCAATAAGCAGCCTACGGTTGATTTATCGGGTACTGAGGCAGAGTATAGGGGTGTTGCATTGGCAACATGTGAGATTGCATGGATGCTCAAGCTTATGGCTGATTTGGACATACAGGTAGATGCTCCAGTGACTCTACTATGTGATAATCTTAGTAGTGTACTCCTAGCCATGAATCCAGTATACCATGCTATGAAAAAACACATTGAGGTACACTATCAGTTCATCAGAGAGATGGTTCTTACAGGAAGAGTTTATCTCATGCATGTGAAGAGTGATGAATAGGTTGTAAATATCTTTACCAAATCTCTAGGTAAAGATAAGTTCAATGTTTTCAGACAACTGGTTGGTGTGCAACTACTGTCTTGAGCTTGAGGGGGAGTGTTGAGACTTCAAGCTCATATGGTGTGTGACCGTCGACAGAGTCTTAGCTGTGTCCAACTGTATCAGCAAGTGTGGGACATTAAATAAGTCGATGACTTTAGACTTATTCAGTACTTGGTGTGAATGGTCTTACAGACTTTAGTGTGTTGTAATCATTTGATATATATGGGTAATTGAACATAAAGAAAGTGTGTGTGAGCATACGGCTCCTCACAATTGTTCCAATTCTCTATCTCTGTCTTTCTCACTTTTAACATGGAGAGCTTCTCCACCATGGTCCCTCACTCTCACACACTCAGTTCCTCACACTCTCAGTTCCTCACACTCTCACACACTCTCTCTCAAGCATAGGCTCAAGCAAGCAAGCAAGCAAGAAGAAGAAGAAGAAAAAGAAGAACAGAGCTACTTTTGGCCACACATAAGAATGAGCTTCTCATTCACTTTTCAACTTTATATACAAAACCCTAAATCCCTTTTGGGCGGTCATCCCCTTATCCCATTTTTTACATGGTTGGCTGTGGCCTAGGCCCTTTTTCCCATTGTTCTCCTATCTTCCTAGCTTCCTTCCTACCGCCCATCTACCTTTACAATTTGCACGGGTGAGAATCTGGCACTCTTAAAATAAATCATGGTGCACCTTGCACTCTTTTACAAAAGTATTGACTTACACTTTTTCTTGTGCACCTTTCTCCTTGATTTAGGACTTTTCTACTTCTTGTGTTTCCATATTTTTCTTGGCACCCCTTCATCTTCCGTTTCACTTTTGCCTTGGCCTTGTCTTCTACTTTAATTTTTTTGGATTTTCCACCTTGTTCGTTTGAGGGTTAACAATATGGAATCGCTCAAGTACTCTGTGGGTGTAATTCTTCTGGGACAAGTAGAGAAGTCCCTTAGAGTGGTTGTATGTAATGAGCATACCAAGTATGTGTGAGACTTGCCCCATTTCCTTCATCTAAAAGCTCTTCTTGAGCTGAGTCTTTAAAGCATATGCACTCCTAGCTTTAGTATATCATCAACATAAATAATCAATATAATAAGGCTACCATCATAGGCCTTTTCCATGTATAAACATGGGTCCATATCACTGCAAGAGCATCCTTGTAAATGCATAAAAGCATCAAACTTATGGTACCACTCCCTAGGTTCCTACTAAAGCCCATAAAGGCTCTTTTTCAATTTGCACACTAGGTATTCCTTGCCTTTCTTTGCAAAGTCGTTAGGTTGTATATAAATATCATCATGCAAGTTCCCATATAAGAAACACATCTTAACATCGATCTGATTAAATTCCAAGTCCAAATGAGCAACTAAGACCAATACCATGTGTAGGATAGTCATCTTGACTATAGGAGAAAAGACTTAATTGAATTCAACACCATGTTCTTACTTCAAACCATTTGCAACCAATCTAGCCTTATATGATGGCTTAGGGTGATTGGGGATACTCTTTATCTTATACGTCCACTTGCATGGCAATGCATGTTTCCCATCACATGTAAGGAAACTAAGTCCCACGTACTATTCTTTTGCAATGAATCAAACTCAAATTGCATATCCCTTTCCCAATAATGAGAATCACCTTTGCACATAGCCTTCTTATAATAAGTGGCTCAATAGAGTTTGTCACCATGACATAATTCATTGAGGGTTCATAGTGATCAAGAGGACGTGAGGCTCTAGCAAAGTGCCTAAAAGTTGACTATGGGGCATGTATGATATGTCCCCTCTATCTAATATAATGATCATACACAAGGGCTAGATTATAGTCCACTGTAATATTCCCGTTTGAATAAAAATACTACTAGACCAACCTCCCGTGCACCGTAAACTCATGCAAAGATTATCACCAGTGCCAGCAGCTGATCTATGACCATACGCGAGAAATGGAGTACTCCACATTGGTAAACCATGACCGAGGTTCAAAACCACATCATCCGCGGGGAAACATCCTCTTGGGAGGAGGTTAAGAGGATAATGTTGAAATAAATTTCAAATTTTTTTTACTTATCTTCCCCAGCCGATGCGTGGCTGAGGGAAGGGGATGGGCTAGTAGGGGCTCCTTGAGGAAAGGAAGGGAGAGAGCCATGCACAGTACCACATGGGGGGAGGTTCCCTCTCCCACATGGACTATAAAAACCCCCCTTGGGGGGGTGGGGGGGGTTAAAAAAAGGTGGAAGAAGGGAGAGCTACGAGACAGACTGTGGAGGCTATTGTTGACGTGTGTGGAAGAAGGGAGAGTTGCGACAGACTGTGGAGGCTATTGTTGACGTGTGTGGAGGAAGGAGGAGTGGAGCGACCAGTCACTGTGCTACGCCATGAGGGGGAGAGGGAGCCACCAGCTGAGTCGTACACTGCTGCCTACTTCAAGCCGCTCATCTGCTGTGTGTGCTTCCATTGGCCATATGAACCATCCTCACGCCGCCCTTCCTCGTCCACTATTGGCCTTCTTCATTTTCCACATGGCCCTGCACACACCCCAGAAGCTTCTAAGGGGGCTTCTCTAAGCCCCCCTTCCCATTGGATCCACCACAAGCCCATTTCCTAGCCAGGTTTAAAGCCCCCTCCCCATTGAACCCTCCAAAAGGCCCAAATTTTTCCCCCCGGGCTTTGAAGAGGAAGCCTATAAGGCCTTCCTACCAAACCTCCCACAAGGCCCTAGGCCCGATTCTTTGTAAAGAAGAAGAGGGGTTTCTCTAACCCCCTTCCCACTCGATTTCCTCCATAAGCCCATTCCTATTTTTTTTCCCCCGGGTCTTGTAGAGAAGAAGAGGGTTTCCTTAAACCCCCTTTCCACAAGATCTTTACCCCTAGAATTTTTATGAGAGGAAGGAGAAGTTCATAAGTCCCCATTTCCGCAAGGGCCCATAAAGCCATTCCTAGCCAGAATTTCAAGGAGAAGAACATCTCTCAAGCCGCCGTTTCCACAAGGCCTTCACAAGATCCCTTCACAAAATCCTTCTTTTCCCGAAAGAAAGAAGGTCCAAGCTCCGAACCCTAAGGCCTTCTAAAGTCAAATTTCGCAAGTCGGTACTTCTGTCAAGGAGCCATACCTCAAAGGGATTTGCGCGTACGAGGGAGATGGCCAAAGATCATAAGACTGCGAGCCAAGGCAAGAAGTTCGAATCCATAAAGGCAAACCAGAAGTTGAATTCATAATGGCCCCTAAAAAGTCATAAGGCGCACCTGCATGAGGATCATCTCCTAATATTCATGTGGATATCTCACCGAGCCCACAAGTCTAGGTTTTCTTCCTATTTTTTATTTACGTCGAAGTATTGCAATTATGCATGGTTATTTCATGGAATTAGGACGCACTTATGCTTGTCAAATCCACCTAGTTAGATGCGATTGAAATAAATTGGCTATTTTAAACTCACGATTGAAGATTTGTCATTTGTACTCAAAGGAATGAATGAAAAAGAACATAAGGTGTCTAAGCTTTTTTTTAAGCAAGTTGCCTTTGTGCATTGCAAAGTAACAAATCTAGAACAACTAATGACTACCATTACAAGGTCAAGATTATTGTAGTACACCTTTGATTACGCATGGAAAGATTAAATCTCATGTCGCATTTTTAGACAAATCTTCTTTGTAATAATTCATTTAAAAAGTCGTTATCAACCATAGAAAATTGCAAGGCATGGAAATGATTCTAAGGGTTGCACAAAGTAGGTTAACTCTAGCTTCAATTGGCATAAATCTCATTTAACGATGTAGTAGTTAGGAAAGGTTGCATAATGCACATTCATCGTAAGAAGAATTTCATTCATCAATAGATGTAGTTAGGGAAAGGTTGCATGGTTCATTTTAACATAAATCCTGAAAAGCTTAGTGGCATGAATCGTGAATGCATGTCCTAGTAGGACCAATGGAAGTTATGTGAATTTTAGCATGTGCTTTGGTCTTAACAAGAAAAGTTAGGGATTGAGAATCTAGAGGAATGAATCACGTGCTTACGTGAATTATGACGTAATGCAACTAGTTTTTCCCCTATTTGATCAAGACAATATCCTTAGGAATAGTCCATCATTGTCGTAAGACAAGTAAACCGGATTACCTAAAACACCTAAACCGCAAAGGATTCGCATAGGATGGTTAAATCGATACAATATACCCCAAGTGCCAACTAGGGTTTAGCATGTTAGGAACTTGACCTAGTCGCACTTGTTGCCAAGTCAAAACTCTCATACCCTAAAGTCCTACCCACATTCACAGAATGTAGGGACAATTGGACGCACTTGCAGGAAACGATCTAGGATTTCTACCCTAAGGATCACTCATTCAAAAGATGAAACTTGGATTGAGTTGGAACCCCTAGGACCGTCGGCCTAGTGCAATTGGAAATGGATTGGATAAGAAGACACCCTAAACCCTGTTTCTTGTCTAATCATGATTCTATGATCAAAAGATGTCATTCGATGGGTGAAATGATCCCACTGAATAGATGCAACACTTGTGCAACAAGTTGCAAACATTTCATGATCTTGTGGTTTGACCAAAAGAGAGTTGTCAATTCCTTAGAACGAGATTGGAAAATTCTTGCACAAGTTTAACTTGCAAGAGGATGAATAGGCATCCTGCTACAGCACCTTTCTTGGAGGGAAAAGTTTCCAAGATAAGGGAATTAGGTATTTGCTTGGAAGCAAAGGACCAATCAATAATTTGGAGCGACATGGTCCTTATGATTTACTGTTGATAGAAATTAAGGTATTGGTTAAGTTGGGTTAATAGAGTATGGCCTTAACCCAAGGACAAAAGGGAGAACAAACAAACCCTTGGGGAATCTTGCCAAGTCACAATTGATCCCGGATCGAATGTTGGATGCATTCAGAGAGAAGAATTCACTCTTAGCAGTTGGCCAAATAACGACCACTGAAAATGATTGTGCTTGTAACAATTTAACGAGCATTTTTTGCTGTGTTTACTCAAGTAACTAAAGGATGAAAAGATATCTAATGCTTCAGGTTGAAGGCCTGAAGGAGAGAGGCATCCTCAGTTACCCCCGACTGCCTGCCTGACTCTAACCAAGGGGGTTGTTAGCCGTGCCAAGAACGTGGACCGAACCCGCCGCGTGAGGTCTCTCCATTGGGCACTACTTGGAGCAAGAGGACGCTTGGGTACTAGGTGGGCTCTAGCCGTAAATCCCTTGCCTTCCGAGCCCTGCACAAGAGGCCAACATGACTCGGGATTGGATCTTGAGGCCCACATACTAGTCTATGGGCAGAATCTTGGATTAGTAATCCCTGTGGATTGTTGGATAGCCTTTGGGGGTGGATTATGGATAAGCCTGCGGGCTAGACTTTATGATTGTATTCCAAATATAAATATGATAACCTGTTGAAAAGGAACTTGTTTGAAATTGCTTTTCTATGTCAAGTGCTAAGATTATGTGAAGGAACCGGTGTCTAACGGCTAATTAAGGAAGCTTCTTGATGCATGTCTAACTAAATGTGGTAGGTAATTAGACAACTAAAGAAACCTTGAGGAAAGTGCAGTGGATGTGGCCATGGGTCCGTCCTACGGATGGGTGGTCCCGGTTGGCCGGGAACTTTTCTCAATCATAATGGACAGCAAGGGGATCTTCTCAAAGGAAATGAATAGCAAGGCCGTTGACCTAGAGTCTAGGTTATAATAATCCAGGTTTATGCTATTTTAGGGGAACGGAATGGGACTATGCCTTATGGCAGAGAGTTTGAGCCTTGCATCCCTCTTGTTTCCCATTCTTCTTGAACCAAGTGCAGCGTAAATCTGCTTTGGCCGTGGCATTTCTGCGTAAAGTAGTTCACTTAGGGTTCGACGCTAGTTGCCGTTTAGGAAATGACCATTAGGAAAAACCCTGATATAGGTCGTTCCTAAGTGGGAACGGCCAGAATACTTCTGCTACGTGGCAGACACGGAAAGTCCTAGATCACAAACCTCGTAACATTCCATGGGAGTGCCGGGCGGAGCTTTCTAGACCTCCTTTCCGATGGACTGCTAAGATGTGTCCTGATGGGAACAGGTGGACACGTTACATCCACTATATCAACAATTGCAATAGGCTATCTCATTATGGTTGGTTGTATGATAACAAGAGGCTTCTCTTGAAAGACTATCCTACATACCCCAACTACCTCCTTAGGCTGCTTATTCATCTTCTCTTCGTGAAATAAAACATCATAGCTATGGATAACCTTCCAAGCCCATGGATCCCAAAGGAAATAGCTTGTCTCACCTACATCACCATATCTAAGAAAGATGCATTTGACAGACTTTGGATCCAACTTATTACACTTGTCCTTGGGAACATGGCAGAAAGCCTCACATCCAAAGACCCTCAAATGAGCATATAACAAAGGTTTTTGAGACCATACCTCCTTTTCAACTTGGCAAATAAGAGTAGTGCATGAAAATTTATTAATGAGATGCACAATAGTAGTAACTTCCTTAGCCTAAAAGTATTGTAGTAAGCTGCTTGACTAAGCATAGTATAGACTCTTTCTTGAATAATCATGTTTATGTCCTTTGCAATACCATTTTGGGGTGGGGTGTATGGGCTTGTCAACTAATGCTTAGTACCCCATTTATGGAAAATTTACTCAAATTCCTTAGAGACATATTCACCCCCATTGTTAGACCTTAGGTATTTCAGCCTATACCCATACTAGTTCTCAAAAACAAGAGTAACAAAGCATTTAAATGTTTCTAGAACATTTGATTTCTACGTAATAGGATAAGCGTGGACTTTACAAGAATAATTATCAATAAATATCACAAAGTATTTTGTGCCACCCATTGATTAACAGGGTATGGGACCACATACATTGGAATGCGCAAGTTCCAGAGGCTCACCCATATGCATAGAGCCAGAATTTTCATGAGTGTTACATGTATGTATGCCATAAAAATAATGGTCACATGAATCAAAATGCAAGTAATCAAGAGGCAGAAGATACTACAAATGAGTAACTACTTTCATTTCTTTCAAATTCATGTGCCCAAGGTGCCAATGCCATAAAAATACATGTGCTAAATCAGTAACAACCAATATATGGTCAATAGACCTAGATATAGACAAAGGATAGAAGCTTCTAGCCTTGGCACCTTGAGCAAAAACAAGGCAACCACGGGTGATGTTTTATGCAGAGTCACCAAAAGACACATGATATCTTATATTATCAAATTGTCCAGTAGAGAATAGGCTTTCGATCAAAGTTGGTACATGACATACATTATGCAAAACAAAAGAGTTTCTTGAAGCAAGCTATAGTCTAATATCCCTAATACTAATGATATCCAATGCAATGTCATTTTCTAGACTCATAGAACTTGTAATATTATGATAGGTATGAAACCAATCCTGATATAGGGTAACATGGAAAGAAGTCCCCCGAATCAAGTAGTCAACATTGAGAGTAAGTAGATGAAGCATAGATCAACTGAGTAACATCAAGAGATGAAGCAGCTAAGATATAGTTATCATCAAACTCAAGTTGCACTATATTTATCTCTTCAATCTTTACCCTCGACTTACTAGGAAAAATGCCATGATCATCAAACTTTACATCATCTTATGCTTTTCCCTTTCCTTTCTCATTGTGCCTATCATGGTGCATTTTTCATTGCTACCTAATATGATCTAGTTTGCCACAATAATGACATGTCAAAGAGGACTTACGTTTGTGAGACTTAATATGAGATTGTCCAAGATTGACACTTATCCCTATTGGGCTGAGAGTCTCTACCATGGCTATTAATACTGAGAAATATGCAATCACACTTCTATGATAGCCTCTTTGTATGGAGCAGTAAGGCAAGGAACATGCAACAATCTAGTTACAGAGCTACCTTGTATCCCATAGGCATAGTGAGGGAAAAGTGGTGCCATCTTGCAACTATAAAAGAGTGTACTTAACAATAATTTGAATGCAATGCTATTATACTTTGCACTTTCAGTCTATGTCTTTGTCTACTCAAGATTGGGTTTATGAGTCCAAGTTAATTAATCTTGGAACCTAATTCACTTGAGTAAGAGTCTAGTCTATTCTTAGCTATCATGCTTCCTGTCTATGATTTTCAACGTCTCCATAGCTAGCCTTTCTCAAGATCTGTGTTTCCTAACATGGTATTAGAGCCATGATGATCTTGGTTTAGGTATGCACACTACTCCAACTCTTCTAAACCTCAGCTTAGGTTAGCTCAAGAAGAAGTCTTCATCTCTTCATTCCATGTTCACTCTACTCTTCTTGACCTCCATAGCTAGCAACACCTGTCTCACTTGGAGGGTTGGGATCTCACACTCCAAGCCATACCTCATCATGATTTCTTCTAGGAAGTTATTCTCTACATTAGGGCACTTCAAGAAGAGAACACTAGAAACATCGACATTGCTACTCCAATAACTTGACATTGCAAAG
Organism: Lygodium microphyllum; assembly: GCF_053477565.2. NCBI lineage: Eukaryota > Viridiplantae > Streptophyta > Polypodiopsida > Schizaeales > Lygodiaceae > Lygodium > Lygodium microphyllum. The sequence continues at coordinate 5,752,490 of NC_141143.1, read as the reverse complement.
ATTTCTACTTTCTATCTAGATATGTGCTTTTTTTAATCGTATAGTTAGCGTCACTCATACACACTAGGATGTTCCCACAACCTTGGGGCTTTTGAAGACCATAGTCTAAGCTATCTCTAGTTCAAATCTTTTGCCAAATGATTCACTTTGTTAGCCACATGGAGTTAAAAACTAGTCACCTCTGTCAAAACCCTAATTCTAGTAGCCATAGCCATCAAACTTCAAGCTCACTTTTCACTTCATTTTCTTACTCCATTTTGCTCAAACCTTGCTATTGCGACTTTGATATGGTGCTACATCAAGGTTCCAACAAGATTACCACATCAAATCAATAAAAAGGAGGGGAGGATTCAACCTCAATCATCAAAGCATAATGTCTTTTGACACTGTAAAAAACATAGTTCTAGAGCATGGCACCTATGGAGGTTAGAAGATGAATACAAGATTCATGATGACATAGACTTAGAGATTGAGTAAACACAAGTGAATTAGGTTCCAAGATGGAAGCTTGGACCATAAACACAATATTTTGTAAGATATTGTCAATGATAATGACACTAATTGAAAGAAAAAAGTATCATGAAATTACTCATTCAACTCCAATGAAAGTGATAATCAAGTTCAATGCTTTATAGTGACTAGGTAGTTACATTCTCCCTCATTGTGCCTATGGGATTCAAGACTAGTTACAAGACTCTTGCCTAATAGCTCCATACAAAGAGGCATACAAACATGTGTGATTTCCAAACCCTCAATACCCCTTTTCAATCACAACCGTGAAAAGTCACTAAGTGTACAGAGGCTATCATGAGGAAAACCTTGCTAAGTGTGGCTATGCCATAAACATAGTAATCATCTAGAGACTATTATAGAAAAGGCTAAGTGTGGGTACCAAAAACATGATTGACATCCAAGGGTTGTTACAAGGCCTCACTAAGTGTGTAGGGGCTACTATGCATAGGTTACATGAGGAGTTTTTCATGGCTTATGAAAGGAGAATTAGAGGCAAGTACATGCAAAAGAAAGGTCTAGTAAAATTTTGGGTCAAGGACCAATAGGCCCTTATGATTTTCTTCATCTTTAGATATGCCATTATGACCATAATACATCTTCTTGTCCTTCTTTATGAAAAATAGGGATCTAGAGCATGGCAACTATGGAGGCTCATAGACATAGACCAAACTCATATGTACTTGGACATGATAGAGACAAAGTGACTTGACTGAAGGACACAAACCAAGCAATAGGTACAGTAAGCTGAAAAGAAAAATGATAGTGACATTGCAATCATCTCATATGAAAATGACAAGCAATTACAATGTTGAATAGAGTTGGGTAGGTGACAACAGTCTTTCCCTCTATGCCTATGGGATTCTTGCAGCCTACATGTCCTCAGCCCACCATCTGCTCTTACAAAGAGGCATCATGGATGTGATTGCAAATCTCAACACCCCTCCTCAATCACAACCAGAAGTACAAAGTGTGTAGAGGCTTTAGTGAAAGCAACACCTGCAAAGTGTGGGCACACCATAAACATGGTAAAAACGCCAGAGGCTATCACAAAAAAGGTTAACTGTGGGTACCACAAATATGGTGGACATCTAGAGGCTATAGTAGGGGCCTCACAAAGTGTACAGAGGCTATAGTACTAGGCTACATGAGGAGTTTACAAGCTTATGATAGAAGCATTTGGGCTTTAGACATTACAAAGCTAAAACAATCTATCAGAGTAGGTGTAGAAGGACGGATGAGGCTTCTCCTTCTCCTAGTGGTCTTCTTCTTCTTCTTCTTCTTCTTCTTCTTCTTCATCTTCTTCTTCTTCTTCTTCTTCTTCTTCTTCTTCTTCTTCTTCTTCTTCTTCTGGTCTTCTTCTTCTTTGATTGTAGCAAGATAGGCCTTGTAGGACCTCGTTTTGGGGTGGCATAACTTCTCAGTGTGTCTGTTTCTTTTGCAAAAATCATAGAAAAAGTGGCCCTTCTTGCCTTTGTACCTATTGCCAACATATAACACCTATTCATCTCTAGAGGTGCTTGGTTCTTCCTTCGTTTTTAGCTTCTTTTCCTCCTCTAATAGTGAAGCTTGGATATCAACAAGCTTAGGAGTTGGCATATTGATTAAGGTTGTTGATACATTATTATATTCATGAGGCAAACTTTTAAGAAAAACACCAATACAAACATATTCTTCCATTTTAATTTTGATTCTTGCAAGTTGGGTTAGAAGTCCTTCCATGTAATTTAGATGTGTGGGAAGTGGTGTACTTGACTTCATGTCAAGCCTGGAAATTTCAATCAAGAGACCATACTTTGATGACTTAGACTGTGCACCAAACAAGGTGTCCAGTCTCTTCCATGTATCATGTGAGGTCACACAGTTATCCACATGGTAGATGTCTAGCTCTAGTTTGATAATGTCCTGATCCTTATCATCAAACTTTTGCCAAGTGACTACAAGATCCACCTCATGAGGCTTCTTTTCTTTGCCACTTGTGATAGCCCAAAGACCCTTCTTCATTAGGATAAGCTTGATGTGGGTCTGCTAGGTGTGAAACCAGACCCCCTTAAAGCGAATTGTCAGAGAGTCCTTGCCCATGTTGGAGCTGTAGGAATAGTAGCAAATCAGCTCCAAGTTTCTCATATTTTAGTAACATAAGAGATAATCTTGCTAACAAGAAAAAGTGCCAAAAAAGCACTAAGTGACTAGTATCAAGGGATACTTGTGGAGCTAGATGCTTGGAAAATCTTCAATAGGTCTTCAAGAACTTCAAGGATCTTCAATGTTGTATTCCCCTCCTTGATTTGATGCTGGAGTAGCCCAAAAAATCTCAGATCTGATGTAAGGCAAAGCTGATACAAGTGACACTGCAAGAAGTCACCATGATCTCCCCTCCTCAATGATTTGATGTGTGAACTTTTCTTGAATCTTTAGAGAGTTATTGGATTTAAATGATAATGCCTTCGCTTGAGTGGTAGGAGAAAGAAAATGAAGTGGTTTTGAGCTTAAAGAATATTTGGATATGGAGGAAGGATTAGGGTTTCTAAGAGGCGGTTGTTCTTTTGCTCTGTGTGATCATCAAGAAGGGAATTATCACGAGCCCTTGTAGTTGATAGAAGCCTACTATGTGGGCTATTATTTCCCTTTGGAGATGGCTAGAATCATGCCCTGTGGGGAAGGCAACAGCAGCAGTAAGAATGAAACAAGTGCAGTTTGGAATAACGACCTAAAAAATTGACAATGTTGGGCCTATGGAGCACTAATCTCATGGTTTGTTGTGTTGGCCAGGGGTGCCTTGAGCTGGGAAGAAATTCCACAGAAGGACTCTCAGAGAGACATGCTTTATATGTAGAGATCAAGCTCCTCCAAGTCGAGTAGGTGCTACTGTCCACATGCACAAGTATGACAGTGATTCTAAAAAGAGGCAATGTTGAAGCTACACTTGCCCAATGTCAATGATTGAGGTGCCAGGGAGGAGATGTAGAAGCAGAAATACACTTCTACAAAATAAAATTTAGAGAAATTTGACCTATGGAGAGTGATATGAAAGCTTCAAGCTGACAGGGTGCTATTGGCTATGGTTGCCATGGAAGCTTCATTGAAGGTAGGAATGAAAATGAAGTTGGAGATGGGGTTTAGTTCTCAAACTAAGCTAAGAAAAGAGTAAAATGGAGCTTACACATGTTAAGCCATGCTCAGTTGTGCTCTGATACTATGTGAAAAACACAGATCTAGAGCATGGCAACTATGGAGGCTCGTGGACATAGACCAAACTCATATGTACTTGGACATGAAAAAGACAAAGTGACTTGACTGAAGGACACAAACCAAGCAGTAGGTATACTAAACTAAAAAACAAAATGACAATGACATTGCAATCATCTCATATGAAAATGACAAGCAAGTACAATGTTAAATAGAGTTGGGTAGGTCAGTCTTTCCCTCTATGCCTATGGGATTCCTACAGCCTGGATGTCCTCAGCCCTACGATCTCGTCTTACAAAGAGGCAGCATGGATGTGATTGCAAATCTCAACATTCTTCACATTGATGTAGTCCACTTTGCTCTTTTGGCCTTCATGGTTGATTTTCTTCTTCTTCTCTACTACTTTGCTTGCTTTGATCTTTTGGTCCTCTTCTTCGTGGTCCCCCTCAAGCAAAGGTATCATCATCTTTAAGCTTTGCATTATGTCCCAAGGCAACTGGAATGTCTTCAAAATCTTCTAATAGATTCATTGATAGATCTTTGATGTAGGCAACTCCATGTCTTCCTACAAGTAGATCAAACAAATCTTCCATGTAATAGAAATGAGCAACAAGAGTCATGTTACCCTTCATGAGAAGCATCCATTTAAAATTCTTCATACTTGGCATTCTGTAATAGGAAATCAACTTCAAATGACTAGGAATAACCAACAAACCAAATGATCTTGAATGTGCCAAAAAGCACAAGTGCCAAGAAGCACTAGATTAGTATCAAGAGATACTAGCTTGATCTCAGGCTTAATGATACCTGATCTTCAGGTAGGCTGATTGATCTTGAAGTGGGTTGCTTCAAATCTTCTTCTTGAAGTTTGCGCCTACTGGAACTAATTAGATCTGAATGATAGGAACTCTAATTGATTGAGAATGATGAGAAATTGAAGTGGGAGAAGAGCTTGAGCTTGGTGGCTATGGATGGTTGGTCTTCTCTTGAATTTATTTCTTGTTGACTTGGAGAAAAATCTTGTTGGGAAATTCAATGACTCAATGAATCAGAGTAGCATGGACTTCTTTGAGTTGAGAGAGTGAGAAAGTGAATATATTTTTTAGCTTGAAGCTCAAGGCTATGGTGAACTAGGGTTTGAGAAACATGCGGCTTGTTTTTCATCTGCTATAGCTCATATGATAGATCATTTGGCAAAATATTGGATGAAAAGTGAGCCTATAGGGTGGGCCTTAAAATCCCTATGACCGCAGAATGCTTCTCAACCTGTATATAATAGATCAATTTTCGTACATATAGAGACTAATGCAAGTTTAAACAATGACATTGAATTTTGGCAATGTCGACCAGGCTGGGAAAATGTCTTTACTGTTGTGATGTGCCAGAGAGAAGCCCCCTTAGAAGGAGGAGAATTTTCTAGAAGAGAGATTGCCAAGATTTGGTTGGTAGAGAAATATATGAAAGCTCAAAGTACTGCAGATCCAATTTTGGCTATGGCAGACAAGAAGCTAAAGTGGAGATGGAGGTGAGAAATGAGATCATGAGCTAGGAATAAGTTGACCAAAGATGGAGAGAGACCAGAGGAGCAGAGAGGAGAGCTAAGGCATGCTCAGATGAGCTCTAATACCATGTCAAAAACATAAATCTAGAGTATGGCAGCTATGAAGGTTAGAAGATGAATGCAAGACTCATGATGACATAGACTTAAAGACTAACTGTTACAAAAGTGAATTAGGTTCCAAGATGGAAGCTTGGACTCATAAACACAATCTTGTGTAAGACACTAACAATGACAATGACACTAACTGAAAGAATAAAGTATCATGAAATTACTTATTCAACTCCAACAAAAGTGATAGTCAAGTACAATGCTTTATAGTAGCTGGGTAGTTACATTCTCCCTCATTGTGCCTATGGGATTCAAGACTGGTTACATGTCTCTTGCCTTACAATTCCATATAAAGAAGCATACGAACATGTGTGATTTCAAACTCTCAATAGACACTACTTCCACTTGTGTCTCTTGATGTAGTTGGTTTCAAATCTTGTGTTGATCTATTTTCAAAGATTTACTACTGATCAAACCTCCAAAATGGGCAAGGATTCACCCTATTACTACTTCAAAGGAGCACGCTTCCACACATGGTAAACAAGGATCAAATTGATCCTTTTGAAGAAAGGTTTGTGGGGTCAATAACTAGTGGCTAGGAGAAGAAGCCCAAAGATGCTCCTCTTGCAGTAGTATGGCAAAAGAGTGATGAAAAAGCCCAAGCAATCATCAAGCTTGAGCATGTACACCATTTAGACACGTCTGATATATCTCATGCTACTTGGGAATGGTTGGACACACTATTTGGTGCCCAATCTAAATCTTCAAAATATGGATTGTTGATTGAGCTTTTTAGGTTGGATATGAAGTCCAATACATCCCTTGCCACTCACCTTAATTATATGGAAAGTCTACTAGCTCAACTTGCAAGGATTAAATTAAAAATGGAAGAAGGCATATACATTGGAGTCTTGCTCAAGAGTCTTCCTCTAGAATTTGGTAATGTCTCCACCACACTAATTAATATGCCAAATCCAAAGTTGGTAGACATCAAAGCATCACTCCTCAAGGAAGTGAAGAAGCTCAAAGGTAAAGAGGAGCAAGCACTTCAAAAGAAGAATAAGTGCTCTATGTTAACAATAAGTACGAAGGGAATAAAGACATTGTTTGTGACTTTTGTAAAAGAACTAGGCACATTGAAAATTTTTATCATGCCAAGAAGAGATCACAAAATGCCTACCTTGCAACTGTCAAAGGAGGAGAAGAAGAAGAATACACTTTTAAAGAGTAGAAGGACAAGCCTCATTAGTCCTTCTTTTTCGACTATTCGACATACTTTTTAAAGCCTTATATGTACTTACATTAATGCTCCAATCATAAGCCTTGTATTTGTCATGTAATCATTTGCATATAGCCTCTACACACTTAGTGAGGCCTTGTGATAGCCTCTAGCTTCATATGATTGGTTTTTCCATGTCTACACTTAGTAAGGTTCTACTCATGATAGCCTCTGTATACTCAATGCTTTCATGGTTGTGATTGAGGAGGGGTGTTGAAAAATATGTAATCACACTCCTATGATAGGCTCTTTGTATGGAGTAGTAAGGCAAGAAACATGCAATAGTTTAGAAGATCTATCTTGTATCCCATAGGCATAGCGAGGAAAAAGTGGTGCTATCTTGCAATTATAGAAGAGTATACTTGACAATCATTTGAATGCAATGCTATTGTACTTTGAACTTTCAAACTATGTCTTTATCTACTCAAGATCGTGTTTATGAGTCCAAGCTAACTAATCTTGGAACCTAATTTACTTGAGTAAGAGTCTTTTCTAGTCTTAGCTATCATGCTTCTTGTTTTATGATTTTCAACCTCCATAGCTAACCTTGCTCAAGATCTGTATTTCTTATTGCCATTACCACCATTTCTGCCCCTAACAGTCAATACATGAGAAGTGCAGGCTGCATCAATGTTGCTCCTATTGACATCTTCAATCAGTAGAGAACTCTCTATATCACTCCATTTAAAACCACCCTTAGGGGGATGAGCACTCATAGTAGAACGAAAGGTATCCCATGACTCAAGCAGTCTAACGAGCACAAGAACAAAGACTTGATATTATCTTCAAACTGAATGCCTTGCGATACAAGTTGACTAAAAATTGAATCAAACCCATTCAAATGAGTATATATATATACCCTCCTTCATGTGAAGGTCCATAAGTTTCTTCAACGAGTATATCTGAGATGCAAGACCTTGTTTGTCATAAAGCTAACAAATCATTTTCCATAATGTGTAAGCACCACCCTCAATGTCAATTAAATTTAAAAACACTTACTTTGATAATGAAAAAATAATAGTGGACTTGCATAGGTCATCAATTTTTTCCCAATCCTCAGCATCATGAAGCTTAGGCTTTATGTCATCTAACTCCAATGATGTAACTTGCCTTTTCTACACTAGGACTTGCCATATTTGTGGAAGTTCTTGCCATCAAGCTTTTCAAAGTTGAAAATAACACTGTCTATTAATAAACTTTCCATAGTTACTACAAATGTCTACAAATGACAAGGAATATTAGAGCAAGTGGGCATCCCTATCTAACACGTCTTTGAAGCTTACAAGATGATTGTAAGTATAATGCCAAAGATAACATTTTGAGGCATTAGATAAAAATCAATTTACCAATTACAAAAATTAGGGCTATATCAACTTTATCAAGTACCAATTGTATAAATCCCATCTCACAATATCATAAGAGTTTTCAAGATCCATATTAATAATGAAAAATCCCTTGCCATGCAACAAATCATGATTAGAAACTAAAGTCGTGTTCATAATGGCTTCATGTATGTGTTTTCCATGAACAAACCTAAATTGCCTTGCATAACTAAATTCTAGAAGGAGAAGCTTAATTAGAAGAGTGTGTGCCTTTGCAAAGACTTATACGAAATGATTAACAATGTGAAAGGTCTCTCAATCCTTGTAACTTTGTCTCCTATGATTCTTTGGTAAACATTTGGCCAATTTTTCAGACTCCATTAGCCATTTGTGCAATCATTAAAGCACATATTTCCCAGTATTCTTGTAAGAATTTAGTAAGCAAAACATCAATCCTCCAAGTCTTATTTTTGTTCATTGTGAAAATAGTATTCTTGAAATCATTTTTAAAAATAGCTCTATCAAAGATATATGCCTTTTGTTTATTGATTTCTATAGAAATGCATTAAAAATTTTTGTGCACCCCATTATAATAGTGTTCACATCTACAATATTTGAAAAATATATAGATTATCTCATGGCCACACATTGATGCCTTTTGATCCATGATCTGGACTCTCCACACATTTAAATTGTCATTAAATGTAGTTGTTGCCCCTAGTATCCTAGACCCTGAGTGACACTAGGGTTAGGGTTTCATATGACACTCAAGCCATTTAGGGTTAATATTTACTATAAAAAGACACTTTGTGTTTTATTATCACATAAATATGGCATTATTCATTGTAATCGCCTTGAGCATTGTACTTTGATTCATTCATTAATACATCGTCTCTCATTTTGTGATTGAGTATTATTGTACATCAATTAATTCTCACATTATCTTTCATTCTCTAATAATTAGTCATGCAATCACTTCACGCCTAGGCCAAAAAGATACTTTTAAAATATTTGTTAAATTTTAATCATTTTTAACATTTATTATCTCTACAATTGTTTCTTGCAACTTTTTGTTGACCACATTGAAGAAGAAAAAGCAAGGACAATCATCCACATTTAGCCCTTGTATTTGTGAGAGCAAACTCATGTAATAAGAGTTTGGGACTCTTCTTGACTCTCAAGATAAATTTTAGCTTCTTGCAAGAATGTTAACCGCAACCTCATCATGTGGAGCATAATACATAGCAAAAATGAGAGCATCCCAAAACTCAACAACATTTTAAACCACATCCTTCTATATGCTTGCTCCCTACATATTGTTCACATGTACAAATAAGAATTCTCATAATTAGATCTCATCACTATATTACATGAATTATTCATCGCAAAGGGTTGCAAGTATTATCCACTTTGCTTTTCAACTCCAAATGCTTCAGTAGAGCTATATTCTACTATTTCCCTTCATTATACTTTAGCAATGCATCAACCACAAGTCCCAATAACATAAGAGAGCAAGAAAAAATTCGAGAGAATAGCTCATGAAATAATAAAAGGTACAACCTCTCTCATGCATATATCTATGGATTTGTATTTTCTTAGCTCTTTGTTGCTTAAAAATCATGAAAATCATCCTTTTGGGCTTTTTGCTTTCCTTGTGTGGACAACATGATTTTGTCTCATAATTTTCTAGAAACATTCTAATAAATCTATTCTTATAAAAACATTACCTTTAATACAAAGATGATCAAATTATAAAGAATTTCTTGCATAAGCACAAAATCTATTTGCACAATAGTAATCCCCAACAACTAATAATATACTTATCAAGAACACAAAAAAACTTAATTCCTTACCATCTATCCATGAATCAAATGTGTACACATATGCAACAAGTCACTATCATGTGGCACATAGAAAAAAAATTCACAAAACAAAATAGGTAACATCAATACATGTGATTAGTCACATGTTAATGCTACCTCATGCAGCAAATCTGGACTAAATAAAAAAGTAAATCCAAAATGCAATGTGTGTTACCTCATGTAGCACATTTGCAAAATCCCTATGCAATAAGAAAGCCATGGATTTTTAGAAGACTATCTCATTTGGTGAATTTGTGCCCTCTCAAACTTAATTTGATTGTGAGTGGTATGCATATATTAGAACATAATCATAGGTCGAAGTAAGAGATGACTTCTAAATCCCCTGGGATTTCTCAACAGAATGATTTTTGTACTTAATCAGATACCTAAGATACTAAGTACCTATTGGGTAGTGGTGTGGTTATGGTCGAGGATAACTTCAAGTATTAGGATTTTTGTATCATCCTTGAAATGGAGGATCATTTGTGATTGGTGTGATAAGTGGAGTTCCCTTAAAGGGATTCAATAAATTTATTGGGAATAGATTAGTGAATTTACCATTGAGCAGGGATACCCAATTTGAATTGGGATGCATTATCATTTATCTGGTGTATAATATGAAATAATATATTGGAGGTAAATTGATCTTGGGATGCTTTCCAAAGGTTTTTAGTCTTCTCTTTTTAATACAACCGTACAAAATCATCGTCTTTGAAAGTCATAGTCTTTTGTTTCTTTTTGGCTGAGAAGCATGTATCCAAGTTGGGAGTGGTTGATCTTGTAAATGACCTCTTTTAGAGTGTTGATATGGTTATCCATTAGTGGTTGAAACATCATTTTCTATACTAATCATAATGGTAAATAATTTATTCCTAAATCAAGTCGAGATATTGAACTCAACATAATGGAGAGATTCTTAAGATCCTATAGCCAAGGAATCCTAGAAGTCCACACCCAAGATATTAGAATTGGGGGGGAGGGGGGAGACGAGGGGGTTTTTAGGGCAGAATTTGGTAGACTAGTAAGAGTCTCAAGCCTTGAGGCATCAACATATACAATAAAATATCAAATAGATGGTCAACCACAATATGATGAAATAAGAGATGTCTTGCTTTGGAAAAGGGAGCCTAATCAAGTTGGATATGTTCTTACACTCAAGTCCTGACATTTCAAAATGGATTTCTATCAATAATTTAATGAGACTATCCTCTCCTAGGACTAAGTGATATTGAAGAAGAGAAGTTATTATAATGATAGAGTACTACCTTTTTATATACACCAAATTTGAACTTCTAAAATTCTAACCCTGAATGGTTCAATAAAGAATCTTAGCCTTGTCTTGATAAAATATCCCAGGGTTATGGTAATCTTGGATTTTTTAAATTTAATGTTCATTTCATCAATATCTTTATTATAGATATCCAAAAATTTTATTGAGCTTTGTTAATACTATATTTCTAAGCCGCCTTGTGCTTGTGTAAAATATTTTAGCTAAATGAGTATGTTATTCCAATACAAGAAATGGAGATAATAAAATTTTCCTTAACATTAGAATATTTTGATGTTAGAATTAAATATATAATCAATACAATATTTGGCTAATATTATGCCTAAATAAATACAAACAAGTAAACATTGAAAATTTAGCCTTAAATCTTAGAAGTGAAACTAGGAATTCTTGATTTGTTTGAGGGCTCATCGAAGCACTATTGTTTTTTTAGGATGGTTTCAAGACATTTGTACATCTAATCTTGAGGCTTTTGTGAAGTTGTTGTCATTCTCTCCAACATTTTTTTTTTCTTTTTAACATGAAAATCCTAAGTAGGGTGTGTACATGTACTCCATAATGGTAAATATATGCCTACAAAATTTTACATTGGCACACAATGTGTTAGGGTAAAATTCTCTACAAGCTTAAAAAGAAAATTTAATTATTCGAAGGCTTGATTTAAGCCTTGGCAAGAGGGGTTTTTAATAATTATAATACTCATTCAATTTCAAAGAGTTCTTTGTTGAAAAACTAAATGAGGCCCTCTAAAGGCTCACATTTAAACCTTTTTATAAGGCTTATAATCAAATGGCCTTAAGTGATTACAAAAAAGGGGTATATAACTATTTAATGGCTCTTGTAGTCAAAGACCCTTTCACCACTTTTGGCATTCTCAAGTTTAAAATTGACTTTCTTCTATCTCTCATGCAAGACCCTTGCTTGCATGGAAATGAGCTTTTAAAAAGTAAAAGAAAATAAGCCTTAGCTAACTAAGAGATTTAAGCCTTTTAATGGATAGCTTAAAAAATAGGCTTGTCAACTACTTTAGCTTTAAGTAAGCCTTACAAGAATTAGTTAGCCTACAGTAATCTTTAAAAAATATATTTATCAACATTTTAAGAAAATATTGCTAGATGTTATTATCATTGTTAAAATATTAAGGATACATGCTAAGTAGGATCACTGATGAGCAAATAGACAATCATAATGAGACATAAAAATTGCCAAAGAAGAACAACTGATATTATCCAAGTATAATACAAGTACAACTGATGAGAATGACTGATGGAATGAGCGTGGGGATGAGTGCATTTTATAAGCTTACAATAGGTGGTATTGGTAGTTGCAGAAAGGTGGAAAGTGACCATGGTATTCACCAACTGTGGTTTTAATAAACCATGCATACATTAAGAGCTAAAAAGATGAGTGGGTTGCCTCTCACCCACCCAATCTCCAATCCTCACTAAGAGAGCTAAAGAAGGGCATCACCTAGCCAAAGGAAGGATGGGCTAGGACATCCCTTTCCTCAAAGAGAATAGAAAGAACCAAAACACAACTTCACGAGAGAGAATTTGTAGCCCATCTTAATGGAAATGAAGATGATGGAAGGTTAAGAGAGGTGATGGCTCCTAAATTCTCCTCATGAACATATATATAACATGAGAAAATAAGGATTCCCCACCAATAGAACATATGGCAAGTCTTACTTAATAAGTTTAAGTATGAATGTAGAGGGAGAATTACAAGAGAGTACATATGATCTAGACACCATATTAGAATATGAGAGAGAGAGAGAGAGAGAGAGAGAGAGAGAGAGAGAGAGAGAGAGAGAGAGAGAGAAGAGAAGAGAAGAGAGGGAGACAAGAGGAGAAGAGGTAGAGAAAACTTGCCATTATGTATTCATGGAATGCTACATAATAAAAGAGACTCACTCATAGCTTACCTCAAAGAGATGGACTAGCATGAGAGTGTTCTAGAATACTCTCATATGATTGTCATTGTCTTATGGAATGCTACATAATAAAAGAGACTCACTCATAGCTTACCTCAAAGAGATGGACTAGCATGAGGGTGTTCTAGAGTGCTCTCATGTGCTTGTCCTTGTGTCCTTTACATCTCCATGGGCACCTTATATAGCCTCTATGAGGGATTATATTAAGCTAATCTTCTTGATTAACATAATCCTAGATTATGTATGGAATCTTCAAAAATATGGAGAATAGTGGATGGGAAAAGTCTCCACCTTGGTCATCATGCAAGAAGCCAAGGGTGGTGGTAGACAAGCTAGAGAAAGGGAGCTAGATTACAAGAGGTGGGTGCCCAAAGCACATTATTAGAAGCCAAGGGTGGTGGTAGAAAAGCTAGAGAAAGGGAGCTAGATTACAAGAGGTGGGTGCCCAAAGCACATTATTATAATATATTTACAAGAAGGATAAAATGGGAAGTTGATGTGATAAGGGTAAAAGAGAGAAAAAAGTTGCATGTAGCCAACAGTTTGCGCCTTCGTAACTTCAAAATCGGTGAAGAATTTGAAAAAAAATTATTTTGCAACTTTGTAGAACAAGTCAAAACCGTTTGGGCAACATGAGAATTTTCTTAAAGTTTGATTTTCCTTGGGATTTATTGAAATTATAAAAAATGGCTTTCAAAAGCTTCTTTGACTTTAGTTCCTTATATTATATATATATATATATATATATATATATATATATATATATATATATATATATATATATATATATATATATATAAGTATATGACAGAGAGAGTCCATGCTTGTAAGCTTTTGTATAAGATCCAAATGACACCATGATGTGGACATTGACTTGTGTACAAGGGTGAGGTGTCCTCTCATGATGGTGATAGATCCCAAATCTTGGTGATGCAGGTGGAACCCACGTGTAGTTGGAGGCTAGTCCTTTGAAAAAATCTATATACTCACTCAACCCCTAGGTGTAATCCATTTTCACCTTCACTAAGATAACCCATCCCTTCTACCCTTTGCATTGACATCCCTCCTAAGAACTTGTTTCCCCACTTGCTAGAGTTATCATAACCGAGAAGCAATAATGTGGCATACCTAGTGCTTGAATAGTAAACCCAAAGTGATAAGATGCAGGGTTTAAGCTATGGGTAAGGCTCTTGATAGGGGTTTTGGCCAAATTTTGTGGTAGAAATCCGGTTTGTAAAAAACCTGGATCATTATCCCTCCCCTTAGGCTAGAGGCATTCATGCCTCTAGCTTACTAATGATGGTCTAATAGAGCAAGAAGGACTGCACCCCCTCATTGGTGGCTCTTTGTCGGATGACTGCTCTAAAGTGTCCCTAATTCTTTAAAAATAAGGCTTGAGTCAATATCCATTTACCCTTGTCTTGTGAACCCTCCCATCCATGTCACCTAGCTTATAGCTACCATTTGGACCATGAATGTCCCTTCCCACTTGAACACAAGTTTATTATCCTTTCTGTTATCAAAGCAGTTATCATAGCATAGCATAAGTGATCCTTCCCTTATGTGTTTGCTAGCCAGCTTCTTATTAAATGTATTCCTCCTCTCTTTAGCCTGCATAGAATTGTGTTGGATTGTTTCTTCTTTGTCTGACTCCAGCCTCTCTAGATCCAAGATCCTTTCCTTTAACTTCTTATCTTGATTCTTCTCTCGACTGGCTACTAAAACACGTAAGCTGGCCAATTCTACCTCTATAGGAAGCAAATCCTCTTGGCCAAAAACAAGGTGAAATGGAGTATAGCCAAGTGAGGTTCTGAATAAAATCTTGTAGGCCCAAAGAGCTGCACTCAATTTTTTATCCCAATGCTTGGGGTGCATGTGTAATTGCTTGATAATTATCTTACAAATCAACCCATTCACCTTTTCAACCAAACCATTACACTGTGGGTAGTAGGGAGTAGAATGTCTACGCTTTATTTTGAGCCTTTCCATTAGCTCCCCCACTAGATTAGCCCTAATGCCAAGACCTCGATTAGAGATAACTTCTAAAGGTATGCCAAACTTGCAAACAAATATTTTCAATTACAAATTTTCCCACTTCTTGGGCTGTGATCCTACCTCATGTAGTCCACACCCATTACGATGTATTCCTTGAAGGATTGAGTTGGTGGGAATGGCCCTATTGCATCAATACCCCATTTCTCAAATGGGCCATATGTAGTTATGGGATTTTGTTCCTTATGCACTAGCTTCCTTGGTCTGGCCTTTTGTCAAGCATCACAAGTGCGGCACCAATGTCGCATATCTTAATGCAGACTAGGCCACACAAAACCGGCTTGGAGAATCTTTCAGCTGGTTATTTCTTGAGAAAAATGTCTGCCACAAACCCCCTCATGGGAGCACTTAATCACATCCATAATATCCTTTGTTGTTGGAACCCTTCTTAGCACTACATCCTTTCCTTTGCAATACAACACATCATTTATCAAGCAGTATTTAGTGGCCTTAGTAGCCAAATGTTATAAGGTCTAAGATACACGATCAACTTTCTTATATACTTAAAATATATATGGTAAATATTTTGCTGGCATAGAGGGAGAACAGATGAGAGAAAAGAAATATGGAGAGAGAGAGAGAGAGAGAGGAACTGACAACACACTAGAGACTGGAAGATCCGCCAATCCCCCCCTTGTGGAGTTATATTATTGACAAGAAGCAAGCTCCCCCATTACACATAAACCAATTCTTACTTATAGATCTTGCAAACAAGATCATGGTTCCTTACACGATATACAACTAGCTAATACTTGCACAACTTGGAAGTTGGCACCTTTTGAACCTTCTTGAGTCTCCTTCTCTCCTACACAATATGTGTAGGGCTCTCCTCTTGGCACTTGATTTCAGCAGAGCTTCCACAACACTTGCACCTTCTCTTCTCCTCTTGGAACTTGATTTCAGTAGAGCTTCTGCATCACTTGATTTTAGAAGAGCTTCCATAGCAGTTGCACCTTCTCTTCTTCTCTTGGATGCATGCAAAGTGATGCTTCCTTCCACCTCCCTCACACCCAAGGAGAGCCTCCTCTTTATAGGCTTTCAAGAGCTTCTCTTCTTGGAGAGAGACTTGAGTTGATCTTCATGCAAGATGTAATTATTCCAGGACATACTCTGCAACACTAATTTCGAGATATCTCTCTATGTGTTGTTTGAATGAAAAAATATTGAACACGAAAGTTATAGATCTCGCGGCCCATTTTTAGAGATCATTTTTCTATTGCAAGTTATTTTTTAAATGGATTCTAAAGAGAAAAAACTTGCTTTTTAAACTGTACTCTTAACAACCATCTTGAGTCATAGATAAGGAGAGTTCATTAGGTTGCCTTGGGCCCCAATCTTAAGATTGGATTCCACACAAAAGCTTGTGTCATTTTAGACCTTAGAAAGAGAATATCACTTCTCTCCTCACTTCTAGAGGATCACGTCTCTTGTCTTCCTTAGTGAGAGAATTACCTCTCTCATCTTTTTTAATGAAAGAAAAAACCTTAAACCTTGACTTATAAGGGAGAGGATGACCTCAAATGAATACAATGCTCATTACACACACAAGTAAACGTTCCCAAGCGTCCCCAGATTATGCACACATTAATATATATACACAATGCTAATGCACTTCCTCTTCTTAGAACTCAATCCATCTTCATTTATGTGTAACTCCTTGGTTCTTGTGTACACTCTTACACGTGGTAGACACTTCTTTCCCCCTTCATAACTTGTATTGCTTGTACGAGATATCCCCATCACAGTGTTTTGATCACCCCATTAAGTGATGCACTGGGAATACTGGTCTCTAAATGGTCTCATGTCCATGCTAGATCATCATCAACACTTAAAGAAAAGTGAGTCATTAATTTATTGGCATAGATTTATTAAATAGAAAATGGGTAATAAGTAATCAATTTAGTGACATCCCTCTGGCTTCTAAACTGTTGACCTCAACTGTAGAGGGGATACATAGTCCTTAAGAAGATCTAGAAAGTCTTGTAGTTCTCTCTTAGTCATAGATTGAGCATCCAATGGGGGATAATTCTTAAACTTAACTAGATACTTTCGTAATACCTTACTTGACCTTAGAGTATTGTCCTAATTGTGTAAAATTCTTTTAGGCACAAGGAACTCTTCTTTTTCTTCTATGTCACGTAAATCTTCCTTGATTGGTTCCATTGGAGGTTCTCCAATATAGGGACATAGCAAACTTATATGGAAAGCATTATGAATGTTCCAATGACTTGGTAGATCCAAACAAAAAGTCACATCATTTATCTATGATCTTGAAAGGGCCATAATAGCGATTAGAAAGCTTAACCACTTTACCATTTTGACCTTTTTGCTTCTTTAAGTGAGCCTTCTCAAACTTAAGAAGAAAATGTTGTCCCAACTTGAGATCTAACTTACAACGACGCTTATAAGATTTGCATTTCTGATTCTCTTGTGTTCTTTGGATAGCACCTTTTACTTGAGTGAAAGATGTATCAATGTCTCTAACAAACTCATCTACTGCAAAGATATTATCCTTCATAAGAAGGATGGGTGGTAAATGAGGCTTACCATAGATGATCTCAAAGGGTGCCTTACCAGTACTAGAGTACAATGTATTATTGTATGCAAACTCTACTAAAAGAAAATACTTTTCCCATTCTCTTTGATTATTAGAGACATAGGATTTCAAAAGGTCCAGAACAATAGAATTAGCACTTTCACTCCACCCATTCGTTTGAGGATGATAAGAGGATGAAAAATGTAACTGAGTCTCGAGGTTCTCGAAGAGAGCTTGCCAAAAGAGACTAGTCATGCGGGGATCTCGATCACTTATAATGGACTTAGGCATGCCATGATGCTTGAAAATATGAGCAATGAATAGCTTAGTCATATGATTGGCTTTGATTGTCTTTCACATAGGTATAAAGTGAGCTTGCATACTAAATCTATCAATGATAGTCTAGATTGCACCGTTGCCTGCTTGTGTGTGAGGAAGCTCCATGATAAAGTCCATGGCTATACTTTACCAAGGCTCATTGGGAATAGGTAATGGCTTTAGTAGACCAGGTGGTTTATGCCTATCATACTTTACTTTTTGGCATATCTTGCACTCATGAACATATCTTTCAATGTCAGCTCTAAGAGTGGGCCAAAAGAAATATCTTTCCAATGCTTGAGTAGTGGGTAGAATACCCCTATATCCAGCATATGGAGATGCATGTGCTTCATCCATTACCTTGTGTCACAATGGTAATGCTATACAAATTGCTTAATGATGATACAAATAACCATCTTGAATTGAGTAAGGTGTAATTGATTGACCTAAGTTAAGCTAATCCCATGTGGTTGAGAAGTTGAAATCAATTGCATACATTTTGGGTAAATCCATGAACTCGTTATGGTAAACAGTTGTGATTGCATTCACTCGAGGTCTCCGTGATAGAGCATCTACTACCACATTCTTAGTTCCAGATGTATGAAGGATTTGAAAATGAAACATAGCTAAGAAATTTTCCTAGCACATCTATTTCTCTGAGAGCTTCTTCTGAGTGAGGAAGTATCTTAGACTTTGGTGATCTTTTCTAATAACAAAATATGCACCAAGGGAATAGTTTTTCCATTCTTGAAGAGCATATACCACGGCCATAAGCTCTTTCTCATATACTGGAGCATGTAGCTCATGATCCTTGAGGCGTCGGCTCTCAAATGCTACTACATGATGCTCTTGGTTAAGCACAGCTCCAATGAAATCCCCAGAAGCATCGCAGTGAGCTTCAAAAGGTTTTTGAAGATCCGAAATTATGAGAATTGGTTCTTGAGTCACAAGAAACTTAATTCTTTCAAAGGCTTTTAGTTGCCTTGAATATCCCTAGCAAAAAGGCATTTGCTTCTTAGTAAGGTCATGTAGAGGAGATGCAACATAGGCAAAACCTCATATGAACCTCCTATAGTATGAGCATAGGCCCAAGAAACTTCTAACTTCATGTATAGAAGTAGGTATAGGCCATTCAACAATGGCTCAAATCTTCTCAGGATCTATTCTCACCAAGTTGTGAGAAACAATGTGGCCCAAGTAATGAATTTCCGAAAGGAAAAATTCACTCTTCTTAGCATTGACCTGTAGTCTATGCTTGCAAAGCTCTTGAAAAAAATAAATATATATTTTCTATGCTCTTCTTTAGACCGTGAAAATATTAGAATGTCATCAAAGAAGACACCTATGAACTTTGAGTGAGGTCTAAAAATTCTCTCCATCATTTGATTAAATGTGGCAGGTGCATTAGTCAAACCAAATGGCATGACTAAGAACTCGTATAGTCCAAATGTTGTACAAAAAGCTGTGTTATGAATATCTTTAGGTGCTATCCATATCTAATGATAGCCGCTCTTGAGATCAATGCAACTAAAGATACTAGCCCCTTGCAACTTATCCAAGATATTGTTAAAATAGGAAGAATGCATGCTATGGAGGGTCACTGATGAGCAAATAGACAATCATAATGAGGCAGAAGCATTGACAAGGAAGAACAACTAATATTATCCAAGCATAATGCAAGTACAATTGACTGATAATGATTGATAGAATGAGTGTGGGGAGTGCCTTTTATAGGCTTACAGTAGGTGGTATTGGTAGGTGGAGATAGGTGGAAAGGGACCATGGAATTCAACAACCGTGGTTTTAATAAACCGTGTATACATGACCTAGTCTAAGGCTTTATTTGTAGTCTGTTTCTTTGCCTTGTTTGTCCCATATAAAGAGGCTATGGTGGATGTGATTGCACATTTCTCAACACCCCTCCTCAATCACGACTGTAAAAGACACTAAGTATACAGAGGTTTTTGTGAGTAGAACCTTGCTAAGTGTAGACATGGAAGAAACAAAAACAACCATACAAAGCTAGAGGCTATTACAAGGCCTCACTAAGTGTATAGAGGCTGTAGTGTGTAGAGGCTACATGAGGAGTTTGGGAGCTTATGGTGGGAACATAAGGCAAGTGCACATGTTAAACTTTAAAAAAGTATATCATCAAAAAATGAACTACAAAAGAGGGATTGATGAGTATTATCCTTTTGTTCTTGGGGTTCTTCTTCTCCTTCTTCTTCAATGTTGTATTCATCTTCTTTGGCTGTAGCAAGTTATGCTCTTTGAGAATTTTTCTTAGCATTGACAAATTTCTCAATATGCCTAGATTTCTTACAAAAGTCACAAACTATGCTCTTCTTCCCTTTCACACAGAGGAGCTGTTGGTCTCCTCTTGGGATGCTTGTCTCTCTTTTGTTATTGATATTCTTTTCCTCTTCTAGGAGAGAGGCTTTGATGTGCACAAGTTTTGGCTTTGGCATGTTGATTAATGTGGTAGACACATTATCAAATTCAGGTGGAAGACTTTTGAGAAGCACTCCAATGCAAATGTCTTCATCCATCTTTAAGTTGATTCCTGTAAGTTGTGTCAACAAGCTTTCCATATAATTCAAATGAGTTGCAAGTGAGGTATTACTTTGCATGTCGAGCCTAAAAAATTCAATTAGTAAACCATATTTTGAGGATATGGATTGAGCTCCAAATAAGGTTTCTAATCGATCCCATGTCACATAAGAGGTTTCACAATCATCAACATGATGAATGTAGATGTCATCAAGTTTGAGCTTGATAATAGCTTGAGCCTTATCATCATTGTTATCCCATACAACTAAAAGTGCAGCTTCCCTTAGTTACTTCTCTTCACCACTTGTGATTGACCACAAGATTTTCTTCATTAGGATCAATTTGATCCTAGTTAGCCATGTATGGAATCCAATACCATCGAATCCGGATATTGGTGAAACCTTGCCCATTTTGAGATTACAAGATCAACAGCAAATCGGCTCCAAACAATTCCAGTTTCGGTTGAGCACAAGTGCTAAGAATCACTAGGTTATTAATATCAAGAGATATTAGGCAATTTAGTGACTATGATGCCCTTGAAGTTGGAATATTCAAGATCTGATGCAAGTCTGAGTCTTCCCCTCCTTGATTTGATGTTGGAATTGCAAAAAAAGTCAATTTTGATTAGAGGCAAAGCTGATTGTGTTAACTAACATTAGTGCTAAAAGCACTAGATTAGTGTCAATGGACACTATTTCTTGAAATGCTTGAGAATCTTATTAAGATCTCCTCTCCTTGCTAGTAAATAACTTGAATGCTTGCTGAAGACCAAGTGTTGGAGAAGATTAGAGAGTCAATGACTTGATTTAAGCCACATGAGTGAGAGAAGGAAGTAAAACAAGAGCTTGAAGCTTGATAGCTATGGAGTATGCATTAGGGTTTCAAGGGGTAGCCTAGTTTTTCACCTCCTATGAGCTAAATACTTGATCATTTCCAAAATAGTTTTTGATAGAAATGAAACTTAGGAAGTAGGATATCAAAGCCCTATGATGTTGATAACCAGAAAATCAGTGCAAATAAAGGCACAAAAATGTGCTCACATGGAAACAACTTTTTGTAAAATAACACTTTGCAAATGTACCCCTTTGTCAAATTTCAAATATGAAGCAATGTAAAATGTGTAGTCCAAAAGAGACACACTATAAAATATTTCTAGGAAAAGGAAAGGTCAAATCCTTTTGTCTCATGCTAAAAATTGAAGGGTCTTTTAGACCTTAGTCCATGTATGCAAATTTGAATTTTATAATGCAAGAAAAGGAAAAGGGTGGTTGCAGTCGTGTGATTTGGGGAGGTGGGAGGTTGAGGTGGTTACACCCTCTCTCTTCCTTTATCTTCTCCTCTTACAGTTCATTTCCCTCTCTCCCATTTTGGCACAACTCTCATCTTTCTTGTTCTTGCTTTCCTCTCTTGTGCTTCGTGCTTATCTTTAATGGAGAGTGAGGAAGAGGAAGAGGGTGAGGATGGAAGAATTTCTCTCAATTTCTTGTGTGCCATTTCCTTGTGTGTTTGGAAAGCATGGTTCTTGGCGAGAAGAAGGAGAGTTTTCTTGCAGGTTTTCATGGCCAGCAATGTATTTGCAACCTCTCTTGGCCAGTTCGTGGTTCATATTGTGCCGTGGCAGGGTGCTCTTCATTTGGGTTGAGTGTTGAAATGACCTGTTTTTTTGGCTAATTTTTGTTGTTTTTGAGAGCTGAATGGTTGATTTTATGAGATGATTGATTGGTTTGAAAGTGGTTTGAGAGTGTTTTGGATGATATTGATTATGTTTTGGAAGTTCATGATGATTTTCAGTGGAGATATGAGGTTCTGTGATGTTCTGATAGGTTCTGATTGGTTCTGTATACCTTCTGTATAGCTTCTATTTTGTTCTGATTGTCTTATGTATGAAGCATGGATTGATGATTGATGAAGATTGAGATCTTGTGAAAGCTTATTGAATAGTTTTTGAGAGTTTGGAATGGTTTTGAGTATGAGTTATGAGGTTCTATGACCTTCTGTAGACCTTCTGTAGATCTTCTGTAGAGCTTCTATCTCTGTACTGTAGCTGTTCTGGTACTGTACTGTGACTGTTCTATATGCTTCTGTATGTGTTCTGTTGGATGAGAGTGTAGCTTGGGAAAGTTTTCTCGCCTTGGAAAGAGGTGAATACAAGTGCAAAATAGCTAAAAGAAGTGAAAGAAGTAGCTGTTGAAGACTCAAGTAAAGACTGAAGTGAAGTGACAGTGGTGAACTATGAAAGGACACTGTAATGGCTCTGGTGACTCTTCATATCAGACATACCTCTTGGGAGGGGTATCCACGACCTAAGAAGAATTATTGTGAGTGATTATGAGAGATGGTAGTGAGGATATGATGTACTATTGATGGAGAGAGAGAGAGAGAGTCAAAGATAGCCAAATCTATTGAAACAGAGTGATTGTATATGAGAGATGGAGAGAGAAGACTATGAAGATATTGAAGATGAATACTATGTGATGTATTTTCATTCAAAGATGGTGTATTCCTTTGATTTCTTTGTTCTATTGAGGGATTTTGTGAAGATATTGAAGAATATGGTTGATTCTATCAAATCCGTGGGAGATCTACATGATGCTGCATGAAGATTTGTTGTGCTTGGTGTTCTTTTCTTCATTGTGATCATATAAAACCTACCAAAAAAGCTTGTTGATGTTACAAGATAGATTTTCTTGCAAGGGAATTCCCTTTTCCTTGGTGTTCCTCTTGGGGCTCCAGATGTTCATCCAGCATCGCAACATATACATGCAGAATTCAACGTACGAACATCAGAAGGCACAATTTGGACAATGTGCTATTGCAGGCGCAATGATGGAGCAGAGAGGCAGCAATGTTGAGCTTTGAAGTGATAGGGAGGAGCTCCTAGAGTAAACGAAGTGTTCTCCAGAAGAAAGTATGAGCTAAAATGGCCCGGTTTGAGAGATTCAAGTCCTCCACTGAAGGTGGGTAGCTATGGAGATAGGTGAGAGATTCATGGAAAAGTGGAGGGAGCCAGAAATTCAAATTGGAATGACTCAATTAGTGGCCTGATGACTCATTGACTTAAAACCCGCTCTAATACCATGTTAAAATATCAAGAATGCATGCTATGGAGGATCACTGATGAGCAAATAGGCAATCATAATGAGGCAGAACCATTGACAAGGAAGAACAACTAATATTATCCAAGCATAATGCAAGTACAACTGATTGATAATGATTGATAGAATGAGTGTGGGGATGAGTGCCTTTTATAGGCTTATAGTAGGTGGTATTGGTAGGTAGAGATAGGTGGAAAGGGACCAGGGTATTCAACAACCGTGGTTTTAATAAACTGTGCATAGATGACCTAGTCTAAGGCTTTATTTGCAGTCTGTTTCTTTGCCTTGTTTGTCCCATACAAAGAGGCTATGGTGGATGTGATTGCACATTTCTCAACAGATGTCATCTATCCTTGGGATAGGAAAACAATTCTTGATTGTGATCTTGTTCAAAGATTTGTAGTCTATGCACGTACGAAAAGAACCATCTTTCTTTTGAACAAGTAAGACTAGACAGCAGTATGGAGAAGAGCTAGGTTGAACTAACCCTTTTTCCAACAGTTTGTTTCCTTGTTTTAGGATCTCCTCTCTTGCTGACTTGCACTTACTTGGTAAGGCAGTTGGTTAGGTGGTGAACTGCTTGGGATAAGATCAATTGTGTGATATTCTGGGTGCTTAGGAGGTAACTCTCCTGGGAGTGAATCACTAAAACAATCTTCATATTGTTTAATAAAATCATGTCTGGCTTGTTCAATTAAAGAGAGGGGTTCTTTTAGAGTCTGAAACTTATAAGCATTAGTTGTTATTGTGTGTTCATTCGAGGCATCAAGTGCCCTTGAGTCATTAGCTTCTTTTGACTCTCTCACAAAAATCATGTACATAGAAATAGCTTTTTTCATTTCTTTAGAAATGCTAACATGACTAACCATTGGCACATGCCAATCTCCAGCATCAACAATGCATACTATGTTCTGACCCTTGAATTGAAATGCAAGGGTCTTCTTAACAAAATTTGGAAGAGGTCTAATCTTGTAATGCCAAGGCATACCTAAGATAGCATTACAGTTACCAATGGGTGCAAGTAGAAAAGATTATTGGTCGCGGTAATCCCCAATTCTAAGATTCAACTTCCCTTGGATAAGAGTAGAATTGGTTATAAGTCCTTCAAATGCCAAACTTGATCCAATTGGTGTTCCCAATTGATCCAATGGAATTCATGGCCTTTCAATAGTATTTGCTGATGAAAAATTATATGTGGACCCTAGATCAAAGAGTATCAAAACTCATTGATTGTTGAGTTTTCCCCAACCCTTTAAGAGTTAACTTTTCTTCTCATTTGAATGAATGTTAGCTTACACATCCAGAATAGAATTTGAGGATGCCGGAGGAGGATATTTAACCACATTTTCTTCCTTCCTTTTGTGAGGACAATCAGGCTTCATATGCCTTAGCTTACCACAAAGAAAGCACCTTCCTTCCTCTTTGTACTTTTGTATCTCAGAGGGTGAGAGATACTTGCGCTTCTTCTTGTTACCCTCTGGCTTTGAATATTGGTCAAGGGTAAAGGTAGGTCTTCTTTGACTAGTCATGTCTCTTGGTTGATCATAGAGCTGCTCTTGTCAAGCTCTATAAGAACTTTCGAGATGTACCAAGTCTATGAAAACTTTTAGCTATGATGGCAGACTCCATCATCATGCGAGATAAGGTTTCATGTGGATACACCTTCATGGTTTTGTGTAAATGAGGGAGTAGGCCAGCTTCAAACTTCCTTTTCTTCTCTTCATCGCTGATCTCCATGAAAGGAGTAACCTTGAGAAGAGTAGACCAAAATTTTTCCACATAAGTAGTGACCTTCTCATTCTCTTTCTGGCCTAGCCAATCCCACTCTCTCTTGACATCATTCTCAAAATCAAGAGTCAAGAACTGAGCATAAAAATTTGTCTTCAACTTTACCCAAGTCGTGGATTTCCTTCCCTCCAAAATGAGAGTCAACCACCAATTGCTAGCAGTGTCTTTCAAGTGCATACCTACATGCCTGAGCTTGGACTTTTCTGAGAAATTACCATTAAAAAAAGTAACTTCAAATTGCCTAACAAAGGCTAATGCCTTAGCAAGATCTCTCTTACTAGAGTAAGAGTCAAACTTTATGTCCTTATCCCCAAACTTGAAAGTCATAGTCTTCTTAAGCTTGCTCCTATTATGGTCCCTCTTTGTCTGTTTGCGAATTGCATGAGACTTAGAACCAAGAGAGTAGGAACTAGAAGTGGATGAGGAGGAGGAGGAACTTAAGTAATCAAGGGAATAGTTGGTTGCTGAGGGAGATGACTCCATCCTTATCCGCCTCACTCGAGGTGAGGTCTTTTTACTCTTCTTGACCCGAGAGTCCTTCTTCCTTCTAGGAAGTTTCTAGCAATTGGATGCTTTGCACCTTCATCATCAATAGGTGCAATGGTGTTTCTTCCAGTATCACAATCTTTTAGAGGATTCGATCCTTCATAAGTAGCTTTTTCCCTTTCCCTTAAGCTGTCAATCAATTGATGTACTTTGGGAATTTCCAACAACCTATGATACTCTATCAATTGAGCATGTACTTGCTCACTTGTAGGGGATTCATCAATTTCCATTTTTACCTTCTTCTTGCAAGGATCGCCTTTACGTTAAGAAAAGCAAAGAGACCTTCTCTGATACCACTGTTATAAGATCCGATATACATGCTCGACTTTCTTATATACTTAAAATATATATGGAAAATATTTTGCTGACACAGAGGGATAATATATGAGAGAAAAGAAAGATGGGGAGAGAGAGAGAGAGAGAGAGGAACTGACAACACACTAGGGACTAGAAGATGGGCCAGTCCCCCCCTTGTGAAGTTGTATTATTGATAAGGATCAAGCTCCTCTATTACACATAAACCAATTCTCACTTGTAGATCTTGGAAACAAGATCATGGTTTCTTACACGGTATACAACCAACTAACACTTGCACAACTTGGAAGTTGGCACCTTTTGATCCTTCTTGAGTGTCCTTATCTCCTACACAATATGTGTAGGGCTCTCCTCTTGGCACTTGATTTCAGCAAAGCTTTTGCAACACTTGTACCTTCTCTTTTCCTCTTGGAACTTGATTTCAGTAGAGCTTCCGCAACACTTCCACCTTCTCTTCTCCTCTTGGAACTTGATTTCAGCAGAGCTTCCGCAGCACTTGATTTTAGAAGAGCTTCCACAGCAGTTGCACCTTCTTTTTTTCTCTTGGATGCATGCAAAGTGAGCTTCCTTCCACCTCCCTGACACCCAAGGAGAGCCTCCTCTTTTATAGACTTTCAACAGCTTCTCTTCTTGGAGAGAAACTTGAGTTGATCTTCATGCAAGATGTGGTTGTTCCAAGATCTACTCTGTAGCACTAATTTTGAGATCTCTCTCTGTGCATTTTTCAAATGAAAAAATGTCCAACACAAAAGTTGTAGATCTCGTTGTTTCTGATAACTCAAGTAGCACATCTTTAGAGATTATTTTTCTATCGCAAGATATTTTAAAAGTGGATTTTCAATATCTAAAAAGAAAAAAACATCTTTTTAAACTGTACTCTTAACTTTTGGTCCATGCAACCACCTTGAGTTATAGATAAGGAGAGTTTATTAGATTGCCTTGGGCCTCAACCTTACGATTGGATTCCACACAAAAGCTTGTGTCATTTTAGACATTAGAAGGAGAAAATCACTTCTATCCTCACTCCCAGAGGATCACATCTCTTGTCTTCCTTAGTGAGAGAATTACCTCTCTTGTCTTTCTTAATGAAAGAAAAGACCTTAAACCTTGACTTGTAAGGGAGAGGGTGACCTCAAATGAATACAATGCTCATTACACACAGAAGTAAACGTTCCTAGGTGTCCCCGAATGCACACATAAATATATATACACAATGCTAACACACTTCCTCTTCTTATAACTCAATCCATCTTCATTTATGTGTAACTCCTTGGTTCTTTTGTACACTCTTGCACTTGGCAGACACTTCTTTCCCCCTTCATAACTTGTACTACCTGTACAAGATATCCCCGTCATAGTGCTCTGATCATCCTATTAAGTGATGCACTAGGAATATTGGTCTCTAAATGGTCTCATGGCCATGCTAGATCATCATCAACACTTAAAGAAAAGTGATTCATCAATTTATTGACATAAATTTATTAAATACAAAATGCATAATAAGCAATCAATTTAGTGACACCAACCACCTTTTCTCACTCTTACTCATATGTGTAGGTGCCTCACCATGATCAAGAAAATAAAGCACATCTTGTAGTTGAAAATTACCCTGAAATAAGAGGAGCGTTATTGCAATGATACCCACTGTTACCTCTTTCAATTTTTCAATTGTTAGAGCATCTACGTCGCTGTTATGTGCCTTGGCACAAAATAGATCTGGGCTTTTTGTAGCTTCCTCATGAGAGTTTTAGTTTCTCTCATTTTCACGGCTAAGTTATCATTTTTACAAGCCCAGATTCCTTTCGTTTGCTTAACAATTAGCATAGAAACCCCAAAAATATTAAGTCGAGTGACACCATGTGAGAGACACCACCTCAAACCTAAAAGCAAGGCTTGATATTCTACCTCATTGTTAGAATGGACATCCTCTAGGAGGCTGATACCTTCTCCATAAAGTTTGTCACTTTCGGGACTGAACACCACTATTCATGCTGCTGCTCTATCTTTAATACACTTGTAGGCCCATTCGAAGTAGAGGGCATGGGCATTCTCCACCAGTGGCGGGTCCTCAAGAGGAGGTGTTTGCTCTTTTACCTTTCCCTTCTCTTTTTCCTTCTTTTGATGGCATCTATGGATCAACAAATCAGCTAGGCATGTCTGAGTAGAGTCCTCCACCTTGAAGGTATAGTCAAACTCTTGGAGTTGTATCACCCAGTTAGCAATTCTGGCTGAAACATTCATGTGTTGTAAGCCATAGGAAAAATGCTCTTCTGTCGTGATCACTGTGAACGGTCTAGGGAGAAGATAAGGACGAAACTTTCTTACATCAAACATTAGAGACAAAACCATCAGCTCCACCATCTTGTACCCTCGTTCAGATGCTGTCATTACTCAACTAGAAAAGTAAACTGGCCTCATCAGGCTAGTTTTAGCATCCTTTTATATTAGTGCTTCCCCTAGAGCATCTTCCCCAAAACTCGGGTTGACAAAAAACTCTTGATCCCAGCAAAGCTATAAAATTATGGGAAGGGTGCTAAGAGCCTTCATCACCTCATGAAAGCACCTTTCACTTTCATCACTCCACAGGAGCTCCTTAGAGTGGGTCAATTGTTGCAATGGAAATACTAATTGGGAGAGGAGATGAATGAGCTGCCCCATAAATCGCACCTTCTGAATGAAAGAGGTTAGTTGCTTCACAAAAGATGGTGACGGCACCACCAATATGGCCTTAATATTGTTTGGATTTGCTTCAATGCCCCTCTCACTTACGGCATGCCCTAACAAAGCTACACTACTTTTACCAATATGACACTTCTCATGGTTTAGCTGCCCTCCCATTTATGTGAGGTGGTTGAAACCTTCATCCACCTTTCCTAGATGTAGAGCCTTAGAACTATAAATACAAAAATCATCAATAAATACCCTGATGGACTTACCAAAATATGGCTGGAGTTGCTACCAGCTTAACCACTTCGTCTAACCCAAAGATTAGACCCACAATGGTAACCTTTTTGCCATCCGATCACATAGACCTCATCTGATATACAAGTCAGGACTCAACCAATGTCCAGGCTCACATTTGGCTTCTCCTCATAATGGGGACCTTACAAATTTGAGCACCATGGATCATTGGTGGCACCTAATGAGGGTGGGGTATTGATCATATCTAACAACCCCCCTCAATGTCCACCCATAGGTTGTCAAGAATTGCATGGTGGGGGGACTTGCTCAAGATGCTGCGCCGAACACACATAGAATACACAAGGAGAAGCTCACTCAAGAGACAAGAAGAGAGATGGATGTCAAGATTGTGGGAGAGAAGGAAGGAGTCTCACTTGTAGCTTTCTTGCTTGCACAATGGGAGAATACACACAAGGGTGGAGGCTGAAAACAGTTTTCCTCTTCTTAGTTGTGTAAGCCAAAAATAAGTCTCATACAAAGAAGTAGAAGAACCCTATATATGGGTCTCAAACCAAAGACAACTAACTAAGGTGGCATACTAACTGAGCCACGAACTAGAGTAGATAAGGATAGCTGTCATCTAGCTATTATTCATGGGCGGTGTACCAACCACATCTACAACTGACAAGTCGGTGACATAAATGCACAACGGTCACCCTGGCATATCACGAGTGGAGCTCGATATCTCAACACTCCCCCTCTAGCTCAATCCCAATTCTTGCACACCAAGCAGGTCTCTGAACTTGCGCAGCTTCTCTGCGCCCAATGCCTTCGTAAATATGTCAACTACCTAATCCTCTGTGCTGACATAAACTAGATCAATAAGACCTAGTAAAACCCTCTCCCGCACATAGTGATAATGCACCTCAATGTGCTTTGTTCTAGCATGATAGACTGGGTTATTTGCCAAGTGTATACTGCTCATGTTGTCACAATAAATGAAAACTAGCCCATCTGTAGGCTGATACATATCATAAAGTAGCTTATGCAACCAAGCTACCTCACATGCAGCCATTGCTGCACCCTTGTACTCGGCCTCTGAGCTCAACAAGGCAACTGTAGGCTGTTTCTTGCTGCTCCAAGTGACTGCAGCACTCCCAAAAGAGAACACATATCCACTGGTAGATCGTCTATCAGAAATACTACCAGCCCAATCAGCATCAGTGTATCCATGCAGCTGTATCTGGACCCCAATCTCATAAAATAGTCCATACTACAATGTGGACTTCACATACCTGAGTATGCGTCTAGCCGCATCCAAATGCGGTTTCCTTGGAGCCTGCATAAACTGACTTACCACTCCAACAACATAGCTCAAATCTGGCCTGGTAATAGTCATATAAATCAAGCTTCCTACTATGCGTCTGTACATAGTAGGGTCTTCCAAAAGCTCACATGCATCTGTGCTCAGCTTCACATTCTACTCCAAAGGAACTGAAATAGGCTTACAGCCTATCATCCCATATTTGGACAACGTGTCCAATCCATAATGTCTCTGTAAGAGCTGTATCCCACTTGGTGATCTAATCACCTCAATGCCCAAGAAATAATGCAGCTCTCCCAAATCCTTCATCTCAAACTTCTGCTTCAATAGCATTTTCACATGAAGGATATCTTCATCACTGTCACCTGTCATAATCAAATCATCAACATAAATGACAAGTAGCATAATACCTTTCTCTGTTTTTCTCACATAAAGTGAGAAGTCTGCCTTGGAAATCTGAAAGCCAATAGTGACAAGATATTGTCCTATCTTGTCAGACCATGCTCTAGGTGCTTGCTTCAAGCCATACAATGCTTTCTTTAACCTACAAACAAACTCAAGATGAACAACATGCACATAACCTGGTGGTTGCTCCATATAAACCTCTTCTTGCAAATCACCATGCAAGAAGGCATTATTTACATCCATCTGATGTAAAGACCATTCCTTTGATGCAGCCATAGCAATGACTGCTCTTACGGTTGCCATCCTTGCAACCGGACTGAATGTTTCTTCATAATCAATGCCATATGTTTGTGCATACCCCTTGACTACTAATCTTGCCTTGTATCTGTTCACAAAACCATCTGCATTGTGCTTCACCTTATAAACCCACTTACAGCCAATTGCATTCTTACCTTTAGGCAAAGGTACCAATTCCCATGTAGCATTTGCTTCCAAGGCATCCATTTCTTCATCCATGGCTTTCTTCCATTTTTCTTTTCCCATGGCTTGCTCAAAAGAAGTGGGTTCTGGTTCCTGTATCACTTTGACCATATATGCATAGTGAATGGTTGTAAATCCATCATATTTCAACCTATCCACAGGATACCTAGCTCTGGTAGACCTGCGCAAAGTAGGTTCACTCCCAGGTTCTCTCAAAACATCCCTGGTCTTCCTTACTCCAGGTGTAACAATAGAAGGAATACCCAACTCATCATCAATGCTCTGTTCTGAGCCACTGGATTCACCATCCACATAAGAGTGACTTGCATTCACATCAAACATGAGCTGATCTACCTTCTCTTTTCCTTTTCGTGATACCTGCATACCACTATCTGCATTGCTTTGAGAAGATTCTCCTGATCTCAATCTGTCTGTCCATGGTGAAGAATGTGAACCACTGCTAGAGGATGCTCCAGGTCCACTAATATCTTGTGACTGCTGTTGTGAATTCTGTGCAACATTACCATTTTGTGCATTTACATTATCAATCACATTTACTGGTTTATACCAGCTACTCATCTCATCAAAAACAACATCTCTGCTTACTATAAACTTACGAGTAGAAGGGTTATAGCATCTATACCCTTTCTGCCTGCAGAGAGTAACCAATAAAGATGCACTTCTCAGCTTTTGGATCCAACTTGGATCTCAACTCATCTGGCACATGAACATAGACAATGCAACCAAAAATTTTCAAATGAGAAATATCTAGTTTCCTACCAGTATACCTCTCCTCTAGATTCATCCCATGTATTGCTGCAGTGGGAGTCCTGTTCATTATGTAGACTGTTGTAGCAACTGCTTCAGCCCAGTAAAAATCTGGCAAGTCTTTTTCGTTGAGCATGGCATGAGATACCTCTCCAATATTCCTATTTTTCCTTTCTGCAATTCCATTTTATTCTGGGGTATGACTGCATGAATATTGCTGCTTTATGCCATGCTCCTGCAGGAACCTTGCAAACTCATTTGAGAGGTACTCTCCCCCTCCATCTGACCTTAGGCATTTTATTTGCAGGCCTGTTTCTTTTTCAACCATAGCTTTAAGAGTTTTGAAATGTCCAAAAACTTCACTTTTCTTTTTCATAAAATACACCCAAACTTTTCTGCTATAGTCATCAATAAAAGTGATAAAATAATGACAGCCTCCAAGAGATGCAACTTTAGTAGTCCACACATCAGAGTGGATTAATTCCAATGGCTTCTTACTCTCTTGAACATGTCTAGGAAATGGTTTCCTTGCCTATTTTCCAAATTGGCAGGCTTCACATACCTTATGCATTTCTGCAACCTTGAATTTAGGCAATCCTGCAACAATATTTTGGGCCTGAATTGATTTAAGTCGCTGTACATTAACATGACCAATGCGTTTATGCCAGATATCAATGTCTGCAACTACACCGGTCCCATCTGCAAACATTGTTGCACTCAATTCAGACATGTCTGCATCCAACGTAAACATTCTGCCCTTCTTCTTTCCTTTCACTATCAAGCGACATTTATTTTTCATATCCTCAACAAAGCATCCATGAGGATTAAATCTGACCTGCAAGCCCTGCTCAACCATTTGACCAACAAAAACTAGATTCTTGGTGATATTCGGGACATGAAAAACATCGGACAGGTATTTCTTTTTCACATCCTGCATAGACAAAGGAATTTTTCCAATTTGCACAATAGGATGTGCAATATCATCACCAGTCTCCATAAATCCTGGTTTTTCCATTTTCCTTGCATCCTCCATCCATTCTGCATGACCTGTCATGTGGTTTGATGCACTTGAGTCAACATACCACACATCGTTGCTTTCTTCTGCACTTGTCACAAAATTGTTCATGTGCTGCACCATAAAC
This sequence comes from Lygodium microphyllum, assembly GCF_053477565.2. Classification (NCBI taxonomy): domain Eukaryota; kingdom Viridiplantae; phylum Streptophyta; class Polypodiopsida; order Schizaeales; family Lygodiaceae; genus Lygodium; species Lygodium microphyllum. Next base: position 5,719,278 of record NC_141143.1, on the reverse strand, counting down.
AAATGCTCATTTCTGTCATCACCCTGTCTACTAGAAGATGCATAATTCCCTTGTTGCAATTTCCCATTTATGATGTCATTCTGCTTTTTATAGCAGTCTTTAGCCATATGACCCATTTTACCACAGTAGTAGTATTCAACATTGCTGTTTGCATTTTGGCCTCTTTGGCTCCCCCTGCCTCTAGAGTTACCACGTCCTCCTCCATAGGACTGGTTTTCTTGAGTTTGCTGCATATTCTGATTTCTACCACGGCCTCCAAATCGGCCTCCTCTACCTCTGCCTCTACCTCTTCCAGCATTTGAGTAGAAGACAGTTTCTTTTGAAGTTCCTCCTGAAGAAGATGCACCACCATTTCTCTGCTCCTCAGAAATTAGAAGAGCAATCAACTCCTCAAAATCAGAAAATCTTTCACGAACTGAAATGGATGTCCGAACTGTGTATAATCCTTTCCTAGACCATTCAAGGTCACAGAAACTAAATCATCATCTTCCACTGGCGACCCAATGGAAGCAAGTGCATCTACAATCTTCTTCACCTTCATGTGATAGTCATTGATGCTCATACTTTCTCTTTGCACATTATGCAACTCTTGCTTGAGCTGCATTTTCCTGGCTTGCGTATTTGTGCTATACATTTTTGACAAAGTATCCCATGCCTCCTTTGGCGTACTTGCATCCTGAATATGCACAATCATAGAGTCTGAAATACTGATAGACAGCTAGTACATAACTTTCCTGGCTCTCTCATGCCATGCTTTGAATGCCTGCATTTGCTGTTGATTGGGAACATCAGGAAGAACTAGTTCTTCTTCATTTCTTGCAACAAATTCCCAATATCCTTTTCCCATAAGGAAATTCGTCATTCTAAACTTCCATGCTTGGAAGTTGTTCTTGTCAACCTTTTCAGTTACAATCTGTGAAAGAGAATCAGACGCCATTACAGAATACTGCAAAAAATTCTGTCACTGCAGAGAACACAGCTTCAGTCTCACAAGGGCAAATCTGCAAAACTGACGAAAGTGGTATTTAACCACACAGTCACTTCCTAGTGATGATTTTGCATCAACAGGCAACAAGGATGATTCTGTAACTCCCAATGTCTCTGCGCACAGGCATACGATGCAATTTCTACAGTAACTTTTCACCGATCTGTAGAACAGTGGCTGCACAGCATAAAACTGGGCCTTTTTCTGAGTGTGTGAAGAAAACTTCCGCCTCCAAAACAGGCCCCGAAATGGCCTCAAATCAAAAAAACAGGGTCACCAAGGGCTAAAGTCCTCTCCCGCAGCATATACTGCCCTCTTGCTTCACCGCGAAGGGCGTCTCAACCTGAGACAATGCACTCTTGCAATTTCTGGCTGTGCTACCTACAGAGATCTGCTCCCAAAACAGAAAATGAAAGCAACACTGCTCCTCTTACCAAAACACCGCGAGCTTGGCTTGCTTTCTTGAGCTCCTTACCACGAACAAGGCTCTGATACCATGTCAAGATTGTGGGAGAGAAGGAAGAAGTCTCACTTGTAGCTTTCTTGCTTCACAATGGGAGAATACACACAAGGGTGGAGGCTGAAAACAGTTTTTCTCTTCTTAGTTGTGTAAGCCAAAAAGAAGTCTCATACAAAGAAGTAGAAGAACCCTATATATGGGTCTCAAACCAAAGACAACTAACTAAGGTGGCATACTAACTGAGCCACGAACTAGAGTAGATAAGGATAACTGTCATCTAGCTATTATTCATGGGCAGTGTACCAACCGCATCTACAACTGACAAGTCGGTGACATAAATGCAAAACGGTCACCCTGGCATATCACGAGTGGAGCTCAATATCTCAACAATGGAGGCCAAAACGTTTTCTTGCTAGTTTTTTTCTCTTCTTCTTCTACACACTTTACAATATACACAAAGTATAGATAAGATACAATATAAAGGAAAGTGGCCTACTAAGTCAAACAATGCATAACTGACAACACTAGTCAATTGGCACTATAACTATGCTAGCTGTAAATAGGTGTAACAACCTGAATATAATAAGTAATGAGTCAGTGGCCAAATGAGAGTCATAATGACCACCGACGTACTAAGTGTAGACGTGTGGACCCATCTAACCAGGCGGTCCATCATCAATATCCGCATGTGTTGAGCTTGTCATCTCAACACTCCACCTCAAGTTCAACTGTATCTCTGCAACTCCAAGTAAGCTTCGAAACTTTTGAAGCTTCTCTGTACCCAATGCCTTCATGAAGATGTCAGCTATCTGATCCTGTGTGCTGACATACACCAAGTCAATCTCACTTGCTAGTATCTTCTCTCTCACAAAGTGGTAGTGTACCTCAATATGTTTTGTCATGGCATGGAACATAGGGTTCCTAGACAATTGTATACTACTCATGTTGTCACAATAAATGACAATTGGACCTTCCACCTGCACATCTAAATCAGCCAATAACTTTTGTAGCCATACTACATCACATGCTGCTACAACAGCACCTCTATACTCGACAAAGCAACTGTAGGTTGCTTTTTGCTACCCCAAGTAACTGCTGCACTACCAAGAGAGAACATGTATCCGCTGGTAGATCTTCTATCAGACATACTACCAGCCCAATCTGTGTCTATGTACTCAAACACCTGTACATATGTACCTGCCTCATAGAAAAGTCCATAATGTAATGTGGACTTCACATATCTCAATATGTGTCTGACTACATCCAAATGTGGCTTTCTAGGTACTTGCACAAACTGATTCACAAGACCAACAGTGTAGCTCAAGTCTGGCCTTGTAATAGTCATGTAGATCAAACTCCGTACTATCCTCCTGAACATAGTAGGGTTTTCTATCTCATCCCCAACATCAGCACTCAACTTTACATTCTACTCCAATGGGGCTGAAAGTGGTTTGCATGCTGTCATACCATACTTGGACAACATATCCAAGCCATATTGTCTTTGGGATAGCCATATATCATCATCACATCTGATCACCTCAATACCAAGAAGTACCTTAGCTCACCTAAATCCTTCATCTCAAACTTCTTCTTCAAAAAGTCCTTGACTTTAGCAATCCCACTATCACTATCACCTGTAATAATCAAGTCATCCACATAGATGACTATGATGACTAAACATGCATCTCCCTTTCTCACAGAAAGTGAGTGATCAGCATCAAAAACATAAAAGCCAATATTGACAAGATACTCTCTAATCTTGTCAGACCATGCTCTAGGTGCTTGCTTGAGCCCATAGAGTGCCTTCTTCAACCAGCACACATACGTGTGATGCTTTAAATCTTCATAACCTACTGGTTGATCCATATATACTTCTTCCTGCAAATCTGTTGAGTGTTGAAATGACTTGTTTTTTGGCTGATTTTTGTTGTTTTTGAGAGCTGAATGGTTGATTTTAAGGAATGATTGATTGATTTGGAAGAGGATTGAGAGTGTTTTGGATGATATTGATTGTGTTTTGGAAGATCATGATGTTTGTTGATGGTTTTGTGATGTTCTGATAGGTTCTGAATGGTTCTGTATACCTTCTGTTTTGTTCTGTTTTGGTCTGTTTTGATCTGATTGTCTTCTGTAAGGAGGGATGGAGTATTGATTGATGAAGAATGAGATATTGTGAAAGTTTATTGAATGTTTTGTGAGAGTTTGGAATGGGTTGAGAATGAGTTATGTAGTTTTGATGACCTTCTGTAACCTTCTGTAGGTCTTCTGTAGAGCTTCTGCTTCTGTTTCTGTTCTGTTCTGTTCTGTACTGTCTCTGTTCTGGTACTGTTCTGTAGACTGTTCTGTAAGTGTTCTGTGGAATGTATGTATGACTTTGGGAAAGTTTTCTAGCCTTGGAAAGAGGTGAATACAAGTGCAAAAGAGCTGAAAGAAGTGGAAGAAGTAGCTGTTGAAGACTCAAGAGAAGACTAGAGTGAAGTGACAGTAGTGAGCTGTGAAGAGACACTGTAGTGGCTCTGGTGACCTTTCATATCAGACATACCTCTTGGGAGGGGTATCCACGACCTAAGAGTGATGATTGAGAAGAATTTTTGAGAGATTGTAGTGAGGATATGATGTATTATTGATGGAGTGAGAGAGAGAGAGTCAGAGATAGCCAATTCTACTCAAACAGAGTGATTGTATATGAGAGATTGAGAGAGAAGACTATGAAGATATTGAAGATGAATAATATGTGATGTATTTCCATTCAAAGATGGTGTACTTCTTTGCTTTCTTTGTTCTATTGATGGATTTTGTGAAGATGTTGAAGAATATGGTTGATTCTATTAAAAACCGTGGGAGATTTACATGATGTTGCATGAAGATTTGTTGTGCCTGATGTTCTTTTCTTCATTGTGATCATATGAAACATGATAAACAAGCTTGTTGATGTTACAAGTTAGATTTTCTTGCAAGAGAATTTCCTTTTCCTTGGTGTTCCTCTCGGGGCTCCAAAATCACCATGCAAGAAGGCATTCTTCACATCCATTTGTTGCAACCTCCAACCTTTGGTTGCTGCCAAAGAAATCACACATCTGATAGTTTCCATCCTAGCAACTGGACTGAAGGTTTCTTCATAATCTATGTTATATGTCTGGGCATAGCCTTTTGCAACCAACCTAGCTTTGTACCTACAAATGGAACCATCTGCATTGTGCTTAATCTTATAAATCCACTTACATCCAATAGCTTTCTTGCCCTTCAGCAATGATACTAGATCCCAAGACTTATTGGCCTCTAATGCAGTCATCTCCTCATACATTGCTGCATCCCAACCAACAACATCCTCAAAACAAGTGGACTCAACATCCTCAACTAGTTTTACCATATAAGCATAATGGTGAGCCGCATAACCTTCAAAACCAAATCTTTTAACAGGGTATCTGACCATGCTAGATCTGTGTACCACTGGATCCTTCAATGGAGCCTTTACATTATTATGAGCTCTCTGTACAGTTGGTGTCCTGACAGAAGGAGTACCAAGCTCATCATCTAAGCTGTCTGAGCCATTGGAGCCTCCATCAAGAATTGCATCAATGCCATCTGGCACTTTATTCTTTCCTTTGTCTTTACCTATAGTGCTACTAGATGCGCCTAAAGATGTAGAGCTACTCCTTAGTCTCCCAGACCATGGACTACCAGATGATGTCTCTGGTCCACTAAGAGTCTGTGATTCTTGCTTTTCAGCCTGCACATGAGTGTCATGATCATCATCATCATCCAATGCATCACCACTAGATGCATACCAAATGCTCATTTCATCAAAGATGACATCCCTGCTCACTCTGAACTCACATGTGATAGTGTTATAACAACGATACCCTTTCTGTTCTAAAGAGTATCCAATAAAGACACATTTTTCTGCCTTTGGATCAAGCTTCTTTCGTAGCTCATCTGGCACATGAATATATGCAACACAGTCAAACACCTTCAAGTGCGATACATCAGGCTTCTTGCCAGTAAAGCATTCTTCAGGAGTCATCCCATGAACTGCAGCTGTGGGAGTTCTGTTCATAATATAAACAGTAGTATGAACAGCCTCAAACCAAAAATTCTTAGTCATATTCTTTTCAGCCATCAAGGCGCATGCAACTTCTGCAATATGCCTATTTTTCCTTTCTGCAACACCATTTTGCTATGGGGTATACCTGCATGTGAACTGTCTCTTTATCCCATGAGACCTCAGAAAATCACTGAACTCATTCGAGAGGTACTCTCCCCCTCCATCTGATCTCAAGCACTTTACTTTCAAGCCTATTTCTTTTTCAACTGCAACCTTGAAAGTTCTAAAGTGCTCAAACGCTTCACTCTTTTCCTTCATAAAATATACCCACAGCTTTCTAGAGCAATCATCAATGAATGTGACAAAGTATGAACTCCCTCCAAGAGATATATTTTGTGTAGGTCCCCCACATATCTGTATGCATAACATCAAGGATATTTCTGCTTACATCTCTGTCATGTGAAAAGGGTTGTCTTGCCTGCTTACCAAACTGACATGCTTCGCATACCTTATGAAATTCTGCAACTCTAAATGTAGGCAAACCTGTAACCAACCCTTTGGACTGCATTAATTTCAACCTTTTTACATTTGCATATCCAATGCATTTGTGCCAAATTTCAATATCTGCAACAATACATTTTCCTTTAGCATACCTAGCAGCATTCATAGTAGGAATTCCAGTATCCAAAGTAAATATATGTCGAACTCTACTTCCCTTTGCTACCAACCTGCACTTGTCATTGAAGTCTTCTACAAAGCAGTCCTTTGCATTAAATCTGACTTGCAGCCCTTGCTCTACCATTTGACCGACTAACACCAAGTTCTTTGTAATAGATGGCACATGTAATACATCTGAAAGACTCTTTGTCTTACCATCATGCAAGGACAAGGGAACTTTTCCAATGTGTGAAATTGGGTGGCATGAATCATCACCCGTCTGCACATAACCTGCATTTTGCAAATCCTGCATCTCTCCAAACCATTCTACATGGCTGGTCATATGATTAGATGCACCTGAATCAACATACCAAATATCATCATGTGTTCCCTTTCCTGTAACAGTATTTAGCATATGCTACATAACAAACAAACGTTCATTTTTGTCTTCATTCTGTCGTGAAGACGATGCATACTTTCATTGCTGCAACTTACCACTGCGAATATCATCTTTCTTAGCATAACATTGGGCTGCAATATCACCTATTTTGCCACAGTAGTGACACACAATATCAAAGTTGTTAGAACCTCTGTTCTGCCATCCACCTCTTCCTCTAAAGCTCTCCCTGCCTCTAAAGTTACCATGACCTCCTGAAACCTGCATATCGTCAAATTGTTGATTCAATCTGTTTTGCTGGTTGTCACTAACACGTCCTGTACCACGACCTCTTGAAGAGAACCTGCCACGTCCCCTTCCTAAACTGGAGTAAAAGCTTGGACCTGTTCACTACTTCTTTCAAATTTCTCACTCTGCATGTTGATCTCTTCAGTGATCATAAGGGAGACCAACTCATCGAAATCTGGAAATGGCTTTCTGACATATACGGAAGTTACAAAAGACTTCCAAGCCTTTTCATTGTTAAGTCCACCCAAGGTAGCACCAAATCATCATCATCGGGCATTGCACCAATCGCTACCAAGGCATCTGCAATGCTCCTTACCTTCAATGCATACTCATTGATAGACATCTTCCCTTTCTTCAATGTATTCAACTCTTGCTTGAGTTGAATCTTTCGTGCCTTTGTATTTATGACAAACATACTTTCAAGTATCGTCTAAGCTGCATATGAATTCTCTGCATTTCTAATATGTCCCAGTTATTGTCAATTACTGCAGACAACCAATACATGACCTTTTTGTCTTTTGCATTCCATTCCTTCCGTGCCTTTGTCTCTTCTGCAGTTGGAGGATCACTCACCTCCAGCTCCTTTTCTTCACCTGAAACAAACTCATAGAGGCCTTTTCCGATAAGGAAGTTCGTGACACAGAACTTCCATGAAGGGTAGTTGTTCTTGTCAAGCTTCTCAATGATGAGGTTTCCACTGTTCTCTGCCATTATCACAAAACTAATACCAAACAGCAAGCAAATCTTCTGCAACCCTCAACCTGTAGTGCACAACAATACACTAGATAGCCTTTTTCACTGTCTGCTCAACAATACATGCAATCTGCAACCAGTTTGCAGATAAACCTTGTGTTTTTTCACTGGTAAACACCTTTGAACTTATAGATCTGAAATCTGTAACATGTGCACCTGTATACGGCAGATACAACTGAAATTGCAAGGTATCTCAAACTACTGTCCACAACCTTGCGGCTCTAAAACGAGGCCGGAAATGGTCTCAGATGCCCAAAATACACAGTGCTCTTCACGCACACCAAATCTCACTGCAATCTGAGATTTTTGCTCTGCCCTGCTTCCGGTGCATCGACAGGCACTATCCAAGAGAGAGAGTGGAAGGATGGGAGAGCTTCTTACCCGTGGCTTGCTTGCTCGAACCTTGCTTCTTCTCCTTCACTTCAGCCTTTAAAATTACCTCTCGGTGTGGCTCTGATACCATGTTAAGAATCGTGTGGTGGGGGAACTTGCTCAAGATGCTGCTATTGAGATATCGAGCTCCACTCGTGATACGCCAGGGTGACCGTTGTGTATTTATGTCACCGACTTGTCAGTTGCAGATGCGATTGGTACATCGCCCATGAATAATAGCTAGATGACAGCTATCCTTATCTACTCTAGTTCGTGGCTCAGTTAGTATGCCACCTTAGTTAGTTGAGTTTGATTTGAGACCCATATATAGGGTTCTTCTATTTCTATGTACGAGAGTTCTTTTTGGCTTACACAACTAAGAAGAGGAAAACTGTTTTCAGCCTCCATCTCTGTGTGTATTCCCCCATTGTGCAAGCAAGAAAGCTTCAAGTGAGACTCCTTCCTTCTCTCCCACAATCTTGACATGGTATCAGAGCCTTGTTCGTGGTAAGGAGCTCAAGAAAGCAAGCCAAGCTCACGGTGTTCTGGTAAGAGGAGCAGTGTTGCTTTCATTTTCTGTTTTGGGAGCAGATCTCTGCAGGCAGCACAGCCGGAAATTGCAAGAGTGCATTGTCTCAGGTTGAGACGCCCTTCGCGGTGAAGCAAGAGGGCAGTATATGTTGTAGGTGAGGCTATAGCCCTTGGCGACCCTGTTTTTTTTATTTGAGGCCATTTCGGGGCCTGTTTTGGAGGCGGAAGTTTTCTGCACGCACTCAGGAAAAAGCCATGTTTTATGCTGTGCAATTACTGTTCTACAGGTCGGTGAAAAGTTACCACAGATATTGCATCGTATGCTCGTGTGCAGAGACATTGGGAGTTACAGAATCATCCTTGGTTCCTGTGTATGCAAAATCGTCACTAGGAAGTGACTGTGTGGTCAAATACCACTTTCGCCAGTTTTGCAGATTTACCCTTGTGAGCCTGAAGCTGTGTTCTTTGCAGTGACAGAATTTTTTGCAGTGTTCTGTAATGGCGTCTGATTCTCTTTCACAGATTGTCACTGAAAAGGTTGACAAGAACAACTTCCAAGCATGGAAGTTTAGAATGACGAATTTCCTTATGGGAAAAGGATATTGGGAATTTGTTGCAGGAAATGAAGAAGAACCAGTTCTTCCTGATGTTCCCAATCAACAGCAAATGCAGGCATTTAAAGCATGGCATGAGAGAGCCAGGAAAGTTATGTACTGGCTGCTGTCTATCAGCATTTCAGACTCTATGATTGTGCATATTCAATATGCAAGTACGCCAAAGGAGACATGGGATACTTTGTCAAAAATGTATAGCACAAATACGCAAGCCAAGAAAATGCAGCTCAAGCAAGAGTTGCACAATGTACAAAGAGAAAATATGAGCATCAACAACTACCACGTGAAGGTGAAGAAGATTGCAGATGCACTTGCTTCCATTGGGTCGCCAGTGGAAGATGATGATTTAGTTTCTATGATCTTGAATGGTCTAGGAAAGGATTATACACAGTTCCGAACATCCATTTCCGTCCGTGAAAGATTTCCCAATTTTGAGGAGTTGATTGCTCTTCTAATTTCTGAGGAGCAGAGAAATGGTGGTGCATCTTCTTCAGGAGGAACTTCAAAAGAAACTGTCTTCTACTCAAATGCTGGAAGAGGTAGAGGCAGAGGTAGAGGAGGCCGATTTGGAGGCCGCGGTAGAAATCAGAATATGCAGCAAACTCAAGAAAACGAGTCCTATGGAGGAGGACGTGGTAACTCTAGAGGCAGGGGGAGCCAAAGAGGTCGTGGTGGATGGCAAAGAGGCCAAAATGCAAACAACAATGTTGAATGCTACTACTGTGGTAAAATGGGTCTTATGGCTAAAGACTGCTATAAAAAGCAGAATGACAACATGAATGGGAAATTGCAACAAGGGAATTATGCATCTTCTAGTAGACAGGGTGATGACAGAAATGAGCATTTGTTTATGGTGCAGCACATGAACAATTCTGTGACAAGTGCAGAAGAAAGCAACAATGTATGGTATGTTGACTCAGGTGCATCAAACCACATGATAGGTCATGCAGAATGGATGGAGGATGCAAGGAAAATGAAAAAACCAGGATTTGTGGAGACTGATGATGATACTGCACATCCTATTGTGCAAATTGGAAAAATTTCTTTGTCTATGCAGGATGGGAAAAAGAAATACCTGTCCGATGTATTTCATGTCCCGAATATCACCAAGAATCTGGTTTCTGTTGGTCAAATGGTTGAGCAGGGCTTGCAGGTCAGATTTAATCCTCATGGATGCTTTGTTGAGGATATGAAAAATAAAGGTCGCTTGATAGCAAAAGGAAAGAAGAAGGGCAGAATGTTTACGTTGGATGCAGACATGCCTGAATTGAGTGCAGCAATGTTTGCACATGGGACCAGTGTAGTTGCAGATATTGATATCTGGCATAAACGCATTGGTCATGTTAATGTACAGCGACTTAAATCAATGCAGGCACAAAATATTGTTGCAGGTGCCTAAATTCAAGGTTGCAGAAATGCATAAGGTATGTGAAGCCTGTCAATTTGGAAAACAGGCAAGGAAACTATTTCCTAGACATGTTCAAGAGAGTAAAAAGCCATTGGAATTAATCCACTCTGATGTGTGGACTACTAAAGCTGCATCTCTTGGAGGCTGTCATTATTTTGTCACTTTTATTGATGACTATAGCAGAAAAGTTTGGGTGTATTTTATGAAAAAGAAAAGTGAAGTTTTTGAGCATTTCAAAACTCTTAAAGCTATGGCTGAAAAAGAAACAGGTCTGCAAATAAAATGCCTAAGGTCAGATGGAGGGGGAGAGTACCTCTCAAATGAGTTTGCAAGGTTCCTACAGGAGCATGGCATAAAGCAGCAATATTCATACAGTCATACCCCACAACAAAATGGAATTGCAGAAAGGAAAAACAGGCATATTGGAGAGGTATCCCGTGCCATGCTCAATGAAAAAGACCTGCCGTATTTTTATTGGGCTGAAGCAGTTGCTACAGCAGTCTATATAATGAACAGGACTCCCACTGTAGCAATACATGGGATGACTCCAGAGGAGAGGTATGCTGGTAGGAAACCAGATATTTCTCATTTGAAAATTTTTGGTTGCATTGCCTATGTACATGTGCCAGATGAGTTGAGATCCAAGTTGGATCCAAAAGCTGAGAAGTGCATCTTTATTGGTTACTCTCTGTAGCAAAAAGGGTATAGATGCTATAACCCTTCTACTCGTAAGTTTACAGTGAGAAGAGATGTTGTTTTTGATGAGATGAGTAGTTGGTATAAACCAGTAAATGTGATTGATGATATAGATGCACAAAATGGTAATGCTGCACAGAATTCACAGCAGCAGTCACATAATATTAGTGGACCTGGAGCATCCTCTAGCAGTGGTTCACATTCTTCGCCATGGATAGGCAGATTGAGATCAGGAGAATCTTCTCAAAGCAATGCAGATAGTGGTATGTAGGTATCACGAAAAGGAAAAGAGAAGGTTAATCAGCCCATGTTTGATGTGAATGCAGGTCACTCTTATGTGGATGGTGAATCCAGTGGCTCAAAACAGAGCATTGATGATGAGTTGGGTATTCCTTCTATTGCTACACCTAGAGTAAGGAAGACCAGGGATATTTTGAGAGCACCTGGGAGTGAACCTATTTTGTGCAGGTCTACAAGAGCTAGGTATCCTGTGGATAGGCTAAAATATGATGGATTTGCAACCATTCACTATGCATATATGGTCAAAGTGATACAGGAACCAGAACCCACTTCTTTTGAGCAAGCCATGGAAAAAGAAAAATGGGAGAAAGCCATGGATGAAGAAATGGATGCCTTGGAAGCAAATGCTACATGGGAATTGGTACCTTTGCCTAAAGGTAAGAATGCAATTGGCTGTAAGTGGGTTTATAAGGTGAAGCACAATGCAGATGGTTCTGTGAATAGATACAAGGCAAGATTAGTAGTCAAGGGATATGCACAAACATATGGCATTGATTATGAAGAAACATTCAGTCTGGTTGCAAGGATGGCAACTGTAAGAGCAGTCATTACTATGGCTGCATCAAAGGAATGGTCTTTGCATCAGATGAATGTAAAGAATGCCTTCTTGCATGGTGATTTGCAAGAAGAGGTCTATATGGAGCAGCCACCAGGTTATGTGCATGATGTTCATCCTGAGTTTGTTTGCAGGTTGAAGAAAGCATTGTATGGCTTGAAGCAAGCACCTAGAGCATGGTCTGACAAGATAGGACAGTATCTTGTCACTATTGGCTTTCAGATTTCTAAGGCAGATTTCTCACTTTATGTGAGAAAAACAGAGAAAGGTATTATCCTACTTGTCATTTATGTTGATGATTTGATTATGACAAGTGACAGTGATGAAGATATCCTTCATGTGAAAATGCTATTGAAGCAGAAGTTTGAGATGAAGGATTTGGGAGAGCTGCGTTATTTCTTGGACATTGAGGTGATTAGATCACCAAGTGGGATACAGCTCTTGCAGAGGCAGTATGGATTGGACATGCTGTCCAAATATGGGATGACAGGCTGTAAGCCTATTTCAGTTCCTTTGGAGCAAAATGTGAAGCTGAGCGCAGATGTAGGTGAGCTTCTAGAAGACCCTACTATGTCCAGACGCATAGTAGGAAGCTTGATTTATATGACTATTACCAGGCCAGATTTGAGCTATGTTGTTGGATTGGTAAGTCAATTTATGCAACCGCATTTGGATGCGGCTAGACGCATACTCAGGTATGTGAAGTCCACATTGTAGTATGGACTATTTTATGAGACTGGGGTTCAAATACAGTTGCATGGATACACTGATGCTGATTGGGCTGGTAGCATTTCTGATAGATGATCTACCAGTGGATATGTGTTCTCTTTTGGGAGTGCTGCAGTCACTTGGAGCAGCAAGAAACAGCCTACAGTTGCCTTGTCCAGCACAGAGGCTGAGTACAGGAGTGTAGCAATGGCTGCATGTGAGGTAGCTTGGTTGCATAAGCTACTTTATGATATGCATCAACCTACAGATGGGCCAGTTGTCATTTATTGTGACAACATGAGTAGTATACACTTGGCAAATAACCCAGTCTATCATGCTAGAACAAAGCACATTGAGGTGCATTATCACTATGTGTGGGAGAGGGTTTTACTAGGTCTTATTGATCTAGTTTATGTCAGCACAGAGGATCAGGTATCTGACATATTCACAAAGGCATTGGGCGTAGAGAAGCTGCGCAAGTTCAGAGACCTGCTTGGTGTCCAGGAATTGGGATTGAGCTCGAGGGGGAGTGTTGAGATATCGAGCTCCACTCGTGATACGCCAGGGTGACCGTTGTGTATTTATGTCACCGACTTGTCAGTTGCAGATGCAGTTGGTACACTGCCCATGAATAATAGCTAGATGACAGCTATCCTTATCTACTTTAGTTCGTGGCTCAGTTAGTATGCCATCTTAGTTAGTTGAGTTTGGTTTGAGACCCATATATAGGGTTCTTCTATTTCTATGTACGAGAGTTCTTTTTGGCTTACACAACTAAGAAGAGGAAAATTGTTTTCAGCCTCCATCTCTGTGTGTATTCCCCCATTGTGCAAGCAAGAAAGCTTCAAGTGAGACTCCTTCCTTCTCTCCCACAATCTTGACAGCTGCGTCAAACACACATAGAATGCACAAGGAGAAGCTCACTCAAGAGATAAGAAGAGAGATGGAGGCCAAAAACGTTTTCTTGCTGATTTTTTCTTCTTCTTCTTCCACACACTTTACAATGTACACAAAGTATAGATAAGATACAACATAAAGAAAAGTGGCCTACTAAGTCAAACAATGCATAACCGACTACACTAGTCGACTGGTGCTATAACTATGCCAGCTGTAAATAGGTGTAAAAACCTGAATATAATAAGTAATGAGTCAGTGGCCATGTGAGAGTCATAATGACCACTGACATACTAAGTGTAGACGTGTGGACCCATCTAACTAGGCGGTCCATCATCAATGTCCGCATGTGTTGAGCTTGTCATCTCAACATAGGTGAACTATCTCCTCAGCCCAATGCCGAGTCTCTGAAGATGAACTTGAAGTAGATCCTTCGTAAGTGCTTTGGTGAAGATATCTGCTCCATTCTCCTCTGTTGGACAGTAGACCAGTTCAATTATCCCATCCTCCATCAAATCACACACATAGTGATACTGGATCTCTATATGTTTGGTGCGGGCATGAAACACTGGATTTTTGGCAATGGCAATGCAACTCTGATTGTCACATCTCAGCACAGCTGGTTCTTTATCCTGCACTCCCATATGCCATAGAATCCTTCTCAACCATAGTGCTTCACATGCAGCAAAGCAAGCTGCCTTATACTCTACTTCGGTATAAGACAATGCCATTGTTGGCTGCTTCTTGCTAATCCAAGAGAAAATTCATGAACCCAAAGAGAAACAATAACCAGAAACTCACTTCTTGGAATCACTGTCTCCTGCCCAATTTGAGTCACAGATTCCCACAAGAGAAGTTCCGAAACTATATGTGATACCATAGTCAAGAGTTTCCTTCAAGTATTTAAGCACCCACATCCTAGCCTTCCAATGAATTTCATGAGGTTTGTTTGAGAACCTGCTCAAAACACCAACAACAAAACTAATATCTGGTCTAGTGTTACACAAGTAGATTAGACTGCTGACCAACCTCCTATACCTCCCAATGTCTGCTAGTACTGATGTATCCTCTCGACGGATAACTTTGCATTCACCTCCATAGATGTAGCTATCTCCTTGCACTCGATCATGCCAAATGCCTTCAAGATCTCCCATGCATACTTCTTCTGAGAGATGAAAATCTTTTGTGGCTCTTGCCAGACTTCAATCCCCAAACAATAGTGCAGCAAGCCCAAGTCTATCATTTCAAACTCAAAACTCAAAGCCTTTCGAGTTTGGTTGATCATATCTTCATAGTCACCTGTAATAAAAAGGTCGTCCACATATAGGACAATCACTACAGACTTTTTACCATCCCTGCAAACATACAGGTTAGCATCTGAGGCACATCTTTTGAAGTTTAGGTTTAAAAATAACTTATCTATCCGTTGGTACCATGCTCTGGGGGCTTGTTTCAGCCCATACAATGCCTTCTTCAGCTTACACACTTTGTTCTCAGAAGAATGGGGGGCCTCAAACCCTAGTGGCTGAGCCACGTACACCTCCTCCTTGAGGTCACCATTTAAGAATGCTGACTTAACATCCATTTGGTACACTGGCCACTTCTTGTGGGTAGCCACTGCAAGTACCGTTCAAATAGTGGTCATTCTGGTAGTTGGGAAAAATGACTCTTGAAAATCAAACCCTTCAACTTATGAAAATCCTTGGGCAACTAGTCTAGCTTTGTACTTTTCTAAGGTACCATCAGCCTTGTACTTTACCTTCCAGATCCACTTGGTGCCAATAACCTTCTGCTTTGTTGGTCGATCCACTAGCTCCCAAGTGTCATTCTTCATTATGCTGTCATACTCCGCTTGCATAGCAACCTTCCATGATGGATCTGCAAGTGCTTCTTCTAAGTCAATTGGCTCCTTTACTTATCTCATAATCTCAACCATCAAGGCCATATTGACTATGTGAGTAGAAGCCCTCCTTTGCTCCTCTATTCTCTGAGACCTCCTTGGTCCGTCTGCCTTCTCCTCAACAAATGCAGGCATAGGATTATTGTGTTCATAGAGCTGCTTCATCCAATGTGGCAATGGCTTTTCCGGTGGGGTGATGTCACGTTGGTGAACTTTTTCCTCATCATCTAAAGATGATGCTTCCTCCTCCTTAAGGATAGAGACAGCTCTCGGGACAGGTTCATAGTGGACTACTTCACTTGATGATAAAGTGGAAAAACTTGCCTTCTCCTCCTCCATTGTATGTGGCTCCTCCTTGAACACCACATCACGGGTCGCGATGATATTCTTTGCCTCTTGGTCATATAATTTGTAAGCCTTCTGCTCATCATTATAACCCAAGAAGATACGTTTTCTGCTTTTTGGTTTTAACTTGTTTCTCTTCTCATATGGAACATGTGCATAACATTCACATCCAAAATTTCTGAAATGTGAGACAGATGGTTTCTTACTAGTGTAAGCCTCATGAGGTGTTTTTCCCTTGAGAGCCTTTGTGTAGCTCCGATTTATAATGTAGACTGCAGTATTAACAACATTAGCCCAAAAATGGTTAGGCAATCCCTTGCCCTTTAGCATGCATCTTGCCATCTCCACAATGGTGCAATTCCTACGTTCCACAACACCGTTCTGCTGAGGTGTGTGAGGCGTCATCAATTGATGCTTGATCCCTTTGCTCTTGCAAAAGTCTTCAAAATCCTTTGAGTTGAACTCACCACCCCACCTGTTCTAAATTTCTTCACACTTTTCCCTGTTTCATTCTCAACAAGTTTTAGCCATTCTTTAAACTTACCAAAAGCTTAAGCCTTATCACGAAGGAAGTACACCCACACCTTCCTACCGTAGTCGTCGACAATCAACATAAAATAAGAAGATCCCCTGAAGGCCTGTGTAGGAATCTTACCACACAAGTCAGCATGCACCAACTCTAGAGGAGCCTGTGCTCTATTCTTGCTTTCTTGTGGAAATGCCTTTCTCTGTTACTTGCCCATCATACAAGCTTCACATGGTTCCTTCAATTCAGTTATTGTAGGTAGGTGAGCAACCATACCTTGCTTTTGCATCTCCTTTAACACTACAAATCCGATGTGTCCAAACCTTTCATGCCAAAGCTTACTTGTGCCCACTCCAGCGGTGGCTATAAGAGCACTTAGCTCATACAGGTTGTTCCTTCTTTCTCCTTTGCCAACAATTGTGCTAGCACTATCAAGAATTTCTGCACATGTCTTCTTGAACCTCACTTCATGACCAAGATCAGTTATGGCAGCACAACTGATAAAACAAATTTCTCCTGATTTCGGGAACATACAACACATTTGAAAGCTTTTTGACTTCACCATTTGCAGCAACAAAAGAAATAGTACATGTGCCTGCAGTAGGGCATTTAGCATCATTTCCAATCGTCACAGTGATGGATTCTTGTAGAGGCTACATAGAACTATATAGACCTTTCTTGTTGGTCATGTGATGGGAGGCCCCACTATCCAACACCCATGAGTCAGTGGTAGATTCTTCTTGCGCCAAGGAGCACACTTTCTCAATGGTTGCCATGCATAATTCCAACTCTGCTTCAGTCGTATTGGCTATCTCTTTCCCTTTACTTTTAAGAGTACCGTTCTTTTCATCTGCCTTCTTGACACAACAATCTACAATTGCATGTCCTTTCTTCTTACAGTAGAAGCACTCTCCTTGAAACTTCTTCTTGTCGCCCTTCTTCTTTTTGTCACCATCATTTTTTGTGGAGGAACCACCTTTGCCTTTTGCATTGGCAGAGAATCCAGCATCTCCATTGTTGCTTCCTTCTCGAGCTTTCAACCTCAACTCCTCCTCCATTAATAATGCACAAAACTCCTCAAAAGTCAAAGCTTGAGGTCTCACCTGAGTATTAAGGGAAGTTACTAGTCCACCAAAATTTTGTGGACAAATCCGAAGACACCTCCGAGCTAGCTCTTCGCTAGTCTTTTGAATCCCAGCACCAGCCATCTGGTCTTGCAGATTCTTAATCCGAGTGATGAATGCTTCAACCGTCTCTCCTTTAGAAAACTTTTCTGCTCCTAGGTGATTCTCCAAGTTTTGAATCCTTGTTTGGTTTCGTTTTCATACTGACTCCTTTAGTACATTCCAAGCCTCTAACGCTTTGGTTGTATGTTGAATCAAAGCCAGAATACTGTCAGAACAGCTTGTAACTAAGGCACACAATGCGTCTGCATTCCTTCGTTTCCAAGCTAGTAGAAGATTTGCATTTGGAGAAATCATCACACTAGAATTTGATGGGTCGGGGGTAGGCTTTGTTCTGCGTCAGTCCCTAGCACAGTCTCCAGAAGCTCATAAGAATCAAGGATAGTTGTAATTTTGAACTTCCACAAGGTGTAGTTTGTACCATCTAACTTGCCTTCACTGAAGGTTGGTGGAAGAATCCTCAATGTTTGAATAGCCGATACAGCAACACCACCTCCTGCACCGCTTTCTAATGTGCTAGAACCGCTTCTGAAAGTCAACATAGTTTCTCTTTGCTTTTGAAGCCTTTGCCTCTTGCACACTCTTCGATCTCTAGAGCCCCCTGGGCTCTGATACCATGTAAAAAATTACACGGTGCAGCCAACAGAATCTGAGAAAGAGATAGAGAGTACACAATAGATAAGAGGAGAATAGGTAAATTCTTTAGCTCCAAACAACTGGTACAAAGATGGCTCTGTCCACCCATGCGCTTCCACTATGTAAAGCTTAGATGGTGATCTAGACAGAAGATAGGTGAAGAGCTTAAGGCTAGCTGGAACAACAACTCTGACTAGGTGAAAGATGAATGATGGATGGCTGTGAAGAGGTTTAGCTTTTATAGCCCGCGAAGGCCGTTAGGTTGTAGATCCTCCTGTCGGCCCTCCTTCATGTTGTAGATAATTCTCTTCCATTTTTTCTACATCCCCTTTTGTGGCCTTAACTATAAAGCCCCTGTCTCCCAATCTTGTCTGGCTTTCATTCCCATTAGCCATGGTCACCCAAGAATGAGTGGATAGTCGTCCCCCTTCACTGGCATCACATACATGTTAAGCTCCAATTGCACTCCACACACTTTTACCTTGACTTTCTTTATAACTCCCAAACAATTTACTACTACATTGTTAGCCATTTTGGTCCCAAATTCAGTAGTTTCACTTTGCTCCAATCCCACACAATGCATCAACTTTTTTGTCATGACACAAATCTTTGCACCTCCATCCACATACATCTTTGATACTCTCTGCCCATTGATTTTGGCTTCCACTTAAGGCACAATATCTTTAGTCTTTCTAGCCTTGATTCCATTCACATATCTATTCTTCATGGGTCTAATGCTTATCATCTTTGACCATTCTTGTCACACTATTGGAGATAGATACAGTAATTCTGGCCATGAAATTTTTGGCCCTTGATCCCTCACATCAACAAGCAAATCATAAGCTCTAGTACCTTTACCCATGGAAAAATCCTCTGGCTCAATGCATCGGTGTGAGCGAGTTCTCCTCTTTTTACTGTCGCGTGTCTTTACAGCCTTTAAATACTCTGCCTCTTCTTTCATATTTTCAACCTCCTCTGGTGGTGTAGACTTCATCCTCTCAATTCTACGGGCTTTCTTCATCAGTATTGCTTCAACCTTTGCTACTTTGGCCTTTCCTTTGACATCACTCTCATTCAAACTGATCATCCTGATGTCATGATTCTCTAGCGATTGGAGAGGCACGGGCGGCACCCCTGCAAGTGGTTGAGGATGTTGGAGAACTTGAATTGACGGTGGAGGCCCTGGATTCAATGGAACAAGCCTCTCCCTAGGTGGTGTCACTTGTTGTCCCCTCCTTCTTGGTTGGAACCCATTTCCTAGCAGATGCCTGGGATGAAGAAAAAAGTATATACCAAGGCCAATTTTCTCACAATTATAGCAAACATATTCTCTTTCTTGTCTCCTTAGACCCTGATTGCCTTCATTTGCGAGGGGAGGGGCTGTACTCCTTGCACTAAATTCAGTGAAAGTCTTTCAAGTTGATTAATAATGCATTGTAGGAGCTCTTGATGTGGCATCTCTGGTTCAGGTGGGGCCTCTACTATTTCTCTAGGCCTTGGCATGGTCGGTAAAACTTGCATGAGCTCAACTCCCTCCTTTAACTGGGATTGATACTTCAGTTTTCTATCTTTCTCCCTAGCATGAGTGGTTGATTCTTCATAGGATGTGGGAAACTTGCCTTTGACCTTCTCCCTTAGTAGAGGGTGGAGTCCGGCCAAAAAAAAATCTTTCTTAAGGTAATCAGGTACTCTCTCTTCCTTGGCTAAGGAGGCTGTCCATTTATCCCACAATTTTATAAACATGCCTTCATATGCTTGGTACTCCCCTAGTAAGGTTTGGCGAAGTTCTAGGAGTTGTCTCCAAAGATCTTCAGGCGGCTCTGTATCTTGGTACTCGTGCAAGAATGCGGTCTTGAGATCCTCCCAATTACCCCTTGTAGCCTCCGGAGAGCTTGATACCACACTCGAGCATCACCCTTTAGAACTAAAGAGAAGGCCCGTACTTTGGTTGCTTCATTATCCCGGCCTGTGATTAGGAAGGCCATTTCTAAGTCATCCAAAAAGTCTAGAGCTTTCTCCCCTTTGTGCCCAAAAAAGCTTGGAAAAGTCATGATAGGAGGATGTTGATCTAGCTCAATACAAAACAAAGATAAACACGTCTAAGCCCAAGTCATATCTTATTAAGGGTAGAATAAATGGATTCACATATGCATTAATTTCAACAAGACGATGAGGGCCCAATAAGCGACTTATGATATTTTGAAACCTAAGCTTTGTGCTAACTATTATGTGCACAATTTGCCTAGCAAGATGATGGATAGGTCCGTGCAAATCCCTATGGTTCATGGGATGCACTTAGAGTAGAATGAATATTGCACATTGAAGAAGATGTTATAATCCAAAATAGGGAATATTATGGGATCAAGGGACAACAAGATCTCTCTCAACCTCTCAACTCCAAAATAGAAGACTAACCTTTGCTGAAAATGTATCTTTCTACTAATGCACACATCTACCCTAATGTTTGGAACCGATTGAAGGTTGTAGAAAATAGGATTATTCATTTATGCATTAACTAAAAATTTCCACTACAAACTTTCATGAAGCATGTTGTTGAATCTCTAGCCTCTTAGATCCCACCATTTGAGAGATGCGAAGGATTTTCTCACTAGTAATTGTCAAGATTGTGGGAGAGAAGGAAGGAGTCTCGCTTGAAGCTTTCTTGCTTGCACAATGGGGGAAGACACACAAGGGTGGAGGCTGAAAACAGTTTTCCTCTTCTTAGTTGTGTAAGCCAAAAAGAACTCAAGTACAAAGAAATAGAAGAACCCTATATATGGGTCTCAAACCAAACTCAACTAACTAAGGTGGCATACTAACTGAGCCACGAACTAGAGTAGATAAGGATAGCTATCATGTAGCTATTATTCATGGGCGGTGTACCAACCGCGTCTGCAACTGACAAGTCGGTGACATAAATATACAACGGTCACCCTGGCGTATCACGAGTGGAGCTCGATATCTCAACACTCCCCCTCGAGCTCAATCCCAATTCCTGCACACCAAGCAGGTCTCTGAACTTGCGCAGCTTCTCTGCGCCCAATGCCTTCGTGAATATGTCAGCTACCTGATCCTCTGTGCTGACATAAACTAGATCAATAAGACCTAGTAAAACCCTCTCTCGCACATAGTGATAATGCACCTCAATGTGCTTTGTTCTAGCATGATAGACTGGGTTATTTGCCAAGTGTATACTACTCATGTTGTCACAATAAATGACAACTGGCCCATCTGTAGACTGATGCATATCATAAAGTAGCTTATGAAACCAAGCTACCTCACATGCAGCCATTGCTGCACCCCTGTACTCAGCCTCTGTGCTCGACAAGGCAACTGTAGGCTGTTTCTTGCTGCTCCAAGTGACTGCAGCACTCCCAAAAGAGAATACATATCCACTGGTAGATCGTCTATCAGAAATACTACCAGCCCAATCAGCATCAGTGTATCCATGCAACTGTATCTGAACCCCAGTCTCATAAAATAGTCCATAATGCAATGTGGACTTCACATACCTAAGTATGCGTCTAGCCGCATCCAAATGTGGTTTCCTTGGAGCCTGCATAAACTGACTTACCAATCCAACAGCATAGCTCAAATCTGGCCTGGTAATAGTCATATAAATCAAACTTCCTACTATGCGTCTGTACATAGTAGGGTCTTCTAGAAGCTCACCTGCATCTGTGCTCAGCTTCACATTTTGCTCCAAAGGAACTGAAATAGGCTTACAGCCTGTCATCCCATATTTGGACAGCATGTCCAATCCATACTGCCTCTGCAAGAGCTGTATCCCACTTGGTGATCTAATCACCTCAATGCCCAAGAAATAATGCAGCTCTCCCAAATCCTTCATCTCAAACTTCTGCTTCAATAGCATTTTCACATGAAGGATATCTTCATCACTGTCACCTGTCATAATCAAATCATCAACATAAATGACAAGCAGCATAATACCTTTCTCTGTTTTTCTCACATAAAGTGAGAAATCTGCCTTGGAAATCTGAAAGCCAATAGTGACAAGATACTGTCCTATCTTGTCAGACCATGCTCTAGGTGCTTGCTTCAAGCCATACAAGGCTTTCTTCAACCTGCAAACAAACTCAGGATGAACAGCATGCACATAACCTGGTGGCTGCTCCATATAGACCTCTTCTTGCAAATCACCATGCAAGAAGGCATTCTTTACATCCATCTGATGTAAAGACCATCCCTTTGATGCAGCCATAGCAATGACTGCTCTTACGGTTGCCATCCTTGCAACCGGACTAAATGTTTCTTCATAGTCAATGCCATATGTTTGTGCATACCCCTTGACTACTAATCTTGCCTTGTATCTGTTCACAGAACCATCAGCATTGTGCTTCACCTTATAAACCCACTTACAGCCAATTGCATTCTTACCTTTAGGCAAAGGTACTAACTCCCATGTAGCATTTGCTTCCAAGGCATCCATTTCTTCATCCATGGCTTTCTCCCATTTTTCTTTTCCCATGGCTTGCTCAAAAGATGTGGGTTCTGTTTCCTGTATCACTTTGACCATATATGCATAGTGAATGGCTGTAAATCCATCATATTTCAGCCTATCCACAGGATACCTAGCTCTTGTAGACCTGCGCAACGTAAGTTCACTCCCAGGTGCTCTCAAAACATCCCTGGTCTTCCTTACTCCAGGTGTAACAATAGAAGGAATACCCAACTCATCATCAATGCTCTGCTCTGAGCCACTGGATTCACCATCCACATAAGAGTGACCTGCATTCACATCAAACATGGGCTGATCAACCTTCTCTTTTCCTTTTCGTGATACCTGCATACCACTATCTACATTGCTTTGAGAAGATTCTCCTGATCTCAATCTGCCTGTCCATGGCGAAGGATGTGAACCACTGCTAGAGGACGCTCCAGGTCCACTAATATTTTGTGACTGCTGCTGTGAATTCTGTGCAGCATTACCATTTTGTGCATCTACATCATCAATCACATTTACTGGTTTATACCAGCTACTCATCTCATCAAAAACAACATCTCTGCTCACTGTAAACTTACGAGTAGAAGGGTTATAGCATCTATACCCTTTTTGCTGCAGAGAGTAACCAATAAAGATGCACTTCTCAGCTTTTGGATCCAACTTGGATCTCAGCTCATCTGGCACATGTACATAGGCAATGCAACCAAAAATTTTCAAATGAGAAATATCTGGTTTCCTACCAGTATACCTCTCCTCTGGAGTCATTCCATGTATTGCTGCAGTGGGAGTCCTGTTCATTATGTAGACTGCTGTAGCAACTGCTTCAGCCCAATAAAAATCTGGCAAGTCTTTTTCATTGAGCATGGCACGAGATACCTCTCCAATATGCCTGTTTTTCCTTTCTGCAATTCCATTTTGTTGTGGGGTATAACTGCATGAATATTGCTGCTTTATGCCATGCTCCTGCAAGAACTTTGCAAACTCATTTGAGAGGTACTCTCCCCCTCCATCTGACCTTAGGCATTTTATCTGCAAGCCTGTTTCTTTTTCAACCATAGCTTTAAGAGTTTTGAAATGCCCAAAAACTTCACTTTTCTTTTTCATAAAATACACCCAAACTTTTCTGCTATAGTCATCAATAAAACTGACAAAATAATGACAGCCTCCAAGAGATGCAGCTTTAGTTGTCCACACATCAGAGTGAATTAATTCCAATGGCTTCTCACTCTCTTGAACATGTCTAGGAAATGGTTTCCTTGCCTGTTTTCCAAACTGACAGGCTTCACATACCTTATGCATTTCTGCAACCTTGAATTTGGGCAATCCTGCAACAATATTTTGGGCCTGCATTGATTTAAGTCGCTGTACATTAACATGACCAATGCGTTTATGCCAGATATCAATATCTGCAACTACACCGGTCCCATGTGCAAACATTGCTGCACTCAATTCAGACATGTCTGCATCCAATGTAAACATTCTGCCCTTCTTCTTTCCTTTTGCTATCAAGCGACCTTTATTTTTCATATCCTCAACAAAGCATCCATGAGGATTAAATCTGACCTGCAAGCCCTGTTCAACCATTTGACCAACTGAAACCAGATTCTTGGTGATATTCGGGACATGAAATACATCGGACAGGTATTTCTTTTTCCCACCCTGCATAGACAAGGGAATTTTTCCAATCTGCATAATAGGATGTGCAGTATCATCACCAGTCTCCACAAATCCTGGTTTTTCCATTTTCCTTGCATCCTCCATCCATTCTGCATGACCTGTCATGTGGTTTGATGCACCTGAGTCAACATACCATACATCATTGCTTTCTTCTGCACTTGTCATAGAATTGTTCATGTGCTGCACCATGAACAAATGCTCATTTCTGTCATCACCCTGTCTACTAGAAGATGCATAATTCCCTTGTTGCAGTTTTCCATTCATGATGTCATTCTGCTTTTTATAGCAGTCTTTAGCCATATGACCCATTTTACCACAGTAGTAGCATTCAACATTACTGTTTGCATTTTGGCCTCTTTGCCATCCACCACGACCTCTTTGGCTCCCCCTGCCTCTAGAGTTACCACGTCCTCCTCCATAGGACTGGTTTTCTTGAGTTTGCTGCATATTCTGATTTCTGCCACGGCCTCCAAATCGGCCTCCTCTACCTCTGCCTCTACCTCTTCCAGCATTTGAGTAGAAGACAGCTTCTTTTGAAGTTCCTCCTGAAGAAGATGCACCACCATTTCTCTGTTCCTCAGAAATTAGAAGAGCAATCAACTCCTCAAAATCAGGAAATCTTTCACGAACTGAAATGGATGTCCGAAACTGTGCATAATCCTTTCCTAGACCATTCAAGGTCACGGAAACTAAATCATCATCTTCCACTGGCGACCCAATGGAAGCAAGTGCATCTGCAATCTTCTTCACCTTCATGTGGTAGTCGTTGATGCTCATACTTTCTCTTTGCACATTATGCAACTCTTGCTTGAGCTGCATTTTCCTGGCTTGCGTATTTGTGCTATACATTTTTGACAAAGTATCCCATGCCTCCTTTGGCGTACTTGCATCCTGAATATGCACAATCATAGAGTCTGAAATACTGATAGACAGCCAATACATAACTTTCCTGGCTCTCTCATGCCATGTTTTAAATGCCTGCATTTGTTGTTGATTGGGAACATCAGGAAGAACTGGTTCTTCTTCATTTCCTGCAACAAATTCCCAATATCCTTTTCCCATAAGGAAATTCGTCATTCTAAACTTCCATGCCTGGAAGTTGTTCTTGTCAAGCTTTTCAGTGACAATCTGTGAAAGAGAATCAGACGCCATTACAGAATACTGCAAGAAATTCTGTCACTGCAAAAAAACACAGCTTCACCCTCACAAGGGCAAATCTGCAAAACTGGCGAAAGTGGTATTTGACCACACAGTCACTTCCTAGTGACGATTTTGCATAAACAGGAACCAAGGATGATTCTGAAACTCCCAATGTCTCTGCGCACAAGCATACGATGCAATTTCTACAGTAACTTTTCACCGACCTGTAGAACAGTGGTCGCACAGCATAAAACTGAGCCTTTTCTTGAGTGCGTGCAGAAAACTTCCGTCTGCAAAACAGGCCCCGAAATGGCCTCAAATCAAAAAAACAAGGTCGCCATGGGCTAAAGCCCTCTCCCGCAGCATATACTGCCCTCTTGCTTCACCGCGAAGGGCGTCTCAACCTGAGACAATGCACTCCTGCAATTTCCGGCTGTGCTACCTGCAGAGATCTGCTCCCAAAACAGGAAATAAAAGCAACACTGCTCCTCTTACCAGACCACCGCGAGCTTGGCTTGCTTTCTTGAGCTCCTTACCACGAACAAGGCTCTGATACCATGTCAAGATTGTGGGAGAGAAGGAAGGAGTCTCGCTTGAAGCTTTCTTGCTTGCACAATGGGGGAAGACACACAAGGGTGGAGGCTGAAAACAGTTTTCCTCTTCTTAGTTGTGTAAGCCAAAAAGAACTCAAGTACAAAGAAATAGAAGAACCCTATATATGGGTCTCAAACCAAACTCAACTAACTAAGGTGGCATACTAACTGAGCCACGAACTAGAGTAGATAAGGATAGCTATCATGTAGCTATTATTCATGGGCGGTGTACCAACCGCGTCTGCAACTGACAAGTCGGTGACATAAATATACAACGGTCACCCTGGCGTATCACGAGTGGAGCTCGATATCTCAACAGTAATTAGCTTATCTTTGGTGTGACCATCATCAGCCTTGTAAAGTTCACAGGCTTCGATAACTACATTCTCAATTACTTTGAGCCTTCTTGAGTAGTAATTGAAGCGCATCACCATATGTAGCCTCTCGCCAATACTACACACCATTGATGTGTAACTTCCCCTCCAAAATCTTGTTAATCTCCAATTTTAAAAGCTCCTTCACCACTTGAAGACAAGGATCCTTAGGGAGTGTCTT
The DNA here is from genome assembly GCF_053477565.2 of Lygodium microphyllum. NCBI lineage: Eukaryota > Viridiplantae > Streptophyta > Polypodiopsida > Schizaeales > Lygodiaceae > Lygodium > Lygodium microphyllum. The sequence goes on along the minus strand of NC_141143.1, from coordinate 5,692,593 downwards.
TACACTAGACACTAAGCACTCAACACAATGCCTTGACCTAGATACTTGATGAGAGCAAGATTTCTCTTGAAGCAAAGAAGTGTGTGTGTAATTAACTTGCTTTACCTGCATACATGTCGTTTTTCGATAAATATTCTTCTTGTCTTATGCTTCTTTTGGAGACCATAGTGGTACTCTTGAGCAATGAATCCCTTGAATAGGGTTTGATGAAGATTCCTCCTTAGTGATCATTTGACAAACACTCGTTGAAGAAGAGGACAACTCCTTAGATGTTTCTTCCTTCATAGAAATTGTAAAGCGTAGCTTGAGAAGTCCTCAGTGGGGGCACCAAAAAATGATAGCTAAAAAGATGAGTGGGTTGTCTCTCACCTCCGCATCCAATCCTCACTAAGAGAGCTAAAGAAGGGCACCACCTAGCCAAAGGGAGGATGGCCTAGGATATCCCTTTCCTCAAAGAGAATGGAAAGAACCAGAACATTACTTCATGAGAGAGAATTTGTAGCCCATCTTAATGGAAATGAAGATGATGGAAGGTTAAGAGAGGTGATAGCTCCTAAATTCTTCCATGAACATATATATAACATGAGGAAATTAAGATCCCCACCAATAGAGCATATGGCAAGTCTTACTTAATAAGTTTAAGTATGAATGTAGATGGAGAATTAGAAGAGAGTACATATGATCTAGACACCATATTAGAATATGAGAGAAAGAAAGAAAGAAAGAAAGTTATATTAACGTCTTCTAAAGACCAAAACTGGCCTATGAGACAAACTGAGATACAACTAATGAGGCCCAACTATCCACAATAAAAGTGCTGAATGAAAAGCTAAAAATTGGAAACTGAAAATACGGTGCTATGAGTGTGATAAGTGTCGTGTATGTGTATGTGTGTATGTAGCTCTGATACTCCAGATAATGGCTACAAAAGGGGAACAAATGTCGGCTGTGATAGGGGAACAACTGTCGGCTGTGATAAAGTGGTGCGATGTGTATATGTAACAGATGCAGGGAGATATACTATCCTAGGATGTAGTAGCAGTCGTCGAAGTCGCTAATAGCAGGTGATCCCTCCTGGATGCAGGATGTGGTACATCGGCGGTGGAGAAAGAGCAACTGGAGATCTGAGATCCAATGTGTCGAGTGTCGTCGGATCTCAGTCTGCTATCGAGGTAGATCAAGAATCCTCCGGATCTCCTGTCGGTGTGGCTGTGGGGTCTGAAACCCACGGATCCTCGTGCGGTGTCGGGTACGCTGGTCCTCAGCCTGCTGTAGTGTGAGCCCAGAGGTCTGGTTGGAGGCTGGTACAGTAGCTCTCACTTTGTCTGTTTGAAAAAACTGTGTAATAGTCGTCTGGGTGGGCCCCTCTCTGAGACTGGGACCCGCTGTGTGAAAGAGAGAGAGAGAGAGAGGATAGGAGAAGAGGTAGAGGAAGCTTGTCATTATGTATTCATAGAATGCTACATAATAAAAGAGACTAACTCATAGCTTACCTCAAAGAGATGGACTAGCATGAGGGTGTTCTAGAATGCTCTCGTGTTCTTGTCATTGTCTCATGGAATGCTACATAATCAAAGAGACTCACTCACAGCTTACCTCAAAGAGATGGACTAGCATGAGGGTGTTCTAGAGTGCTCTCATGTGCTTGTCCTTGTGTCCTTTACATCTCCATGGGCACCTTATATAACCTCCATGAGAGATTAGATTAAGCTAATCCTCTTGATTTACATAATCCTAGATGATGTATGGCATCTTATAAAATATAGAGAATAGTAGATGGGACAAGTCTCCAGCTTGGTCATCATGCAAAGAGCCAAGGGTGGTGGTAGACAAGCTAGAGAAATGGAGCTAAATTACAAGACGTGGGTACCCAAAGCACATTATTATAATATATTTAAAATAAGGATAAAATAAAAAGTTGATGTGATAAGGTAAAAGAGAGAAGAAAATTGTGTGTAGCCAGCAGTCTGCGCCTTCATAACTTCAAATTGGTGAAGAATCTGAAAAAGGTTTGTTCTGCAACTTTGTAGAATAGGTTAAAAATGATCGGGTAACGCGAGAATTTTCTTAAAATTATATTTTCATCGATATTTATTGAAATTATAAAAAACGTCTTCTAAAAGCTTCTTTGACTTTAGTTCCTTATATACATATAAATACATATAAGCATGTGACAGAGGGGGTCCATGCTTGTAAGCTTTTGTGTAAGATCCAAATGACACCATGATGTGGACATTGACTTGTGTACAAGAGTGAGGTGTCCTCTAATGATGGTGATAGATCCCAAATCTTGGTGATATAGGTGGAATCTAAGTGTAGTTGGAGGCTAGTCCTTTGAAAAAATCTATGTACTCACTCAACCCCTAGGTGGAATCCATTTCCACCTCACTAAGATAACCCATCCCTTTTACCCTTTACATTGACATCCCTCCTAAGAACTTGTTTTTCCACTTGCTAGAGTTATCATAACCGAGAAGCAACAATGTAGCATACCTAGTGGTTGAAGAGTAAACCCAAAGTGATAAGATGTAGGGTTTAAGCTATGGATAAGGCTCTTGATAGGGGTTTGGGCCAAATTTTTTGGTAGAAATCCGATTTTTAAAAAACGTGGATCAACATGACCTAGTCTAAGGCTTTATTTGCAATGTGTTTCTTTGCTTTTGTTTGTTCCTTACAAAGAGGCTATGGTGGATGTCATTGTATATTTCTCAATACCCCTCCTCAATCACAACTAAGAAAGACACTAAGTATACAGAGGTTGTCATGAGTAGAACCTTGCTAAGTGTAGACATGGAAAGAACCAACCATAGAAAGCTAGACGCTGTCACAATGCATCACTAAGTGTGTAGAGGATGTAGTGTGCAAAGGTTACATGAGGAGTATAGGAGCTTATGGTGGAAACATTATGCAAGTCCACATTTTAAACTTAAAAAAGTTTATCACAAAATGAGCTACAAAAGAGGGACTGGTGAGTCCTATCCTTTTGTTCTTGGGGTTCTTCTTTTTCTTTTTCTTCTTCTTCTTCTTCTTCTTCTTCATTGTTGTCTTCATCTTCTTTGATTGTAGCAAGATATACTCTTTGAGACCTTTTCTTAGCATAGAAAAATTTCTCAATATGCCCAATTTTCTTATAAAAGTCACAGACTATGCTCTTTTTCCCTTTCACATAGAGCAGTTGTTGGTATCCTCTTGGGATGCTTGTTTCTCCCTTGCTCTTGATCTTCTTTTCCTCTTCCAGGAGAGACGCTTTGATATCCACAAGCTTTGGCTTTGGCATGTTGATTAATGTGGTAGACACATTATCAAACTCGAGTGGAAGACTCTTGAGAAGCACTCCAATGCAAATTTCTTCATCCATCTTCAAGTTGATTCCGGCAAGTTGTGTCAACAAGATTTTTATATAATTCAAATGAGTTGCAAGTGAGGTACTACTTTTCATGTCACTCCTAAAAAATTCAATCAGTAAGCCATATTTGGAGGATTTTGAATGAGCTCCAAACAGGGTTTCTAATCGATCCCATGTCGCGTGAGAGATTTCATAATCATCAACATGATGAATGTAGTTTTCATTAAGCTTGAGCTTGATAATAGCTTGAGCCTTATCATAATGTTTATCCCATATGATTGAAAGTGCAACTTCCCTTGTTTTATTCTCTTGACCACTTGCGATTGCCCACAAGCCTTTCTTCATCAGGATCAGTTTGATCCTTGTTTTCCATATATGGAATCCAACACCATTGAATCAAGCTATTGGTGAGTCATTTCTGTTAGAAATGCGGGATCTAGAGCATGACATAACCGGAAGCTATGGAGGATGGAAGGAGAAGTGTAGACTCATGATGGAATGGACACTGTTTGTTACACAAGTGAATTAGGTTCCAAGATTGAGACTTGGACTCATAAACACAATCTTGTGTATGTGGACAATGACATTGACACTTTATTGAAATGAAAAGAGTACTATCATTGCATTAAGAAAGGAAGCAAGTACAATGCTTTATAGGAAAGTAGGAAACTGCAGTAGGCACCATTGTGCATATGGGATAAGTTAGCCTGCATGTCCTTGACCCTGAGACTCCATACAAAGAGGCTGTTTGATTGTGATTGCTGATTCTCAACACCCCTCCTCAATCACAACTAGGAAAGGCACAAAGTGTGTAGAGGCTGTAATGAGAACCACCTGCAAAGTGTGGGTATACCACAGACATGGCAAAACACCAGAGGCTGTCGTAGAAAAAGCTAAGTGTGGGTACCATAAACATGGTGGACATCCAGAGGCTGTAACAGGGGCCTCACAAAGTGTACAGGGACTGTAATGCCAAGTTACATAAGGAGTTTACATAGCTTATGGCAGGAAGCATTAGGGCAAGGAAATACAAGGCTTTTAAAACAGTCTATCAGAGTTATGAGAGTAGAAGGACTGATGAGTCTTGTCCTTCCGATCCTGGTGGTCTTCATCTTCATCTTCTTCTTCCTTTGCTCCATTTTCTTCTTCTTCTTTGACTGCGACTAGATAGGCCTTTTGGGATCTCTTTCTTGCGTGGCAGAACTTCTCGGTGTGTCCGGTCCTTTTGCAGAAGTCATAGAAGAGCTGATCCTTCTTGCCTTTGTACCTGTTGCCAACATATAATGCATGCTCATCTCTAGAGGTACTTGGTTCTTCCTTAGTTTTTAGCTTCTTTTCCTCTTCTAACAGTGATGCCTGGATATCAACAAGTTCAGGATTTGGCATGTTGATTAAAGTTGTTGATACGTTATTATATTCAGGAGGCAAGCTCTTAAGTAGAACACCAATGCAAACATCTTCATCCATTTTAATGTTGATTCCTGCAAGTTGGGTTAGGAGTCCTTCCATGTAATTAAGATGTGTGGCAAGTGATGTGCTGGACTTCATTTCAAGCCTGAAGAATTCAATTAGGAGACCATACTTTGATGATTTAGATTGTGCACCGAACAGGGTGTCAAGTCTTTTCCATGTATCCTGTGAGGTCTCACAGTTATCCACGTGATGGATATAACTGTCATCTAGCTCCAATTTGATAATGGCTTGGGCTCTGTCATCATTCTTTTGCCAAGTAGTTGCAAGGTTCGCGTCCCGCGGTTTCTTCTCTTTGCCATTTGTGATGGCCCAGAGACCCTTCTTCATCAGGATGAGCTTGATGCGGGTTTGCCAAGTGTGGAATCCGACTCCTTTGAATCGAGCATTTGGCGAGTCTTTGCCCATGTTAGATTTACGGGAACAGTAGCAAATCAACTTCAGACTTTATTAGATTTGAGCAACAGAAGAATTGATTGAGAGACACAAGTGCTAAAAAGCACTAACTGAGTGTCAATGGATACCAAATCTGCAAAAGTCTTTTACTCCAAGTGATCTTCCCCTTCTTGATTTGATGCTGATGTCTTCAGATCTGAGTGACAGTACTTTAACAAACTTTAGAGAGTATTGCTCAGTGATTAAAATCACTGTTGATAACTTCAGTGAGAGAAACAGTGAAAAATGTCAAGATTTTGAAGCTTTTGGCTATGGTGGAATTAGGGTTTCTGAGACAGGGGCCTGGTTTTTTGCTTATTGCAGGAGCTACAGTGCATCATTTTCAAAACTTTTTACATATCTAGGAAGCTTATGTCATGGGCTACCAAAGCCCCATGGAGATTGTGCAGATCGTGGTCAGTATGCAGCGCGCAGGTGCCGCGAACAGAATCGGCGCAGATCTGGACAGCGAGGTCGAATTTCTGCAATGCTGGAGCCAGGGAGCATCAATGTCATTGATTATTTGCCAAGAAGAAGCATCTTGAGCAGAGGAACAACTCTCCAGAAGAAATCGTGGGCTGAAATGGCCTGGTTGAAGAGTTATGGAAGCTCCAAGCAAGGTAGGTCCTATCTGGCTATGGCAGACATAGAACAGAGATTGGGGATTTTCACAATGCTGAGCTCCAGATGGTCCAATGTCCTGGATTGATGTGATACAGGGAAGCTTTATGAGTTGGGAAATACTTTTCTAGAAGGAAGCTCCAAGAGATTTGACCTGCGGAGTGAGATATAAGCAGTTCAATCTGACAGGGTGCTGCTGGCTATGGCTGCCATGGAAGCTTCAGTGAGAGTAGAGTTGAGAAAAGAAGTCATACACTGACACTGAGCTGGATGGAGGTTCAGAAGAATCAAGAGAGGCTGGAGAAGCAATGCCATGCCCAACTGGGCTCTGATACCATGTTAGAAATGCGGGATCTAGAGCATGACATAACCGGAAGCTATGGAGGATGGAAGGAGAAGTGTAGACTCATGATGGAATGGACACTGTTTGTTACACAAGTGAATTAGGTTCCAAGATTGAGACTTGGACTCATAAACACAATCTTGTGTATGTGGACAATGACATTGACACTTTACTGAAATGAAAAGAGTACTATCATTGCATTAAGAAAGGAAGCAAGTACAATGCTTTACAGGAAAGTAGGAAACTGCAGTAGGCACCATTGTGCATATGGGATAAGTTAGCCTGCATGTCCTTGACCCTGAGACTCCATACAAAGAGGCTGTTTGAGTGTGATTGCTGATTCTCAACAATTTCCCATGTTGAGGTTACAAGATTAGCAGCAAATCAGCTCCAAAATAATCAAATTTCAATTGAGCACAAGTGCCAAGAAGCACTAGGTGATTAGTATGAAGAGATACTAGGTGATTAGGTGACTAGTGCCCTTTGAACTTGGGATCTTCAAGGTCTTGCAAGTTCAAGTCTTCCCTTCTTTGATTTCATGCTGGAGTAGCACAAAAAAATCAAATTTTATTAGAGAAAAAGTTGATTGTGTTAGGTAACATAAGTGCTAAAAGCACTAGATGAGTGTCAATGGACAATGTGCTTGTATCTTCTTGGATTGAACTTGAATCTTCCACAATGTCCCCTTCTTGCTGGTTTGATGCCTCAAGTTTACTGAAAACTAAGTGAGAATTCTAGCCCAAGTGGCAAAGACTCCAATTGACTGAAAAGAGTGAGAAAATGAAGTGAAATAGAAGCTTGAAGTTTGATGACTATGGAGTTTGCATTAGGGTTTCTAGGGGCAACTTGGTTTTTCAGCTAGTATGAATTGAATAGTTGATCATTTTCAAAAAAAAATTATAGAAATGAAGCTTGGTAGATAGGGTACCAAAGTCCCATGATGATCGTCAACATCGTAATGGTGTGTGCAGGTGGATTGAGTAGTACGAATGAAAAGGGCATAGATCCGGGCACAGCGACTGAGAAATAGCGCAATGCTGGAGCATAGAGTCAACAATCTGAGCTTTGAAATGGCAGGGAGGAGAGCCTAGAGTTAAGAAAGATTTTTCTAGAAGGAAGCACGAGCTTAAATGGCACGGGAAGAGAGTTTCAAGTCCTCCATTGAGGGTGGGTAGCTATGGAGGTAGGTGAGAGATTCATGGGAAAGTGGAGGGAGCCAAAATTTCAAAGTGAAGTGACCCAATCAGTGGCCTAATGACTCATTACCTTGAAACCCACTCTGATACCATGTTAAAATATTGAGGATACATGCTAAGGAGGATCACTGATGAGAAAATAGACAATCATAATGAGACATAAGAATTGACAAAGAAAAACAACTAATATTATCTAAGCATAATGCAAGTACAACTGATGAGAATGACTGATGGAATGAGTGTGGGGATGAGTGCCTTTTATAGGCTTATAGTAGGTGGTATTGGTAGGTGGAGAAAGGTGTAAAGTGACCATGGTATTCACCAACTATGGATTTAATAAACCATGAGTACATGACCTAGTCTAAGGCTTTATTTGCAATATGTTTCTTTGCCTTGTTTGTTCCTTACAAAGAGGCTATGGTGGATGTGATTGCACTTTTCTCAATAATCATGTCTTATAATCTTTTCTTATGAAGGCTTAATAAAGAGCCCTAGTCTTAGGGGCCTATTAGGCTTGAATTCAAAGCCTTTGTTGGGCTTTTTTCTCAATTTCAAGATTTGTATAGAACTCTATTTGCTTCAAGAGCTTCAACCATATTATGCTATCTCTCACCTAGCTTCCTTACACTTTGTCTCAATCCAATCCTCCTACACTCATCTATCTATCCAAGAAAGTAAATTTAGATTCTATGAGCTCACCTATTTCTCTATTGTGTTGTAATTGTTACTTGATGGGCTTGCAAATGGGTCCACAATCCAAGTGATACCTCCCAATTCAATATGTTGCTCCACCAAAGGTTATTGAATGAATGTAGCAGTCAGTATCAAGGTTATACTTATGGAAAAAATGCATATCTAATATGATATCAGAAGACTATAAAGGAGCCTTGACAAGAAAATTACATTTTTATTTACAAGATCCCATAGTAATTTAGAGCCTTTGTAAGATCCCATAGTTATTTGGAGACCTTTAACTTTACATGTTCCATTACATCTTATTCCTTGGAAAGAATATTTGACCTTATATAATGATGGATTGGTTTTGAAATGCAATCTTATAATCAATTTCTCAAAAATAAAATCATGTGAGCTAGTGTCATGATGTAAAATAACTACATTAGAATCTTGAATAATGCCTTGCATCTTTAATAAGCATGAGGAGAAATATGCATATCTTGCTTACCTTTAAATGTTGTCTCTCTTGTTGCAAGGAATTAGTGTTCTAATTTGGAGTATAGTTTAGCACTTCTTCTATATTGTGAAATTGGGCAATGATGTTGTTGTTGGTACTCTTGTTTTTATTATTGTTGTTGGGTAGTTTAACCTAGTAGTTTACTTATAGATGTATATGGTGGTGTAAAGATGCTAATTCCTACCACAAACTATAAAACTAGAAATATAATAAAATAGACTAAATTGCCAAGAAACCATAGACAAGGTGGCTAGGCTGAAATCATGTTATCATCAATGCTTGGAATCAGTTGATGAGAGACTGCAGCATGGTATGCACCTCATTGCCATGGTGGCTAAGAGTATGCACCCTCTTAGATAGTGGGAGGTTGAGACCTCAAACATGAAATGTTAGAATTGGCAAAAAGATGCTTGGAAAATTACATCTCGGTCTTTTATACTTCACCCTAGTATGCTAAATATTGGCTAAGGCATTTTTACTTTATTACAAGCCATCTTGGTCTAGAAGAGCTTTGTCCTCAAAGCTGAAATCAGAACAACAAGATACAAGGATGAATACAAGGCTAGCTTGAAATAGATGAAGTCATGCTAAAATAAAACTCCATAATAAAGAAGACAAAATAATTCGATGAAGAAGGACCATGTAAGCGGAACAAACTGCTACAGTACTACAGATTTGGCCATATCTTGAAGTAGAAGTGTCTGATTTTCATGTGCAAGCTATAGAAATGTAAAGGATAATATGTAGTATCCAACCATGCCATAAAAATAAAATTTTGATGAAGACAAAGCAATTAATTTTGTCACAAAAATTTATTGCATTAGGCTGGTTACTGCTCAGTGAGTGAATTATCCTCTTGAAGAAGCCATGGAATTGTTCCAAATATGAAGCATATTTCCAAGAAAACTCTTCCATAGGGAAACCATCCCACTGTATGAGATACTCAACAAGAATTTTGTTCCTTAGAACCTTCTTCCACTTATCAACAATCTTTTCACGTTCATAAATGATCAAACCGTCTTCATCAAGGAAAGATAGTTCTTCAAGAACTTGGATTTCAATGCCAACATACTTCTTGAGCTAAGATACATGAAAGACATTATGGATATGTTTAGTTGAAAGAAAATCAAGTTGATAGGCAAGATCCCCAACTCGCTTAATTATTTGGTATGGACCATAATGCCTATGAGCAAGTTTATTATGTCGTCCCTTTAAGAGAATCATAATGGGATTTTGGAACCTTGAAGAAAACCTAATCATCTTTGTCAAACTCCACATGCCTTCTTTTCTCATCCACATAGGTTTTCATTTTCTCTTGATATTTTCTAATAATGTCCTTGCATTGCTTCATAAGGGTCTCCAACTCTGCATGAGCATGAGGGTTTACATAATAGCCACTTGCTTTGCTATAAATTGAGCCTTGTTTGGGATAAAATGGTTGGGATAAAATGTCTTATGGATATTATGAAATATTTTGAACAAATCATGATGTCTTGCTAAAGGTGAAGAGTGCATCTCTCACAAAATGGTCTTTGAAAGATGATTGAGGAGTCAAGAAGACTCATCCTTGATACCATAAAAGATCATTGTGCCACTTATTATTTGGAAACTCTTCTCCTTTTCCTTGCTACAATTCCTTCATCATTTTGGATTCTTTCTCATCAAGAAAATACTCTTCTTGAATGTCATGGATCTAATTCTTATGCATGGTTGAAATGGTAGAAATAGAACATGCCCACATCCTTGCTAAGACATCTACTATCACATTATCTTTTCCAACTATATAGGATGTCTCAAAGTCATATCCTTGAAGAGTAGCTAACCATCTTCATTGCTAAGGAGACAATTTTGGTTGTGAAAGTAAGTATTTCAACACAAACATGATGATCATTTTTGACCTTGAAATGGCTGCCATAGATGTAATGATGCCACTTTTTTATAGAATGCAATATTTCCAACATCTCTTGCTCACATAAACATGTAGCTTTCGACTTTCATAAGCTATGACTCCATGATCTTGACACAAAACAGCCCCAACTCCTCTTCCACTAACATCCACACATAAGATAAACTCCTTAGAGAAATCTGGGCATAAAAGAATAGGTGTTGAAGTTAAAAGAGATTTTAGCTCATTGAAGCTTTTGTCAACTATCGAGTCCCAAAAGAAGGCTTCTTTTTTAAGCCTATCTATCAATGGAGCCACCACATGAGTATAATTCTTGATGAACCTCCTATAGAAAGACATTAATCTAGAGAAATCTCACAAAGATATCAAATTCATAGGAGTGGGCCATTCTTTGACACATTTCACCTTGTTAGGGTCCACTATAATGCCTTGCTCTCCCACAATATGACCTGAATATTCTACTTTATCTTTCATGAATGAACACTTTGTCATCTCGACAAAGAGTATATGTCTTCTTAATGTGTCAAATACCTCTCGTACATGATTCAAATGCTCATCCTTGGATTTGCTATAGATAAAGATATCATAGAAGAAAATAAGGATTATTTTGAACAAGAAAAGCTACAAATTTTTGTTCATGAGAGCTTGAAAAGTGGCAGTGCATTGGAAAGCCCAAATGGCATAACCAAGAAGTATATAAGCCCCTTTAAGTGCTAAATGCTATTTTGAACTCATCTCCTTTCTTAGTTCAAATTTGATGATAACCTAAACAAAGATCTATTTTGGTAAAGACCTTTTCATCTTTAAGTTCGTCCAAGAGATTGTCAATTCGGGGAATAGGATGCCTATTCTTGAGACTGTTGACTTGTTCAAATACCTATAATCAATGCACATGTGAAATGATCTATCCTTATTCTTGAGTATGTGCATGGGAGAGGAAAATGGTGATTGAATTAGCTGAATTAAGTCCATTTGCATCAATTCTTTGACTCGTTTCTCTACCACTTTCCTCTCAAACTTGGACAAGCGATAGGGAGGTTTATTGATGGGCTTTGTGTTAAGTAATGAATTGTGATAGGATGCTCAATCTCTTACTTTGGAGGCAAGGATGATGGTCGCTGAAATAAAGCCTTATATTCCTCTAATAGCTCTTCCAATCTTGGATCTCTTTTCTTTGGAGAAGAAGATGACTGATTTGGTGGCTACTCTTCATCTACTTTCGCAAGCAAAAGAGTGAAGATACACAACTTGGCATTGATTTCCTTCTACAATTTCTTCATGGAGATAAGCTGTATGTGTTTATGATCTATGACTTTTAATTCAATGTGCTATTCTTTCCAATTAGATTCCATTAGCATTTTTCCAAATCCAAAGTAAATTTGTCAATACTTTTCAGCCAATCACAACCGATAACAATGCCAATAGGCTCCATATCCAAAGTGATCAAATTCACTTGTATTGTGTAAGTTGGTGATAGTTCAATTGGAGTACATGGACACACTTCTTTACTAGACTTATATGCACCTTTGGCAACTTTTATTCACAAGGATGATTCCATCAATAGGTAGCAACTTTGGCCCACTCAAAGATTTGGTATTGACAAAGCTATGAGTGGTACCCATATTTACTAGACTATGTGCAACCTTGCCATTAATGATACCTTTGAGTCTAAGTGTACTTTCCCCTTTGCATCCCATCCATGCATCATGTGAAATAGCACACAAGGAAAAATAAGAATCATTGATGCCACCCAGATCGAATGAAAAACCCATCCATAGGATCATAGAATTCTTCATTAGTAACATCCTCTTCTTCATGAATTTCTTCCACCATTGGATAAGCATCAATAAGTAGAAAAAATTTGTTCTTTTTTCTCTTCTTCTTCAACTTCCACATCTCGAGCGATTCCCATATTAATTTTGGAATTTTTGGCTTTGCACTTCAGCTTATGGTATGGGGACCACTTCTCCCCACATTTAAAATATAATCCTTTGGTGTGCATTTCCCTAAGCTTATCATGAGGAAGGAAGTTGCTATTAGAACTCTTTTGGGTTAGTTTTGAAGAACATTTAGCCCTTGAAAAAAACTTTTCTCAGTCACATTTTTGAAATTTACCCCTGCTTTTGTGCATAATTCCCACCTTGTTTTGAGGCATAAATAGTAGGGAAATTTAACACTTTTTTGTTATAGCTATTATGATTGTTATAACCCCTATTTTCTTGCTTGAAAGTGTCTCTTGACTTTTTGATAACTTGCACATATTTTGTAGGTTGATTAGAAAAGTAATTGCCTAAACTCCATTGCTAGAAATTCCATGTATCTCTCTTGTGCTTCAAAGAATATATTTCAACCAATTGTATGGCTAGGAAGGGAGGGTTACCTCACTATTGACTTTGTGACTCGCTTAGCATCCACTTTTTCCTTGTGGGAAACAACATGGAAAGTACATGCTATTGGCTAATCAAATAGGAATGCTATGCATCGATTGAAAAAGTATTTGGAGTCTTTAATAAAAAGCAAGTGGAAATTTGGAAATGATTGAATTGGAAAGGACTAAGGATAGGGCATTACCCTTTTGCACTTTTACAAATATGCCACTTATCATTTTCATCATTATTTTAGTCCTATAGCATCAATGTTCAATCATCCAATCAAATTCCAAGTTAGATAGACAGTGAATAGCACTTTGCAATCAATTTGGCAAACATATTTGATATGAATAAGTAGGAACTAGAGCTAAGAGAATATGGAGAGATTAGGATGATGAGTTGGAAGGATAAGGATTCAAGCTAGAAATTCAAATCTCTGGACCCAAAGAGGTTTTGAAGATAGAATAAGAACTATCTTACCCTTAGACATTTGATGAGATAGTAGAACTATATTGGTGTTCTCAGTGCCAAGCTTGCACTCAAGGCCTTGATGAGAGAATGGAACCATATTAATATTCTCACTACTTGGCTTTCCCTCATGGCTTGATAAGAGTATAGAACTATATTGGTATTATCTAAACTATGCTTTCCTCATTTCCACGCTTGAGCACAACCCCAAGGTATGCATCTAAAGATGTCTCCAAGATAGAGTTGGAACTTTCTTGAACTTAGGGCCAGGCTTAAGCACATGCGCAAGATCTACAACCAAATAGATCTCCAAGAAATTTTTCAAACTATCTTTCCCCCCTTAGGGAAATGATAGTAGAGTAGAATTATATTGGTGTTTTCTAAACTCTCTTGACATTTATGCTAGGCTTGAGTGCAAGGCTAATCCCTACTCTCAAAAAGATATTTACCATAGAGTACATGGAACTAGAAAGTACTTCAATACATTTAAAGTATATTGAACTAGAAACTGTGAATTCTTTTCAAGAACTCATATCTCTTGCATTTTTATACTTATACAACATATCATGAATCCTAAATGATGATATAATCTCAAGAAAGATGACTATTGAGTGCTCTTTGTGGATCATGTATTTTAAATGACCAAGGACAACTTGAGATGAGTGTGTATTAATTGAGATAGCATGGGAACTATCCCACACCCATTGCCAAGCTTGAGCATTGTGCCAAGCACTAGGAACTATCTTACCTGCAAGGCCTTGATGGGAGAGTAGAACTATATTGGTTTTCTCAGTACCAAGCTTGCATTGAAGGCACTGTGAGAGAGGTGAACTTTACTGGTGTTCTTAGTGCTAGGCTTGCCCTCAGGGCCCTAATAAGAGAGTAGAACTATATTGGTATCCTCTATACTATCTTGCCTTTGGTTCCAGGCTTAAGCACATGGCTAAGCTATGCATTGAAGTAGGTCTTCAAGATAGAGTTGTAACTACATTACACTTAGGGCAAGGCTTGAATGCATGGGCAAGATCTACAACCAAAGAGATCTCTAATATTGGAACTATCTTACCCTCAAGGACTTGATGGGAGAGTACAATTATACTTGTGTTCTCTAAACTCTCTTAAACTTGGTGCTCGGATTGAGTGTAGGGCCAATCTCTATTTCCAAAGAGATATTTAGCACAAGGTACATTTAGAGTACATTGAACTAGAAAGTGTGAGTTTCTTTCAAGAACTCACATCTTCTAAAATTTTATCCTTTTATAAGAGATCATGAATCCTAAATGAAGATTAATCTCAAGAAAGATGACTATTGAGTACTCTTTTTGGATCATGTACTATAAATGACCAAGGACAACTTGAGATGAGAGTATACTAACATCTTGAGATAGAGTGGAAATTAACTTGGCCCATACAAATGGTTGACATGGATAGAATATTGAGGATATTACCATCTTTAAGAAGATAGTTGGGTAGCTTGATCTACTCAACCGTAATAAGACCATACTTGAGCTATTCAATGGGGATGATAAGCCAATTCATGCAAAGGCCATGAAAGTCACACTTGGATGTAGGATGAGAAAAGTGTTGAGGCATGTCAAGAAGATAGTTACTTATGGGTTGTTCTATGAGAAAGGAATCAAGCCTACATTATTTGGATACACATATGCAGACTGGGTAGAAAGTATTATGGATAGGAGATCCACTAGTGGTTATGATTTTTCATTTGGTTCAACAAAATGATGAGTGGGAGCAATAAGAAGTAACCCATATTTACTTCAAGTACAAAAGCAAAGTATAGAGGGATAGCATTGGTAGCATGTGAGTAGACATGGCTGAGACTACTTCTATGTGATATGGGGATTGAGATAGATGGTGGAGTTATCATATATTGTGATAATATCAACATCATCATGCTTGCAAAGAACCAATTCTACCATGCAAGAACAAAAAATATTAAAGTGTAGTATCATTTCATAAAAAAGAAATTCATGGATGGAGAGGTAAGCTTAGTACATGTCAAAACCATTGGCCAAGTCGCAAATATATTTACCAATGCATTATGTAAAGATAAGTTTAAGTACTCTAGAAATGCACTTGGGATATTATATTTGCAAGCTCATTCTAAGCTTGACGGGGAGTATTTGAGAGCGGAGTTTTGAGCCCGGGATGTGCCTAAAATTTGCCAAAAAATCCGGAATTTAGGGAAAAAATATTTAACATCAAAGGCGGCGGCTCCAGCTAGGACGATTTTAAGCACCAAGTGAAAGACGACTTTTAAAAGGCACCCGAGCGACACTTGTTGATTTTTTATAATTTTTCAAACTGTCGTGCGGGTTTTCAGGAGTTGCCAATCAATGCGGGATGTCAAGACAGACGCGCAAAAATTTACAGCACTCAAATCGGATGCCGGACGGGGAAATGGCCAAGAAACCGAGCAAGATATGAAGAGGTGGACTTGTTTTGGCCAAGAGTGGGCATGACCTTTGGGGAGTTAGGGCATTTTATGCCAAGATGAAACTTAGCACAAATCATGGAGAGAGAGAGAGCATGAAAAAAAACGTGGGGAGATGGCGCCTGTTGACGCCTGAAAAATGTGTCCTCATCTTGATGAATGGAGATGGCAGCCTGCAAGTAACCCACCCAACCGACATTACCCCCGATCTTCCCTCTCTCTGCTGATCATATCGCTTGTCTTCACCCGTCCAATGGTGGCATGAATGAAGAGAGCCAATTCTAGTATTTCTCTCTCCTCCCTCTCTCTCCCCTAAGGGGCTATTCTTGTGTGCAAGAGGAAAATGAAGAATGGTGAAGGAAAGCTTGTCTGGTTGGAACCGGATTGCTTCCGGATCGATGTAGACATGAAGATTGCTGATTCTGAAGATGTTGGACATTGAATGTGGGCTGACCCGCAGTCCTGCACCAAAACCGAGATCCCAAGACATGAAGCCTAAGCGGTAATTCAATTTTTATGAAGGAAAAATAATTTTTTATGCTATTTGTTTGATAAAACATTGTTACCATGGGCTAATTATGCATTAAAATGTTGTTTTCTATGATTTTTATCAGTTTATAATCAGAAAATTAGAAAATCATAAGTGATATGGCTGAAATTAATGTCATAAAACCCAAAACCATGCATTTAAGGGGTAAAATGGGGTTTTTTTGCAAAATAAATGAAAAATATGAGACATAATGCCAACAAAAACCTAAAATTTTGCTATCAAGGAACCTAAGGGCCACAGCCCACAATCAATCTTAATTTCTAGTCATTTTTTATTGAAGAAAAGATAGGAAAATTACCAAAAAAGGTGAAAAATGGGGTTTAAATGGGAGAAAATTAGGAAACGGTAAAAGGAAAATTCCAAAAAATTACATGTGTGTTTGTGCAATGTATAATGAAGGTAAAGCATGACGTTGGCCTCATTTTACCCTCGTTTCTATGTTTATGTCCGTGTTTATTGCTTTCTTTATAAAGAAAAACACATAAAACGACTCTTTCACCT
The DNA here is from genome assembly GCF_053477565.2 of Lygodium microphyllum. Classification (NCBI taxonomy): domain Eukaryota; kingdom Viridiplantae; phylum Streptophyta; class Polypodiopsida; order Schizaeales; family Lygodiaceae; genus Lygodium; species Lygodium microphyllum. The sequence goes on along the minus strand of NC_141143.1, from coordinate 5,675,744 downwards.
ATCAACGAATGCAAAACATTAAACCATAGGGTGAGAGGGGAGGTTGAGCATTAAAACATAAATTAAAATCTGATTTATGTGTTGCATCATGCCTATAGTCCGTTGTTTTAAAATAAAGGAAAAGGTAGCATGAGCGTAAGGCTGGGTGTCTTTTCTCGTTATATAAACGTTAGCATGGAAATTATGAAAAGATTGATTTCGCACGATGCACAATGCTTATTTTCTTTTGTTTGTGCACTGAACCATTCACACTATGCATTATGCATAGTTCATGGTATCAAAGGAAAAGCTCCTGGACTGCATACCAATTGTTTTCTTAGGAATTTGACCCACGATTGAGAGTGTGAGGTTATCCCTTTCCATAGAATAGAGAGGCGGTTTCCTAAGGGACTGTTAAGTAAGGACACATGGTATATCTCCCGGATTCGGATAAAAGAGAGGAGTTTGTGTTCATTTGTGTTATATGTTGGGCAGCGCATCAAGGGGCGATGTAGGAGAGCTGCAGTGGGGCAGCGGTTTTTCTACCAAGAGGTTGCCTCCATGTATGTGATTGTGGTATTTATTGCCAATGTGTATGGGTTCTCCCTCTGAGGAGTTTATATAAAGGGAAATGTTGGACTACAAAACGATAAAACTATAAACACATAGATTAGGCTTTAGGGCAGTTTGTCCTTTAGCAGTAGATTGACGTTCCTGGTCCACGAGGCTGTGAGGGTGTTTGTCTGTCATGAGCATGAGGTCCAGCTAGTGCCATAGCCAGTGCCGGCCCATTTCAGGTCCCATCAGTAGTGCATCTGCCGGGAGCTGCCAATAAGTGGTGGTTCTCAAATCTAGGGTTTCTAAGGGACCAAAAGAAAGTTGGTTTATGTCCTCTGACAAGGACCGTCAAGCCGAAATACAAAAAGCAAAACGTGCTAAGAGGGCTAGACGGCGGTTAGAGATCATAAGTCGTTATTCTCCTCAAAGATGTAGCCCGATACGCATAAGAGACAGTGGTCTTAGTAAACCCAACTGTTGCACATAGTCCTCTAGGTACAAGAGGAAGCGCAAGTTCTTTCTCTCTTCCACCAAGTCAACCCACTTCAAGTGGGGGTGTGATTCCATCAGTCCAAACTCCTATTGTCAATCCGATTGTAGCCATGGCACAACCCATTGCAATTCCTACAGAGATGCCAGATTTGCCAGCTTTAGGAATTCCTTTGCCCATTTTTAATGGGTTAGCCGAAGAAGATGCGGAGTTTCACATTTGTGAATTCCAAATATTAATGTTTAATTATCGTATCCAAGATGAGGAACATCTTATGATGTTCTTTAACATGACATTAAAAGGAAGGGCTGCGGTATGGTACCATAGCATAGAGTCAAGAACCATAACCACAATCAACCAATTTTACACAGCTTTCCGAGGAGAATATGCCCCTGAAAGAGGTGGCCAATTAATAAAACTTCAAATAGATGAAGACAAAGATGGAACAAGCACAGGTTAGGAGCTACGTGCTGTCCTCTTCAACCATTCCTCCAACTGTCCACACACCCTAAAATGGTATCCTCAAAAGATGGATACCCCAAACTTAAGGACACTTTACATACAACCATAGGATATGACATATTTATCAACACTCCCCCTCAAGCTTAGAATGAGTTTGCAAAGGTAATACTCCAAGTGCACTCCTGAAGTATTCAAACTTATCTTTACCTAATGCTTTGGTAAAGATATCAATAACTTGGTCATTTGTTTTCACATGGACCAAGTCAATCTCTCCATCAATGACTTTTTCTCTAATGAAATGATAGTGCACTTCTATGTGTTTTTTTCTTACATGGTAGACTGGGTTCTTTGCCAACATAATGCTACTAACATTGTCACAATGCATAATGACTCCACCATCAATCTCTATGCCCATGTCATATAAGATCAATCTCAGCCATGTCTGCTCACATTCTGCCAATGCAATGCCTCTATCCTCTGCTTCAGTGCTTGATAAAGCAACTGTAGGTTTCTTCTTACTGCTCCAACTTACCATGGCTGATCCAAATGAGAATGCATAGCCACTAGTAGATCTTCTATCCATAGAGCTACCTGCCTAGTCTGCATCTAAGTATCCAAATAATGTAGGCTTGATTCCTTTTTCATAAAATAGCCCAAATCCAGCTGTCTTCTTCACATATCTAAGAACTCTTCTTACTACATCCAAATGTCATGTGCATGGTTTTTGCATAAACTAACTTATTAATCCAACAGCCTAACTCAAGTCTCGTCTTATAATGGTCAAGTAGATAAGACTACCAACCATCTTTCTGAACATAGTAACATCCTCAACATAAGATCCATCATCCATCAACTTAGCATTTTGATCTAATGGTGTATCAACCGGTTTGCATCCTGTCATGCCATATTTTTCCAGCATCTCCAGTGCATATTGCCTTTGTATCAACCATATACCATGAGGTGTGTCAATAACCTCAATACCCAAGAAGTATCTCAACAAACCAAGGTCATTTATATCAAACTCTTTATGTAACCCATGCTTGACTTCAGTAATCTCCTTCTCAAGTGTACCTGTAATAATAAGATCATCAACATAGATGACCACAACAACCATACCATCTTCTATATGCCTCACATAAAGTGAATAATTAGCTTTGCTCTGCTGAAATCCCATACTGCATAAGAATTTGCTGATTCTATCACACCATGCTCTTGGTGCTTGCTTCAGTCCATATAAAGCCTTCTTCAACCTGCATACATAATGTGGGTATTTTGGATCCACATAGCCCTCTAGTTGATCCATGTACACTTTCTCTTCTAAGTTGCCATTCAAAAATGCATTTTTTACATCCATTTGATAAAGCCTCCAACCATAGATAGAAGGCAAAGCAATTACCGATCTCACTGTCATCATTTTAACTACTAGACTGAATGTTTCTTCATAGTCCAAATCATAAATTGGTGCATATCCTTTTGCAAGTAGCATTGCTTTATACCTTTCAAGAGACCTTATAAACCTATTTACATCCAATGGACTTCTTGCCATAAGGTAGTTTCACCAAATCCCAAGTCTTGTTTTTCCTTAGTGCATTCATCTCTTCATCCATTGCTTGTCTCCACTCTTTGCTCTCTACTGCTTCTTCAAAGCAAGTAGGCTCCACATGTTGTACATAAGAAACCATGTATGCATAATGCATCTTCATGAATCCATTATAAGTCAATCTATCAACTGGATACCTTACCCTTTCTGACCTTCTCAATTGAGGTGCACTACCGTGTGTCTCATCTGATCTAGCATGTGGTGGCACATACTTTCCTGCACTTCTAGTGCCAAGTGTTTTAACATGCGGAATGCCATATTCATCATCTATAGATTCATCTTCTAAACTTTCAATCATTGGTCTCTTACCTTTTGCAACTTCTGCACTCCTTTGTGCATTTCTCAATCTATCACTCCATGGACTGTAGCTGCCACTGCTTTCCACATTCTCTTGAGGTCCTGAAGCATCTTCCACATGCTGATTTTCAGCCTTGCTGTTTGCTGAAATTTTCCTTCCATAGCCATTATCATCATAGCTTTCATAGGAATCAACATCCACTGCAATTTTGGGCTTGTACCATGATTCATATTCACTAAATTTGACATCCCTGTTTATGTATACTTCCTTACTCACTGGATCATAGCATTTGTATCCCTTCTTCTCATCAGAATATCCAAGGAAAATGCATTTTACAGCCTTAGGTTCCATATTCTTTCTCAAATCATCCAGAACATGAACATAACAGACACATCCAAAGACTCTAAGGTATGCAACAGTGGGTTTCATGCCATACATTCTCTCATATGGTGACATATTATGAATCAAGGCTGTAGGTGTTCTATTCATAATGTGAACTGCAGTATGCACTGCTTCTGCCCAATATAACAATGGCATGTTCATTTGATTCATCATTGCCCTTGCAACCTCTGCAATAATCCGATTCTTCCTTTCAGCCACACCATTTTGCTGAGGTGTATACCTGCATGTCAATTGCCTTTTGATACCATGATCTCTCAAGAAGTCACAAAACTCATATGACATGTACTCTCCACCATTATCTGACCTCAAACATTTTATGTAGCATCCAATGTGCTTTTCAGCCATAGATTTAAATTCCAAGAACTTTTCAAATGCTTCACTTTTATGCTGCATAAAGTACACCCAAGTCATCTTGCTAAAATCATCAATGAAAGTGATATAGAATCTACATTTTCCGCTCATGGAAACATTCTGACATGGGCCCCAAATATCTAAGTGTATTATTTCCAAAGGATAGCTGCTTATTCTCCCCCTCTTTGGAAATGGCAATTTGGACTGCTTGCCAAATTGACAAGCCTCACATACGTGATCAAAATTCACATATCCTAAATGCGGTAGACCACGGACTATCTATTTTGATTGCATTTGCTTCAATCTTTGCAAATTAACATGACCAATCTGTCTATGCCATAATTCCACATCCTTATCTTGCCCATGTCCTCTCTCAACATACATAGAGTTTTGAATCACTGGAGTACCTACATCCAAAGAAAACAATCTCCCTTTCTTTCTACCATGAGCAATCACCCTGCTAGTTCTCCCATTATGGAACTCTTCAATGAAACATCCAAACTTATTGAATCTCACCTACAATCCTTGATCTGTCGTTTGACCAACCGATGCTAGGTTCTTAGTTATTGTGGGCACATAAAGTACATCACCAAGCTTGTTCTCAATCCCATCTTTAGTAACAAGTGGCACACTATCAATATGAGTAATTTTGTGTAAAGTATCATCACCAGTGGCAACATATTCATCATTCTGCATTTTCTCCTTGCTATCAAACCACTCAGCATGATTAGTCACGTGGTTTGTAGCTCCTGAATCCAAAAACCAGTCATTCTCACGAAGAGGATGAGTCATGCTCCCAAGCACATGCTCCATAGCAAATAGGTGACCTCTAGGCGATCCACCTCTAGGTCCATACCCTGTACCACCATAAGTGCCTGCATAGTGGCCATATTGGCTCCTTCCATGACCCCTAGACATGTCATTCTGTTTTTGATAACAATCCCTCTCAAAGTGACAAAACTACCCACAATAATGACAAGTGCCATCTCTTTGTGAAGAAGGACTAGACCGTCCTCTACCTCTAGGGAAAGATCTCCCCCTGCCTCTATGCATGAAGTCACCATGACCAAAGTTACCTCTTCCACGAGCAAAACCAAAATTACTACGACCAAGTGAAGAGCCTCTAGCTCTAGATGAGCTGCCACGACCTCTCTGGTGATAGAAAACACTATCTCCACCTACATTTTTGCCACTGCTAGATGCATTCAATCCCAACTTGATTTCTTCTATAAGTAGCAATCCAATAAGCTCCTCAAAGTCAGGCATAGAGCCTCCCCTAATGGAAATAGAGGTATCCAAAGATTTGAAAGCTGGTCCAAGCCCATTTAGTGTCACTAACACTAAATCATCATCATCAACAGGTGCATTAATGGATGCAAGGTCTTTTGAAATTTGCTTGATTTCTGCCACATAGTCACTGATACTGTGATTGCCTCTCCATGCACCATGTAATCTCTGCTTAAGTTGTATCTTACGAGCCTCTATACATGTTCCATACATTTTTTCTATGATTTCCCATGCCTCCTTACAAGTACTTGCCTTTTTTATATGAGGAATCAATGTTTCTGAAATACATATGGAGATCCAATGCAAAACCTTCCTGTTCTTCTCAGTCCAATCCTTATACGCTTTCTTTTGCTCTTCAGTTGGATGTTCGGGAACTTCTGGACATTCATCATCACCTGTTATGAGGTCCCATAGACCTCTACCCATCAAAAAATTCTCCATCCTATAGGACCAAACACTATAGTTGTCTTTGGTCAATTTGTTTCCCACGATCTGAGTGATCTGTGCCGTATCAAACATTATGACTACTATAAATTTAGAAGAAAACAACAATACAATCTATCTAGAAATGGTATTCAACAATATGATTGTCATACATGTGTCCAAAAACTATCATATACATCCATCCATGATGCCAACATGTCATACATTCAGCTCCCAACAAGAAACATCCAAATCGGATTCCACACGATGTTAGTATGACCCAAAATGCATCAAAACATGGGTCTAAAGTTGACCACTTTTCCTGCAATTTTTATGCAATTTTTTTGTGCCAAACTGAAAGTACTTGTCAAGCTGAAGTTGCAGAAGATTTTCCAAATTTTTCTGAGCAAAAAATCGACCTCCAAACAACCAATTCAACACTGCAAGACATTAATGCAGCACAACTTTCCCTTGAGCAAACAGAACCCTGTATAACACTGCAAACACCCAAGAACATTGAAGGCCCTTCCATAGCCCCGTTGTTAAGTTCTATCGCTAGTTTACTTCTAATTGCAACATGCCTTTCTGATCAGCATCCATGATTTTGCACACATAACTAGCTTTTGCCACTTGGAACAACTAACCAGCCAGCTTACAGCTTTTGCCATAGCTCAGCATTGAGCATATATGTATGTTGCTAGAGACCTGTTTTACCATCTGATGTTTCTTCCAAAATGCCTAAAAGAACATGACAATAATATGAAAGTAGGGTGGTTTCTTCATACACCATTTCCATCTTCAGAAATATATCGGACTTTACCATCACGTTTGGAGCTTCTTAAAGCTGTGATTTCAGCTGATCTAATAAGATTCCACACTTATGATTATGCCAGACACTTTGTGAGTGCCTACACCCGTATTCTTGGCCTGGACGGCTGCCTCTCCATCACAGCAGGCTTCTTCTTCATCGACCGGTAGCAGAAAACATAGCTATGGTTACGAGCCCGGCCTCCTTTGTGGCCTTGCCACGGCCTGCCCTGCATTGCTCCCTGTCATCATCGTCGTCATCTTGTAGCTTCGCAAGCCTCCGTTTCCTGAGCCAAAGGCAATCCAAGAGCACCACAGTCCTGCACAGTCGGTCCTCTCTGTGCGTCAGGGGTGGACCAGATGGCGAATCCCCTCCGACAACCCAAAAATAGTCTGTAGTCCAAAGGCCTAGGCGTACTGATACATTGAGAGAGGCACCAGAGTCTACAGCTACGTCGTTGTAGACTATGAGTGATTATGTGCTGCATAATGCACACAGTCCTATAGTTATTGTTAGGCCATCTGAAGCACTTCAAAAAACATCATTCAAATCATCTGAGAGGTCCAGAAAGATTGTGATAGCAGTTGATGACTCTAAGGAGGCTTTCCATGCATTCATCTGGTCCTTACAAAATTTCTATACCAAGCTAAACAAAGTAGTTATTTACCATGTGCACCATTCTACAACCCCCACCATTACAGCTGTAGGAGCAGGTGCATTTGAGATGGAAGAGATCTACTTTCCTCTTGATACAACTGATGAAATGGAAGTACAGGCTTTGATACCATAATAAAACTTCAAATAGAGGAAGACAAAGATGGAACAAGCACAAGTTAGGAGCTACATGCTGTCCTCTTCTTCATTATTCTTCAACCATTCCTCCAATTGTCCATACACCCTAAAATGGTATCCTCAAAAGATAGATACCCTAGAATTAAGGACACTTTACATACAACCATAGGATATGACATATTTATCAACACCAATACTGGTTGTGTGTTTTGAACGTAACATGCCAAGACCCTCATGAGAATGTGAAAGCCTATGTCAAGAAGCTGAGGGAAGTGTTTCGTAAGTTACAAACTTACATTCCTATTCTGTCGGCTGCCCAATTGCAATACTTCTTGCATGGATTGATTTCAATATTCAGGTGCAATTGAGCAGTGTGGCTTTGGCTGATATAGACACCACCATTGTGTGGGCCGAAGGAGTAGAAGCACGATTACAAATGGCCTACTCCTCTCGAATAAATCTTAGTGTGGGTTTAGTACCTGGAGGCAATCTACCATTGACAAATGGGAGTCAAGGGATGCCTATGAATACCCCGAATGGGAGAGGAAGCATGGTTCAAAATGTACCTTTATTTCCATCCCCTCCCAGTGTGACTATGCCTATGGCAAGTCAGTTGGCTCCACCAAATGTTGGAGGCCAAGTTTCGAACCCTAATGTTGATCCTGTGAGTCAACAACCAATGCCCAATCAAATTGTTAGGCCAATGGAATGACAGATAGGCGATCAAGGCTGTGAGTCAAGTGCATCTAATGTCCTTAGCGAAGTTAAGGATATGATGAAGCATTATACCGACATTATTTCTGAACAATATCGACAAATAGCTGTTGACGTCAATTTCTTGAAAAAGCAGCAGAATTTGATAGGGAGTTGACGCCCTGAAGAGGGTGGACCCTCAAGATTCAGCTATAAGTGGTGTGGTGGACAACATTTCCCTAGAAATTGTCCAAATATTAAATGTGATATTTATGGGAAGTTGGGCCATTTAGCCACTACCTGTTGGAGTAAGATTAGTTCCCTCCAACAAGGGAGTAAACAGCCAGGTCTAGTTAATCATAGAGTGCAAGGTAATAATCTCCAGCAAAATGATGGACCAAGATAAATATTGCAAAGGGAAAAGACCACTATAGAAGAGTTGCCACAAGGCAATGGAGTCAGCCTTATTGAGGCTGTACGAGTCAATGACACTGAAACCTCTAACCTAAGAGCCGTGACAAGAGGCCAAAAGGCTAAGGAGGTTGACAAAGATAATGCAAAATGGGTTGAGAGAAACCCTAAGCAAGGGGATAAGGGGACGTAAGTCCAAAATCCTAGCGTGGAAGGTGGACCTCTAAGGCCTATTGACAAAAAACTCGATCCTAAGAAGGATGAGGAAGTGCCAAGAAAGAAGGCAAGAGCTAAGAAAGAAGCACCAAAGCCGGTCCCGAGACCAAAAGAAAGGATGGTTTGGTGAGAAAATAGAGCTTTGGCTACCTATCATGATTTTGATTTAGCAAGTTCTCTTTGCAAAGTTAAACAAGATGTAAACCTCTTGCAGTGTTGAGATGACAAGCTCAACACATGTGGACATTGATGATGGACCGCCTGGTTAGATGGGTCCACACGTCTACACTTAGCACGTCGGTGGTCATTATGACTCTCACATGGCCATTGACTCATTACTTATTATATTTAGGTTGTTACACCTATTTACAACTGGCATAGTTATAGCGCCAGTCGACTAGTGTAGTCGGTTATGCATTGTTTGACTTAGTAGGCCACTTTCCTTTATGTTGTATCTTATCTATACTTTGTGTACATTGTAAAGTGTGTGGAATAAGAAGAAGAAGAAATCAGCAAGAAAAAGTTTTGGCCTCCATCTCTCTTCTTGTCTCTTGAGTGAGCTTCTCCTTGTGCATTCTATGTATGTTCGGCGTATCATCTCAGCAAGTCCCCCCACCATGTGATTCTTGACATGGTATCAGAGCCATGCCACTGAGAGAGGCTGATTTCGAAGGCTCAAGAAAAGGATAAGAAGCAAGGTTTGAGCAAGCAAGCCACGGGTAAGAAGCTCTCCCATTCTTCCACTCTCTCTCCTGGATAGTGCCTGTGGAGGCACCGGAAGCAGGGCAGAGCAAAAATCTCAGATTGCAGTGAGATTTGGTGTGCGCAAAGAGCGCTGTGTATTCTACAGATAAGTCCTTTAGGGCTTGCTCACAATTATTTTGGGCATCTGAGGCCATTTCAGGCCCTGTTTTAGAGCCACAAGGTTGCGGACAACAGTTTCAGGGTACACTGTGACTTCGATGTTAGATATGATCAATGCCCCACCCTCATTAGGTGCTACCAATGATCCATGGTGCTCAAAGTTGTAAGGCCCCCATTATGAGGAGAAGCCAAATGTGAGCCCGGACATTGGTTGAGTCCTGACTTGTATATCAGATGAGGTCTATGTGACTGGATGGCAAAAAGGTGACTGTTGTGGGTCTAATCTTTGGGTTAGACGGAGTGGTTAAGCTGGTAGCAACTCGAGCCACATTGCATTGAGTTGCGTGGTAAGGGAGTTAAAAGGGGCCCCTATTGTGGGGTCCGGGGGCCTTCCGCGGCCCCCTGGCTGGGGGGTCCCAGGGGGGCCAGCGGCCCCCCTGGCGGAGGTCCGGGGGCAGCGCCCCCGGCCCGATGGTAAAGGGAATATTCCTTGGAATATTCCCTGGCTGACTAGTGGAGGCTCATATGGTAGGTCGGTCAGCAGGCTGACCTAACGACCTTCGTGGGCTATAAAAAAGCTAAACCCCTTCACAGTCATCTTACACTTATCTTTCACCCAGTCAGAGTTGTTATTCCAGCTAGCCTTAAGCTGTTCACCTATCTTCTGTCTAGATCGCCATCTAAGCTTCACGCAATGGAAGTGCACGGGTGGACAGAGCCATCTTTGTATCAGTTGTTTGGAGTTAAAGAATTTAGTGATTCTCCTCTTATCTGTTGTGTACTCTCTATCTCTTTCTCAGATTCTGTTCGCTGCGCCGTGTAATATTTTACATTCGACTCTATTGACCGAAAGTGGGTGCGCAAGGTTACAGATTTCAAATCTGTAAGTTCAAAGGTATTTACCAGTGAGTAAACACAAGGTTTATCTGCAAACATGTTGCAAATTGCATGTATTGTTGAGCAGACAGTGAAAAAGGCTGTATGGTGTATTGTTGTGCACTACAGGTCGAGGGTTGCAGAAGATTTGCTTGTTGTTGGTATTAATTTTGTGATAATGGCAGAGAATAGTGGAAGCCCCATCATTGAGAAGCTCGACAAGAACAACTATCCATCATGGAAGTTCCATGTCACGAACTTCCTTATTGGAAAAGACCTCTACGAGTTTGTTTCAGGTGAAGAAAAGGAGCCGAAGGTGAGTGATCCTCCAACTGCAGAAGAGACAAAGGCATGAAAGGAATGGAATGAAAAAGACAAAAAGGTCATGTATTGGCTGTCTGCAATAATTGACAATAATATGCTGGGACATATTAGAAATGTAGAGAATTCATATGCAGCTTGGACCATACTTGAAAGTATGTTTTTCGTAAATACAAAGGCACGAAAGATTCAACTCAAGCAAGAGTTGAATACATTGAAGAAAGGGAAGATGTCTATCAATGAGTATGTACTGAAGGTAAGGAGCACTGCAGATGCATTAGCAGCGATTGATGCAATGCCCGATGATGATGATTTGGTGTCGTCTACCTTGGGTGGACTTAACAATGAAAAGGCTTGGAAGTCTTTTGTAACTTCCATATATGTTAGAAAGCCATTCCCAGATTTCGATGAGTTGGTCTCTCTTATGATCACTGAAGAGATCAACATGCAGAGTGAGACATCTGAAAGAAGTGGTGAACAGGTCCAAGCTTTCTACTCCAGTTCAGGAAGGGGACGTGGCACATTCTCTTCAAGAGGCCATGGTACAGGACGTGGTAGTGACAACCAGCAAAATAGATTGAATCAGCAATTTGGTGTTATGTAGGTTTCACGAGGTCATGGTAACTTTAGAGGCAGGGAGAGCTTTAGAGGAAGAGGTGGATGGTAGAACAGAGGTTCTAACAACTCTGGTATTGTATGTCACTACTGTGGCAAAACAGGTCATATTGCAGCCCAATGTTATGCTAAGAAAGATTATATCCACAGTGGTAAGTTGCAGCAAGGAAACTATGCATCGTCTTTGTTGAGAATCAGCAATCACACTCAAATAGCCTCTTTGTATGGAGTCTCAGGGTCAAGGACATGCAGGCTAACTTATCCCATATGCACAATGGTGCCTACTACAGTTTCCTACTTTCCTATAAAGCATTGTACTTGCTTCCTTTCTTAATGCAATGATAGTACTCTTTTCATTTCAGTAAAGTGTCAATGTCATTGTCCACATACACAAGATTGTGTTTATGAGTCCAAGTCTCAATCTTGGAACCTAATTCACTTGTGTAACAAACAGTGTCCATTCCATCATGAGTCTACACTTCTCCTTCCATCCTCCATAGCTTCCGGTTATGTCATGCTCTAGATCCCGCATTTCTAACATGGTATCAGAGCCCAGTTGGGCATGGCATTGCTTCTCCAGCCTCTCTTGATTCTTCTGAACCTCCATCCAGCTCAGTGTCAGTGTATGACTTCTTTTCTCAACTCTACTCTCACTGAAGCTTCCATGGCAGCCATAGCCAGCAGCACCCTATCAGATTGAACTGCTTATATCTCACTCCACAGGTCAAATCTCTTGGAGCTTCCTTCTGGAAAAGTATTCCCCAACTCATAAGGCTTCCCTGTATCACATCAATCCAGGACATTGGACCATCTGGAGCTCAGCATTGTGAAAATCCCCAATCTATGTTCTGTGTCTGCCATAGCCAGACAGGACCTACCTTGCTTGGAGCTTCCATAACTCTTCAACCAGGCCATTTCAGCCCACGATTTCTTCTGGAGAGTTGTTCCTCTGCTCAAGATGCTTCATCTTGGCAAATAATCAATGACATTGATGCTCCCTGGCTCCAGCATTGCAGAAATTCGACCTCGCTGTCCAGATCTGTGCCGATTCTATTCGCGGCACCTGCGCGCTGCATACTGACCACGATCTGCACAATCTCCATGGGGCTTTGGTAGCCCATGACATAAGCTTCCTAGATATGTAAAAAGTTTTGAAAATGATGCACTGTAGCTCCTGCAATAAGCAAAAAACCAGGCCCCTGTCTCAGAAACCCTAATTCCACCATAGCCAAAAGCTTCAAAATCTTGACATTTTTCACTGTTTCTCTCACTGAAGTTATCAACAGTGATTTTAATCACTGAGAAATACTCTCTAAAGTTTGTTAAAGTACTGTCACTCAGATCTAAAGACATCAGCATCAAATCAAGAAGGGGAAGATCACTTGGAGTAAAAGACTTTTGCAGATTTGGTATCCATTGACACTCAGTTAGTGCTTTTTAGCACTTGTGTCTCTCAATCAATTCTTCTGTTGCTCAAATCTAATAAAGTCTGAAGTTGATTTGCTACTGTTCTCGTAAATCTAACATGGGCAAAGACTCGCCAAATGCTCGATTCAAAGGAGTCGGATTCCACACTTGGCAAACCCGCATCAAGCTCATCCTGATGAAGAAGGGTCTCTGGGCCATCACAAATGGCAAAGAGAAGAAACCACGGGACGCGGACCTTGCAACTACTTGGCAAAAGAATGATGACAAAGCCCAGGCCATTATCAAATTGGAGCTAGATGACAGTTATATCCATCACGTGGATAACTGTGAGACCTCACAGGATACATGGAAAAGACTTGACACCCTGTTCGGTGCACAATCTAAATCATCAAAGTATGGTCTCCTAATTGAATTCTTCAGGCTTGAAATGAAGTCCAGCACATCACTTGCCACACATCTTAATTACATGGAAGGACTCCTAATCCAACTTGCAGGAATCAACATTAAAATGGATGAAGATGTTTGCATCGGTGTTCTACTTAAGAGCTTGCCTCTTGAATATAATAACGTATCAACAACTTTAATCAACATGCCAAATCCTAAACTTGTTGATATCCAGGCATCACTGTTAGAAGAAGAAAAGAAGCTAAAAACTAAAGAAGAACCAAGTACCTCTAGAGATGAGCATGCATTATATGTTGGCAACAGGTACAAAGGCAAGAAAGATCAGCTCTTTTGTGACTTCTGCAAAAGGACCGGACACACTGAGAAGTTCTGCCACGCAAGAAAGAGATCCCAAAAGGCCTATCTAGTCGCAGTCAAAGAAGAAGAAGAAAATGAAGCAAAGGAAGAAGAAGATGAAGATCACCAGGATCGGAAGGACAAGACTCATCAGTCCTTGTACTCTCATAATTCTGATAGACTGTTTTAATAGCCTTGTATTTTTCCTTGCCCTAATGCTTCCTGCCATAAGCTATGTAAACTCCTTATGTAACTTGGCATTACAGTCCCTGTACACTTTGTGAAGCCCTTGTTACAGCCTCTGGATGTCCACCATGTTTATGGTACCCACACTTAGCTGTTTCTGCGACAGCCTTTGGTGTTTTGCCATGTCTGTGGTATACCCACACTTTGCAGGTGGTTCTCATTACAGCCTCTACACACTTTGTGCCTTTCCTAGTTGTGATTGAGGAGGGGTGTTGAGAATCAGCAATCACACTCAAACAGCCTCTTTGTATGGAGTCTCAGGGTCAAGGACATGCATGCTAACTTATCCCATATGCACAATGGTGCCTACTGCAGTTTCCTACTTTCCTATAAAGCATTGTACTTGCTTCCTTTCTTAATGCAATGATAGTACTCTTTTCATTTCAGTAAAGTGTCAATGTCATTGTCCACATACACAAGATTGTGTTTATGAGTCCAAGTCTCAATCTTGGAACCTAATTCACTTGTGTAACAAACAGTGTCCATTCCATCATGAGTCTACACTTCTCCTTCCATCCTCCATAGCTTCCGGTTATGTCATGCTCTAGATCCCGCATTTCTAACAGTCTTCATGACAGAATGAAGACAAAAATGAACGTCTGTTTGTTATGCAGCATATGTTGAATACTGTTACAGGAAAGGGAACACATGATGATGTTTGGTATGTTGATTCAGGTGCATCCAATCATATGACCAGCCATGCAGAATGGTTTGGAGAGATGCAGAATTTGCAAAATGCAGGTTATGTGCAGACGGGTGATGATTCATGCCACCCAATTTCACACATTGGAAAAGTTCCCTTGTCCTTGCATGATGGTAAGACAAAGAGTCTTTCAGATGTATTACATGTGCCATCTATTACAAAGAACTTGGTGTCAGTCGATGAAATGGTAGAGCAAGGGCTGCAAGTCAGATTTAATGCAAAGGGCTGCTTTGTAGAAGACTTCAATGACAAGTGCAGGTTAGTTGCAAAGGGAAGTAGAGTTGGATGTATGTTTACTCTAGATGCTGGAATTCCTACTATGAATGCTGCTATGTATGCTAAAGGAAAAGGTGTTGTTGCAGACATTGAAATTTGGCACAAACGCATTGGACATGCAAATGTACAAAGGCTGAAATTAATGCAGTCCAAAGGGTTGGTTACAGGTTTGCCTACATTTAGAGTTGCAGAATTTCATAAGGTATGCGAAGCATGTCAGTTTGGTAAGCAGGTAAGACAACCCTTTTCACATGACAGAGATGTAAGCAGAAATATCCTTGATGTTGTGCATACAGACATTTGGGGGCCTACACAAAATGTA
This sequence comes from Lygodium microphyllum, assembly GCF_053477565.2. Lineage (NCBI taxonomy): Eukaryota > Viridiplantae > Streptophyta > Polypodiopsida > Schizaeales > Lygodiaceae > Lygodium > Lygodium microphyllum. The sequence goes on along the minus strand of NC_141143.1, from coordinate 5,660,582 downwards.
TATCTTGGAGGCAGTTCATACTTTGTCACGTTTATTGATGATTGTTCTAGAAAGCTGTGGGTATATTTTATGAAGGAAAAGAGTGAAGCGTTTGAGCACTTTAGAACTTTTAAGGATGCAGTTGAAAGAGAAATAGGCTTGAAAGTAAAGTGCTTGAGGTCAAATGGAGGGGGAGAGTACCTCTCAAATGAGTTCAGTGATTTTCTGAGGTCTCATGGGATAAAGAGACAGTTCACATGCAGGTATACCCCACAGCAAAATGGGGTTGCAGAAAGGAAAAACAGGCATATTGCAGAAGTTTCATGTGCCTTGATGGCTGAAAAGAATATGCCTAAGCATTTTTGGTCTGAGGCTGTTCATACTGATGTTTATATTATGAACAGAACTCCCACAGCTGCAGTTCATGGTATGACCCCCGAAGAATATTTTACAGGTAAGAAGCCTGATGTTTCACACTTGAAAGTTTTTGGCTGCATTGCGTATGTTCATGTGCCAGATGAGTTGCGGAAGAAATTGGATCCAAAGGCTGAAAAGTGTGTGTTTATTGGATACTCTTTAGAGCAGAAAGGGTATCGCTGTTATAACCCTGTCACATGTAAGTTCAGAGTGAGCATGGATGTCATCTTTGATGAAATGAGCAGTCGGTATGCATCTAGTGGCGATGCATTGGATGATGATGATGATCATGACACTCATGTGCAGGCTGAAAAGCAAGAATTACGGACTCTTAGTGGACCAAAGACATCATCTGGTAGTCCTTGGTCTAGGAGACTAAGGAGTACCTCTACATCTTTGGGTGCATCTAGTAGCACTACAGGTAAAGACAAAGGAAAGAATAAAGTGTCAGAAGGCATTAATGCAGTTCTTGATGGAGACTCCAGTGGCTCAGAGAGCTTGGATGATGAGCTTGGCATTCCTTTAGTGAGGACTCCAGGTGTGCAGAGAGCACGCGTTAATGCAAAGACTCCATTGAGTGATCCAGTGGTACGCAGGTCTAGCAGGGTGAGATACCTTGTTAAAAGATTTGGTTTTGAAGGTTATGCAGCTCACCATTATGCTTATATGGTGAAACTAGTTGAGGATGTTAAAGCCCACATGTTTTGAGGAGGCTGTTGGTCATGCTCATTGAGATGCAGCAATGGATGAGGAGATGGCTGCATTAGAGGCCAATAAGACTTGGGTTCTAGTATCATTGTCGAAGGGCAAGAAAGCCATTGGATGTAAGTGGGTTTATAAGATTAAGCACAATGCATATGGTTCTATTAGTAGGTACAAAGCTAGCCTGGTTGCAAAAGGCTACGCCCAGATATATGGCATAGATTATGATGAAATCTTCAATCCAGTTACTAGGATGGAAACTGTCAGATGTGTGATTGCTTTGGCAGCAGCCAAAGGTTGGAGGTTGCAGCAAATGGATGTGAAGAATGCCTTCTTGCATGGTGATTTGTAGGAAGAAGTGTATATGGATCAGCCAACAGGTTATGAAGATTTAGAGCATCCCACATATGTGTGCAGGTTGAAGAAGGCACTCTATGGGCTCAAGCAAGCACCTAGAGCATGGTCTGACAAGATCAGAGAGTATCTTGTCAATATTGTCTTTTATGTTTCTCATGCTGATGACTCACTTTATGTGAGAAAGGGAGATGCAAGTTTGGTCATCTTAGTCATCTATGTGGATGACTTGATTATTACAGGTGATAGTGATAGTGGGATTGCTGAAGTCAAGGAATTTTGGAAGAAGAAGTTTGAGATGAAGGATTTAGGTGAGCTAAGGTACTTCCTTGGCATTGAGGTGATCAGATGTGATGATGGTATATGGCTGTCCCAAAGATAGTATGGCTTGGATATGTTGTCCAAGTATGGTATGACAGCATGCAAACCACTTTCAGTCCCGTTGGAGAAGAATGTAAAGTTGAGTGCTGATGTTGGGGATGAGATAGAAGACCCTACTATGTTCAGGAGGATGGTGGGGAGTTTGATCTACATGACCATTACAAGGCCAGACTTGAGCCACGTTGTTGGTCTTGTGAGTCAGTTTATGGAAGTACCTAGAAAGCCACATTTGGATGCAGTCAGACGTATATTGAGATATGTGAAGTCCACATTACATTATGGACTTTTCTATGAGGCAGGTACAGATGTACAGGTGTTTGGATACACAAATGCAGATTGGGCTGGTAGTATGTCTGATAGAAGATCTACCAGCGGATACATGTTCTCTCTTGGTAGTGTAGCAGTTGCTTGGAGCAGCAAAAAGCAATCTACAGTTGCTTTGTCGAGTATAGAGGCTGAGTATAGAGGTGCTACTATTGCAGCATGTGCGGTAGTATGGCTACAAAATTTATTGGCTGATTTGGATGTGCAGGTGGAAGGTCTAGTTGTCATTTATTGTGACAACATGAGCAGTATATAGTTGGCTAGGAACCCTGTATTCCATGCCAGGACAAAACATATTGAGGTACACTACTTGTGAGAGAGAAGGTACTAGCAGGTGAGATTGACTTGGTGTATGTCAGCACGCAAGATCAGATAGCTGACATCTTCACGAAGGCATTGGGTACAAAGAAGCTTCAAAAGTTTCGAAGATTACTTGGAGTTGCAGAGATGCAGTTGAGCTTGAGGGGGAGTGTTGAGATGACAAGCTCAACACATGTGGACATTGATGATGGACCGCCTGGTTAGATGGGTCCACACGTCTACACTTAGCACATCAGTGGTCATTATGACTCTCACATGGCCACTGACTCATTACTTATTATATTAAGGTTGTTACACCTATTTACAGCTGGCATAGTTATAGCGCCAATCGACTAGTGTAGTCGATTATGCATTGTTTGACTTAGTAGGCCACTGTCCTTTATGTTGTATCTTATCTATACTTTATGTACATTGTAAAGTGTGTGGAAGAAGAAGACGAAGAAATCAGCAAGAAAACGTTTTGGCCTCTATCTCTCTTCTTGTCTCTTGAGTGAGCTTCTCCTTGTGCATTCTATGTGTGTTCGGCACATCATCTCGAGCAAGTCCCCTCACCACACGATTCTTGACATGCAGTTGATTAAATGATCTCTAGGAGTATGCAAGGAATTCAAGAAGTTCTTGCATATTGGGTATATTGTAGAACCTTTGGGCATAGCACAAGTAGGGGAAGATTGGTTTAAGCATGCTCAAAAGAATTACCCTAGGGTTCCAGCTTATGTGGATGGAATATTAGTAGAGCATGCCATCATAGACACTAGATCCTCCATCAATATCATGAGTTCAGAGTTGATGGAGAGGTTGGGTCTAGGCATCCAAAAAGACAGCTCCACCCTTCTTAGAATGGCTGATGATAGTCTCAGACAACCAGAAGGTTGCGTTACTAGAGTCCATGTTACAGTTGCAAGTGTAGAATGCTTCTTGGACTTTAGGGTGATAAGATTTGCAGGACGTCCTAGCTATCGAGTTTTGCTAGGTAGGCCTTGGATCTTATGAACAGACTGTCAAGTCGATATACCCGCCGGTCAAGCGGTTCCAGGTAGAGGTGCTAATTGAGTAATAGTCAATGCTTACCATGATTCTCCTCAGAGTAAGAGAGCTCCTTTATCCTCTACTGAATTAGAAACAGTAGATTATCCATCTGGTAGTGAGACGTCATCCAGTGATGAATCTAAAGAGGGGTCCACTATAGAGAATATTTATCAGACAAATCTAAATGAGCCGATAGAGCCGCAAGATAGGATAAGAGATGCGGATGTGATTGAGTTGGACCTTGGCACACCGAATGATTCACTGCCAATTAAATTATGTTCCATGCTCAGTTCAACAGAAAGGGAGGACTATGTGTCCTTGATCCAAGAATTCCGCGATATCTTTGCTTGGAGTTATGACGAGCTGAGAGGTATTCCTCCCAGCCTGGCTATTCATACTATTCCTGTAAAAGAAGGCAGTCGTCCTGTGCGTCAGAAGGTAAGGCATATGCCTTTTGAATTGAGGGACGGGCTGTTTGAGGAGTTGCAGAAGTTACGGAAAGCTGGTTTGATTTTCCCTATACAACACACAGAATGGTGTTCACCAGTTGTCATCAGGAAGAAGAAAAACAACAAGATCCGACTATGTGTAGATTTTAGAGAGTTGAATAAGTAGACGTTTAAGGATTACTACCCGTTGCCGTTTATTGACCAGATTTTGGATCAACTAGCGGGTAGGGAAATATATTCATTTATGGATTGCTTTGTGGATTACAACCGGATGGCAATTGCAGAAGAGGACAAGTTGAAAAGAACTTTTATTACTGTCTTTGGTACTTTTGCGTACCATGTGATGGCCTTTGGTTTGTGCAATGCACCTGGATTATGGCAACGAACAGCAGACAAGACCTTTGGTGACATTTCCCCAGATGAGTTGAAAGTATTTATTGATGACCTGGGGGTAGCCACTGTAAGGGAAAGGATGTTGATTATTTTAAGAAAGTGCTTTTAGCGCTGCAAACAATTTTGTATCACTCTTAACCCACGGAAGTGTGTCTTTGGAGTGCCTTATGGGCTATTGCTAGGCCATGTGGTCAGTTCAGTAGGAATAGCAACTGACCTTGAAAGGATCAAGGTTATAGTCGCTATGAGTCCACCACGCACTCCGAAAGAGGTACATAGCTTTCTATCATCGATAGGGTACTATCGGAGGTTTATAAATGCCTTGACAAAAAGGACGTTGCCATTAACGAACTTATTATCCTTTAGCTGTCTATTTGTATGGAGCGATCCTTGTAAGGTAGCTTTCGAGGATGTGAAACACGAGCTAGTAAAAGCACCAATTTTAAAAGCACCTAAAAGAGGCGATGTGTTTTATATATTTTCAGCAGCAACCACGCATAGTATCAGCCTGCTATTTAGCCCAAATTTGGGAGGAAAAGTGGTATTATCTGATAGCTTTTGCTAGTTGAAAATTGGGCATTTCAGAAATTAACTACACCTACATGGAGAAATTGTGTCTTGCAATGGTCTTTGAGACTAAAAAATTCAGGCACTATATCCTCTATGAGAAGGTAGTTTTCTATACGAAGGCGGAAGGGCTTAGATTGCTTATGAACAAGCTACAACCACCTGATTGTTTGGAAAAGTGGTTAATCACTTTGCAGGAGTTCGATTATGAGATTAAGAGTAAACCACCGAGGTTGCTGGGTATTGTGGAATGCCTTGTGGATTTCGGGGAGCTGAAAGAGACTTTGCCTGAAGGAAGCGATATTGAAGAAATGTTTAAAATTGATACAACTTCTATCCCATCTTGGTATGCTACTATCACGCATTATCTATCAACGAGAGAGACTAGAGCTGGTCTATCAAAATCAGAAAAGAGGAAAATCAAACAACAGGCTTTGAAGTTCTCCTTGATCGCAGGAACACTATATCGATAGGGTGTTGATGATATCTACCACCAATGTGTGATGCCCGATGAGGTGCCTTTCATCCTGGAAGAGTGTCATGACTCTGCATGTGGAGGGCACTTCGCTGGACGGTTGACAGCACAGAAAGCTTTAAGAGCTGGGTATTGGTGGCCATCCATCTTCCAAGATTACTTTGAGTATGTTAAGAGATGTGATACCTATCAAAGACATGATAGCAGAGAGAATAGGAAATGCCCACTTACGCCTATCATGGCTATCCTTCCATTTGAGAAGTGGGGCATTGATTTTGTGGGTCCTATTACCACGTCGTCTACTACCCAGAAGAGGTACATTATAGTAGCAGCTGATTATTTTACAAAATGGTCAGAAGCGCGGGCGACGAGGCACGACAATGCAAAAGTTGCTACAAGTTTCCTTTTAGAGCAAATTATTTGCCATTTCGGTCCACCGAAGGAACTAGTATCGGAGCATGGAACCCATTTTTTGAATAAGGTGATTAAAAGTTTGACTGAAGCTTGGCAAATAAAGCATAATAAAATGACCCCTTATAATCCGCAAGCAAATGGACAAGTTGAAAGTACTAATAAGAAGCTTGTGGGTATCTTCTCTAAAATAGTCTCTGAGAAGAAACGAGACTGGAACAGGAAGTTGTATGTGGCAGTATGAGCGTATAATACAACGTTCAAGCGAGCTACCGGCCATACTCCATTTAAATTAGTTTATGGGAAAGAGTGTGTGTTACCTCTCCAAATTGAGCTGCCAACCATCAGGTTTGCAAGTAACCACTCTTTGGGAGATGAGGATTTAGTCTTTGAACGTTTTATGACCATAGCCCACCTCGATGAACTGAAATTGCATAGCTTATTACACCAGGAGGTAGCCAAACGTCAGATGAAGCAATTGCACGACCCTAGAGTGAAGAAGTACACCTTTAAAAAAGGGAAATTAGTTTTGTATTACGATGCGCGTAGGGAGCTGTTTCCAGGGAAGCTGAAACCTAGATGGGATGGCCCCTACAAGATTGTCAGGATAGGGAAAAATAGGTCGATGGCTCTACTAGCTGATCTGCAAGGAGTAGAGTTTAAGAATAAGGTTAATCTTAATAAGATTAAACCTTATTATTTCTAAGTATGCTAACGCGGAAAAAATGCATTGCAGGTCAACTCCCATAAAGCTAATGTCACTTTAGCATAAGCCGAACATGTGAAGTTAATGTGTTACAAATTTTTCTATTGTACTAATCTTGTAAGCCAAGTAAACATATAAGTATCATGAGATTTGACTCAAAGAAAAGTTATAAATATATATTAGTAAACCATATATTTGATAGATTTATTATATGTATATCAATTTAAAACTAATAATGCAATTGTTATTGGTATGGGTTCTAAAGAAATTTTGGAGAACAACATTGTCAAGACACTACATATATAAAGTATGAAAACAAATAGGTTCTTCAATGTTATAAGATTTTAGTGTGTGCCTATGGGATGAGTTATTCAGTTATTTATGTGACTTGTCAAGAGTAAGTTAATGAATAAATAGTTTTAAGTATAAGTTTATAAATTAAACATATAAGTGATCAAATTTGAATTATCGAAGATAATTACTGGTGCGCCATGACTTATTTTGAATAGTAAAACTCTTCCAAGCCAAAGAATATCAAAAAGTGACATGTTTATTAGCAAATAGCTTTTATGACTATTCTAAGGAGATTTTTGCAATTCTACCTACATTAGCTCTTCAATCAAGTCGTTTGGCTTTGATTTGAGTATATGATAACCCTATTCTAAGTCCGTACGTGAAAGTTATGGTCAAAACAAGTTGTAGTCAAGCATTGAAAAAGATAAATATAGGAAAAGCAAACAACAAGAGTCTAGAATGTAAAAATTTTGAAAAGTAATAGTAAAAACCAGGCTTGAAGGACTATAAATAGGCATGAATGGAGATCAGAGCCATTGTTATAAGCTAGGGAAAATAAATAAGTGATCTACTAGTGTGATTAGCAAGTATGAAGTAAAAGACAAGTGATTCAATCTCTTTACGGGTGTCTTTAGCCCAAAAAGGCATACCTATAAAGAGGTTATTTTTGGGATAGATCTAAATATTTCTTTACCTACTTCTATAAGTGAGGACAAAAAGTTTTTCTTTGTACTTACTATTGTAATTTCTTCTAGGCACAAAAAGAGTGGTGCTAAGATATTGTCTCAGATAGAGTTTGCCTAAGCTATCATCTTAGTTGCAATGTATTTAGCTTGAGGGATTAATTGCAATAGTATAGAGTTTCCAAGAGTAATAAATTCCTTTGTGTCTATCTATTTCTTGTGTTTTACAATGTATTCAAGAGTTCTCATTCTAGTATTTCTTTCTTCCATCTATCTTCTCTTTTCTTTGATCCCTGTGGAATTAGGCCTAGACTTTTCAAACCTTTGATAATGTGAACTTGCTAGCAAAATGTGTTTCTTGACTCTCACCAAAGTGTATGAGGATTATGCACAAGAATGACCAAGCACATATGAAAGACTCAAAAATCAATATGCATAATCATTCAATGAAAATAATGATGACATGACATTAATGACAGTATGCACAATCATTCACAATGAAGATGATGATGACCATGATATTAATGACAAAATGAATGTAGTGGCAAGCACAAGCTCTACTGCCAAGACCCATGGACCCCTTATTATTCAAGTGTTTCAAGTGAGCACTAATGAATACCTCTCACATAGCCGACCCGCTATCCCTCTACATGAGTGTAGTGAGCTTACCTTGATGCCCGATTGAGTTGCTTCCTCTCTCAAGCACTCCGATAGCTCGGTGATTCGTGATTCAAGCTCAAGCATCCTCAAGCCTCTTCCTCCAAGCTCCATCCTCCATAGCCATGCGTGAGAAGAGAGAAGAGAAGAGAAGATAAAAAGAAGAGAGGAGATGATGGAGAGCTTCATCTCCAATATCCCTCACTCTCACAAGCTCACTCCCTCCCTCAAGCACTCACAAGCAAGAAAGAGAAGAGAAGGAGAGAATAAGGAGAGTCCACTTTGCCACACACCAAAGAATGAGCTCTCATTCATCTTTTGAACTTTATATACAAAACCCTAAATTCCATTTGGGCGGTCATCCCCTTTTTACATGGCCAGCCATAGCCTAGGCCCTTTTTTTCCATTGTTCTCCTATCTTCCTAGCTTCCTTCCTACCACCCATCTATAATTACAATTTGCACAGGTCAGAGCCCGATGCTCTTAAAATAAATCACAGTGCACCTTGCGCCCTTTTACAAAAGTATTGACTTGTGCTTTTTCTTGGGCACATTTCCTTGATTTAGGACTTTTTCACACTTCTTGTGTTCCTGATTTTCCTTGGCGTGCCTTCGTTCTCCATTCCGCTTTTGCCTTGGCTGTGTCTTCTGCTTTAGATTTTACCAATTTTCCACCTTGTTCATTTGAGGGTTAACATCACCCCCTCCTAGTTGAGTGCCACTCCCATGGCACTTGTTGGGGAAGGTGTGTTGGAGGGATTTATGGAATGGTGAGGCCCTTGAGTTGGAGATGATCTCGTGTCTTGGAGGGGTTTATGGACCTGAAAGGCCCTTGATTATGGACTAATCCCTGGTCGTGGAGAGAGGTTGGTGGACGGATTTGGCATTGAAATGGAACATTGTGTTGGATTGATCCATCGCCTAGCCCTCTGCGGGCGACCCTCTTATGCACTGTTTGAAATGAGCTTCTTCATTCACTTTTTGATTGGAGTTGTTATGTCCGTCCCTTGGTTTTTTGGGTCGGCGTGGTAGGATGTTTCATAAGATGGGGATCACATTGCATGGATGATGGGGTTTTTGAAGCTGGTGGGGGGTCTTCGGGTGTGTATTACATGTGGGTGTGTGCCATTGCCATGTGGTGCATGGTGCGCATGCTAATGGGATGGAGCTTAGGGTGACAAGTCTAACCATAGGTGAGTGTTAACTCCCTGGATGTGCCGTGCCCTTGATGTGCCCTAAGCGTGATGTGGGGGGTAAAAATGAGACTATGGGGTTAGGGACGGAGCCTAGGGACGAAGCCGGCCAACCAAAGATACCGGATGCACATAGCTTGAGGACCCCTAGGTGCAGTGGCTGTGGTGGATGTGCAACTCACAGTGGGGCGATGCGTGATATTTTTTCCATTTTTTAAATAATAATAATAATAACAAAGTTACATGGTTGTGAGACAGAAGTTTAATCTTCATCATCGGAGTGAGGTGGAGAAGGGGGCTTAATAGATTTACTAAGGAATCAGCAGCTTTGGAGATACCCCTTGAGGTTTAGGCAGACTTGAAGAGGGTGGTGGTGGAGAGGAATGGATGATTGCAGTGGGTGAAGAGGCTATCATTCATGTCTTCTAGTAGAGTTAAGAAAAATGAAGGCAATAGAGTGGCTCGCATCATTAGCTGAGCCATTGCGCAACTATCTATGGCATTAGCATCAAAATGGAGCACTAGGAGGACGCGCTCCTGTGGGGTGGAGTCTTGCCTAAGGAGTATTCTAAACAATCTAAGGTAATTACAAGTGGTAATAAAGGTGGGTTAGGGCATGAAGAGAATTGGTTAGTGAATTGGATTAGAGTATCATACAAGTTTTCTGACATGAAGACGAGGGCATCTTCATATGTAGTACAATGAGGATTATAGATTATAGGGAAGTCATAACGACTGTGGATACTGGAGTCAAAATCCTCTCCCACCCTTCACGGGTAAGGCATAAAGGTTTGGTCATTCCGCTCTAAGGGTTGAGTGTTACAAAAGGCTATCCAAGTGTCGAGGTTGGTGTCACGGACCCTTCTTCTCCATGTAGGTTGGCATTCGTAGTTTGGCACAAACTGTGGTACTTCAAAAACTTTATTTTTCCAAAATTCGGCATCTTCTGTGGCCCATAATGTGGGGTTCTTCTCTTTCTCCTCCAAGCATCTTTGTCTGAGCCTGCTTCCAATGTTAATCACCTCCTCCACCACCTTGATAGGTAACACTCTACAAAGGGTGGTGGGGAAGTGGAAGTTGAGGTCAAAGGGGCTCCTAGCCATTTCTTGCCTCTCCCAAATTATGAGGTTGGCGTGAAAGCTTGTTGGGGTGTCATCTGCACATGGTGGGATAGATGCATGGGGTGCCCTCACTCCCCTAGCATTCCATTTCCTCCTTGTCTCCTCCACCATTTTCTTTCTTCTTTCTCTTAGTGCCACCTTTCTTTCAATGGAGGTGTTTGCGTGTTGTTGCTCTTTAGGCCTTGGGGAAGGAGGTGGTGGGACAAGCTCGTCTTCATGTGATCCCATTTCAAAGTTCAAGTCCACCTCCCTTTCCCGGCTTAGCTATTGATTCTCCTCCTCAAGGAACCTGAGTACATCCACTTTCTGTGAGGTTAGTCCTACCAATAGGAGATAATGGCGTTGTTCTTCCAGACTTGAACCAACTCCACTAGGTTGTGGCGACATATGCAATCCAGCCTTTAGTGCCCTACAAACTGTCAAGATTGTGGGAGAGAAGGAAGGAGTCTCACTTGTAGCTTTCTTGCTTGCACAATGGGGGAATGCACACAAAGGTGGAGACTGAAAACAGTTTTTCTCTTCTTAGTTGTGTAAGCCAAAGGAGCTCTAGTACATAGAAATAGAAGAACCCTATATATGGGTCTCAAACCAAACTCAACTAACTAAGGTGGCATACTAACTGAGCCATGAACTAGAGTAGATAAGGATAGCTGTCATCTAGCTATTATTCATGGGCAGTGTACCAACCGCATCTGCAACTAACAAGTCGGTGACATAAATGCACAACAGTCACCCTGGCATATCACGAGTGGAGCTCGATATCTCAACACTCCCCCTCGAGCTCAATCCCAATTCCTGCACACCAAGCAGGTCTTTGAACTTGCACAGCTTCTCTGCGCCCAATGCCTTTGTGAATATGTCAGATACCTGATCCTCTGTGCTAACATAAACTAGATCAATAAGACCTAGTAAAACCCTCTCCTGCACATAGTGATAATGCACCTTAATGTGCTTTGTTCTAGCATGATAGACTGGGTTATTTGCCAAGTGTATATTGCTCATGTTGTCACAATAAATGACAACTAGCCCATCTGTAGGCTGATGCAATCATAAAGTAGCTTATGCAACCAAGCTACCTCACATGCAGCCATTGCTGCACCCCTGTACTCAGCCTCTGTGCTTGACAAGGCAACTGTAGGTTGTTTCTTGCTGCTCCAAGTGACTGCAGCACTCCCAAAAGAGAACAGATATCCATTGGTAGATCCTCTATCAGAAATACTACGAGCCCAATCAGCATCAGTGTATCCATGCAACTGTATCTGAACCCTAGCCTCATAAAATAGTCCATACTACAATGTGGACTTCACATACCTGAGTATGCATCTAGCCACATCCAAATGCGGTTTCCTTGGAGCCTACATAAACTGACTTACCAATCCAACATCATAGCTCAAATCTGGCCTGGTAATAGTCATATAAATCAAACTTCCTACTATGCATCTGTACATAGTAGGGTCTTCGAGAAGCTCACCTGCATCTGCACTCAGCTTCACATTCTGCTCCAAAGGAACTGAAATAGGCTTACAGCCTGTCATCCCATATTTGGACAGCATGTCCAATCCATACTGCCTCTGCAAGAGCCCTATCCCACTTGGTGATCTAATCACCTCAATGCCCAAGAAATAACATAGCTCTCCCAAATCCTTCATCTCAAACTTCTGCTTCAATAGCATTTTCACATGAAGGATATCTTCATCACTATCACCTGTGATAATCAAATCATCAACATAAATGATAAGCAGCATAATACCTTTCTTTGTTTTTCTCACATAAAGTGAGAAATCTACCTTGGAAATCTGAAAGCCAATAGTGACAAGATACTGTCCTATCTTGTCAGACCATGCTCTAGGTGCTTGCTTCAAGCCATACAAGGCTTTCTTCAATCTGCAAACAAACTCAGGATGAACAGCATGCACATAACCTAGTGGCTGCTCCATATATACCTCTTCTTGCAAATCGCCATGCAAGAAGGCATTCTTTACATCCATCTGATGTAAAGACCATTCCTTTGATGCAGCCACAGCAATGACTACTCTTATGGTTGCCATCCTTGCAATCGGACTGAATGTTTCTTCATAATCAATGCCATATATTTGTGCATACCCCTTGACTACTAATCTTGCCTTGTATCTGTTCACAAAACCATTTGCATTGTGCTTCGCCTTATAAACCCACTTACAACCAATTGCATTCTTATCTTTAGGCAAAGGTACCAATTCCCATGTAGCATTTGCTTCCAAGGCATCCATTTCTTCATCCATGGCTTTCTCCCATTTTTCTTTTCCCATGGCTTGCTCAAAAGAAGTGGGTTCTGGTTCCTGTATCTCTTTGACCATATAGGCATAGTGAATGGCTATAAATCCATCATATTTCAGCCTATCCATAGGATACCTAGCTCTAGTAGACCTGCACATAGTAGGTTCACTCCCAGGTGCTCTCAAAATATCCTTGGTCTTCCTTACTCCAGGTGTAACAATAGAAGGAATACCCAACTCATCATCAATGCTCTGTTCTGAGCCATTGGATCTACCATCCACATAAGAGTGACCTACATTCACATCAAACATGGGTTGATCTACCTTCTCTTTTCCTTTTCGTGAAACCTGCATACCACTATCTGCATTTTTTTGAGGATATTCTCCTGATCTCAATCTGCCTGTCCATGGCGAAGAATGTGAACCACTGCTAGAGGACACTCCAGGTCCACTAATATTTTGTGACTGCTACTGTGAATTCTATGCAACATTACCATTTTGTGCATCTACATCATCAATCACATTTACTGGTTTATACCAGCTACTCATCTCATCAAAAACAACATCTCTGCTCACTGTAAACTTACGAGTAGAAGGGTTATAGCATCTATACCCTTTCTGCTGTAGAGAGTAACCAATAAAGATGCACTTCTCAGCTTTTGGATCCAACTTGGATCTCAACTCATCTGGCACATGAACATAAGCAATGCAACCAAAAATCTTCAAATGAGAAATATATGGTTTCCTACCAGTATGCCTCTCCTCTGGAGTCATCCCATGTATTACTGCAGTGGGAGTCTTGTTCATTATGTAGACTGCTGTAGCAACTGCTTCAGCCCAGTAAAAATCTGGCAAGTCTTTTTCGTTGAGCATGGCACGAGATACCTCTCCAATATGCTTATTTTTCCTTTCTGCAATTCCATTTTGTTGTGGGATATGACTGCATGAATATTGCTGCTTTATGCCATGCTCCTGTAGGAACCTTGCAAACTCATTTGAGAGGTACTCTCCCCCTCCATCTGACCTTAGGCATTTTATTTGTAGGCCTGTTTCTTTTTCAACCTTAGCTTTAAGAGTTTTGAAATGCCCAAACACTTCACTTTTCTTTTTCATAAAATACACCCAAACTTTTCTGCTATAGTCATCAATAAAAGTGACAAAATAATGACAGCCTCCAATAGATGTAGCTTTAGTAGTCCACACATCAGAGTGGATTAATTCCAATGGCTTCTTACTCTCTTGAACATGTCTAGGAAATGGTTTCCTTGCCTGTTTTCCAAATTGACAAGCTTCACATACCTTATGCATTTCTGCAACCTTGAATTTAGGTAATCCTGCAATAATATTTTGGGCTTGCATTGATTTAAGTCGTTGTACATTAACATCACCAATGCGTTTATGCCGGATATCAATATCTGCAACTACACCGGTCCCATGTGCAAACATTGTTGCACTCAATTGAGGCATGTCTGCATCCAACATAAACATTCTGCCCTTCTTCTTTCCTTTTGCTATCAAGCGACCTTTATTTTTCATATCCTCAACAAAGCATCCATGAGAATTAAATCTGACCTACAAGCCCTGCTCAACCATTTGACCAACAAAAACCAGATTCTTGGTGATATTCGGGACATGAAATACATCCGACAGGTGTTTCTTTTTCCCATCCTGCATAGACAAAGGAATTTTTCCAATCTGCACAATAGGTTGTGCAGTATCATCACCAATCTCCACAAATCCTAGTTTTTCCATTTTCCTTGCATCTTACATCCATTCTGCATGACCTGTCATGTGGTTTGATGCACCTGAGTCAACATACCACACATCGTTGCTTTCTTCTACACTTGTCATAGAATTGGTCATGTGCTGCACCATAAACAAATGCTCATTTCTGTCATCACCCTGTCTTCTAGAAGATGCATAATTCCCTTGTTGCAATTTTCCATTCATGATGTCATTCTGCTTTTTATAATAGTCTTTAGCCATATGACCCATTTTACCACAGTAGTAGCATTCAACATTGATGTTTGCATTTCGGCCTCTTTGCCATCCACCACGACCTCTTTGGCTCCCCCTGCCTCTAGAGTTACCACGTCCTCCTCCATAGGACTGGTTTTCGTGAGTTTCCTGCATATTCTGATTTCTGCCACGACCTCCAGATTAGCCTCCTCTACCTCTACCTCTACCTCTTCTAGCATTTGAGTAGAAGACAGCTTCTTTTGAAGTTCCTCCTGAAGAAGATGCACTTCCATTTCTTTGCTCCTCAGAAATTAGAAGAGCAATCAACTCCTCAAAATCAGGAAATCTTTCACAGACGGAAATGGATGTTCAAAACTGTGCATAATCCTTTCCTAGACCATTCAAGGTCACAGAAACTAAATCATCATCTTCCACTGGCAACCCAATGGAGGCAAGTGTATCTGCAATCTTCTTCACCTTCATGTGGTAGTCATTGATGCTCATACTTTCTCTTTGCACATTGTGAAACTCTTGCTTGAGCTGCATTTTCTTGGCTTGCGTATTTGTGCTATACATTTTTGACAAAGTATCCCATGCCTCCTTTGGCGTACTTGCATCCTGAATATGCACAATCATAGAGCCTGAAATACTGATAGATAGCCAGTACATAACTTTTCTGGCTCTCTCATGCCATTCTTTAAATGCCTGCATTTGTAGTTGGTTGGGAACATCAGGAAGAACTGGTTCTTCTTCGTTTCCTGCAACGAATTCCCAATATCCTTTTTCCATAAGGAAATTTGTCATTCTAAACTTCCATGCTTGGAAGTTGTTCTTGTCAAGATTTTCAGTGACAATCTGTGAAAAAGAATCAGACGCCACTACAAAACATTGCAAAAAATTATGTCACTGCAAAAAACATAGCTTCAGCCTCACAAGGGCAAATCTGCAAAACTGACGAAAGTGGTATTTGACCACACAGTCATTTCCTAGTGACGATTTTGCGTCGACAGGCAACAAGGATGATTCTGTAACTCCCAATGTCTCTGTGCACAGGCATACGATGCAATTTCTACAGTAACTTTTCACTGACCTGTAGAACAGTGGTCGCACAGCAAAAAATAGGGCCTTCTCTTGAGTGCTTGCGGAAAACTTTCGCCTCCTAAACAGGCTCCGAAATGGCTTGAATCAAAAAAACATGGCAACTAGGGCTAAAGCCCTTTCCCGCAGCATATACTGCCCTCTTGCTACATCGCGAAGGGCGTCTCAATCTGAGACAATGCACTCTTGCACTTTCGGCTGTGCTACCTGTAGAGACTTGCTCCCAAATTCAAAAAATGAAAGCAACATTGGTCCTCTTACCAGAATGCCACGAAGTTGATTTGCTTCCTTGAGCCCCTTACCACAAATCAGGCTCTGATACCATGTCAAGATTGTGGGAGAGAAGGAAGGAGTCTCACTTGTAGCTTTCTTGCTTGCACAATGGGGGAATACACACAAAGGTGGAGGCTGAAAACAGTTTTTCTCTTCTTAGTTGTGTAAGCCAAAGGAACTCTAGTACATAGAAATAGAAGAACCCTGTATATGGGTCTCAAACCAAACTCAACTAACTAAGGTGGGATACTAACTGAACCACGAACTAGAGTAGATACGGATAGATGTCATCTAGCTATTATTCATGGGCGATGTACCAATCGCATCTGCAACTAACAAGTCGGTGACATAAATGCACAACGGTCACCCTGGCATATCACGAGTGGAGCTCGATATCTCAACACAAACCATTCTCAATTTCTTTTTCATTTCCTCTATGGAATCTCCCTCCGTTGCCTGGGTGACGTCCAATAGGATTTCTAGGAAGGCACGTTGTTGGGTGTGGAAGCTCGCTTGGGCAGTCTCTGCTCTACTTGGGTGACGTCCAATAGGGTTTCTAGGAAGGCACGTTGTTGGGTGTGGAAGCTCACTTGGGTGACGTCCAATAGGGTTTCTAGGAAGGCACATTGTTGGGTGTGGAAGCTCACTTGGGTGTGTGGAAGCTCACTTGGGCAGCCTCTGCTCTACTCTCATCACGTATATTTTCTTTTTTTGACTTGAGCAAGGTGATGCACCAAAGATTTGACCCTTTTTTTATTCTTATTGGCCCATTCCTCCACCCTCCTATTCATGTCTTCGAGGTTTTCCCCATGACTCTAGACCAAACATTGTCATCCTTTGTTCTTGATCTTCCATTTCTACCCTTAGTTGTTGTTGCTCTTCCCATGTCGAGGTAGCCTCTTGGGTTAGTTTCTCCATCTCTGTTTCACACCTGCTCTTTCCTCCCTCAGCTTCTCCAGCTCTTCTATGGCTTTAGTGAGTTTCTCCATTTGAGCTTGTAGACCTTTGTAGAGTGCCACAATCTCTTCATTGTGCTGCAATAGGCATTGTGTGGCCTTGATTTATCCATTCAAGCACACCTGCCATTCAGCTTTTGTCTCTTCCTTAGCTTGTAGCTGCTCTTTCAGCTCATTGACTTCCCTTTGGGCCATGGCCATTTGGCATGTTCTCTCTAGCTGGAATGCCGCCATGGCCTCCTTTTCAACTTCAAGCTCTGCTATCGTGGTTCTCTTCTCCTCCTTGGCTCTCTCTAGTTGAGAGAGGAGCTCTTGACATACTCATCATATTCTTTGGGCGGCCTCTCTATTGCGGGGACGGAGGTTGTAGAGCCTACCACATTTTGCTTCTTAGGGTTTCACCTTGACTCGACGTTTGCCGCCCGCAGTCGATCTTCTGGTTCCTACCATGGGGATTCCTTCTCCTACTCCTTGGCCCATTTCGTTAGGTACAAAGTAATGGAGCCAAGCCATTAGGTTGTTGGAATCCACCTGGGTCATAGAACAGGGAGTGGATATGGTAGTGGTGATGGTAGGCATCAGGAGGGTGGGTATGGGGGTGATCGAGGCCTTGCCCTTACCTTCTTGCACTGCAAGTGGCATGAACTCAACCACACATGCACTTGAGCTAGGCCGTTCATCTTTGATGGGGCTTGTGGATTCCCGCTCATCGTGCCTGGACTATTGCTCAATGGACTTGCACGTTGTTAACCCCAAATTGAGATGGCCCCAGGTCGAGATGGTGAAAAAAGCAAAAAAAAACATGGAAAAAGAGCAAAGACATGTAGGCAACCTCCAAAACCAATCCGGGGCAAAAAGTGCAATTTTAAATGAAGGGCACCTCAAAAAAACTCGAAAAACTCTTGTAAAAGAGCGCCAGGCTCCCTCCTATTCTAATTGTAAATTACTAGGCAGGTGTAGGCTGGAGGCATAAGGCTAGAAGAGGGAAATGGAAAAAAGACCTTGCCACAAGGGGGATGGGTGCCCATGGGATTTTAGGGTTTGTATACATAAAGTTCAAAAAAGTGAATGAGAGCTCATTCTTTTGGTGTGTGGCAACAAGAGTCTTCTTCTTCCTCTTCTCCTCTCCTCATCTTCTTTCTTGTGTGTGCTCTTGAGGGAGGGAGTGTGAGAGTATGAGGGAGTGAGTGTGTGAGAGTGAGGGATCAAGAGGGTGAAGCTCTTCACCATCTCCTCTTCTCTTCTTCTCTTCTCTTCTCTTTTCTTGCACGTGCAGCTATGGAGAGGATGGAGCTTGAAGATGGAGGAGGCTTGAGGATGCTTGAGCTCACATCTAGGATCATGGAGCTACTGAGGTGTGTGAGAGAGTAGGCAAGTCGTATCGGTAGCAAGGTAATCTCACTACACTCATAGGACTGACGGCGTGGCAGCTAGGTGAGAGATAACCATTAGAGCTTGCTTGGAACGCTTGAAACAATAAGCGGTTCATGGGCCTTGGCGGTTGAGCGAAGGCTCCCACATTTTGGTTCCGTTGCCAGGACCAATGGATTCAAGCTTGAGCACTTGTGCGCCTCATATCGAGCATCGAAGTAAGGGATTCGTCCCCGAAACGAAGCTTGAGATAGGTAGGAAGTTTGGGTGTTTTTGATCTTCAAAACAAGTAAGTATTTTGGTGCCTAGAGCATGGAATGCTCGTATCAGCAATTATTTAGAACAACATGGATTTAGATTGGGTGATACAGATCACAGTCTGTTCACAAAGAAGATAGATCGTGGATATGTGTTTCTAGTGGTTTATGTAGATGGCCTTATCATCACTGGAGATGATGAAGACTGCATTGTTGAAATTAAATCATGTTTACAGGCTGAATTCAGAGTCAAAGACCTTGGGGAACTAAAGTATTTTCTTGGGATTGAGGTAGTCTCTAAGTCTCAAGGTATATGGCTACTAGAGAAGCAGTATGCTCATGACATGTTACAGAAGTATGGTATGGCTAAATGCAAGCCTATGGAGACACCTCTTGATTAGAATGCCAAGCTGTAGATTGATGTTGGGAATGACATAGAGAATGTGACCATGTATCGACAGATGGTGGGCAAATCGTAGGGAGCAACTGCTTGGCAGCTTGAAATAGGGAGCAGCGAGACCTAGAGACCTAGACGCCAAGCGCTGAGTAGTTAAAACGTGATTGGCCAAGAACAAACAAGGCAACATACTAGAAAGACCTGAACCCTGTCAAGGAGGCCAGAAAATTGACCAACAAGCCTATCAAGCCCAAAAAAAAGTAAGAGTGCATAAGACACTTCGAGGCTGTTTGCTGCACTCACCTTGAATTTCCGCACTTGAATGCACCTAAAGAAATTGAAAGCCTGGTTGAGCACAAGTGCACTAGGAGCGACGTGTACGCTGAGTGACCATAAATTCAGGATTGTATTCAATAACTGAAGAAACTCACTCAGATAAACCACTCAAGGAACCCACCAGTAGAAGAGGACCCAAGACGTAGACAAACCATCAATGCATGAAGTAGGACCAAGCAGGTTGTCAAGAATCGTGTTATGGGGGGACTTGCTCAAGATGTTGCGCCGAACACACACAAAATGCACAAGGAGAAGCTCATTCAAGAGACAAGAAGAGAGATGGATGCCAAAACGTTTTCTTGCTGGTTTCTTCTTCTTCTTCCACACTCTTTACAATGTACACAAAGTATAGATAAGATACAACATAAAGGAAAGTGGCCTACTAAGTAAAACAATGCATAACTGACTACACTAGTCAACTGGCGCTATAACTATGCCAGCTGTCTGTAAATAGGTGTACCAACATGAATATAATAAGTAATGAGTCAGTGGCCATGTTAGAGTCATAATGACCACTGACGTGCTAAGTGTAGACGTGTGGACCCATCTAACCAGGCGGTCCATCATCAATGTCCGCATGTGTTGAGCTTGTCATCTCAACACTCCCCCTCAAGCTCAACTGCATCTCTGCAACTCCAAGTAAGCTTCAAAACTTTTGAAGCTTCTATGTACCCAATGCCTTCGTGAAGATGTCAGCTATCTGATCCTGTGTGCTAACATACACCAATTCAATCTCACCTGCTAGTACCTTCTCTCTCACAAAGTGGTAGTGTACCTCAATATGCTTTGTCCTTGCATGGAACACAGGGTTCCTAGCCAACTGTATACTGCTCATGTTGTCACAATAAATGACAATTGGACCTTCCACCTACACATCCAAATCATCCATTAACTTTTGTAGCCATACTACCTCACATGCTGCGACAGCAGCACCTCTATACTCAGCCTCTATACTTGACAAAGCAACTGTAGATTGCTTTTTGCTACTCCAAGCAACTGTTGCACTACCAAGAGAGAACATGTATCCATTGGTAAATCTTCTATCACACATACTACCAGCCCAATCTGCATCTGTGTATCCAAACACCTGTACATCTGTACCTGCCTCATAGAAAAGTCCATAATGTAATGTGGACTTCACATATCTCAATATGCGTTTGACTGCATCCAAATGTGGCTTTCTAGGTACTTGCATAAACTGACTCACAAGACCAACAACGTAGCTCAAGTCTGGCCTTGTAATGATCATGTAGATCAAACTCCCCACTATCCTCCTGAACATAGTAGGGTCTTCTATCTCATCCCCAACATCAGCACTCAACTTTACATTCTGCTCCAATGGGACTGAAAGTGGTTTGCATGTTGTCATACCATACTTGGATAACATATCCAAGCCATATTATCTTTGGGATAGCCATATACCATCATCACATCTGATCACCTCAATGCCAAGGAGGTACCTTAGCTCACCTAAATCCTTCATCTCAAACTTCTTCTTCAAAAAATCCTTGACTTCAGCAATCCTACTATCACTATCACCTATAATAATCAAGTCATCCACATAGATGACTATGATGTCCAAACTTGCATCTCCCTTTCTCACATAAAGTGAGTGATCAGCATCAGAAACATAAAAGCCAATATTGACAAGATACTCTCTGATCTTGTCAGACCATGCTCTAGGTGCTTGCTTGAGCCCATAGAGCGCCTTCTTCAACTTGCACACATAGGTGGGATGCTCGAAATCTTCATAACCTGCTAGTTTATCCATATACACTTCTTCCTGCAAATCACCATGCAAGAAGGCATTCTTCACGTCCGTTTGTTGCAACCTCCAACCTTTGGCTGCTGCCAAAGCAATCACACATCTGATAGTTTCCATCCTAGCAACTGGACTAAAGGTTTCTTCATAATCTATGCCATATGTCTGGGCATAGCCTTTTGCAACCAGCCTAGCTTTGTACCTACTAATAGAACCATCTGCGTTGTGCTTAATCTTATAAACCCACTTACATCCAATAGCTTTCTTACCCTTTGGCAATGATACTAGATTCCAAGTCTTATTGGCCTCTAATGCAGCCATCTCCTCATCCATTCTTGCATCCCAATGAGCATGACCAATAGCCTCCTCAAAACATGTGGGCTCAACATCCTCAACTAGTTTCACCATATAAGCATAATGGTCAGCTGCATAACCTTCAAAACCAAATCTTTTAATAGGGCATCTGACCCTGCTAGATCTACATACCACCCGATCACTCAATGGAGCCTTTACATTACTATGAGCTCTCTGTACACCTAGTGTCCTGACAGAAGGAATGCCAAGCTCATGATCCAAGCTCTCTAAGCCACTGGAGTCTCCATCAAGAACTGCATCAATGACATCTAACACTTTATTCTTTCCTTTGTCTTTACATGTAGTGCTACTAGATGCACCTCAAGATGTAGAGCTACTCCTTAGTCTCCTAGACCAAGGACTACCAGATGACGTCTCTGGTCCACTAAGAGTCCATGATTCTTGGTTTTCAGCCTGCACATGAGTGTCATGATCATCATCATCATCTAATGCATCACCACTAGATGCATACCAACTGCTCATTTCATCAAAGATGACATCCCTGCTCACTCTGAACTTACATGTGATAGGGTTATAACAGTGATACCCTTTCTGCTCTAAAGAGTATCCAATAAAGACACACTTTTCAGCCTTTGGATCTAGTTTCTTCTGCAACTCATCTGGCACATGAACATCTGCAATGCAGCCAAACACTTTCAAATGTGAGACATCAGGCTTCTTACCTGTAAGTCATTCTTTGGGGGTCATACCATGAACTGCAGCTGTGGGAGTTATGTTCATAATATAAACAGCAGTATGAACAGCCTCAGACCAAAAATGCTTAGGCATATTCTTTTTAGCCATCAAGGCGCGTGCAACTTCTGCAATATGCTTGTTTTTCCTTTCTGCAACCCCATTTTGCTGTGGGGTATATCTGCATGTGAATTGTCTCTTTATCCCATGAGACCTCAAAAAATCACTGAACTCATTGGAGAGGTACTCTCCCCCTCCATCTGACCTCAAACACTTTACTTTCAAGCATGTTTCTCTTTCAACTGCAGCCTTGAAAGTTCTAAAGTGCTCAAACGCTTCACTCTTTTCCTTAATAAAACATACCCACAGCTTTTTAGAACAATCATCAATGAATGTGACAAAGTATGTGAACTGCCTCCAAGAGATACATTTTGTGTAGGCCCCCAAATGTCTGTATGCACAACATCAAGGACATTTTTGCTTACATCTCTGTCATGTGAAAAGGGTTGTCTTGCCTGCTTACCAAACTGACATGCTTCGCATACCTTATGAAATTTTGCAACTCTAAATGTAGGCAAACCTGTAACCAACCCTTTGGACTGCATTAATTTCAGCCTTTTTACATTTGCATGTCCAATGCGTTTGTGCCAAATTTCAATATCTGCAACAACACCTTTTCCTTTAGCATACATAGCAGCATTCATAGTAGGAATTCCAGCATCCAGAGTAAACATACATCCAACTCTACTTCCCTTTGCTACCAACCTGCACTTGTCATTGAAGTCTTCTACAAAGCAGCCCTTTGCATTAAATCTGACTTCCAGCCCTTGCTCTAGACTGACACCAAGTTCTTTGTAATAGATGGCACATGTAATACATCAGAAAGACTCTTTGTCTGACCATCATGCAAGGACAAGGGAACTTTTCCAATGTGTGAAATTGGGTGGCATGAATCATCCCCGTCTGCACATAACCTACATTTTGCAAATCCTGCATCTCTCCAAATCATTCTACATGGCTAGTCATATGATTGGATGCACCTGAATCAACATACCAAAAATCATCATGTGTTCCCTTTTCTATAATAGCATTCAACATATATTTCATAACAAACAAACGTTCATTTTTTTCTTCATTCTGTCGTGAAGACAATCCATAGTTTCCTTGCTGCAACTTACCACTACGAATATCATCTTTCTTAGCATAATATTGGGCTGCAATATGACCTATTTTGCCATAGTAGTGACACACAATACCAAAGTTGTTAGAACCTCTGTTCTGCCATCCACATCTTCCTCTAATTCTCCCCTTGCCTCTAAAGTTACCACGACCTCCTGAAACCTACATATCACCAAATTGTTGATTCAATCTGTTTTGCTGATTGTCACTACCACTCCTGAACCACGGCCTCTTGAAGAGAACCTGCCACGTTCCCTTCCTGAACTGGAGTAGAAAGCTTGGATCTGTTCACCACTTCTTTCAGATGTCTCACTCTGCATGTTGATCTCTTCAGTTATCATAAGGGAGACCAACTCATCAAAATCTAGAAATGGCTTTCTGACATATATGGAAGTTACAAATGACTTCCAAGCCTTTTCATTGTTAAGTCCACCCAAGGTAGACGATACCAAATCATCATCATCAGACATTGCATCAATCGCTGACAATGCATCTGCAATGCTCCTTACCTTCAGTGCATACTCATTGATAGACATCTTCCCTTTCTTCAATGTATTCAACTCTTGCTTGAGTTGAGTCTTTCGTGCCTTTGTATTTACAAAAAACATACTTTCAAGTATGGTCCAAGCTGCATATGAATTCTCTATATTTCTAATATGTCCCAGTATATTATTGTCAATTACTGCAGACAGTCAATACATGGCCTTCTTGTCTTTTGCATTCCATTCCTTTCGTGCCTTTGTCTCTTCTGTAGTTGGAGGATCACTCACCTCCGGCTCCTTTTCTTCACTTGAAACAAACTGGTAGAGGCATTTTCCAATAAGGAAGTTTCTGACACGGAACTTCCATGAAGGGTAGTTGTTCTTGTCGAGATTCTCAATGATGGGGCTTCCACTGTTCTTTGCCATTATCACAAAATTAATACCAAACAGCAAGCAAATCTTCTACAACCCTCGACCTGTAGTGCATAGCAATACATCAGACAGCCTTTTTCACTATCTACTCAACAATACATGCAATCTGCAACCTGTTTGCAAATAAACCTTATGTTGGCTTCCTGCAAAAACCTCAAGAATTACAAATTCACAATCTGTAACCTACGCACACACTTTCAGTCAAAACAACCGAAATCACAGTGTATCCTGAAACTATTGTCCGCAACCTTGCGGCTCTAAAACAGAGCCTAAAACAGCCTCAGATTCCCAAAATAACTGCGAGAAGGCCCTAAAGGGTTTGTCTACAGAATACACAGCGCTCTTTGCGCATACCAAATCTCACTACAATCTGAGATTTTTGCTCTGCCTTACTTCCGGTGCCTCCACAGGCACTATCCAAGAGAAAGAATGAAAGGATGGGAGAGCTTCTTACCCGTGGCTTGCTTGCTCAAACCTTGCTTCTTCTCCTTCACTTCAGCCTTCGAAATCAACCTCTCTCAGTGGCACGGCTATGATACCATATCAAGAATCGCGTGGTGGGGAGACTTGCTCAAGATGCTGCGTCGAACACACACAAAATGCACAAGGAGAAGCTCACTCAAGAGACAAGAAGAGAGATGGATGCCAAAACGTTTTCTTGCTGGTTTCTTCTTCTTCTTCCACACTCTTTACAATGTACACAAAGTATAGATAAGATACAATATAAAGGAAAGTGGGCTACTAAGTCAAACAATACATAACCGACTACACTAGTCGACTGGCGCTATAACTATGCTAGTTGTAAATAGGTGTAATAACATGAATATAATAAGTAATGAGTCAGTGGCCATGTGAGAGTCATAATGACCACCGACGTGCTAAGTGTAGACGTGTGGATCCATCTAACCAGTCGGTCCATCATCAATGTCCGCATGTGTTGAGCTTCTCATCTCAACACAGGTGGCGTCAACGACGTGGATCTGACAATCCACGCAACCTGATCAACAGCTTGGCAGAGCACAACAACGCGACTATGGCAGAAGAAGGCTCAGACCATAGGTCTAATGAGGAACTCGACTTGAAAGTCTTCCCGGAGGCTATTCAGTAGCTAGTCAGTGACTACGATGCACTCGCCCGGTACGAGCACCGTGGCAGGACAGCAGACGCTATCATCGCAGACCTAGAAGAAGAGAGGAAACTAGCCCACAAGGCTTTGCAAAGCATAGTCGAATACAATAGGGACCAGCAGCAGGCTAGGAGCCAAAGGCAAAGCACGGAGTTGCGTGAGGTGCAGCGAGTGTTGAACCTAGTAGGAAGAAATGAACAGATCACGAGAGAGCCCTAGAAGGAGACTTGACGTTGAGTGAGCTTCTCATGGACCAGCTGCTAGATAACACGCCAATAGAGCAAAGTGTTGCGGCACTAGCAACATCTTTGCTTGTAGGATTAGGAGCAAACCAAGGCTGAAAGAGCCAGTCTAAAATCCCTATTGTTTCCAAGCAACTCAAAAAATACCAACCCCATGACGATCCATACAGCTTTGTAGCGCAGTTTGAACAAGTCTGCGAAGCCAACGGCCTCAACTACCTGACTCAACACTCTCAAGCGTTCGGGCTCTACTTAGGTGACAAGGGAAGGACTTGGTATACAAGCCTAGATGCCGCATAACAACCCAACTTCAATAGCCTCAAGGATCTCTTCATTAGGATATTTGCTGAGCCTGGATACTCCGACAATCTGCTAGTATGCTTGATGAACGTCAAGCAGAAAGAGAAGGAGGACATTCGCGACTATGTAACCCACATGAGGAGTCTCTTCAAGAGAATCCCTATAGGTGAGCGACCGATTGAAAGATCAGTCTTGACTGTATTCATCAGCAGAATTCGCGATGAGGGGTTATATAAGACTTTGGCAAGCAATTCGAGCTTGCAGCGAGACGCGCCAGCTAGAGTGTTTGAGGAAGCCATCAGAGTCAATGATCAACTGAAGGAGCGGAGCTTTAGGAGCTCAAACCTAGAAGAGACCAATTCGTGAAACTCAGAAAGAGCATCAGCCTCTAGTGAGCGATCAGCCCCATCATCCCAAGATAAGGGGAAGGCCGGCGAGATGAATCAAGACTTGGCTGATGTGAAGATGGAGTTAGCCAGGTTGCAAGACATGTTGAGACGACCAACACACCCACACATCCAATGCGTGTACTGTGGCGGAAACCACTTACCAGCCGAGTGTCAAGACCGTAGGTCAAGACCTTGTGCTAACTGCGGTAGGTTCGGTCATGATGTCATGCATTGTAGATTACCAAGAAGACTTCTGTATTCGCAACCCTACGACCAGCCTTACCTATCAAATAGGCCGCAGCCATTCTTCAAAAGGGGAGTCCCATTAGCCCTTCCCGTGCCTAACGATATTAAGCCAGTTGTTCCTAGGATGGACATAAACCCTACTAGCATACCCAAACCACCTAGTCCTTGCATGACCCATCCACCGAGCGATGCGCCAATCCACTACGTGGAAGAACCAAATGAGGAAGAAGCTTACATATGCCCTTACATCTCGCAGGACGATGAGGGCAATGATGTCCTCATAGATTATCGCCCCATGCCGGTGATGGCGTTAGGAAGAGGACGAGGTAGAGGCCTAGGAGGGCAGATGTAGGATCCGATCACCTGTTGGACTTGTGGTCACCCAGGTCATGTCTCATCACGCTGCCTTGAAAGGGAGTAGCAAAGCAGGGACAAGGCTGATCAAAGGTGTGCTGAGTGCGAAATCACTCATTTCGTCGTGGATTGCCCAAAGTGAAAGCTGTCTTCTAGCTCAGCCAACATACCATCTGTCCCATTGGGGCTGTTTGGAGTCAAGAACCTCGATGGGGAGGCAACACCTATTCCATTACACGTCATGACACGTGCCCAGACAAAGCAGGCCGGTATATCACTACCAGGAGCTTCAATAGGGAAGAAAAGTCGCAGGCAGAAGAAGAAGAGCTCGGAAGCTAAAATCTCACTAAAAACGAAGAGTGCTACAACTCTGCCTGCTGGAAAGAAGGTCTCTAACACAGAGGCAGAGACTTCAACCCCTAAGACGGCCGAAAAGGGAAGCGCTAAGGTAGGGGAATACCTGCACCCGAAGCGACAGTTAGAGGCCATAGAAAAAGTGAAGGAATGGGTAAAGGAGGCTCAAGAGCATCTAAAAGACACTGAGCCCATCATAGAGGATGAACTCAATGACCTCTCCAACATAAGCACACCAACCTCACCTCCTCAACCAAAGTCAAGAGAAGCAACTGCACCATAAGCAGTGCCGCTAAGGCCAAGCCTTGGTGCTACAGGGCCACAATTCAGTCATGACCATTGGTCAGGACGATCCAGGTTAGGAGAGAGACAAGCACCCAATGATCTCCTGACCACGTTGGTGACTACCCCTGTAACACTTAGCCTGGGGGATCTGCTTAGGCAGCATCCTACCCTATGGCAAGATCTTAAGTAGTGGGTTGAAGGGTCATGAGAGTAGGTCACGGCAAACCCTCATGACCATGATGCAGAGACACAAATATCGAGTTTGACACTGCACTCTATGCCTAAATCCTTACACGTTAATGCCTTCTGGGAAGGTTCTGAGATGCATGCAGTCTTACCAATCCTAGCCCTAGGCGATACAACGAGAAAGGGGATCGTGGACACGAGAGCTAGGGTTAGTGTGCTTAGCCACATGGTGCTTCAGGCTTGGGAAAACCCGCCCGTCGAAACCCACCCATCGATACTGCTAGGTTAAATGTCACATTAGCAAATGGTATGAGAGTCAAGCCATTCGAGGTGCTTAAGAATTGGCCAGTGAAGATCGCAGGTGTCCAATTCTCTCTGGACTTTATAGTCATGAAGGGAGTGGACTACGATATCCTGTTAGGCTGACCCTGGATGCGCAATGCTAGAGTCATCAAAGATTGGGGTAACGGCTTGATCTTCCTTGGCAATAGAACGGACGCCGTGAGAATAGAGATGGACACTTGGGAGACCTCACCGGTCGACTTAGATGCCATCTCTGCTATGCTTAAGAGTAACACCCATGTCAAGAGCTCCTATGGCCCTTGACCAAGTATATCCCATGCCCAAAGCACAGGCGGGATTGGATGCACGTTCTTGCTATAATCGACCTGCCGTTCTCCAATCACAAGGCATATGAGCAAGCCATCAAAACAATCGGCAAGTCTAAGAGCACACCCTCTGCACCAGTCTGCATGATGGCAGGAACCCTTCGGGGGAAACCGAAACCTGTCAACCCCCAAGTCCCAACTAACAAAAGGGAACTCCTGGAGATACTGGAATACTTAACGGACAAACTAGTTGGCAATCCAGCTGCCAACTTCAAACCACTTCAGGATCTCCTGGGTGAATCCAAGTGGCAATGGACCAGAGTGCATGACTTAAACCTCATGTATAACTGGGCCCTAGTTCTTGACCAACAACAAGAGATATACCAAGCCCTAGGAGACGACGAGCAGTCTCACAGAGAGGACTCTCACGATGAATAAGAAGACTGCCAATCCTTCAGTGAGGACAAAAGCGAGGGTGAGGTAGACACCGTGGAGTACGACACCGAGGGGCAAGAAATAGAGCAAATACGAGCAGACTCCAAATTGCAGAAAAAGAGTATCTTCAAGATAGAGCGAGGATTCATGCGCATGGAATGCGATCGTGCCTGGTTGGAACACGTAGGGGCCATCGATCTTGAGCAAGCAGGCCTAGCCCAGCCAGGAACGACATCAGTGCTTAGGACAAAGTTGCCATCTGAAATGCGCCCACTAGGGGAGACCACCTCTTCTAGCAACGGTGGGGATTTCAACTCTGAGTCAGAGATTAGTTCGGATAGTGATCCATAAATCCCTAGGCCGCCTACGGCTAGACGCACCAAGGGGGATCTACCCATCCACCTGAGGCGCAGACGATTAAGGCACAGAAAGGCAAAACAACCCAGGGATATGCAAACGGAAGAACAGTAAAAACTGCAGGACCTCCCTAAACGATTTATGAAATTCACAAAAGGGGATAGGGTAGTAGTTCTGTTAGGTGCCAAGCGTCAAGGGCAAACAAGCAAACCAATTGAGGGACCAGCCAAGGTCAAGGAGATGAACCTAGCCCAGGAAAGGGAAACACCCCAACCAGTGTTCATTGCCGATGATTTGACTGAGGAAGAAGAAACGAGTCTTGTCGCTCTGTTGCAAGAGTACATAGACGTGCTCACCTGGTCCTTAGACAAGCTTAAGGGGGTAGATCCAAGTGTCGTGACTCACAACATACCCATGATGCCAGACGCAACGCCGGTCAAGCAGTGATCGTACCCTATGAATCCAAAACACGCTCATGCTGTCAAAGAGGAGATTGATAAGCTGATGAAAGTGGGATTCATTTATGAAATTGAACACACAGACTGGGTGTCACCCATAGTCATTGTGATGAAGAAGAATGGAAAAATCCGAGTGTGCGTCAATTATAAGAAGGTGAACACTGCTACTAAGAGGGACAACTATCCATTGCCATACACCGAGCACATGCTTGAGAGAGTGGTGGGCAAGGAAGCCTATAGTTTTTTGGATGGCTTCTCAGGGTACAACCAGGTGCAAGTGCATCCTGTGGACAGGAAGACTGCCTTTGCCACTGAGTGGGGCGTCTTTGCTTACATAGTCATGCCCTTCGGGTTGACGAATGCCCCATGCCACCTTCCAATGCCTCATGTGCACCATCTTTAAAGACATTCTTTGCAAGGAGTTGAAAGTCTTTGTCAACGACCTTTGTGTTCACTCGACCTGGACCGAACACTTAGACAAACTCCATGCAGTCTTTGAGTGGTGTTGCTTATATCATCTCTCCTTGAACCCCTTAAAGTGCCAGTTTTGGGTAAAGCATGGATGCATCTTAGGGCACGTGGTGTCGAAGAACGGCATTGCCACTGACTTTTTGAAAGTTAGGGTTATTGTCGACCTTCCACCCCCAATCAACTACAAGGGAGTTCAATGCTTCCTAGGCCATACGAGGTACTATCGGCGGTTCATACTGAATTATGCATTGATCGCGAGACCCTTGTACACAAGATGCTGATCATCTTCGAATAGACCGAGGAATGCCAATGAGCATACGAAGAATTGAAAAATGCTCTAACCATAGTACCAATTCTACGAGCCCCAAATTGGACCATTACTTTCCACGTGCATATCGATGCTTCTAAATTTGCCGTGGGGGCAATGTTGTGCCAACCTGGCGAACACAATTTAGACTATCCAGTGAGCTTTGCTAGCAGACAACTCACTGAGATGGAGATTAACTACTCGACGACAGAAAGAGAAGGGTTAGCCATGGTGTTTGCTGTGAAGAAATTCTGACACTATCTATTGGCCACACCTTTTTACCTTCTTTGTGGACCATCAAGCCCTGCTCTATCTAGTAAACAAACCTTGTGCTACAGGATGCATAGCTCAATGGCTCCTTCTGCTCTTGGAATTCGACTTCTCCGTGGTTGTACGAAAAGGAAAATAGCACTACATAACTGACCATATGTCGCGCATTCCCACGAGAGAGGCTGCTGGACAAGGCATTGTTGACGAATTACCCGACGCCCATCTCTTTACCCTATCGAGCGAGAGAGATTTATTCAAGGGTGATCTAACGCCATATTGGGCGGATGATATAGTCCAAGTACTTGAACATGGACTACCTGATCGACCGATAGAAAAAGCTTGACTTAGGTGATTAATCCTTAAGATCTAGCCCTATCAATTGATCTCACAGGCCAACTCTACAGGCTGGGACAAGACGGATTGCTGCCAGATGCATATGCAAACATGAGATACACGATGTGCACTCAGAAGCGCATAGCGGCATTGCTGGAGGGCATTTTAGCGGAGACACGACAGCACGAAAAGTATTACAATCTCAACTATGGTGGCCCACGCTTTTCCGTGATGTAGCCCGATTTGTCAAGCATTGTGACGAATGCCAATGGACAAAATTCTCAATTCGCAAGGACCAAATGGAATTGACCCCTATTATCACACGACAACCCTTCAAAAAATGGGGAATTGACTTCATAGGACCCATCAGTCCTACTGCCTAGTATTCACAAGCCAAGTACATCATTGTGGCCACACATACTACCTTACAAAATGGGTAGAGGCAAGAGCGACATGAAAAAATGATGCTAGGATGGCTGCCAAGTTCTTATGGGAGCATGTGATCTCACGATTTGGTTGCCCCATCCAAGTGGTCAGTGACCAAGGCACGCACTTCATCAACGAAGTGATAGCGCATCTCCTGTCCACTTTCTCATCATCCATCGCAAATCCTCACCATACTATCCTCAAGCAAACGGCCAGGCAGAATCCACAAATAAGATTCTTATCAATGTCCTGACCAAGGTGGTCTCAACCTCACGCATTGACTAGGACAACAAGCTGATGGCAGCTCTGTGGGCCTATCGCACAGCTTATAAAACGGCTGTCGGTCAAACCCCCTTCAGGCTGACCTATGGAACTGAAGCGGTTCTCCCATTATAATTCTTCACTCCTAGCTTGAGAATAGCACTTCAAGAACGATGGGAAGGGAAGGAGGCATGGATGCAGCGCTTGGTTGAACTCGAGTGCCTCTTAGAGACTCGCCTTCTAGCCACCCATGTGGTTATGTGTGAGAAGGCCTGACGCGAGACTTGGTTTGACAAGCATCAAGCAGCACGACTTTGAATAGGGCGACTTAGTGCTCTTCTACTCAGTTAAGGGGCACAAGCAGAAAATGAAATTTAGAGGTCTTGGACCTTTCAAGGTTCGTGCGATCAGCCGCACAGGCAATGTCGAGCTCGAGACCTTAGATGGTGAGGGCATAGGCTTCTTCAATGGAAGTCGTATCAAGAAGTACTACCCTCCCACCCATCCTTTGCACGAGCCCCCGATGTTAGAACCGTCTGTCAAGATATGAGTGGCCACAATCACAGAGGTTGATGATGAGGATGAGAAAGCCGTAGAGCCCGCATACCTCCATATTACGGTCACTGCAAAACAAACATGCACTTTCAATGCCTTGATCGAGGGAGCAGACTTCAATGTCTTAACTCACAATCATTGGACTGAACTTGGCAGACCACAACTTCAACCCACTAATGCGAAATTAAGCCCATGTGGAGCCCATTCCTACACACTTCTCGGCAAGAGCAAAGCCGCCGTTTCTATCGAGTCTGAGACTATTCCAATGGTTTTTTACATGTTGCCAAATGTTAAACACACAGACACGGAATCACTGCTGGGGCGAACTTTCAAAAAGCAAACTCACTGCAATGTTGATTATGAGTTGCAGCGCATCCACCTCGCAATAGGCAACGTTCGCATTGTCACAGCCTTCAGCAAGGGCTACGTGACCTCATCACTGTCCGCAACGCCACCGGTAGAAATATCCGTAACCAACTCCAAGGAGGGCAGTAGTGTGCGACCGCCACCCCCATATTTCATGAATCACAGCATGCAACAGCAAAATCCAAAGCCCAACAGCCTGGATCTCAATGGCAGCCTAAGCAGCCGCAACCGCCGCCTAGGAATTGCCGCTCATATCCTCATAAAACCAAAAACATTAAATCTAAGAGGCCAGGATGCAGTCACAACAAGCGCCGCATGATCAAGCAAAGATGGGTCCCTAAAACCCTCTTGCATGCGCAAAGCTACTACATGGGCAACACCTAGCTATGGATCCCTAAGGCCTACATGGCCAAAGACGCTACTCATACACCGCCCTCAAGCTTGATCAACCCAAGTCCCATAAACCCTCCAAACCATTTGCCGTAGCGCCCTCCAAAACCACAGCCATCCGACTCATCCATGCCTAAACCCAAGAAAGTCACACAAGCCTATTGGCCCAAACAACAGACTCTGTCACATGAGTCATCACCCGACCAAGTCAACCCGACTCCCCAAATCCACCCTGAATGTAGCAGCCCGTCCGTCGTGGCTGCTCCTAATCCACCCATAATCCAAACAGCTCAACCACAGACTCAAGCACACACCCAACCGCAACACGCCGTTGCCACCAACGCTAGTTCTAGCAAACCGCGACCACCCATCGGCCTTACGCCCTCCTATAAACGCAAATCCTTTTTAGCACTGGCCGTTGACCTCGCTGAGGACACCAGGGATGACGTGGTGGAATGCATTAAACGACTAGACACCACCTTCATGTCGTTAGCACTAAGCTACGATCGCTTGGACTTAGGATTGTTCGAGGAACCCTTTGCAACTCAAGTTCAAACCATGCCCTGCTTCTGGGAGACCTTTGAATTCGCATTCACAAATGCTTCTCGCTCCGCTGTTGAATTGCTCAGCAACAAGATCTCCAGGGAGCAAGCCATCAAGCAATGCCTCATCACGTCATACAATCAGCGAACCACTTCTGCTATCACTGATCAAGAAATCATAGTGTTATCAAAGCTCGCTGATATTTCCTCCCCATTCTTGAAGCATTGGTACACTCTTAGGCTGCAATGGGAAGTCGAAGGGTGCCGCATAATGACCAACACTGAGCAGTGCCACGCTATCAAAATAGTAGAATACAACCCCACATATGTCGCGCCAACCTCGTATCGAGTGTTAACCACTCTTCGGGGTCGCCCCATGGAAGAACACATCAAAAGACACCCCTACCTCGACTGCTTGTTGATTGAGGAAGAGTTGCACATTGCTAGCTATGTCAACTCTGGTGACTTCCTAACAGATGTTCTCACATACATCACGCAAGTGGGGATTAAATCCTCTGATCTGGACCGCGACGCTCACTTAGAGTACAACCCCTAGTTCTATGATTGGTTCCTTCACAAGTAACTCCTACGCCACCATAACAAACGCCCTTACCTTTCTGACCCTAAATCCTAGGAAGGATTCTTCTCAAGCTGGAAGGGGAGGGGGTGAGTGAGGTGAATCAAATTAGGCCAACCAAATCAAAATTAGTGAAACATATAAACATATATTATGAAAAATGGGTAAAAAGTCAAAGGCTAAAAAGGAAAATCTACAATGGTTCTTAATGAATTCATTCAAAAAGCATAAAGTTTCTCTTTTTCATCAATCAACAAATTACTATGTGGAAGCACTAACGAAAATTTTGATTTATGACAGGAACGAAAAATGTCGCAACAAGACCAATCCCACCGGCTTCCATTCACGGAAGAGGAGAGAACACAATATAGCATCACCTTGGAGAGCCACGCCTACAACCAATTAAAATTCCAAACTATTCATAATATAGAAGGATTAGTGGCCAAGGAAGAGGCAGCCAGGAGAGTCGTTGAAAGATGCAACTTCAATAAGTACCTGGAAATATTCGCACAAGAACTCGACCACACAAGCTGTGTGGAATTTCTTAGGTCTTACGATCCCAACAACGAATGTGGCACCATCACAGTGGGAAGGGGACAGAATTCCTAGCAAGTATTGGTTCACTTAACCCCGGTCTTGGTGGAAAAGGCACTGGGACTAGAACCAAAAGTGGAAAAGAAGCAGAAGAGAGACTATATGCCATGCTGGGGATGAGGAAGGAGGACGTGTTGACGAATGACGGCATCAGCATCCAAGATATCCCCGATGCAAAAACTAGGTTGCAGGTGAAACTCATACATGCGCTCTTTTCCAGCCAGCGCTACAACGCATTGATGCACCGAATCAGTGTACCGATACTGGAGAATGTGGCGGCTCACACCCTGCATGAAGTTGATTGGAATGACTACGTATGCAAAACCATCGACCAGGCAGCTAGAGTGCTAGCCTTAGGAAGCATGCCTGTAGGAGGAGAATCCCTAGCGTCTAAGGCCGCAGAGAGAAAGATGGCCTCCTCCAAAGCCTCGTTCATCACCTATGGGAGCATCTTAACAGCGCTCATCCAGGAGGCCGTGAAAGAGACGCGGGAGGCAGAAGAGGGGGAAGGGGAAACTCCTGACAGGTCACCCCCCATCAACACCAGGAGAGGTCCAGTGATAGGACTGAGACTGAGGAAGAAGGGGAAGAACAAAAAAGCAAAAAGCAGGTCAAGGAAACCAAGAAAAAGGTAGTGCAAAACAAAAAGAAACAGGATGAAGGCCGTAGGAAGGAGAAGGAAGACTTGGAGAAAGCAAAAAGGCAATCCCTTAGGGAGTCTGAGGGGAGAGAGAGAGGAAGAGGAAGCAGGAAGAAGAAGAAACAACAGAGCAAGTCAAGCGGGCTAAAAAGGCATCAAAGCAAGAGGCTAAAAGGAGAAGAAGAGAAGAGCAGGAAGAAAAAGAGAAACTAAAGGAAGAATACAAAAAGGCCGAAAAGGAAAGAAGACGAAGAGTTGCGGAGGAGGAAGAGAAATTAAGAAGAAAGAAAGAGGAGAACTTGGCCGAGGCTACACGCCGGTCCATTGAGCAGCAATGCAGGGCGGATGATCCAGAAGCCTGGAATCAGCCGAGGGAAGAAGGGCCTAGCTCCAGCATGCAGGCACCAAAAGCTGCGCCACCCACAATTCTGGAAGGAAAAGGCAAAGCACCCCTCCATCCTATCCCCACCCTCATGGCACCCTCCGCTGAACCCACTATGCTCACCCCTAGCATCCCCACTAGCCTAGAAGTTTCTAACCTGGTGGCCTGGATACAATACTTCATCAATAAAGAAATGGCCCAAGGGAAGAGCGCAGAAACCATGACCACGGGGCCAAAAAGACCAACCACAGATGCAAAATCGAGGCAGGACCAGAAGCGTCCACGTGTGGAGGACTCAACCACCCCCACCCACGCAACAATGACGCTACCAGCCAGTTACGATGAATATGTCACTGAGTTGCTCTCCCAACTGGAGAGGGCAAAGGAGGAAAAAAGAATGACAGTGGCTGAGTTGGTGGCAGAGAAAGAGTCAGTGGCGGCCTTCCAACTGGAGAAAACCCGCATCATAGCCATGCAACAATGCCAAATATTTGAACTCAAGCAAGAATTGAAAGCAAAAGAGGACATGGAAGAAAGCTACAAATAACAGCTTGAGGACGAGAATCAAGAGCTTGTGCAATACAGTGGGAATACAAGCTCCTTCTAATGCAATATAAGGAACTGGAGGCAAAAACCACCACCATTGAGCAGATGATGGAGGAACCAAATGCCAAAGAAGAGGAGAGAAGACAAGAGAGGGAGCAACAATGAAAAGAGATCGAGTCCATGACCGATCAACTACACCTCGGGAGAAAAGAGCAAGAGAACATGAGCAAAGAACTCAGAGCCCAGGAGCAGAAGCTCGTAACCCTAGCACAAAAGCAGGGGGAGAGCATGGAATGAATGAGCAAAAGGGTCGAGGAATGGGCCACGCAGAACAAGAAATGGGTGAAGGCACTGGTGTGGTGCCTCGCCTTGGTGGAGAAAGAAAAAATATTGGCAGAAAGCAAAGCAGACGCCACCTAGATAGCCTTCACTGCCCAGCAATAGGCCTTCCTCAACACACTACTGGACACAAGCCAACCGGAGGGAAAGGAGTCATTGGAGGTGGTACAGAAGAAACTAAGTATCACACACAAAGCCCTGCATGCGGGGCTATAGATGCCACCCCAACCTGCGCAAGTTAGGCTGGGCTTAGAAGAACAGCGAAAGTACC
The DNA here is from genome assembly GCF_053477565.2 of Lygodium microphyllum. Taxonomy (NCBI): domain Eukaryota; kingdom Viridiplantae; phylum Streptophyta; class Polypodiopsida; order Schizaeales; family Lygodiaceae; genus Lygodium; species Lygodium microphyllum. The sequence goes on along the minus strand of NC_141143.1, from coordinate 5,623,713 downwards.
TGCTATTGGCCGGCCTAACCCCCCAGGAGGCAGATGCACTCGGCTTTGAGGAAGGGGTGCAGCTAGACGACCGACAGGGGGAGGACACTGACATTGAATTTGTCATAAGAAGAACCAGCGAGGAAATAATCCCACAACCCCCCTCGCCGCACAATCAGGAACAGCAACAACTCAACCCGCTCTTGGACAAACAAACCACGCTCAAGGAGCGACGGAGAAAATTGGTGGAAGAAGCCAGAAGGCAGCTGCAAGCCAAGCCAGTCGTGCAGCCATCCACATCCCTCCCACCATGCCTCGATGACCTCCCAACGCAATTCCACGCGGAGCTGGTGATCTGGGAATGGCAGGAAATTGAAAATGACCCTTTTTCTTTCAGTTTCCTTATGCCCAACAAACCTAAGAAGGGTCCTGCTAATTAAAGTAATGGAGGAGGTGATCGCGGCTGGCAGCCAACTGGGCCAAAAATGGCTGGAAGACAGGGCAAATACCCCTACTCTATGGGGTACGGAGGAAGCAAAGTTTTGGCAAGACAAAGTGTTCGAGGTGCCACACACTATAAGGGGTTACAATTGCCAACCTCTCTGGAGAAGGCGAATATGCGATATTAACATGCTCGCTTGGATGGCATTTTGCAACACCCTACCCTACGAGAGAAATGACCCCACATTCATGGCGTATCCTCGTAGGGTAGGCATGGATTTTGTTGCCACCCTCCATGGGCGGCATGACTTCCCCATCATCTATAATTCCAATGCCACCTCCTTCGAGAATGCCCGCCTTTTTTATTTAGGAAGCCTAACTGACTCCATGATGCGATTTCTCGCAGACTTCTCCTCCTATCCAGATCTCGCCTTTATAACTACATGTAATTACCTTAGGCTTCTTAAGCTATTACTCAAGCAAGATCCGACACTGCAAGAGAATGGCTTGCCCCCCCTCTTTTTTGATCCCAATGCTATTGATAGCTGCGCTATGGCACGCTTAATGATGAGAGCTAGCCTACTTCCCTCCTTTTGCCTAGCTCTCCTACAGGACATGAGTGATAGGCAATTTACTAGGTGTAATCACCCCTTCCTCTCCACCATCTCTCTCCACGTCCGCATGAACCTGAAAGGATACATGCAAAGCCACCAATTTTTTTGCAAATCCATTCGCCCTCCTTCCCCCCCTCATTCAGATGAAGAGGATTAGGCCTGGCTATCAGTCATTCCACTACTGGCAAAAAAAAAAACTGACTGGACAACACCACCCACTTGCAGAAGCACTTACCACCACATAAAGCACGATCACTGCACCAAGGGGCTCTTAAGTTAGGCGTGTCCAGTGGCTTCGGACGGTCGGCTCCACTCCCAACCCCCTAGCCCTTTTTGCTCCCCCACTTCACGCTTAGGGCACATCAAGGGCAGGACATACCTAGGGAGGTAACACTCACCTATGGTTAGACCTGTCACCCTAAGCCACTTGCACTGCACCCCCCTTGGCACAAATGGGGTCCTCAAGTGTGGGACATCGCCCAGGTTCGCCTGCGATTAGACCCACCTCCCCATTCCACTAGCACGAGCACAATGCACTAACACGCTGAGGTAAGCACTGCCCTTAGGAACAGTACCACACTTTCTCCTTCCAAACATCAGAGAGCAACAAACCACCGACTTCGGAGGCCCCGTCAACCATGCAATACCCGTATGGCTCCTCCGAAAAAAATTTCACAACTCCTACAAGCACCTAACTCTCCAAGTGGCCCTCACCATTGCACCACTTGGCCAATTGCCCGCCAACCTACAACAACACAGAAGTGCCATGGGACTGGCACCCAGCTAGGAGGGGGGTAATGTTAACCCCAAATCGAGATGGCCCTAGGTCGAGATGGCAGAAAAAGGAAGAAAAAAGCGAAAAAAAACATGGAAAAAGAGCAAAGACACGTAGGCAACCTCCAAAACCAAGCCGGGGCAAAAAGCGCAATTTTAAATGAAGGGCGCCTCAAAAAAACTCAAAAAACTCTTGTAAAAGAGCTCCACACTCCCTCCTGTGCCAAATGTAAAATACTAGACGGATGTAGGCTAAAGGCATAAGGCTAGAAGAGGGAAATGGAAAAAAGACCTTTCCACAAGGGCCGATCATGTAAAAAAGGGATAGGTGCCCATGGGATTTTAGGGTTTGTATACATAAAGTTCAAAAAGTAAATGAGAGCTCATTCTTTTGGTGTGTGGCAACAAGAGTCTTCTTCTTTCTCTTCTCCTCTCCTCATCTTCTTTCTTGTGTGTGCTCTTGAGGGAGGGAGTGTGAGAGTGTGAGGGACTGAGTGTGTGTGAGTAAGGGATCAAGTGGGTGAAGCTCTTCACCATCTCCTCTTCTCTTCTCTTCTCTTTTCTTGCGCGCGCAGCTATGGAGGATGGAGCTTGGAGATGGAGGAGGCTTGAGGATGCTTGAGCTCGCATCTAGGATTGTGGAGCTACCGGGATGTGTGAGAGAGGAGGCAACTCGTATCGGCAGCAAGGTAAGCTCACTACACTCATAGGATCAACGGAGTGGCGACTAGGTGAGAGATAGCCATTAGAGCTCACTTGGAATGCTTGAAACAATAAGCAATCCGTGGGTCTTGGCAGTTGAGTGAAGGCTCCCACACACGTAGTGACGGCCACCTCTTGCTCCTCTCCTCCTCCACTTCCTGCTTTCTCTTCCTTTCCTCCTTGGCCTTTCTGGACTCGTTGTGGGCCTTTTGCAAGTCCACCTTTTCTTGTTTCCTCTTCTCCTCTTCCTATTATTCTTATGCAATTTTCTTTTTCGTTTTCCTAGCCTTTCCCTGGCTAGTTTGCTCTTCTTGTTCTTTGCTTTCCTCTTCTTCACTTAGCGTCCTCTTGTTGGATTGTACCTCTCATTCCTGGTGAGGTGGAAACCTGCTTGGTGTTTCATCCACCCCCTCTCCTCCTTCTTCTTGCCCCTATTCCCAAGGCTTCCCTGATGATTGTGATGAGGACCCCACCGAATCCAATGGTTGCAACCTTTGAAGATGAAGATTTCCTCTTAGCTTTGGTGGCGAGAGATTCTCCTTCAGCGGGTTGCCCTCTTGTTGTGAAGACTTTTGCTGAGGTCTCAATGGTCTTCCTCACAAACCCATTGAGGTTCACCTCATCCAGCAACCTTGCTACGACACTCTCTAACAGGGGGACATTGATGCAGCTCATTATGGAGTTGTATCTTTGGCTAGAAAATAGCACGTGCACCATCTTGGCTTGGAGTTGGATTTTGGGATCAGGAATATCCACCAAGTTGATGTCGTCATTGGTGTGGACTTTTACCTTGTCCATCCCTCACAAGGTGTATACATCTCTTTTTGTCTTCCTTTACACTTTGTTTACTAGGCCCAATGCTTTTTCCACCAGCTCTAGGGTCAATGCAATCTACGCTTGGTGAGTTCCCTCCCCCTCATGCATAGTTATGGTGTCATGGTTTCTCTAGAAAGTCCTTAGGAACTCTGCATAGTGGAAGAAGTCCATTCCTCAGCTCACTACTTCCACTTATTTCTGTAGATTTCATTGCTCAATGATCTGCCTTACCACCCATTCTTCAACAGCCATGTCATCGAGGTTGAAGATATGCTAGAATTTGAACTGGTTGAAGGCTCACGTTTCCACCGAAAGTCCATATTTTGCTTGTTCTTCCTCTAAAAAGGTAGTTTTCTTGCCTTTTCTTAGCCTACCATGATGGGTGCCTGTCATGAAGCCATTTTTACCATTAGTGGTTTTCAAACTAAGCAACAGGAAACGACTGCATGCTTGTTGAATTGAATTGCTTACATGTAGACGTAGACTTTTCCTCCCAGTAGTCTATTGATTTTAACTTTTATCGACCTTTTCCTTAATCACAAGTCATTACATTTTACCCTTGTAGTGTGTGCTTTTCCTTTATTTTTTTATTTATGTGTTTGGTGTGATTCTCCTTACCCCTGTTTGGTTTGATTCACCTTACCCCTTCCCCCTTTTGCAATGAAAATAATCCTTCCTAGGATGAAATGGTTAGAGGATGAAGGGCCTTTAGCACACAATCTTAGTGTTTTACTTTCGCAAGAGCTAGGCATAGAAACTCGGATTATATTCTAACTGACCATAGCCGTCTATATCGAAAGGGCAGACTCCCACATGTGTAATATAAGTGAGGACATCAGGTAAGAAGTCACTAGAGGCCACTCTGTTGGCAACGTGTAACTCCTCCTCGGTGAGGATGCAATCTAAATAAGGGTGTTCTTTAATGTGGTCTTCCATGGGTCGATTACGGAGAGTAGTCAACACCCTATATGAAGTTGGAGCGACATAGGTTGGGTCATATTCAAATGCTTTGATTGTACGTCGATGTTCAGCATTGGTCATTATTTGGCATCCCTCTAGCTCCCATTGCAATCGTAGAGCATACTATTTCTGCAAGAAGGGGGAATTGTTGTCGACAAGCCATTGCAACTTCTCAATTTCCTAGCTCGTGGCCATGATGGTACTCTTGCTATACGACATAATGAGAGGACATAATGAGACATTGTTTGGTTGCTTGTTCCTTGGATACCTCAGTTGCAATTAACTCCGCAGCTGCTTCAAAATCCTTAACAAATATGAACTTTGACTCCTCCCAAGAGCAAGGGATTCTGTCACTACAGGTTCTTCCAAGAGTCCTAGATCTAGTTGATCGTAGCTTGTAGCCAATGTCATGAAAGTAGCGTCCAAGCATCGAAGGCAGATAACCAAGTCGTCCCCCGTGTTTTCCATTGAATCCACAACCAAGATTAGAATTGATCACCACTCATAAGAGGGTCTAAGCCCAGTTGTTGGTGGTTGAGGTTTGACAACTCTAGAGAGGTGAGTAGCTAGTGGTTGTTGCTTGGTTTGCTCACGAGGTTATAGCTTGGCCTCATGTCCAATGGGCATGGTTGTGGCTGCAATTGACGTACTACTTAGTGCATTTGAGAGTTGAGGGGGAGAATCACCGGGACTAGATGTGGTTTTGGTTTGTTAGTAATAGGTTGTGGTTTTGGTTGAGATATTGGCTTATGCCCTGCGGAGCTAGGCTTTAGAGGTTCCATGGACTTAACAACTTGAGTCACTTGTGGTTTGAGTGGTTCTAACGGGATGTTTCATGTGTTCAAGCTTGCAGATGGCATTTGAGTAGTGCCTTTAGATGTTTGGGCTTTAGGTAGCCAAATCCAAGTGTTACCCGCATAGTAGCCTTGCGCTTGCAATAAGGTCTTGGGAACCCATCATGGCTTGATTGTGCATCGATGTTTATGGTTTCGTCTTGGCCTCCTAAGTTTTGAGTGTGGATCAATAGACTTGCGAGGCCACGGGTTTCCATACCTAGGTTTCATTCTTTGTTTAGGTACCCATTTGAACATAGGTTCATGGGTTTCAGTGTTGGTTATAGTGGGTTTCTGGCCTTGAGGTTGGTTAAGTTGTGACAAGTCCCAACCCCCCTCCTGAGACTTGGTAGTGGGTTTCTCTACACCGGTGGCCCTGTGGACTTGGAAAGAGTCACACCACCCTTGCTGAAACCTGTAACTATGCGGGCATTACCCATAGCTAGGTGGGTGACTCATAGTCGACATGGCAAGAGGCTTGCTTCTTGAAAGTTTGTCCTAACACAATGATTCCATGCCTGCATTCTTAGTGTTGGGCAACACATGGAAGATTATTGGCATGCTTTCAGCCTCGATAGAATCTGCAACCTTGCACTTTCCCAGAAGTGTGTAGGGTTGGCCTCCATAAAGGGTGAGCTTAGCAATAGTGGGCTGCAATTGCAGTTTGCCAATTTGGGTCCAATGGTCATGATCAAGATGTTAAAATCGACGCCCTCATTGATCAATGCATTGATGGTGCATGTGTGTTTAGCAGTGACCATCCACCTCAGAGGTAAGCTGGTGGTATTGCTTCCTCATCCTCACCGTCCACCTCAGTGATAGTGGCTACTCCTACATGGACAAGGGGTGCTAGCATTGGAGGCTCATGCAATGGGTGTGTGGGAGGGAAATACTTCTTTATGTAGCTACCATTGAAGAAACCTATGCCCTCACCCTTTAGGGTTTCAAGTTCCACGTTGCCAATTTGGCTGATGGTTCAAACCTTGAAAGGTCTTAGCCCCCAAAATTCCAATTTTTTATTATGTCCTTTGATTGAGTACAACAATACTAAGTCACCCTGTTCGAAGTTGCACTGCTTGACATGCTTGTCAAACCAACTTTTGCATCTTGTCTTCTCGCACATGAGTGCATAGGTGGCTAGAAGTCAGGTTTCTGTTAAAAGTATTTGATTTCAATCAAGTGTTCCGTCCATGACCCCTTCCCATCCTATCTTTCTTGAAGAGCTATCCTGAGGCTTGGTACAAAGAATTCCAAGGGAAGGATTGACTTTGTACCATATGTCAATCTAAAGGGGGTCTATCCTACCTCCATCTTGTAAATCGTGTGGTAGGCCCACAAGGCTGCCATCAATTTGTTATCCCAATCATTGCGTGATGCAGAGACGACCTTGGTGTCAGGACGTCTACCAGGATTTTATTTGTCGACTCGGTTTGACCGTTTGCTTGAGGGTAGTAAGGTGAGGATTTCCAATGGATGATTAGGAAGGAGAACAGGAGGTAAGCTATCACTTTGTTAATGAAGTGTGTGCCTTGGTTGCCAACTAATTCGATGGGGTAGCCGAATCATGAGATCACTTGCTCCCATTGGAACTTAGCGGTGGTTGAAGCGTCATTCTTTCTTGTAGTTTATGTTTCTGCCCATTTTGTTAAATAATCACTAGCCACAATAATGTATTTAGCTTGTGAATACTGTGATGTAGGAATAATGGGTCCAATGAAGTCAATCTTCCATTTCTCGAAGGGTTGTTGCGTGCAATAATTGGGGTTAGCTCCATGTGATCCTACGAATTGGGACTTTGGTCCTTTGGCACTCATCACAGTGTTTCACAAAGCATGTAGCATCTTAGAAAAGGGTAGTCCACCACAGCTGGGACTGTAGCACTTTGTGAGTTGTCACTTCTCTGCTGAAATGTCCTCCAACAATTCTGCCATGTGCCTCTATTAGCACATCATGCATTTCATGTTCATACACACATCCGCACAGTAACCTGCCTTGTCCCAGATTGTAAAGTTGGCCAGCTAATCAACTAATAGGGTTGGATTTTCAAGATAAGCCACCTAAGTCATGGCCTTTTCTATCGATCATTCTGGTAGTCCGTGCTAGAGCACTTGAACTATGTTGTCTGCCCATTACGGTGTCAAGTCAACTTTAAACAAATATTTTTCACTGTATAAGCGGAATAGGTGTGTGTTTGCCAATTCATCCTCAATGCCTTGTCCAGCCACTTCTCTCGTGGGGATACGAGATAGATGGTCAACCATGTAATGCTACTTCCCTTTATGCACTACCACGGATAAGTCAAATTCCAAAAGCAAAAGAAGCCATTTGGCAATGCGTCCTGTGGCGCATGGTATATTAACTAGATACATCAAGGCTTGATGGTCAACAAAGAAAGTAAAAGGCATAGCCAAAAGATAATATCAAAATTTCTTCACGAAAAATACCATGGTCAAGCCCTCTCTTTCTGTTGTTGAGTATTTCATTTCAGTCTCACTGAGTTGTTCGCTAGCAAAGCTCACTGGATAATCCATGTTGTGTTCACTAGGTTGGCACAACACAGCTCCTACGGTGAATTTCGAAGCATCGATGTTCACATGGAACTTGAGTGTCCAATCATCTGGGGCTCATAGTATCGGAGCAGTGGTTAGAGCCTTTTTTTGTTTCTCATATGCACGTTGGCACTCCGCGGTCCATTTGAATACAATCAATAGCTTATATAGAGGTCTAGCAATTAATGCGTAGTTTAACACAAATTATCAATAGTACCCGGTATGTCCTAAGAAGCACTAAACACCCTTGTAATTAGCTGGGGGTGGAATATTGACAATGACCTTGATCTTCAAGAAATCTGTGTCAATGCCATTCTTTGACACCACATGTCCTAGGATACATCCATGCTTCACCCAGAACTGGTATTTCAAGGGGTTCAATGAGAGGTGGTACAGCCGACATCGTTCAAAGACTACTTCAAGCCCACCTAAGTGTTCTTGCCAAGCATGTGAATGCACAAGTTGTCCATGAAGACTTCTAACTCCTTCCTCAACATGTCTTTGAATATTGTATACATCAATCATTAGAAAATGGATGGTTTGTTAGTTAGTCCAAAAGGCAGGACTATGTAGGCAAAGACTTCCCATTCACTGGCGAATGTTGTCTTATGCCTATTGTTAGGATGCACTTGCACCTAATTGTATTCCAAGAATCTGTCCAAGAAACAGTAAGCCTCTTTGATAGCCACTTGCTCTAACATGTGCTCGGTGTATAGTAGTGGATAATTATCTCTTTTTGTAGCTGCATTCACCTTCTTGTAATTGACATACACTCAAATCTTCCCATTTTTATTTAGGATGATGACTATGGACAAGACCCAATCCATGTGTTCACTTTTGTAGATGAATCCCACTCTCATCAATTTGTCAAGTTCTTCCTCAACAGTGTGAGTGTGCTTTGGATTCATGGGATACGGTCGTTGTTTGACCGGTGTTACATCAGGTGTCATGGGTATGTTGTGAGTCACTACACTCAAGTCTACCCCTTTGAGCTCTTCTAGGGACCAAGCAAAGATGTCTACATGCTCTTGCGAGAGAGTAATGAGACTTGCCTCATCTTGCTCAGCCAAGTCATCGACTATAAAGACAGGTCATAGGGTCTCCCCCTCCCTAGCTAAATTGACCTCCTTGACCTTGGTGGGTCCCTTTATGGGTTTGCTTGCTTGCCTTTGTCGTTTGGCTTCCAACAAGATCACCACCCTATCTCCCTTTTTGAACTTAGTGAACTGTTTTGGTAGGTCTTGCAGCTTTTTTTGTTCCTCTGTCCATGTTTCTTTGCTTAGGATTTGCTGCTCCTCCCTTAATCATCTGCGTCATAGGTGAATGGGTAGGCCCCCTTAGTGCATCTAGTCTTGGGAGACTAAGGTATTTTAGGATCACTATCTAAGCTGACTTTCGATTCGGAATCAAACTCCCCATTTTTTATAGAAGAGGGGCTCTCTCCTAGTGGTCGTAGCTCTGAAGAGGTGAGTTCGTTCACAGCAATGGTGTATTACTTATTTAGACTAGGCCTTCGCACTTGCAATCGATTGTACATGTGGGCTCCAACCAATTTTGATCATAGTCCTCACGTTTGATTCCATCTCTAAGTGCACTCTACTTGTGTGGTCTGGGGTCTGCTTGTATTTTTTTGATTACATGTCCCCTAATGTTGTACTCTATGATATCGATTTCCTTTTCACTCTCACTATTGAAGAAACAACAGTCCTCATACTCATTGTCGGAGTTATCTTCATTAGGTTGCTTCTAATTCTCTTGGTTATGACTACTCCCTTCTTGTTGGTCAAGAATTAAGGCCCAATTGTAATTCAAGTTCAAATCCTGTACCTTGGACCATCGCCATTCACTCTCATCCAATAGATCTTGGAGTGGCTTAAGGTTCATCGATAGATTGCCATCCAACTTGTTGGTTAATTATCCTAGGACCTCTTTGAGCTCGCGTCTATTGCTTAGGACTCGGAATACAACATGAGTGGGTCTTCCATGTAGACTCCCGGTCATCATGCAGACTAGTACTGAAGGTGTGTCCTTGAACTGATCAGTCACCTTGACGGCTTGTTTTTACTCCTCAGTATCTGAGAACGGTAGGTCGATGGTAGCCAAAATGTGTGCCCAATCTTGTTCCTCAGGGCACGAGATATACTTAGTAAGGGCCTCATAGGATTCCCTATTCTATCCATCGCCCTTTAGTGTGGTGGAGATGGCGTCTAGGTTGACTGGGGTAGTCTTCCAAGTGTCCATCTCCACTCTCACAGCTTCTGTTGGATTTCCCAAGAAGATAAGACCGTTGCCCCAGTTTTCTACGACTCTCGCATTGCACATCCAGGGTTGGGCTAGCAGGATGTCGTAGTCCACTCCCTTCATGACTATGAAGTCGACAAAGAACTGGATCCCTGCGATCTTTACTGTCCATTTTTTTAACACTCTAAATGGCTTCACCTTTATTCGATTTGCTAGTGTGACATTAAATCTAGCAGTCTCAACTGGTGGGTTGCTCCAATTTTGGAGTATCGCATGGCTTAGTACACTCACTCCTGCCCCTATGTCCATAATCCCCTTTTTGGTGACATCTCCCCAGTGCTAAGACTGGCAGGACTACATGCATTTCCATGCCTTTCCAAAATGCATTGACGTGTAGGGATTTGGGTATGGAGTGCAGAGTCAGGCTCGGCATTTGAGTTTTTGCATCCTGCTTGGGCAAGTTTGTGGCAATTGGCTAATCTAGTTCTTCAACCCACTACTTAAGCTCCCACTATAGTGTTTGGTGCTGCCTAACCAAGTTTCCTAAGCTCAAAGTTCCCAGAGTGGTAGTATCTTGTCACATTAACTCAAATACTCATGGTCCACTAACTGTTATATCCATGTCATTAACTCCACTTACTCGAACATGTCTCATATACTTGGCATTGTAGAGTAATGACTCTCCTTGTCCACAGTAGCATTGCCTTTATTCTTTGACTTGTCCCTCCCCTCCTTTAATCTTTAATGTGATCATCCTAGAAATAAAACTCTCTCCCTACCATATCCCAATGTCTATCCTATGTATGATGCGGTGAAAAATTTGACAGTTCAACTACTCCTATCTACGATCATCATCAACGACGATGACCACTTGTCCAATGTAATATTTCCACAATAAAATATTAAAGACCATAGATCCCACACAAAAGAAATTCGAATTAATCTCCTGCAACAAAAAAACTTAGCCTAAGTGCTCCATCCTTGTGTATTAACAAACACCAGCCCCGCATTGTGCATAGGAAACCATGGCTCAAAACCGTATCCCACCACGGGAACTCCCCTTCAAGGGGGAAAATGAATAATCAATAAATTGTAAATTTTTTTTATTAACTCCCTCTCCTTCACCCGTTGCATGGCGGGGAGAGAGTGTGTGTGTAGGAGCTTGTGGAGGGGCATGGGGAGGAGAGCATGCAATCTGCCATCTGTGTGGCCACCCACCCCCACACCACCCCCCCACCCCCACCTTATATATGAACCCCCCCCCTTCCAAGCTTCAAAGGGGGAGGGGCATCATGAGGAGCTTCCCGCTGTCGATCTGATGCCGCCACCATATTGTCTGCGCCGCCAGGCTGCTACTGCCACCAACGCCATCATCATCATCATCATCCTCATCGTCATCCTCACCATCGTCATCCTCACCATCATCACTCCAATCATCTTCACCATCACGTCTTCACACATCATCCATGTCCATCCAGAAGCTTGAGAAGCTTCTATTGAAGCTTATCTAGACCAAACTTACCCACGGCTCCCTGGTTTTTTTAAGAGCGTGTATTGCAAGGCATGTTTCCTATGCAGGGAAGGAGATATTAGGTAGGAGTAACCTCGAAACTCATAAGGGAGCCAAGGGAGAGTTCGCTCAATTGAAATTTACTTCGTCAATGGCTCCTAAGAAAAAGTCGAAAGGAGCGCAAGCAGGAGCTTCCACCCAAAGTACGAGAGTGGACAACACCCCGATACTGAATGCCCAGGTTCCGAAAAATATTCCCGCATGGAAAGGATGCATAAAGCATGTTTTAATTCACGTAGGGAAACTTAAATGCATTGGAAATTTTATATACTTATTTGATTTACAAAGTTCAGTTGCATGACGAGTACTTGCATTTGCTTGCACTTCCATGGTCAAGGGTAGTCGCATTTTTGAACGTATGATGCATAAGTTAAAAGATGAAATTGTGCAAAGGTGTCCTTGTTGCATCACCCAAAGGATAGGGCATATAACACATAATGCACTTAAGTAATAAATTCTTGGTTGTGACTCGTGTATAAGATAATCATAGGCGGTCATTAAATGATGACTAAATAGTTCCAAGAAAGAAAAAGATTTATGAACTTTGACAAAAGACATTTAGTATGCAATTCGCATGCAATGATAGTTACATTTTAGGTTGAGATAAGTGATAAAGGATGGATTAAATCAATTATGTATTCATTGGCATCTGATCGTGAGGGAATATTACATCCATGCATGGAGTTCTATTATCAAAATTCGCAATTGGAAAAGGATGCATCTTCATTAAAATAGAAAAGCTTTGAAATTGATGCATAAACGTAGGATTTATAAGAAATAGTTCTGAATGTCAACCAATACCGTATAGGGCAAGGAAAAGAAAGATCATTGTAGATTCTATAGTTGCATAAAGGCAAAAGGTCTATGGTCTTGAAATTGCATATTTGCACGGAATGATACATCTCATGCATTTTGCAGTTACTTCAATCTTTTAAGGAAAGTTCTTGCAAACTTTGGAGGGAAATATTTGCATCTGGAAGGATCATCTTTAATCGTAACACAATTAGATCAATTAGGTAAATTGCATGTAATTGTGTAACTCACATGAGATTCATAAAGGCATGAATAGTTAGCGTACGACGAACACCTCAATGTGTTGGGTTAGGCTAAGTTATGTTAAAATTCTGCTTAGTATCGCACTTAGGATGCTGATTCAACATTTCCGATCTTAAAGGTCCTACCCACAATTCATGAAATGTTAGGATTATCTAAATGCCCATGTAAGAATGATCTAGGGTTCTCACCTGAAGGATCAAACGACCAAACGTTTATCAGCCTAGTAGGGTTAGGTTTTTGGATTTGGGTCAATAGGACTCCCAAACCCTATGTCTTGATCAAAGGCATTCTTGATCAAGAAATACCGTATGGTGAGAGATATAATCCCACAAGTTAGGTACTGACATCTATCTCGTGCAACATGCCTACAAGGTCCTATGCTCTTGAGACTAAATCACAAGCTAGTACTGCTACACCTTAGACCAAGGTTGGCGAGTTCTCATTACAAATTAGTTTCTCTGAGAATTGAGTAGTTTCCCTACTACAACACTCCCTCTTGGGAGTTGATTTGTCAAGCTTAGGGCAGTGGTGAATTGCCAAGAAGTAATTTGACCGACTAAGTTAGGTCAACAGGGTTTTCCAGAAGCTATTCAACTATAATATAAGGAAACCTAAGGTAGTGAAAAATTGGGGTCTACAAGGTATAAACCATAACCCAAGGAAAAAGGTGTAAACAAGCAACCCAGCTTGCTAAACCTTTGGGATCTTGGCAAGTCACGAATGATCCAGGATCGAATACTGGAAGTATTCAAGCAGAAAGAATTACACCTTAGGAGTTGTCTGTACAAACGACCGTTGGAATGCTCGTGATTGTACACTTAGGTGCACTGTTTGTACTTCTTTGTTCAAGGAACTAATTCAGGAAAAACAACTAATGCTTCATGTTAAAATCCTGGAGGGAGAGGCAATATCAGTTACCTCCGACTGTCTGCCTGACCCTATCCAAGGGGGTTGTTAGCCGCATCGGGTACGTGGACCGAACTCGCTATGAGAGGTCTCTCCGTGAGTGCTACTTGGAGCAAGAGGATGCTTGGGTGCCAGGGGAGGCTCTGGCTACAAATTCCTTACCTTCGGATCCTGCACAAGAGACCAACATGACTCGAGACAGGATCTCGAGACCCGTATACTAGTCAATGGGCAAAACTTAGAATAGCGATCCCTGAGGATTGCTGGGATAGCCTTCAGGCTGGATATTTGATGTATTCCAAAGACTATGATAAATAAAGATCAAATATTGAAAAAGAAACTTACTTGACATTGTTTTTCTGTGTCAGTGCTTAAGTTACGTGAAGGAACCAGTGTTTAATTAGTTAATTAAGGAAGTTGTTTTTGCTTGTCAAACTAAATGTGGTAGGTAATTAGATAGCTAAGCAACCTGAGGAAAGTGCGGTGGACATGACGCTGGGTCCATCCTACCGAAGGGTGATCCCGGTTGGCCGGAAACTTTTCTCGAAGGAATTGATAGCGAAGTACCGATGACCTAGAATCAATAGAGTTAGAGTCCCGATTTATGTTGTTTTAGGAGAAGAAAATGGGACTATGCCTTATGGGCAGAGAGGTCGAGCTTCGCATCCCTCTCATTTTCCATTCTCCTTGAAGCAAGTGCAGTATAAATCCGCTTCGACCCTGATGTTTCTGCGCAAAGTGGTTCGTCTGGGGCTCGACACTAACTACTTCCTAGAAACTTGACTATTAGGAAAACTCTGATTCAAGTCGATCCTAAGTGGGAACGGCCAGATGCCTCCGCTTTGTGGCAAATTCGGGAAGACCCTGATCGCAAACCCCATGACATTCCTTTGTGAGTTCCGAGCGGCACTTTCTAGACTATCTTTCTAATGGGCTGCTAAGACATGTCCTACAAGTGGACAGGGGACACATTACATCCAATCTATGCTATCAAATTCATGTCTTTTGCTTTTTCCAAGTCGCACTCGACTATACACTCAACCATCTCTAACCTTTCAAAAACAACTCGTTTGGATTTTTCAATATATTCTTTAAGTGAAGAAAGGTCAAATGATTATCCAAGCCAAAATTCTAATCCCTTCTGATTAGATAAAACTATCGAATTCTACATGGTATTTTCCTAAGTCCACCCTCTAGTACAAAACTCCTTCGAACCAGGATTTTTCAGTTGCCGAACTGTAGAGACACGTCCTCCAAAGATGAAATCTTGATCGTGTCGGCATTAGGAAAGAAACCCTGACTTCAAGTCGGTCCTAAATGGGAACGATCGGATACTTCCACTTCAGGGCAAACTCGAGAAGACCTAGATCGCAAACCCTATGACATTCCTTGCGAGTGCCAGGTGGTGCTTTCTAGACTCCCCTCCCAATGGGCTGCTAAGACGTGTCCCACAAGTGGACAAGCAGACACATTACAGTTGGTATCAGAGTGAAACTTCATGATGATATATGATTGATTAATGTTCGGTTCATAGGCATATCCTAAATAGAAATAACCTGAGTGGTATGGCTTGATTGTCAGGCACCTTCTTCACCCACAAATGCTGACATGCAAGAGAAGAAATTTCTTCTCAAGCAAATTAAGGCACCCGAGTTTGATGGAGAAGGGTTAGACGTCGTAGCAGAAGCAGAGATATGGATTGAGACGATGGATGACTATTTCTCTGCTTCGGGAATTACCTCCATGAATCAAGCAATGATTGGAAAACTGAAGTTAGTTGGCGAGGCTTGGTTATGGTGGAAGCAACGGTGCAAAGATCAAGGTATTTCTAAAGCGGTTGTTACGTGGACTCAATTGAAAGATGTTGTACGCAGATGATACCTTCTGCCAACCTACCAGACCTTGAAGATGAATGAATTCTTCGAGCTCAAGCAACCGGAATTGACCCTGGAAGCTTACTACTCAAAGTTTGTAATCCTACTAAAATGTGCACCACCTATGGATATTGCACAACAAGTATCCAAGTTTTGCCATGGCCTGAACACTCCTCTGAACCACCATCTTGAAGCAATGCGTCCAACAGAATTGCAATGCACATTAGTCCGAGCGAATCCAATCATCCAAGAACTTAAATCAGGCAATTGTAGCAAAGATGACTATGGAGTTCAGGATAAGAGATGCCATATGTGCAGAGAGATAGGGCACATCCGTAGGAGATGTCCCTACCGTCAATGCTTCCATTGTAATGAGCTAGGACACATCCAAGCAGACTGCCCTGATCTAAGTCCAGAAGACATTGAGCCTCCAAGAAAAAGAAGCTACACAGGTGCATTCTATGGATATATAGATGAATCAGATGAAGACAAAGATCTAGAGCCCACTAAACCTTATTAGGAGGACTAAAATTCCTAGAAGCTTAATTGACATGTAACACAATTGAGAATAAATCCTACTCTTGTACCTATGGTTAATTCAAATAATATGAGTGAACTACTTAAAACATTAAGAGTAGCGCAGCGGATGAATGGTGGGTCTTAAACCACATGTCATAAGTCCCATTAGTGCTTGTCTTCCCCAGTTTCTCTCGAGATGAGGACATCTTGATTTCTCTAAGGGGGGGAGGATGTAATATTTCCACGCAATAAAAGTTAGTTGGTTAGTTCGAAAGTTAGTTAATCAATTAATAAGTTAGTAAGATTACTAACTAAAGTAAAAACTGACTAGCATTAATAGCTAATAATTTTCATTCAATTAAAAATATATTTAAAAAAATCGAGAGTCATAAATCTGACATGTTTCTTGGATTGATAAGGACCGTAGCCACCCTTCATGAAAAGTACAATGTGAAAGGGACTTATGAGCCATATTAATCACTAGTATTAATGTGTATAGCTTGAATGGTCCAAAAATATTAGATTCTTGGCAGGGAAAAAAACTATTATATTTTAGATATTATCCTAAAAAGATAGGACTAAAAAAGTCATTTAAAAGAAAAGATAAGTGATGTTTTAGTTATTTTGGAGAATTTATAAAAAGAAAAATAAAGGAAAGCAAAATGGGACTATGCCTTAGGGGCAAAGAGGTTGAGCTTCGCATTCCTCTCGTTTCCCATTCTCCATGAACCAAATGCAGCATAAATCCGCTTCGACTCTGTTGTTCCTATGCAAAGTGGTTCATCTGGAGCTCGACGCAAGCTACTTTCTAGAGACTTGGCTGATAGAAAAGAAAACCTGACTTCACGTTGGTCCTAAGTGGGAATAGCCGGATACTTCCGCTTCGGGGCAGACTCGGGAAGACCTAGATCGCAAACCCTATGACATTCCTTGCAAGTTCCAGGTGGCACTTTCTAGACTCCCCTGCCGATGGGATGCTAAGACATGTCTCACAAGTGGACAAGCGGACACATTACAACTAGATGTGTGTGCCACAGTTCAGTACAATCGTGAGTTCTACAATTGGTTTTTATCCTCATGAAGTGACATGGATTCATAAATGTGTACATAAATAAATAATGTGTTTTGTCACTGTATATAGATAACACCAAAAAAGCAAAGCGAGCATACACACAAGCAATGGTAATCAAGCGGATGTGATATGCATCAAAATCAACACTGCAAGATTCAAATAAGTGATGTCTTTTTTAACTGCACCTATTCATTATGATTGAAGCATATGACTTGCATGTACTCTCACAAGTTGTCAAGTGGATAATACAGGACGACATAGGTCTCTCTACGAAAGCATTCAATGTCCAAGTTACTACAGGACCACCAACCCACAAAGAGCCATTACAGAATAAGCAACAGAAATATCAAGAACAAAGAGTCGTGACACCCTTGTAGAAAGCACATATTACATTTGAGCATGGCCCAAAGAATAGTCATTGGCTACTCTCTCTTTATTCCGGCTCATTGTAGTTGCTACCTCAATTGTACTGATGTCTCACATGTTACAAAGAGATTTGCAAAATCTCAAGTGTATCTCTCCATCTCAACAACTGTTCCTCTAGCATCGAGGCTAGTAACACAATCATCTTTTGTAATATCCATTTTTCATAGTCTTTGGATCTCGACATTTCCCAATCCAAATGAAAGGCTGATAGCCTCAATATATTGCAATGATTGTACTCATGCTATCAAAAAATAAAAAATAAAAAATAAAAAGAGAAAGGCACCCATGATCACAGCATAGCACCTAGGGGTCCTTAAATTAGGTACCTCCAATGACCTTGGTCAGCTGGCTTTGTCCCTAGTCCCCTAGCCATTTACACATCCCCCACAATTGTTTAGGGCACATTAAGGGCAAGACATACCTAGGGAGCTTGTCTCACCTATGGTTAGACCTGTCACCCTGACCCATTTGCATGATTCTTATTTTGCACTCCATCTCAGTACCATTGCAATCAATAGTGGTAAGCAAGGCACAAAAGACCATGAAAAGTACACCGCACTCTTTGAACAATACAAGTAGCCACCAGCTACCAAAAGCTAAGGCGTCAATGAGCTCAGTTATGCTACATCGTGTTGTCAAAATCACAAATGATATCTCAAGAAGCCTTCAAATGTACTTCTCCTCAACAACGATTAAAAAAATTTCACCCATTGAACCCTTGCTTCATCCACGCATTGCTACAACGAACCAGACCAGCAGTCTTCTACCTACATAATACCTAAGTATACACATGCACTCACATAATATATGCACCACAATATATACAAGATTGGATCCTCAAGTGCAAGACAATACTCTCAGCTTGCTTAGAGTTTGATCTATCTCCCAAACTAATCAAACTACATCTTGTGCGCGATAAGAAGACTAGTATTACCCCCAAGCAGAGACCACATATGAGAGGTTTTCAATTGCAGGTATTGAAGACTCCAACGACAGTGTCGTCAGCCCTTCATCAACACTCAACTCTAAATTATTATCATGTAAAAAGGGGAATAAGGGGATGACCGCCCAAAAGGGATTTAGGGTTTTGTATATAAAGTTGAATAGTGAATGAGAAGCTCATTCTTGTGTGTTGCCAAAAGTAACTCTCTTCTTCTTCTTCTTCTTCTTCTTCTTCTTCTTCTTCTTCTTCTTCTTCTTCTTCTTCTTCTTCTTCTTCTTCTTCTTCTTCTTCTTCTTCTTCTTCTTGTTGCTTGCTTAAGCTTGTGCTTGAGAGAGAGTGTGTGTGAGTGTGAGGGAGTGCGTGTGTGAGGGTGAGGGACCATAGTGGAGAAGCTCTACATCTTCTCCTCTCTTCTACTCTTCTCTTCTCTTGCTCGTGGCAATGGAGCTTGGAGCATGGAGCTTGAGGATGGAGCTCGCTTGAAGCTTGCACTTGGATCGTGGAGCTACCGGAGTGCTCGGGTGAGGAGGCAACTCAATCGGGCATGGAGGTAAACTCACTACACTCGGAGATAGATAGCGTGTTGGCTATGTAAGAGTATCCATTAATGCTCATCTTGGAATGCTTGAAACAATAAGCGGTCCATGGGTCTTGGCAGTTGATCGCCTCTACACATATGTAGGATGGTAAGTCTATTGGCTATCCTTTACCTTCTCATGTGAAGGTTAGTCAAGTCAACTTTCTACAGTCAAGTGATGAGAGGGCCAAGATGGCCAAGGTTTTGTATGCATCTGTCTTGGGAAATTTGATGTACACCATGATAGCCACTCGTCCTGACATAGTATTTGCAATGGGAGTTGTGGCATGCTATATGTCTACACTTGGTAGGTATGACATTGGGACATTGTGAAGGGTATTATGAGATACCTGAAAGGTACAATAGATATGTGCATTTGCTACAGCAGCCAAGATACAAGAGTGGTGGGTTACACTAACTTAGATTATACAAGATATGTAAATAGTAAGAAGTCCATCTTTGGGTATGTCTTTACGTATGCTGGAGGCGCTATCTCTTGGATATCTAGGGTGCCAAAATAAAGGCATTTTCCACTACTAAGGCTGAGTACAATGTAGGCCTTGACTACTACTAAGGCAGAGTACATTGCAACCATTGAGACTTGTAAGGAGGACCTATTGTTCGACAGCCTGGTTGTAGATCTTTCTATGCCTATGACTTCTACACCGCATTCTTTTTGGGCATGCTAACCATCTTCTCACCACAAGGGGATAGAAAAGAAGAAAAAAGAATGATAAGAGATTCACTTCTTTGGTCTATCAACCTCACTTGCACTCCCACTCTCTCCCTCTCTTTCACTCTCAAGCAAGAAAGTAAAATGAATAACAATAAGTGTAAAGACTCAAGTTTGTATACACATGAATAGCTTTCTCTATTCCTGTTCATCCCTTTAATACTAAAAATTAGGGTTTTCACCCCTTTTGGGTATTATCTCCACCTTATGGGCTCATTGCCAATCTTTTACTCATTACATACTTCTGTTAAGGTTTGTAGACTAGCCTATGGGGGAAAATCAAATAGAGCACCTCCTTGCAATCCCCATCTCATGTGGATTAGTGAGTTTATGAGAGATAATACAACTTGCATGGGAGTGAACTTTGTTGAGAATCAGCAATCACACTCAAACAGCCTCTTTGTATGGAGTCTCAGGGTCAAGGACATGCAGGGTACATTATCCCATATGCACAATGGTGCCTACTGCAGTTTCCTACTTTCCTATAAAGCATTGTACTTGCTTCCTTTCTTAATGCAATGATTGTACTCTTTTCATTTAAGTAAAGTGTCAATGTCATTGTCCACATACACAAGATTGTGTTTATGAGTCCAAGTCTCAATCTTGGAACCTAATTCACTTGTGTAACAAACAGTGTCATTCCATCATGAGTCTACACTTCTCCTTCCATCCTCCATAGCTTCCGGTTATGTCATGCTCTAGATCCCGCATTTCTAACATGGTATCAGAGCACAGCTGAGCATGGCTTAGCATGTCTCAGGTCTCCTCTCTGCTCTTTCAGCTCCTCTTCATCTCTGGACAGCTCAAGATTGGTGTATGACTCTATTTCCAACTTCATACTTCATCCTCACTCTTGTCTGCCATAGCCAGACAGTACCCAACTCACTTGGAGCTTCTTGATCTACTTCTACAGCCCATATTTCCCCACGCTTCCTTCTGGAGAAACTCTCCTATGGTCCTAGCGCAGCTCCTCGTCACATCAAAGGCCGACATTGGTAAATCGTAGCTTCAGCATTGCACAAATTGGAAGTCGCTGCCCAGTCTGCGCCATATTCCGGTCGTACAGTTTGCGCTGCCTCTGCGTGCTGTGATCTGGTCCGTGTGCATAGGGCAATTGAAGCTCATTACCCAAGCTTCCTTCCCATCAAGTATTATGCAAAATGGTTACGTCTACGAGCTGCACGAGCTGAAAAACCAGGCTGCATCCTGCAAACCCTAAAGGGAAGCCATAGCTTTTCTACTTCAAGCTTTCATTTCACTTGAATTTCTCACTTCTCTGGAGTCAGCAAAACCCTTGCCACTTTGAACTGATCAACTTTCCCATCAAATCATCAAGGAAGGGAGATTTGTGCTTGGAAGATTTGATAAAGTTGAAGAAATCAAGTAGCTCAAGCAACAACCACATCAAGCTCCTCTTCCAACTCTTACTTCTCACTCAACTGAAGGTTTTGCTACACTTATCTACTCCAAAACTCAGCCTTCAGCTAGAAATCAAAACATCAAAATCAACAAGAAGAAGGTCCAAGAAGATCCAGCATCAACATCAGGCTCATCAAGAACAGTATCTATTGATACTTATCAAGTGTTATTTGACACTATTTTTCTTGTATCCTTTGATACACTTGAGTACAACACTCTTACTGATTTCATTCAGATCTGAAGACATCAGCATCAAATCAAGAAGGGGAAGATCACTTGGAGTAAAAGACTTTTGTAGATTTGGTATTCATTGACACTCAGTTAGTGCTTTTTAGCACTTGTGTCTCTCAATCAATTCTTCTGTTGCTCAAATCTAATAAAGTCTGAAGTTGATTTGCTACTGTTTCCGTAAATCTAACATGGGCAAAGACTCGCCAAATGCTCGATTCAAAGGAGTCGGATTCCACACTTGGCAAACCCGCATCAAGCTCATCCTGATGAAGAAGGATCTCTGGGCCATTACAAATGGCAAAGAGAAGAAACCTCGGGATGCGGACCTTGCAACTACTTGGCAAAAGAATGATGACAGAGCCCAGGCCATTATCAAATTGGAGCTAGATGACAGTTATATCCATCACGTGGATAACTGTGAGACCTCACAGGATACATGGAAAAGACTTGACACCCTGTTCGGTGCACAATCTAAATCATCAAAGTATGGTCTCCTAATTGAATTCTTCAGGCTTGAAATGAAGTCCAGCACATCACTTGCCACACATCTTAATTACATGGAAGGACTCCTAACCCAACTTGCAGGAATCAACATTAAAATGGATGAAGATGTTTGCATCGATGTTCTACTTAAGAGCTTGCCTCCTGAATATAATAACGTATCAACAACTTTAATCAACATGCCAAATCCTGAACTTGTTGATATCCAGGCATCACTGTTAGAAGAAGAAAAGAAGCTAAAAACTAAAGAAGAACCAAGTACCTCTAGAGATGAGCATGCATTATATGTTGGCAACAGGTACAAAGGCAAGAAAGATCAGTTCTTTTGTGACTTCCGCAAAAGGACCGGACACACCGAGAAGTTCTGCCACGCAAGAAAGAGATCCCAAAAGGCCTATCTAGTCGCAGTCAAAGAAGAAGAAGAAAATGAAGCAAAGGAAGATGAAGATGAAGACCACCAGGATCGGAAGGACAAGACTCATCAGTCCTTGTACTCTCATAATTCTGATAGACTGTTTTAATAGCCTTGTATTTTTCCTTGCCCTAATGCTTCCTGCCATAAGCTATGTAAACTCCTTATGTAACTTGGCATTACAGTCCTTGTACACTTTGTGAGGCCCCTGTTACAGCCTCTGGATGTCCACCATGTTTATGGTACCCACACTTAGCTTTTTCTGCAACAGCCTCTGGTGTTTTGCCATGTCTGTGGTATACCCACACTTTGCAGGTGGTTCTCATTAAAGCCTCTACACACTTTG